>NC_056693.1:25795000-26395000 GCF_018350215.1 Panthera leo | reverse complement strand
AATGTCAATTTGAGGAAAGAGGAGGGTATCCACTTTCACAAGGCACAATTTTTTACCAATGTAACATAATATAAATATACCTGTCAGGCTCTGTGCTGACAGTTCAGAGCCTGGAGCCTACTTCAGATTCTGTATCTCTCTCTCTACCGTCCCCTGCTCACTCACTCACTCTCTCAAAAATAAACATTAAAATAAAAAAATTGGGGCACCAGCGTGGCTCAGTAAGTTAAGCATCTGACTTCGGCTCAGGTCATGATCTCATGGTTCGTGGGTTTGAGCCCCATGTCAGGCTATGTCCTGACAGCTCAGAGCCTGGAGCCTGCTTTGGATTCTGTGTCTACCTCTCTCTCTGCCTTCCCCCTGCTCACGCTGTCTCTGTCTCTCTCTCTCAAAAATAAACACTAAAAAATAAAATAAAATAATATACATGAGAACAAATGACATGATTCAGTCCAAAATGTTAAACTTATTCCCTGAGTTATGAGATTAAGATTACATGATGAAATGGTCAATAAAAATCTCCAATCCTGGCTCTGACTTCCTAGTTGGCCTTGAAAAACGTTACTTTACCTCTTTGTATCTGGTTTCTCTAATCTGTAAAACCCTAATAATTATAGTAACCCTCACAGAGTCGCTGGGAGAATATAGCAATGTTTAAAGCCAAATATGTATAAATGGGAGGAAGTGAATTATATAGTTGGGAGAAATATTTTACACAGACTCTGCTAAGACTCGCAGGTCTTACTCCAGCCACTTTTGTTAGCAGAAGACAAAATGCAACCTAATTCCACCCAGGGCCCCAGAGATAGGGCTTTGACCACAGTCACAGGACAGCTGGGAATCACATAAATTTAACATATGTAAGAAAAAAGAAAAAGATATCAAAACTCAAGATTCTTCTCTGTGCTATAACATATATGACTATTACTAAATAAAGTTGTTCTAAAAGTGGGAGGGACCTGAAGTTCTTCTTGTTGATCTACTCTGCTCAGAGATGTCTCCAAGCTCTTCTTTCATCCATGTTATCAGCCTGTTTTAACAGTCTAATTTAGGACACAGCCAGGATGGTCAGGGAATAACCAAGAGTTTCACAGCATGAAGGCAAGAGATAAGGGAGGAGCACTCTGGGGCATGGTGGGAAATGCACTCGCTCTGCTCAACAGCGGCCCCCGTGCAGTACAACAAACAGACATGTGCTGTGGTGATGGCTGCTGGCAAAGCAAGAGTGCAGTGGGGGCTAAGCCGGGCTCTGGAGTTGATGTCACACGGTTATTAGGAAAGGATATTCTATAGCTACAAATGTCTCATGAGAAAGGATTAGGCTTTCCTGAGCAGCTGTCCCTGGGACACGATTGAGTGTTTCTTTCCACCCACTTTTCCTCTCTCAGAGGAGCATGACTTCAATGAAAGCAGGCCCAAGAGCCCAAGAATCACTGTGGGAAGGAAGGAGAGAGGAAGACATTAAGAGGGGAGGTAAGGAGGAAGAGTAGAGGGCTATCATACCTCTGGAAACACCAGTAGCTTTGTGTTAAAAAAAAAAATTTTCTTATTTTCTGAATAAATCTTGTGGCAAATAGTGTCTCTTGAAAGGTGATCCAACCAATGGAAAGTAGCAGAGACCAGGAACACAAAACAGGCTACTAACATCAACAGTTCCCCAGAATGTGGGGGAAATGAAAATCGAACAAACCACAGACAGCCGTAGGTTTTCTACAATCATCTCTATTGCAGACAGAACATTTTAGTTATCACTTATTCTCTATATCCTGCTTAACTTCAAGTATGTACTACAATCTCAAGTGCCAGCTCATGAGTTCAAAAGCTACATTTTCTGGCATAGTGATAGTAGGAACCGTTTCATCTCGATTATGGAAGAAGTGTTCATTTTCACAAAGAGTGGGTTTTTAATGCTGGTGGGGTAGGGTTGGAGGAGGGAAGAATGGCATGTAGCAGAATCCCCAGGACCCAAAACACAGGGTTACTTCTTCAAAGAAATGAATATTACCTGTTTCTGTCATATTAATACAATGTCCATGGGAAATAGTTTCCTGAAAATGTGTGGGTCTCACTCTGAAGATTAGCAGAATTCAGGAAGAATCAGGAATTCAAGAAGCATAGGATAAAACCATGATATATAAAATTTCAAAGGCCAGGCAGAAAGTCAAAGATCTGGCTCAGCTCTCCATTTTATACTCAAGGAAACTGAGACCTTAAGTGCATAGCAAATCACAGACAGTACCAGGATTCCTGGCTCCTGGCCAAGGTCACCTTTTTGGTCCAGTCTAGAAAAACCACCTAAACTTCAAGAGCTCCTTGACAAAACAAGGCAACCTGGTGGTAAATTTAGAGATTAGATTATTTTTTTCCTAACTGGAAATAATCAACCTAAGTGGTATTACAGACAAGGATTCTCTTTTATGAGTTTCATAAAAGAAAAAAAAAACAACAACCTATGAAAGACTTGGAAATTAGTGGAAAGAGATTGCTGTGTATCCTGTCCAGTGTATTCTTCCAGCTGGTCTGTGTTTTACTGCTTTTAAGCTATTTTTCAATTCTGTATGCTATAGTAACCAGAAAGTAATGCAAATGATGCTCGTCCATAGAAACGGAAGTGAACTTTGTCATGTACAGGTACAGTGGATCCTCGCCCTTTCTCAAGGCGCTAGTTTTGCACATTTCAGCATTCCTGACTGCCTATGTACATACATGTGTACTTTCTGGATCTCCACTGAACCAACTGTAACATGTCTAATTAATAAGTTAATGAAAATCTTTTGATGCATCATTTTATATTTATATGATAGTGATGATTTTGTTATTAAGAAAAGAGTAACAGATCTTCCCAGCAGACAACTCTTACCCATTTTGAGTAGCTAATATTTTTCGATTAAAAAGATATTAGGGCCTCAGACAGATATACAGATACACCAAATCGCTTTAGGTACAAAAACATGAAACATCCCATTTTCAGTATTCTTCCCTTTGGGTAGATCCTTGGAAATATACAGTAGAGGTACAACCTACTTTCCTTACCTCCAAGACGCCTTGGAGTCAAGAAAGCCTGGGTTTGTGGTCCAGGTCTTTCCACCTGGTAAGCTCTAGGACTTTGGGAAATTCCCTTAACCTTTTCAAAACTTTTTATTATGGTAAAATGTGTATCACATAATATGGATTTTAACCATCCACAAGTATACAATTCAGTGGAACTAAATACATTTGCAATGCTGATATAACCGTCACCACCATGTATACCCAAAACTACTTCATCATCTCTGTATAAACTCTGTGGCCATTAAATAATATCTCCCCATTCTCCCTCCCTTCTATTCTACTTTTCTGTCTCTATGAATGTGCCTATCGTAGGTAGCTCATTACATGGAATCATAGAATATCTGCCATTCTGTGTCTGGCTTATTTCATTTAGCACAAGGTTTTCCAGGCCTAGTTATGTTGTAGCATCAAATTTTCATCCTTTTTTCCCACTGTATGTATCCACCACATTTTGCTTATCCAGTCATCTGCTGATGGACAACTGAGTTGTTTGCGTCTTTTGGCTATTGTGAATAATGCTGCCAAGAACACTGGTATCTGTCTGAGTCCCTGTGTACCACACCCTTTTGGATATACACCTAGAAGTGGAATTTCTGGGATATATGGTGGTTCCATGTTTAACTTTTTGAGGGACTGATGAACGGTTTTCCACAGCAACTACACCATTTTATGCTCCTTCCAACAATGCATGAAGGTTCTAATTTCTCCACATCTTTACCAATGCTTTTTATTTTCCTTTTTTTTCTTATAGGCAGGAAGCAGTATTTCATTATGGTTTTCATCTGCACTGATCTACTGACTAGTGATGTTGAACATCTTTCCATGTGCTTATTGGCCATCTGCCTATCTTCTTTGAAATGTCTATTCAAGTCCTTTGGTCATTTTTGAATTGGGTTGCTTTTGTTGGTTAAAGTTGTAGGAGTTCTTTATACATTTCTGGATATCAATCCGTAATCAGATATATGATTTGCAAATATTTTCTTCCGTTTTCTTTTTTTATTTTATTGTGTCTTTTAGTGTCCTATCCATATCACTGCAAAATCTAATGTCATGAAGATTTTCCCCAATGTTTCATTTAAGAGTTTTATAACTTAAGCTCTTAAATTTAGGTCATCGATCAAATTTTAGTTAATTTCCATATTTATTTTAATTTTGTATTAATTTTGTATTTATGTATTTGTTTTGTAAGGGCCCAACTTCATTCTTTTGCTTGTGGATATCATTTTCCCAGCACTATTTGTTAAAAAGACTCTCCTTATTGAATGGTCTCGGTATCCCTGATAAAAATCAATTGACCATATATGTGAGCCTTTATTTCTGTGCTCTCTATTCTATTCTACTGATCTATATGTCTGTCCTTATGCCAGTACCATACTGTCTTAATTAATGTGGCTTAATAGAAGATTCAAAGTCAGGAGGTGTGAGTCCTCCATTTTGATCTTTTTCAAGATTGCTTTGGGTAGCTGGGGCCCACGGCAATTCCTAATGAACTGAAGATCGATTTTCCCATTTCTCTGAAAAAGACTTGAAGTTCCAGAAGAGACTGTACTGAATCTGTAGACGGCATTGAAACGGTAGATCTTAACAATGTTAAGTCTTTCTATCCATACTTCCATTTACTTAGGCCTTTTAAAATTTCTTTCCAGCAATGTTTGGTATCTTTTACCTCCTTGATGAGATTTATTCTTAAGCGTTTAATTCTATTAGATGCCATTGTAAATGGAATTTGCTTTTTCATTTTGTTTTTTCTCATCAGGTAAGTATAATCTTTAATACCCATCCCCTATTTCTCCCATCTCTGCCCATACCTCCCCTCTAGTACAACCAACAGTTTGTTCTCTATAGTTAAAAGTCTGTTTCTTGGTTTGTCTTTTGTTTTCTTCCTTTGCTTGTTTTATTTCTTAAATTCTGCCTATGAGTGAAATCATATGGTATTTATCTTTCTCTTATTTCACCTAGCAAACATGTTGTTGTAAATCACAAAATCTCATTCTTTTTATGGCCGAATAATACTCCATTGTGTGCGTGCGCACGCGCGTATACACCGCAACATCTGTATCCAATCATGAATCAATGGACATTTGGGCTGCTTTCATAGTTTGGCTACTGTAAATAATGCTGCAATAAACAAAGGGGTACATGTACCCCTTTGAATTACTGTTTTTGTATTTTCTGGGTAAATACCCAATAGTGCAATTACTGGATTGTAGGGTAGTTCTATTTTTAACTTTTTGAGGAACTTTCATACTATTTTCCTCTATAGCAGCTTGCATTCCCACCAACAGTGCAAGAGGGTTCCTTTTTCTCCATCCACATCCTTGCCAACACTGTTGCTTCTGTGTTTTTGATTTCAGTCATTCTGACAGGTGTGAGGTGATATTTCATCGTAGTTTTCATTTCCATTTGCTACCGTAAACAGAACTGCTTTCTTAATTTCCTGTTCAGATTGTTCATTTCCCTTATCATCTTAAGCTTCCACTTCCCCATCTGAAATGAGAGAAATCGTATCTACACTTCAAATAGTTGTTATAGGGACAATGGACATAGAATATATAGGAATAATGAAAGCACAGTGTAGCCACTAAGTTTAGCCTAGGTTAGAATCTTGACTCTGACACTTACTGGCCTGTAAACCCTGCCTAGAGCAAGTCTGTTAGCACCATTTTCCCTAAAGCATTTGAGCACTTTGTCTCTGTGCCACCTTTCAGCAATTCTCACAGCATTTTAAACTTTTTCATCATTATTATATGGTGGTCTGTGATCAGTGATCTTTGCTGTTACTATTGTAATTGTTTTGAGGCACCACAAATCACATCCATATAAGAGGGCAAATTTAATCGGTAAATGTTATGTGTGTTCTGACTGCTCTACTGACAGCCATTCCCATCTTTCTCCCTCTCCTTGGACCTTCCTGTTCCCTGAGACACAGCAATACTGAAATTAAGCTAATCAATAACCTTACAATGGCCTCTAAGTGTTCAAGTGAAAGGAAGAGACACACATACACTTTAAGTCAAAAGGTAACAATGATTAGGCTTAGTGAGGGAGGCATGTCTAAAGCCAAGAAAGGCTGAAAGTCGGCCCTCTTGGCCAAACAGCCAAGTTGTAAATGCCAAGGAACAGTTCCTGAAGGAAATTTAAAGTGATACTCCAGGGAACACATGAATGATAAGAAAGTTAAACAGCCTTACTGCTGATATGGAGAACGTTTGAGTGGTCTGGAGAGAAGATCAAACCACGCACACAATTCCCTTAAGCGCACATTCCCCCAGAGCCAAGGCTCTAAGTCTCTTTAATTCTGTGCAGGCTGAGAGAGGGGAGGAAGCTTCAGAAGAAAAGTCTGAAGCAGGGAGAAGTTGGTTCATGAGGTTTAAGGAACAAAGCCATCTTTATAACGTAACAGTAAAAGGAGAAGCAGCAGTGCTGATGGAGAAGCTATAGCAGGTTATCCAGAAGATCTAACTAAGATAATTAATGAAGATGGCTACAGTAAAAACAGATTTTCAATGCAGATGAAACAGCTTTCTATTGGAAGAAGATGCCATCTAGGACTTTTACTGCTAGAGAGGAAAAGTCCATACCTTCAGAGCTTCAAAGGACAGATGACTCTCTGCAGCTGGTAACTTTAAGTTGAAGTCAATGCTCAGCTACCACTCCAAAAATCCTAGGGCCCTTAAGAATTATGCTAAATCTACTTTGACTGTGTTCTACAAATAGAACCACAAAGCCTGGATGACAGCACATCTATTTACAACATGGCTTACTGAACATATTAAGGCCCCTGTTAAGATCCACTGCTCAGAAAAAAAAGATTCCTCTCCAAATACTGCTGCTCATTGACAATGCACCTGGTCACACAAGACCTCTGATGAAGATGTAGGAGATTAATGTTGTTCTCATGTATGCTAAAACAATATTCATTCTGCAGCTCATGGATCAAGGAATAATTTTGATTTCTGAGTCTTATTTAAGAAATACATTTTTGTGAGATTATAGCTGCCATAGATAGTGATTCCTCTGATGGATCTGAGAAAAGTAAACTGAAAATCTGGAAAAACTGAAAATCCATTATGGATGGTATTAAGAACATTTGTGATTCATGGGAAGAGGTCAAAATATCAACATGTATAGGAGTTTGGAAGAAGTTGATTCCAATCCTCACAAGTGACTTTGAGGGGTTCAAGATTTCATTAGAGGAAGTATCTGCAGATGTGTAAAGGGTAAGAGAACTAGAATTAGAAGTGGAGCCTAGAAATGGGACTGAATTGGTGCAATCTCATGATAAAACTTTAAGGGATGAGAAGTTGCTTCTTAAGGATGAGCAAAGAAAGGAGTTTCTTCAAATGGAATCTACTCCTGATGAAGATGTGGTGAAGATTCTTGAATGACAACAGAGGATTCAGAATATTACATGAATTTAGTTGATAAAGCAGCAGCAGGGTTTGAGAGGACAGGCTCCCAATTTTGAAAGAAGTTCTACTGTGGGTAAATGCTACCAAACAGCACCACATGCTGCAGAGAAATCATTAGTGAAAGGAACAGTCGATGTGGCAAATTTCATTGCTGTCTTAAGAAATTGCCACAGCTACCCCAAACCTTCAGCAGCCACCACCCTGAACAGTCAGCAGCCATCATCATCGAGGTAAGATCTTTCACCAGCAAAAATTATGATTAAGATTCACTGAAAGCTCGGATGATGATTAACATTTTTAGTAATAAAATATTTTTAAATTAAGGTATGTATATTATTTTTTTTGACATAATGCATACTTAACAGACTACAGGATAGTGTAAATATAACTTTTATAAGTACTGGGAAACCAAAAAAATTCACTTGATTCACTTTATGTGGTGTTCTGGACCTAAGCCCTCAATATCTCCAATGTATGCCTGTATTCATGTTCTTCACTACTTGCAAATGAATCTTTCTAAATCATTGCTGTGATTACATCACTTCCACGTTTCCTCATCTTTACTGGCCTACATCACAAATTAAGCAAATTCCTAACTTCTAGAAGTTGTGTTCAAGATCAACCACAATAGATGCCAAACCACTTAAAAAAAATTTTTTTTTTTACATGTATTTATTTTTTGAGAGAGAGAGGCAGAGCACAAGTGGGGGAGGGGCAGAGAGAGAGTGAGACACAGAATTTGAAGCCGACTCCAGGCTCTGAGCTGTCAGCACAGAGCCTGACGTAGGGCTCAAACTAACAAACTGTGAGATCATGACCTGAGCTGAAGTTGGACGCTTAACCGACTAAGCCACCCAGGTACCCCCCAAATCACCTTTCTCATTGTAGTTCCCACTATTCTGGAACACCTTTTAGGCTGAAGGGAGTGAACAGCACCCAGACCATAATTTGACAGTTATGGAGCAAAACCTTGTCTAAGAAACTGGGCCCTATGTTCTTTATCTGCAGAAGGAGAGTCAGCCTAGATGAGCTCTAATCTTGCCACACCAACTCATCACAGTGCCTTACACAATACAGCTCTTTAGTTATGCCTGTTGAAATAAATCTTTGTAAAATCTCTGGACGAATGACAAATCACCAAAACAATGATTACTTTGATCTGCCAAAAGATTACTGTTCTTAATGCTGACTTTCTGGGGTAAACATAAACATTTTTAATTAGTGAAGATTAATTATGTAATAATATTATTACAATCATGCTGGGCTCCTGAATTCTGAAGCAGGAGCAAAATGAAATTCATTTGAACTGTTATTTGTGTGCATGGGTGCAGGAGGTGTGTTACTAGGTGTGTCAACAGCTAGTTAGCAGACAGGTTGCCCACGGACCAATGAAGGGGAATACTGTTTATATCTCAACTCTTTAGTATGGGTATGTATATATGGATCCAGACTGCATTTAGGCCTAAAGAGAAAGATTTGTATGGTTGCAGTTATAAAAACAACTAAGTTTTGTTTTGTTTTTTTAACTGAGTCTACTTTAAAAAGTGAGATGAGATGCTGAGATTATAACCGGCTTTGTCATTTCTTACAAGACAGTACAAGTATGTGCCTCATAGCTAAACTGACCATGGACACAATGCTTCTGAGAGCTTTCTCTTGGGAAGGCAGAAAGGGGAAAACAAAGTATCTTAAAAACAAATCAGAAAAACCTGAATATTTCCAACTGTATAATTTGTGCTGTCAGTTTCAGGTTAATCTTTTCCAGAAAACCATGCTCCCAGCCAGAGGAAGTGTGCTAAATGCAACTGAGATTCAAGTTACTGACTGGGGCTGCCAAGGCATTTGTGCCTGCATATTTTCAATCTTTTTTTTTTTTTTTTTTTTTTTAAAGGAATTAGTTCTAATGGAGAAATCCGTGGTTCAAATGCCCAGAAAAACCCTTATGCTAGCAACAAAATCTTTAACATCCTTTCTGCCAGTATTTAATTCATTACTTTGGGGATGATGATCACAACCTTAACATGACCAAATACATTTTCTTTCAAATTCACCTACTAAACATTTCTACATAGTAAATACTGAGATATTGATGGAAATTATGATTGTGAACCATTTCTCAATTTTAGTAGTTATCTGTTCATGAAAACAAAGAATATTAAAATAGAATATCTGGAAAACATATTTTCCCATCTATTTATCCATTCCAATTAATTCTGAGATGTGAGCAAACGACCATTTTGTCTCAACTTACTAAAAGCAATTTCAAAAAGCTACAATATCTATAACAAAGCTTTCAATGATCAATTCAGTGCCTCATAGCACTTTTTTAAAAACTTTTTTTTAACACTTATTTATTTTTGAGAGACAGAGCATGAGTGGGTGAGGGGCAGAGAGAGAGGGAGTCATAGATTCTGAAGCAGACTCTAGGCTCTGAGCTATCAGCACAGAGCCCAACGTGGGTATCAAACTCATGAACTGCGATATCATGACCTGAGCCAGTGTCAGATGCTTAATCGACTGAGCCGCCCAGGCACCGCCCCTATTAGCACTTTAAACACTGGCACAATGCTTGAAACATCTCACATCTAAAAATTATTTTTTATATATCTACTTCCTCCAATGGATTAAATATATTCATTAGAGGAGTTTTCCTTCATCTGCTTCCCAGGAACCAATCTAGAACCTGGCATACAGTAAATGCTAGCTGAATCACTGACTGAATGAGATACTATACAAGGGTCCAAGACACAGGGTCTTAACTTTGTACCAGACAAAGAAGCACGGACCACTGTCTCCAAGAAGGTTTTGTGCATGAATAAATCTCATTTCCTGTATTAGAGATTCAAAAAATAGTCTTGGGAAACTTTAGATTATCAGTTAAAATGCAGAGGCCATGTGTAATATTAAAAAAAAATGCTATTGTTATTAATATCTTGCAACTTAAAAGGGTGGTTTTGATCACATGAGACAATGACACTTAAAGGCCATGACATCTTCCTATATGATTCATTAAATGAAACAATGGCTTTTTAATTTGTTGACAATATTTGATTTTCCTGTCCCAAAATAGAGTTTAAATAACAAATATTTTGTCTCCTATCATACGTAAGTAGGGTTTTTCCTTCATTGCCACTTCCTTCCAGTCTACATAGGCAAACAAATCTTTCTTAAACCAGGCCAATATTGATGAGGGAACAATGAATAAATTAGCGTAAATGTCAAAAAAATATTAATATATCATCATGACACTGGCACTACATGCCAACATGATATTTTCATTTCAGCATTAAAATATCACTTGATTTTACATGTTGGGACACAACGTGCTGCCTAATATCCCTACAAATGCAAAGTATTAAGCATACAAACTCTTATTCTCTAGATTTCATTTTTCTTTTTCTTTTTTTTTTTTTTTTGTAATCTTGGTTTGTAAAACCCAGTTAGCTGTAACAGAACCCTACAAATCTCCAAAGCTTTAGAACCAGCAAGCCAGGTGCCTTGGGACTAATACTCTCTCTTTAGTCCATCTTCCTCCACAGTTAACCTTAGTTCCTTTGACTATTAAAAAATTTTATCTGTCCTGAGCCCTAACACAATCAAAGGAAAGATAAGCAAGAACAGGTGAAGAAAGGCTTTACATACTGAAATGCAAAGCTGAATTAAAACTTCTAAGCCCTGTTTATGTGACCTGGATCTCAGATAAGAAATCAGCTCAAGTATGATGCATGGATCATGATCAACGGCATGGCATGTGCCATGATTCAATGGCACAGACTTCACTGTTGGCTTGGAAAAATCCTTCTGACAGAGAAGTTTCTTAGACTGTGATGGCTGCTAAATTGCTATAGCTGTTTAAATTGGTAAATTCTGTAATAAGAAGAAATATTCAAAGTTGTGTAACTTCAGGATTAGGAAAAGGTAGGGCCAATTTAAATCCAGTGTCCATAAATACCAAAACTGGGACCTGTTACAAGGTGCTCAAAGACCTCTTACCCATCAGACACAGGCATCTCCTCAGAAATGAAAAATCTGACTTCTCAGTATTATAACAATCTAAAATAAACAGCCAAAGCGTCTGGTGTACAGTTTTCAGGTTCAGAGGCACACACCCAAACTATTCTCTCTTTTTTGTTCTAACACCAGCCAGAAAAGAAGATACGGGATTCAGGTTCAGACATTTGAGGACGTTTACATGTGACTGGAACCAAGTGACAGCAAACTACTCAATTATCCTTGCTTCACTAAAAACAGCTAACAATGTTTTTATGTCCCCAAAGAAAACAAATAAGAACATCAACAAAATCCACACTGAAAGCTGACAAAACAGGCTGTTTCAATTGTTGCTAAAGAACCACTCATTTGCCTGCGAGTCTTATTAAGCTCTTCTCCCCCAAAGGCCCACCTAGCAGAGTAACACAGCTACTCTTAACTGTTTCTGCAGCACAGAAATTCCCACTCTCTATTAACAACCAAACCACAGGTTTTCTTTAGAACAAACTATCTCAACTCTCAGAAATGGGGGCTGTATTAACAGACATGAGATGTATAAAAGCCTTCTTTAAAATAAAGAAAAAAAAGAATCTGTGAGAGCTAGTCTTCAAGATGACCCCCAGCAATCCCCACTTCCTAGGTTTCACATGCCTGTGTGGTGCCGTCTCTCATTGTACCAGAGTTGGTCTGTGTGACCAACAGAATGTGGGAGAAGTGATGACTACATCAGATTATAGCTTCTGTTCTAGACTCTCTCTGTCTTTCCCTTTCACATATCACTCTTATGGGGGAAAGCCAGTGGCCATGTCGTGAGAGTAGGGAGAGCCTTATATGGTGACAGACTGAAGATCTGGCCAATAGTCAGCAAGGAACTGAAATCTGCTAACCACCATGGAGGTGACGGTGGAAGCACATCTTCCCTGAGTTAAGCCTTCAAGTTGGCTGACAGCTTGAGTCTAACCTCATGGGAGGTCTTGAGCCATAACTCCCCCAGCAAAGTTTAAGCTGTTCCTGGATTCCTGACCCACAGATACTGTGAGATGATAAATGTTTGTTAAATGTTTTAATCTACTAAATTTTGGTGTAATTTGTTACACAGGACTAGATAACTAATGTAAAATCCAAAAGATAGGGACAGTTCTTGCAACAAGTACAAGACTGCTCCAAGAAGTCAAAGACAAAAGAACTTACCAAAAAGTTACATAAAGCTCAGAGGTCACTTCCTAAAAACATTACAATGTTTTCTCCATTGTACTACTTCAATTACAGTATTCTCCACTGATACAAGAAATGTATTCATGACATTCATGACAGCAGACGAGTGACGAGAGAATTGGTAGGATTCAGATTTACAGAGGACTGATTAAAAAAAAAAAAAAAACAGCTGAAAGAATCAAAACACTTGATTCTCTTGCAGGAACAGCTTCCTGTTTTGGTTACAAAGGAGCCACACTTAAAATAACTATCATAAAGGATACTCAGGGCCTGAGAAGTCAATGGCAGGAAGCCACAACAAAGAACACTGAAGGTGGCCCAACAGAAGAGGATTCCTCCCGGAAATGGACCCGAGAAAGGCTAGGAGAAGAGCTAGCCTAGAGAATGAATGGCATGTACAGTGGCAAAAGCACAATAAGCAAGGAGCAGGCATCCAAACTCCCTCAGCACATGGTTCTTCCCACGGCCTCTGACCCACTGGCTCCTGGCAATACTAAGCAGATGTGCTAATGCAGCAGGGTACCTGTCCTCCCCCAGTCAGTCGTGGGTGCACTGGGAGAATTAAAGTTAACGGATGAGGAGAACTGGTGCCGTGAAATTCAAATATTTTATCTTGACGCATTTTTAACTGTGAAGTTGTCTGGAAGGGACATACCAAAAAATTAAGCATATTATGTCTACCTTCTTCCACTTAATATTAGGTCGATTTTACTATCATACCCAAGGCAAAGGTACCAGAGAAACAATATGTGTCAAAATACAACCCAGTCAAACAGAGATCCAAACCGAACTACAGAAATTGTCAGAGTCTGACCTGTGGTCAGCAGGGTCCTCAGGGAATCTATAATGGGAGGACAGGCATGTTTTCACGGACATCAAATCCTACTGCTTATGACTCATACCACCCAACCACTCAGCTTTTTCTCCCCCAACTTATAGCTTCTATTTTCTTGGGGACTGGGAAATAGCCAAGTTCATAAAGATGCATCAGCTAACAGAATCAAATAGGCAAGGCACAGTGTTTATCGGGGAATGTTGTGAAGGGATATGAATTGAATCAAACTAGACAGCTACTGAGAATCCTGTACAAATGAGATTTTATCATCAATTAGGTGAAGAGTGGTCGCCTGAGGGCACAAAACAAAGGTTATATAAGGCTGGTAATTTCTTCACGTTTTTTTTTTCCTGCCTACTTTGGGTATTACCACTATATCTATTCAACATCCTCCTGAAGGTCTCAGCTAGTACATCAGGGAAGACATGAAATAAAAGGTGTAATAACAGCAAAGGAAGAAGTAGAAACTGACATTATTTCCAATTTTGATAACTGATGGTGTACACAGAAAATCCAGAAGAATCTATAGTTAGAATTAATAAGTCAGTTTGGCAAGTTTGCTGAATAGAGGTCAATGTAGTATGCCCACATGGTAGTAGCAGAAAAAAGTTAGAAAATAAAAAATTAAAAATACCATTTACAATTATATACATACACAAAGATCCAGCAACTAGGAATATATCTAAAGAAAGAATATGCAAAACCTCATCACTGAAAACTACTAAAACACTTAAAACATTTATTAAGACTTAAATCAAGCTAGTCATAAATTAGGAGACATGATAATATCAAATTGTCAATTCTCCCCAAACTGATTTACAGATTCAATGCAATCAAAGTATCAGGAGGTTTTATTTACTTATTTGTGGAAATTGACAAGCTGATTCTAAAATTTATATGGCTAAAGGACCTACAGCGACACCTGGATGGCTCAGTCAGTTGAGCACCTGAATCTTGCTTTTGGCTCAGGTCATGATCCTGTAGTGTCTGGGTTCGAGCCCTGCACTAGACTCTGCACTGATGGCTTGGAGCCAGCTTGGGATTCTGTCAGCCTCTCTCTGCCCTTCCCCTGCTTTGCTGACAGCACAGAGGCAGCTTGGGATTCTTTGTCTCCCTCTCTCTCTGCCCTTCCACTGCTTGCTGTCTCTCTCTCTCAAAAATAAATAATCATTAAAAAAATAATAAAGGACCTACAATAGCCCAGGCAATCCTGAAGAACAAAGCTGGAGGACTTACCCTAAACTAGCTATCAAGACTGTCTAGGACACAGTCGTTCTTGAACCTGTGTATGATGCCGCCATTGGAAATTTCATCCCAGGCCCAAAGTACCCATTCACTCCTTACACGTTCCTAGAAGTGTTTATCTGTGAGTTCTATAACATAAACACAGTATTCCTTTAAGTGATATTTTAAAAGCTTATTTATAATGGCGTCTTATATACCTCATGAATAACCATTAAATCTGTGTTATTTCTTTTTTTTCTAGCTAATTTTTCAATTCTTTCTATGAAAGTAAGAAACTAGCATCTTGAGGTTAAGTTTAATGTAGCTTCACCAATAAATACTATTATTTTTCAAAAATAATTGAGAACGTTCCATATTCTGAAAAACTATAAGGATTGATTAGAACACCAATCATTTCCTGAGGATCATTTTTGAAGGGAAAATCTTACTAGATATTAAATGGACACATATGATACATAAGTACTGGAACAAATGGACGTTTGCCTAACTCTTTACAGAGAAACATCCAAGTATGCAAAATTGAGTAAATCAGACATGTGTGTCCATAGCTAAAGGCAGGCAAAAAGGAGAATAAAACTTTAGCCACCTATTTTTTTTTAATCTCCCAACCCAACCAACATCCCAGAAGGAAAAAAGTACAATTCAGAATACTACAGTAACATGCGAAAAACACAGGCAGTACTGCTTTTATGAAATAATTCCCATACTTCATGGGTAAGTGACCGAAACCATAAATATTCCTCCTCTAACGCGGATCAACTATAAATCTTACCAGGCTTTTAAATTCCGTTATTATTTGTTCCGTTTAACTGCCAGTTCAGACCCCACAAATACAAAGACAACTGTTCACAGACCAGTGTTTCTGGGCCTACTCCAGAAAGTGTGTTCGATACACTGGAGGTTTCTGCCTGTTTTGAAGCTTGTGGCCTGAAATTACTTTTCTTCCTGGCAGTAACTCCAAGTCCAGCAGTATTTTAACATTAAAAATAACTCCCTCACTGCATTCCTTGAAGTTTCTAAAACAACTGTTCTATTTTATACTCTGATGTTAAATAATTCATTTCTTAATGAGGAACTTTCAGTTATTAAGCTTGCACCATTTGAACTTTCTGGCATAAAAACCTAGTATTAACTCTTTTGTAGAAATGTTCCTTTTGGATTGGTTGAGTTGATAAACACTAATTTCAAGACACCTTATAATTATCTTACTAAAATCTGGAGGAGAGTCATTTATTGTAAACTCAAGGGTATCTTACAATATTTGAATCACTGTAGAGTCCACAGGCATCTAATGAGAACCACAACCAAAATCACCATCAAGAGACAAGTATTTATCCTAATTATTTATCTAGATGACCTAGGTAGTATCTTAACTACTCAAATCTGCTTAGTTATGTTATCATTTAGGGTTTGTTCTGTGAATCATGGATTAAGAAAAAGTAACCAAATAAATGTTGCCATGAAAAAATGCATTTTCCCATACAGTTCACAAGCTGTTTGAACAAGTTCTTGAATATTTCAGGGCCATCTTTAAATAGCTAATATGATCACAGACATTGTTAGAAATATGCTAATGGACATATGTATAAACGTTAAGCACTGCATGACTACGGTAAGCTTCCTTTGGCCTGCAGGCCACAGCACAAAGGGAGTATTCCAAGAATAAAAAGGAGGAAATGCAGGAGGATGTAGGTCTTACATTTAGAAAGAGAAAAAGGGGAAAAACACCTCAGTTCTCCACTGTCACTGTCAGCTACACCAGTGATTCATTCATTCCATTCTTGATAGGTTACCACTCATTTAGGGCATTTTTTAAAAATTCAGATTTTTGAGGGGCACCTGGGTGGCTCAGTCAGTTAAGCATCTGACTTTGGCTCAGGTCATGATCTCACAGTTCGTAGGTTCGAGCCCCGCATCCGGCTCTGTGCTGACAGCTCAGAGCCTGGAGCCTGCTTCAGATTATGTGTCTCCTGTCTCTCTGTCCCTCCCCTGCTTGCACTCTGTCTCTCTCAAAAATAAATAAACGTTAAAAAATTTTAAAAGAAAATTCAGATTTTTGAAAATAATGGTCTGAACAAGTGTTTATCTTTAAACTTCCTCTCCAAGTCCTACTAAAATGACAATTAAGAAATTAAGAAAGTATAAACCCTTAAGGACAAAAAGAATTAAGACAGAAGACAACAGCTAATAAGAGATGCTGACAGTATTATGGAAAACAGCAGGTGAACAGGAAGTAACAAACATTTAACCTAGAGAAATGAGAAGCCTTAACGTCTGTGGGGGAAGGGGAGTTGTCCATACAATCCTACAAAAGCTAGGGAATTCGAAGTACCCCTGAAAATACTGATGGGTAATGTACAGTACTAAACATAAAAATGTTAAAGTCTGTGTAAGAAACAATTAGAGCTCAAGATCCCTACCCCTACTCCACAGAACCAGGGCACTATCCTCTCTAGTTGAACAGAAATGGGAAGTTGACGCCCTGGAGAAAGCAAACCAGGAAGGTTCTGGCACAGTAGGAGCAGGGGTGGAAGCATCATACTGGAAACAGGATTATTATATGAAAGTCTACTCTTTTGATGATAACATGTAAAACGTACTGTGCTTAGCAACACAAGGAAAAACAGGGAAGATTTTTACATCTGTTCCACTGTGTGTCTCACAAATTACAGTTCTCCAACAACATTCATCAAACTCCTTTCTAGGAAGAGCTATGGAAATGGTAGGACATCTAACAAATCTTTTTACTATAAAAGAAAATTCCAATTCCCTTCTGCCCAAGTCATGTTTTGTTAAAGCAAGTTTTGGCAAGCAGCATGGGATGATGAACTGAGACCCTGTACAGGTCTGGGGCAACAAATTAAAACTTGCAAACCGGGTACCAATGGAAATGTCCACATTTGATTTAGTAATAGAACGCTTCTTTTTTTTTCCCATCACCACCTCCACAATTATTTAAGAAAAAAATAATTTAAATTACATTTTAATTGTATGCCTATCAAAGAAAATGTGTAAGACAAACAAATTATTATATATAAAGCTCTTCCAGAGTACAAAGATCTACCCGTGAGGTATTTGGACAGCTTGGATTTTTTTAACTGCTGTAATAATTTTCTATGGTATAAATACTGAAAGACTCAACAACAGTGTGGATCAGAGGGAAAAAAAGAAAACACCAGAACCCATACGTAAGCTTACCATCATAAATCTGGAGAAATTTATGATATCCTTAAAGCATTAATACTGAGTATTATTCCAGCCTAAACTCTGTACTATTTGTAAAAGAGAATCCTCTTAATAAAATACATCAATGTTAAGTTATTACTTATTCACTGGACGTCTTTACCGGTGGAGTATTATGTGCCACTGCTCCAAGGACTATCCTACACCACCCCTCCACATCCAACTCTTTTTTGCCATGGCCTCCTCCCACCAAGCCTGAGAGTACCAAATCAAAGTCACAGACCTTCTCCCTCAGCCACATCAGAATGGTCCAACTTGGCTTCTTTATGTTGTCCTTCTGCCACCTTCACAGCAACAGCTCGGCAAATGGCTCCAAACTTCCTATCCAGAGAGCGAACCCCTGCCTCTCTGGTATACCTGTCATCAAAGAAAAATATTTTATTTTGGCTAAGCACCACCTGTAAAAATAGAAATAATATGATTAACATTTATACGAAAGAGTGTACATTTAAAAGTTCATTACATTTTTTTAAGTCTTTTTATTTAATTTATTTTTAATATGAAATTTATTGTCAAGTTGGTTTCCATACAACACCCAGTGCTCATCCCAACAGGTGCCCTCCTCAATATCCATCACCCACCCTACCCTCCCTTCCACCCCCATCAACCCTCAGTTTGTTCTCAGTTTTTAAGAGGCTCTTTATCTTATGGTTTGGCTCCCTCCCTAACTTTTTTTTTTCCCCTTCCCTTCCCCCATTGTCTTTCGTTAAGTTTCTAAGGATCCACATAAGAGTGAAAACATAGGGTATTTGTCTTTCTCTGTATGACTTATTTCACTTAGCATAACACTCTCCAGTTCCATCCACGTTGCTACAAAAGGCCAGATTTCATTCTTTCTCAATGCCATGTAGTATTCCATTGTGTATGTAAACCACAATTTCTTTATCCGTTCACCAGCTGATAGGCATTTAGGCTCTTTCCATAATTTGGCTATTGTTGAAAGTGCTGCTATAAACATTGGGGTACAAGTGCCCCTATGCATCAGCACTCCTGTATCCCTTGGGTCAATTCCTAGCAGTGCTATTGCTGGGTCATAGGGTAGATCTATTTTTAATTTTTTGAGGAAACTCCACACTGTTTTCCAGAGCGGCTGCACCAGTTTGCATTCCCACCAACAGTGCAAGAGGGTTCCGTTTCTCCACCTCCTCTCCAGCATCTATAGTCTCCTGATTTGTTCATTTTAGCCACTCTGACTGGCGTGGGGTGGTATCTGAGTGTGGCTTTGATTTGTATTTCTCTGATGAGGAGAGAAGTTGAGCATCTTTTCATGTGCGTGTTAGCCATCTGGATGTCTTTAGAGAAGTGTCTATTCATGTTTTCTGTGCATTTCTTCACTGGATTATTTGTTTTTCGGGTGTGGAGTTTGGTGAGTTCTTTATAGATTTTGGATACTAGCCCTTTGTCTGATATGTCATTTGCAAATATCTTTTCCCATTCTGTCAGTTGCCTTTTAGTTTTGTTGATTGTTTCCTTTGCAGTGCAGAAGCTTTTTATCTTCATGAGGTCCCAATAGTTCGTTTTTGCTTTTAATTCCCTTTCCTTTGGAGATATGTCAAGTAAGAAATTGCTGTGGCTGAGGTCACAGAGGTTTTTTCCTGCTTTCTCCCCTAAGGTTTTGATGGTTTCCTGTCTCACATTCAGGTCCTTCATCCATTTTAAGTTTATTTTTGTGAATGGTGTAATAAAGTGGCCCAGTTTCATTCTTCTGCATGTTGCTGTCCAGTTCTCCCAGCACCATTTGTTAAAGAGACTGTCTTTTTTCCACTGGATATTCTTTCCTGCTTTGTTAAAGATTAGTTGGCCATACTTTTGTGGGTCCAATTCTGGAGTCTCTGTTCTATTCCATTGGTCTATGTGTCTGTGTTTGTGCCAATACCATGCTGTCTTGATGATGACAGCTTTGTAGTAGAGGCTAAAGTCTGGGATTGTGATGCCTCCCGCTTTGGTTGTCTTCTTCAATATTACTTTGGCTATTTGGGGTCTTTTGTGGTTCCTTACAAATTTTAGGATTGCTTGTTCTAGCTTCGAGAAGAATGCTGGTGCAATTTTGATTGGAATTGCATTGAATGTGTAGATAGCTTTGGGTAGTATTGACATTTTAACAATATTTATTCTTCCAATCCATGAACATGGAATGTTTTTCCATTTTTTTATATCTTCTTCAATTTCCTTCATAAGCTTTCTATAGTTCTCAGCATACAGATGTTTTACATCTTTGGTTAGCTTTATTCCTAGGTATTTTATGCTTCTTGGTGCAACTGTGAATGGGATCAGTTTATTTCTTTCTTTTGCTTCATTATTAGTGTATAAAAATGCAACTGATTTCTGTACATTGATTTTGTATCCTGTGACTTTGCTGAATTCACATATCAGTTCTAATAGACTTTTGGTGGAGTCTATCAGATTTTCCATGTATAATATCATGTCATCTGCAAAAAGTGAAAGCTCGACTTCATCTTTGCCAATTTTGATGCCTTTGATTTCCTTTTGTTGTCTGATTGCTGATGCTAGCACTTCCAACACTATGTTAAACAACAGCGGTAAGAGTGGACATCCCTGTTGTGTTCCTGATCTCGGGAAAGCTCTCAGTTTTTCCCCACTGAGGATGATATTAGCTGTGGGCTTTTCATAAATGGCTTTTATGATGTTTAAGTATGTTCCTTCTATCCCAACTTTCTCGAGGGTTTTTATTAAGAAAGGATGCTGAATTTTGTCAAATGCTTTTTCTGCATCGATTGATATGATCATATGGTTCTTATCTTTTCTTTTATTAATGTGATGTATCACATTGATTGATTTGCGAATGTTGAACCAGCCCTGCAGCCCAGGAATGAATCCCACTTGATCATGGCGAATAATTCTTTTTATATGCTGTTGAATTCGATTTGCTAATATCTTATTCAGAATTTTTGCATCTATAACTTGGCAGGCCAGAAAGGAATGGCGGGAAATATTCAATGCGACGAACAGAAAAAATATGCACCTGAGAATCCTTATCCAGCAAGTCTGTCATTCAGAATAGAAGGAGAGATAAAGGTCTTCCCAAACAAACAAAAATTGAAGGAATTCATCACCACTAAACCAGCCCTACAAGAGATCCTAAGGGGGATTCTGCGAGTGAAATGTTGCAAGGACCACAAAGGACTAGAGACATCACTACAGGCATAAAACCTAAAGACACCACAATGACTCTAAACCCATATCTTTCAATAATAACACTGAATATAAATGGACTAATTGCTCCAACCAAAAGACATAGGGTATCAGAATGGATAAAAAAAAAAACAACAAGACCCATCTATTTGCTGTCGACAAGAGACTCATTTTAGACCTGAGGACACCTTCAGATTGAAAGTGAGGGGATGGAGGACTATTTATCATGCTAATGGAAGTCAAAAGAAAGCCATACTTATATCAGACAAACCAGACTTTAAATTAAAGGCTGTAACAAGAGATGAAGAAGGGCATTATATAATAATTACAGGGTCTATCCATCAGGAAGAGCTAACAATTATAAATGTCTATGTGCCATATACGGGAGCCCCCAAATATATAAAACAATCACAAACATAAGCAACCTTATTGATAAGAATGTGGTAACTGCAGGGGACTTTAATACTCTACTTACAGCAATGGATAGATCATCTAGACACAGGATCAATAAAGAAACAAGGGCCCTGAATGATACATTGTATTAGATGGACTTGACAGATATATTTAGAACTCTGCAACCCACAGCAACAGAATATACTTTCTTCTCAAGTGCACACGGAACATTCTCCAAGATAGATCACATACTGGGTCACAAAACAGCCCTTCATAAGTATACAAGAATTGAGATCATACCATGCACACTTTCAGACCACAATGCTATGAAACTTGAAATCAACCACAGGAAAAAGTCTGGAAAACCTTCAAAAGCATGGAGGTTAAAGAACACCTACTAAAGAATGAATGGGTCAACCAGGCAATTAGAGAAGAAATTAAGAAATATATGGAAACAAATGAAAATGAAAATACAGCAATCCAAATGCTTTGGAATGCAGCAAAGGCAGTCCTGAGAGGAAAATACATTGCAATCCAGGCCTATCTCAAGAAACAAGAAAAATCCCAAATACAAAATCTAACAGCAAAACAGCAAAGACACCCCAAACCCAGCAGAAGAACAGAAATAATAAAGATCAGAGCAGAAATAAACAATATAGGATCTAAAAAAACTGTAGAGCAGATCAACGAAACCAAGAGTTGGTTTTTTGAAAAAATAAACAAAATTGATAAACCTCTGGCCAGGCTTCTCAAAAAGAAAAGGGGAACACTCAAATAGATAAAATCATGAATGAAAATGGAATTATTACAACCAATCCCTCAGAGATACAAGCAATTATCAGGGAATACTATGAAAAATTATATGCCACCAAACTGGACAACCTGGAAGAAATGGACAAATTCCTAAGCACCCACACATTTCCAAAACTCAAACAGGAAGAAATAGAAAACTTGAACAGACCCATAACCAGTGAAGAAATTGAAATCAGTTACCAAAAATCTCCCAACAAAGAACAGTCCAGGACCAGATGGCTTCCCAGGGGAACTCTACCAGACATTTAAAGCAGAGATAATACCTATCCTTCTCAAGCTTTTCCAAAAAATAGAAAGGGAAGGAAAATTTCCAGACTCATTCTATGAAGCCAGCATTACTTTGATTCCCAAACCAGAGACTCAGCAAAAAAAAAAAAAAAAAAAAAAAAAAAAAAGAGAGAGAACTACTTGTTTTATTTTAGAGAGAGAGCGTGTAGGTGAGCAGGGGAGGGGGGTGGGAGGGAATAGACAGAGGGAGGGAGGGAATGAAGGAGGAAGAGAGAGAACCCCCAGCAAGCTCCACACTCAGCATGGAGTCCAACAAAGGACTCAATCCCACAACCTGGGATCATAACCTGAGCTGAATTCAAGAGTTGGAGATGTTTCACTGAGCCACTCAGGTGCCCCAAATGTTCATCACATTTTCTTAAGTGCTAAACTTCCTCACATTTAAAAATTCCTCATTATTGTTATTTCTTAAATATTCAGATGTATTTTCAGCTATAACTTTCCCCTTTATATGGATTTTATCTTGAATAATTATCCTATACTTAAAAATGAATCCTTGGTTCTTCAATTTATATTGCCAAAGTAAATCTGGCAGCAGATAAGACATCATTTACTCCTTGATGATATGTTAAGAGCTTTCTAAACCAAAATTTGTCAATTTAAGAAAATTTAAGATGAATTTATCATACTTGAAAAATTGCTGGAAGAATCAGAAAAATAAAACTTTTTTCCAACTAAAGCAAAAAATAATCATAAATAAAAATCTGTTTTTTTTTAAATGTTTATTTATTTATTTTTAGAGAGGGAGAGACAGAGACAGAGACAGAGACAGAGAGAGAGAGAGAGAGAGACAGAGCACGCGTGTAGTGGAAGGGCAGAGAGAAAGGGAGAGAGAATCCTAAGCAGGCTCTGCCCTGTCAGTGCAGAGCCCTATTGGGGGGCTCGATCTCATGAACTGGGAGATCATGACCTGAGCCGAAATCAAGAGTCAGACACTTAACCGACTGAGTCATCCAGGTGCCCCAACAGAAATCTAGAGTTTACTAGTAACTGAACTAGTCACCTCTATTCAGTGTATTTTCAGAGACTTCTAAAGAAAGAAAGTATGCTGATACAAGCACCGTGAATTTGCGAAGAAGATTCTAAATGTGGTTAAGCAGAGCCGTCTTAAAAAACTTATGTTAGATTTAAATTCTATAAGCTACTGCATAAAACATTATTTGGCACAACCATTTTTGGCCTCCCAACTCTGGATAGATTTGAATAGCATCAGGTAGAGAATATAGATTTATCTGAAAAACTGGATTTGATTAGGCAGTCACACATATATTCTAAACTTTAGGGAAGCAAATTTCAAAAGTTTAGGGGCACCTGGGTGGCTCAGCTGGTTGAGCATCCAACTTTGGCTCAGGTCATGATCTCACGGTTCATGTTTGAGCTCAGTGTTGGGCTCTGCGCTGACAGCTCAGCGCCTGGAGCCTGCTTCAGATTCTGTGTCTCCTCCCTCTCTCTCTGCCCTTCCACTGCTCACGCGCTTGCTCTTTCTCTCTCTCCCTCTCTCAAAAATAAATAAACATTGGGGTGCCTGGGTGGCTCAGTCGTTGAGCGTCCGACTTCAGCTCAGGTCAGGATCTCATGGTTTGTGGGTTTGAGCCCTGTGTTGAGCTCTGTGCTGACAGCTTGCTCAGAGCCTGGAGCTTACTTTGAATTCTGTGTCTCCTTCTCTCTCTGTCCTTCCTCTACTTGCACTCTGACTCTATCTGTCTCTGAAAAATAAATAAATATTAAAAAAAAAAAATTAAAGATAAAAAACAATAGGGGCACCTGGGTGGCTCAGTCGGTTAAGTGTCTGACTTTGGCTCAGGTCATGATCTCACGGTTTCGTGCATTCAAGCCCTGCATCTGGCTCTGTGCTGAGAGCACAGAGCCTGGAGCTTGCTTCAGATTCTGTGTCTCCGTCTCTCTCTCTGCCCTTCCCCTGCTTGCACTTGGTCTCTTTCTCTCAAAAATAAACATAAAAAATTTTTTTAAAAAATTAAAAAAATAATAAATAAAATAAACACTAAAAATTTTTTTAAATTCAAAAGTTCTGAGAAAAGACAAAAACTCTTGGCCAAACACTCTAAAATAAAACTCATTTGAATCAAAGGGATAGGAAGAGGTAAGCATAAAGTCCATTATTATACAACTGCATATAATTTCAGTAAGGAAGAAAAAAGAGAGGCATGTTAAAACTAAACAAACCAACATGTAAAAACAAAAACAAAAACAAAAACCCAATGTAGCTTCCTAGACAACTAGCTGATGAGCTCAGATTAAAGGGTCTGGACAAAAGATGAAAGAACAGGGATTGTGGAAGCTTACCGGGGAATGGCACGAACACGTAGAATTGGTACCAGGAAGTTCAGAATAAACTGCCAGAAATAATGACAACCATAGCAATACAAATGAAATACTGCCTTTTTTTTTTTTTTTAAGGTGGTCAGAATAATAACGGGCTAGGAGCTAATGGAGACAATATAACATTAACAACTGATTGAAAGAAACTAGACACACCATCTCTATTTACTATTTTTAAACCAAAAAGGGAAGAATGACCATTATCAAATGAGAAGTAGCTGATGTTTCTTATCTATGATATGAGTATGAAGATGCTACCTATGCCAATTTCCAGAAGACATAAAACTAAAGATAATCAAGATAAAAAAAAATCAATTTGCTGCAATGGTAGCTGGGACCGACAACAAAATATACATAACTACAAACTCCTCTCCCTTTGGGCTTTAAAAAATTCAACCCTATGAATACAGAATGAGACAGACTGAACTCAGAAATTCGTATGAAAAACAAGTGAAGATGTTTGGTAACTGTAAGTGCAATATGCAAGAGAATAACCTAAGAAAGCTGTATCTTCAGATACAGTCATAAAATAATATAATCAAAATAAGAAAACCAGTAGTCTTATACCACAAATTGTTTGGGCTACATCTGAAATACTGAGTTCCACTCTGGGTGTTTAATTTTAAAAGGGACATTGATTTCACAGACATCATCCAGAAGATGACTAATCAGAAAGGTGAAAAGTCTTGAAAGTGGGTCAAGAGGAAGCGTAAAGAGAATAGGAATGTTTAACTTGAAAAAGAGAACATTTATGGGAAGTGGACTTGACTTTTTTTTTTTTTTTTTTTTTTTTTAATGCCAGAGGGGCTGTACAAGGGAGGAATTTATCCTTAGATTCCAGGTGCTTGTTTAAGGCAGAACTAGAAAAATATAGGGAGGAGAACATAAAGATTATTTTATAACCATTTATTTACTTACCAAAGAGTAGACAGCAGTGAGCCCTCTAGCACTGGAGGAGCTAAAGTAGGCTAGTTATACCATGAGGGAGGTAGGACTAGATGAGACCTGAGATCCCCTCCCCTCCTCCTGAACATTATGGGTCTCAGACTAGGACACACACAAAGATGAAAAATACATCAAAAGATGAAAAACTATATCCTAAGCTTGGTAGGTCACTAAAAAATAGCCAAAACTTGCTTGGAGTGGCAAATACCTATGCTGTTTTTAAATATATTAAAACTGCTCAGAGACATTTCCTAATGTCCATAGCTTTTAATATTTGATGTTTTGGGCAAACAAGTTTATAAAAAAGAAATAGTTCTCGAAGCAACAATTGGGAAATACAAATAATGATTACTCTTCAAAGTCATTATTATTTTGATCCAGATTTTTTTTTTTCTTTCACTCATATTTTACAGATGGGGAAGCTAGGAAAAAGTTTAAGTGACTTGTTGAAAGTTACGCAAAGGCATCAGGGGTGTTATCTGGAATAATATTGTTGGAAGACTTCGGCATATAAATCACCTATTTTATTTCCCCTGGCATTATCCACACCATGAATCACAAGTTATGAAAAGGAACTCCCAGGTCATATCTAGTCTTACTGTTTTGTGTATAAATTTAAACAGACTTCCAAACAGACTTCCATAAGAAGGCTGGCTTAGATCAAAAAAAACCAGTCTGACTGGCCAAACTCTAAGTCAAAGTTTAAAATGGAGAGATAACTTTGCTTCTCCTAAAAAAAAGCAGTTACTGCGAGAGGGCCGCGTGAGGAGTGTTTGGCAGCTCAACACAATTTGCCAGATGATGCAATGGATCTGTAACACTGAGCCAGGAAAACTGTAAGAGGCTGTTGCAGATATAAATTCTCAACAGGGTATATTTTCCATTCAAACATGCAATCTATAAATCAGATGAAGCAATACTCTATTCAGATAATTTACGTAGTGCTGGCTACAGGCTTAAGCACTTGGTAGCTAACTTGGGAAAGCACCCTCTCTATTGTTCTGGTGTTAATTCCCAAGATGAAAATTCTAAGGATGTTTAAAATCTCTCAAAGAGAAGAAAAGAAAATCTGAATAACTTAAAATAGGTATCTAAAAGTAGCATCCCACCTCTTAAGAGAATTTAACTTTTAAGGTCCTGGGCATATAAGGTGTCTCAATATTTTCCTTGTTTTTGGTTCTTAATTTATCAAATTAATCCCTTACACTGCTATTGTGAAAAAGTTGAAATTCTGGCTCAACTAAAGTCCTCAGCTATGAAGATACTCTAAATGCTTTCCCTATGAATTTCTGCCTAATACAGAGCTCTATGTAAATCAAGTTGTGGTAATGCTTGCTGGGAATCTGATGGGGAGAGAGAAATGGATGCTATGAGTTGCCAGTAAAATAATCTTCTTTTGAGACTCCAACATTACAGAGGCCTCAGGATGGCTGACTAACCTGGTGATGATGTCAAGAGTAGTAACCTGTGGGATCTGAATCTGCTGAGGAGTCAGCCCATGCTGTTCCAGCTGCTTTGGGATCAAGTGCCTGTGGGCAATCTCGACCTTCTCTTCTTGTGTATACCCTGGGAAAAAAGTGACCTTTGATTACAAAATGTAATTATTCACACAGCTTCCACGGTGCCACATTTTTTTTTAATGAATCAAATGCAGACTCAATGGATCTTCAATTCAGACTGAATTTAAGTGTTACTTCAACTAAAATTATAATCAGAATAAAGAAATTTAATCTCCAGCTAATAACTGTTAATATTTCCAACTCTGTCCACAAACAAATAAAAAAAAACATTTACTGAGCACGGTTTGAAAGTCTCTTGATTAATAATACCTCTCTGTGGGAATGCAAGCTGGTGCGGCCACTCTGGAAAACTGTATGGAGGTTCCTCAAAAAACTAAAAATAGAACTACCCTATGATTCAGCAGTTGCACTACTAGGCATTTATCCACAGGATACAGGTGTGCTGTTTCGAAGGGACACATGCACCCCCATGTTTATAGCAGCACTATCAACAATAGCCAAAGTATGGAAAGTGCCCAAATGTCCATCGATGGATGAATGGATAAAGAAGATGTGGTATATATATACAATGGAGTATTACTCGGCAATCAAAAGGAATGAAATCTTGCCATTTGCAACTACGTGGATGGAACTAGAGGGTATTATGCTAAGCAGAATTAGTCAGAGAAAGACAAATATCATATGACTTCACTCATATGAGGACTTTAAGAGACAAAACAGATGAACATAAGGAAAGGGAAACAAAAATAATATAAAAACAGGGAGGGGCACAAAACAGAAGAGACTCATAAATACGGAGAACAAACTGAGGGTTATGGGAGGGGTTATGGGAGGTGGGATGGGATAAGTGGGTAAGGGGCACTAAGGAATCTACTCCTGAAATTATTGTTTCACTATATGCTAACTAATTTGGATGTAAGTTTTAAAAAATAAAAAATAAAATTAAAAAAAAATAATACATCTCTCAAAGAAGAGGAAAAATCTCAGTCAAATCTTATGAGGTAATTATCTCCTTAACTCAAATGCAAATTTTTATTATTTAAAAGGCAAATAATACGTCTCTTTTCTTTAGCATAATTTGATACGTAAATGGAAAAATTTACCACAGCAACAACAACAAAGACTTCAATTAAGTAAGTGATAGGTTCCAAGGGAAGAGATGCAAAGGAGCTATTTTCAGAACCCTGGCTATAAATATTAACAACAAAACAAAAAGTAAGACATTTCCCTAAAATTTTTTTCTCTGTACATTTGGAATTATACATATAATTGATATAGTTAAAAGACTTTATGTTCTTATTTATTTAAAGGCCTTATGAGCATAGACTTTGCCTTTAAATCCTGTAAGACAAAATTCTCCCTGAACTAATTGCCCCCTTTCCATTTAATAAGCAAAATAAAAAAGAACTGATAAGACAGTTTTTGAGTAGAAAAAGGTAGTAAAAAATGCCAAAAAAGTAAGAGATAGGATAACTGAACCTACAGGAAAAGAATGGCATCGTATGTGTCTACCTGTGCAGCAGCTGTCCTGATGATTTCACTTCAGATCATGTATCTTATGGATTCTCTGCCTTAATTGGGAGTTTCCAGGCAACTGGATCTCATTACTTTTTTATTTTAGTCTTATAAATATGCACACAATTTTTTACTCCACCATATTTAAAATTATTTTTATGTATGAGTTTAGAAATACTTTTAAAGAAGAATGTCTTGTTTTCCAAGACACTGGAAAACGTTCTTTAATGCTAAGTCTAAAACTGTTACACAAAATTTATTCTTGACATCTTACAGAACATACATGTAATCTTATGTCATGATTAAAACAAAGTTTTGCTGTTCCAGACTTTGAATCTACATAAAAGCTGGTTTAATTTTTATTTTTTCATTTTCTTATTTTTAACTAGGCTCCACGCCCAATGTGGGGCTTGAACTCACGACCCTGAGATTATGTGTCACGTGCTCTACAAGCTGAGCCAGCCAGGAGCCTCTGTATAAAAGCTGGTTTATATCAGACTTACAACTCTGAAGATCATCCACTGGCAAATCAACTTTTTGTTCAAAACTCCACAGCACAACTTCAAGGGTTATGTTCAGAAAGGCAAAAAATATCAAATAATGATTTTATTTATGAATCAAGTACCTGGGACCTGAATGATCTCCATTCTGTCCAACAAGGCAGGTGGAATAGTAGCAGTTGTGTTGGCAGTAGCTATAAAAAGAACTTGGGAAAGGTCAAAGGCCACATTTAGATAATGATCTGTGAAGTTATGGTTTTGTTCAGGATCCAACACCTGTGAGAGAACAATAAACATTTAAATACAAAGTTCCAACAGAAAGCTGTATAAATTAAAACACATATGATGTATTAGCAAGTTCAATATTTCTGCTCAATATAGTTAGTTTGAAAAACATGGGTATAGCACTAAAACCTGAGCACCATTCTTACATTCCCCACATTCTAAATAGTTTAAAAAAAAAAAGAAAGAAAAAAGAAATGTGTTCAATGTCAAAATTTTTGAATATATATAAATGTACAAGGAAGCAAAAATTACCCTTTCAAGCTCTGTTCTTAAATCTACTTATTACTGAGTGACTCTGTGGCCATAAATAAGTTACCAATCCTACAGAACCAGTTTCATTTGGTAACACATCCCCTCTTAACTGCTTTGGGCATATGAAGAAAATGTGTAGAGTATTTTGAAATTCTCAGGAATAGGTAAAATAATTAGTATACTTCTCAAACATTATCAGAAAATCTGGTTATAAAGTCTCTAACTGAAAGGAGAATTCTAAAGAAGAGAAAACTAGTAAAAATTACCATGCTACTATATTCTGATACAGCACAAGGAAAAATTCACTTTTTAAAAATGCCTTAAAGCAAAACTTGTTTTAAATGAGCAAAATATCAGTATCTCTTAGAATATTTTAATTGGAAAATTATGTAATTTATCAATGAGATTCTTAAAACATTGAACTACTGGGTATGAGAGAACATCTTCTTTAGGTTACTGTTCAAATGCTCCCAGTCACAGGCACTCACTGTGGAGAGGTCTACATAGGACTCTGTGCCTTCTACCTGTTGTAAACCTTTAGTATGTTATTAGTTTCATTTACACTAGACTAGTATAAATATAAACAGGGTTGACATACAACATATTCAAAAAGGAAGTAAATGGACTAAAATGTTTACCAATCACAATTTTACCACAGAAGCTGCTTTTTCTTGGTTCTGATTCCCTTTGTAGGCTTTACTTATTTTTAAACACATCTATAAGTTAGTCGTAATTCAAAGCCCTTTACAGAGAATCGTGAATTTGGTAAACACTCATTATTGGAAACTCACTGTTTACCTAGAATACAATTTTCAGAAAGTTCTACTCTTCATGTTTTCACAAGATTTAATAATGTTTAACATTATTTAAAAAAGGTCTTTTTTCCAAGATCATACTAATTGTGATCAGTATAAAATTGGTTCAGAGTAATCTTACTATCAATTATCTGAAAACTGTTAATCAAGGTATGGAAAATAAGGTAGTCTTAGTTAAATCCATTATATATAGATAAATAAAATCTCTTCTTTAATGCCTCTAATTAAATCTAATACATACATGCTGGATAAATTTTAGAAATGGCTGTGGGACCTGACCGAGTGATTTTTTTCACTTAAAATTTAAAGACAATGGGGTTTAAAGAAAGTAGGAAAATTAGTAAAGCAATAGTTATGAGAAGAGAAAACCAGTAATGCCCAATTTGCTTGCCTCCATCTTTTATTTAGGAAAACACAAAAGAATGTCGAGTTTAAATAGCGTCAGAAATACTGATGAACAGCCAGCTAAAAAGAATTTCTAGTAATCACTATTTAGATGAAATCTTCAGGTAAATTGGTGAGTCCATGGAGAGATAAAAATCACAGTCAGAACTTTTTAGCCACTAGGGGCGCCCAGGTGGCTCAGTCAGTTCAGAGTCTGACTCTTGGTTTTGGCTCAGGTCATGATCTCACAGTTTCATGAGTTCAGGCCCTGCAACGGGCTCTGTGAAGACAGTGTGGAGCCTGCTTGGGATTCTCTCTCACCCTCTCTCTGCCCCTCCCCCACTCAATGCTGTCTCTCTCTCTCTCAAACATAAATAAATTAAAAAAAAAAAACAAAACAAAAGAACTTTTTAGCATCAAATCTCTTGTTTTCCTCAACTTTAGAGCCAGGGCTTCCATGGACCAACTCATCCACACACAGGAGCTGCTTTCAAGAACAGCTAGAGCTGTTTTTTCTCTCTTTAAAAGGTTCTTCTACATCCATCCTAGGACTACAATTCCTACCTACACAGTATGACTGGTAATGGAAATAGCCATGATATGACACCTTATTCTTAGGATCATGAAATCAGAGGTGGAATAAACTATGGGGAGGGGTGTATGCTAAGAATTGTTCTTCAGCCATAATTTCTGGCAAGAGAAGAACTACAGATGTTTGCAGGCAATCCAGGAATACACTCCACTCATTAGAGATGACAAGGTAACTGTCACCTTCAGTATAATTATATTTTTAAAAAATCTGTATGTTTTAGAGATAAAGACTAAATACTTATGAAAAGACATGACATCTGAAATTTGATTTAAAACAAATAGAAACGGTGGAGGAGAATGGGTAGGAATAGATAAAACAAGATTGGCCATGAGATAATTGTTAAAGATGAATGATGAGTTTACATAATTCATTATATTACTTTAATTTTCTTATGGTTGAAATTTTCCACAACAAAAAGTAAAAATAAATAAAGTAAAATAAAATAGCTAAAATCAACCCTGGAAGCTATACGTAATTAATACTATAGAAATTAAGTGGTAAGGACAAACTTGAAAAAAATGTCCAGAATATTGGAGAAAAAGGCACTAAAACTATATAGGGGACAGGTATGTAAAAAATAAAGACATCTAATTCATAGCTAATTGGCATAGCTAAAGAAAAGGTCTCAACAAATGTAAAATACAGAATAATTAAAGAAATAATCATGAAAATATTCTGGAAGACGCAACACTACACATCAAAAAGCCATAGACTCCTCTTGTACAATAATAAATGACAGGCTATTATTATTGAAATACCACCTACAGAATTTTCAAGCAAAATTATGACTAGCTTAAAATCTTTTTAAAATCTTTAAAATACAGAATATATGTAACACATATAAGATATGAAGCATAGCAAATGAACACCCATGAATGAACTCACTACCCAACTATTGATGACATTTTATGTTTAGACTAATGTCCACAAAAGTGGATGGTTTATAATGACCTACTAAAGTGCAAGTAGAAAATATTAGCCTATATAATCTTTATGCACTATACATCTTTATCCATAAACACCAGAAAGAAATTATTTTTTTAATGTTTATTTCTGAGAGAGAGAGAGAAAGGGAGCGCACAAGCAGAGTTGGGGCTGAGAGAGAGAGAGACAGAACTCGAAGCAGGCTCCAGGCTCTGAGCTGTCAGCACAGAGCCTGATGCAGGGCTCGAACTCACGGACCCAAACTCACGGACCGTAAAATAATGATATGGGCCAAAGATAATGGTATGCTTAACCGACTGAGCTACCCAGGAAATAACTTTTTAAAATACTTAATGTACAGAATGGAAGTAATGCCCTCACTTGGCACAAATATCACATTTTGGGATATTCCAGAAGAGTGGAAACTCCACAGTGTGCAAGGGCTGGTTGTGTTGCACTCACTACCTGCTTGCACTGTAGTTACAGAGGACTGTAGTCCATGTAAGCCTGATTAAGTGTTTTTACAGATTAAAAATGAGGAGTAAAAGGAGTAGTTTTAAAAGATTTTTGCAAAGTATCATTAAATAGAGGCAAAGATGTGAACAAGAAAATGACAGAGACACTTTTATTTCCTGAATAAGCTTTGATAGTCACATCATGAAATAAAAACAATTATATAACTAGAATATGTTGTTTTCAATGAAAATGTAATTATCTTTTAAAATTTATTCTGTTACATATGTATGTACATAATATTAGTACAGTGGTACTTACATGTTATATTATATGTATATTCTTTGTTATGCATTGAATTGTGTCCCTTAATGTGACTATATTTGGAAGTAGGGTCTTAAAGGAGGTAATTAGGATTAAATGAGGTCATAAGGGTGGGGCCCTAATCCATTATGACTGGAATCCTTTATAAGAAAAGAGAGAGACAAAAAGACCAGGGAAGCAGAGGCACAGAGAAAAGACCATGTAAGGAACAGTGAGACGGCAATAGTCTGTAAACCAAAGAGAAAGAGACCTGAGGAGAAATCAAAACTGCCAACACTTTGATCCTGGACTTCCAGCGTCCAGAGCTGCTAAGAAAATAAATATGTGGGTTTTTGTTTTTGTTACTGTTTTTTTAAAAACCACCCAGTCTATGGTATTTTATTATCATAAACATTTGCTTGTCACATATATTTGTATATAGTGGGATATATTTTCAAAATTTTGAGAACAAAGCATATGGAGATTATTGGTGCAGACAACAAAGACACATTAGTAAATATAAAAGGCCTCAAAACATTACCTACAAACAAATCCTTGAAAAAAGTATTCCAACTAAACAATAGATTAATCATAATAAAAGGATCAGAAGTGATGAAATCATTTAAGCACAGAGTTAAAACTAAATGTCTGAAGAAGCACTTCTAGAATGGCAGTGTAAGGAATTATGAAGATCTGCTCCTCCTTAAAAGCAATGAAAACAGTAGTAACAATTGTCAAAACAGGTTTTTGAACTCTAGAAATTAATTTGCAACAATCTGTGGAGTGTTTATTCACGAAAAACTGATGAATCTCAGCAAATAAGGCCAGCTCTGTGGTATTTTAACTTGCTTTTACTCTCATCCTCTTCTCCCAAATTAATGGTAGCCTTGAAAACCAACAGCCTCACAACCACAATAGCTGTGAAATACAGTAACCTAGCAACCGCTGTAGGGGGCAGAATAGGATTAGAACTTCCCAAAAGCCCTTTCCCAAAAGAATTGTCAATATTTGGCATGTTGGGCAGTTCCTTGGAAGAGCTCTATTCTCAGGATTTATCTTTATTTGATCTGACTCAGAAAACACAATGTGTGAACTGCCCTATCCCTCGGGCATCTGTCAAAAACAACCAGTAGCAATTGTTCAACACTGCAGCTGCCTCAGGCAGCAATACCAGTTGGGGCTAACAAGAGGCTGATCAAAAATTTAAAAGGAAAAACTGGGGAATGAGATACCATGGGGGCCTTTGAAAAGCTCTGAAGTTTTCCAGGGAATCCTGAAGGTCATGCAAATATACAGGACTGTAAGTATGACAAGAGAAATGGTTCTAAAAGTTCACCTATGGCAGACACTGAGGCTGTGTACAAGCAGGAAGTGCTAGCTAAGACAGAGTTATAAAGTATCTGCCCAAAGTTAAAGGCATGCCTCAACAAACACACACAGAGCCTTTGACAAAGAGTGGAAGACCTTTGGGTTTAAGCACTTAAGGATATCTCTGCCCAAAATCATTAGCTGACCACTAAAGAAACTGCACAACTTCAGCGGCCACATACAAGAAAGAATAGACTTTAAAAGAATGAGATCAGGAAAATCACTAAACAAATAGCAACAGTAACAACAATTCTTTGGTATGTGTGTGTGGGAGGGGGGCAGGGTCTTATATTATTTAAATATAATTGCAACACTTTATATGTTCAATTTCAACAAAGAAATTATGAGACACATAAAGAAACACTAAAGTATGACTTAAAAAAAGAAAAAGAAAAAAAGAACAGTGAATAAAACTGTCCCTCAACAAGCCCAGATGTTGGACTTCTTAGGCAAAGATTATAAATCAGCTATTGTAAATATGTTAACAAAAACTAATGCAACAGCATGGATGAATATTTTTTAAAAATTTTTTAATATTTTATTTATTTTTGAGACAGAGAGAGACAGAGCATGAGCAGGGGACGGGCAGAGAGAGAGCAAGACACAGAATCTGAAGCAGGCTCCAGGCTCTGAGCTGTCAGCACAGAGCCCGACGCAGGGCTCAAACTCACAAACCATGAGATCATGACCTGAGTTGAAGTCGGACGCTTAACCGACTGAGCCACCCAGGCGCCCCCACAGCATGGATGAACACTGAAGACCATATGCAATGCAAAAGACCAATTATGAAAAGATAAATACTAAAGGATTCTCCTTATAAGGTATATAGATTAGACAAAGTTACAGAAACAGAGAGGAGAATGGTAGTTGCCAGCGGCTAAGGGAGAAATGCAGAATAGCTATTTAATAAGCACAGAGTTTCAGTTTCTCAAGATGATAAAGCTCTAGATATTGGTTGCACAATAATGTGAATATACCTAACACTACTGAAATGTACACTTAAAAATGGTGAAGATGGCAAATTTTACCAAAACTAAAAAGCTAAAGGAAATCATGCCAAAAGAATTATAGGAAACTATGAGGATGATGCCTTAATAAAGAGAAAATATCAATAAAAAGACAGGAATTATATTAAAAAAAGGAGCAAATAGAAATATGGGAGTTGAAAAACATAGTAACAAACAAAAAATTCACTATGGGGGTTAAATGTAAATAGCAATTTCAACTGCAGAAATTAGAATCAATGAAGATAGGTCAACTGAGTTTATCCAGTCTGAGGTACGGAAAGAAAAAGGAATGCAAAGAAATGAACATTGCCTCAAAGATGTATTGGATGCTATACAGATTACCAACATACTCATAATGGTAGTCTGAGACAAAGAGAAGAAAGGGAAAGGGGCATAAAGCATATCTGAAAAAATAAAAGCCACCACTTTACCAAATCTGATGAAAACCGTTAATCTACCACATCTAGATAGGCTTATAGTGTGTGTGTATATATATACACACACTATATATGTGTGTGTGTATATATATATATATAATGTATATGTATATATATGTATGTGTACATATATACATATATATATACACATGTATACATATATATATATATAAAACAGATACTAAGTAGACTCAGATCCTACATCCATCACAAACTGTCAAAAGCCAAAGCCAAAGGTTAATCATTTAAAGCAATAAAAGAAAATACTTCTTTCATGAAGTATAAGGGATCCTCCATAAGATTAACAGCTGAGGGATTGGCCGGAAGATGGCGGCGTAGGAGGACGCGGGGCTCACAGCGCGTCCTGCCGATCACTTAGATTCCACCTACACCTGCCTAAAGAACCCAGAAAACCGCCAGAGGATTAGCAGAAGGGAGTCTCCGGAGTCAAGCGCAGACTAGAGGCCCACGGAAGAGGGTAGGAAGGGCGGCGAGGCGGTGCGCGCTCCACGGACTGGCGGGAGGGAGCCGGGGCGGAGGGGCGGCTCGCCGGCCAAGCAGAGCCCCCGAGTCTGGCTGGCAAAAGCGGAGGGGCCGGACGGACTGTGTTCCGACAGCAAGCGCGACTTAGCGTCTGGGAGGTCAGAAGTTAACAGCTCTGCTCGGAAAGCGGGAAGGCTGGAGGACAAAGGGAGGGAGAGCTGCTGAGCCCCCGGACGGCAGAGCTCAGCTTGGCGGGGAACAAAGGCGCCAGCGCCATCTCCCCCGCCCATCCCCCAGCCAAAATCCCAAAGGGAACCAGTTCCTGCCAGGGAACTTGCTCGCTCCGCGCAAACACCCAACTCTGTGCTTCTGCGGAGCCAAACCTCCGGCAGCGGATCTGACTCCCTCCCGATGCCACAGGGCTCCTCCTGAAGTGGATCACCTAAGGAGAAGCGAGCTAAGCCTGCCCCTCCAGCCCCCGTGCACCTTGCCTACCCACCCCAGCTAATACGCCAGATCCCCAGCAACACAAGCCTGGCAGTGTGCAAGTAGCCCAGACGGGACACGCCACCCCACAGTGAATCCCGCCCCTAGGAGAGGGGAAGAGAAGGCACACACCAGTCTGACTGTGGCCCCAGCAGTGGGCTGGGGGCAGACATCGGGTCGGACTGCGGCCCCGCCCACTAACTCCAGTTATACACCACAGCACAGGGGAAGGGCCCTGCAGGCCCCCACCACTCCAGGGACTCTCCAAAATGACCAAACGGAAGAATTGCCCTCAGAAGAATCTCCAGGAAATAACAACAGCTAATGAACTGATCAAAAAGGATTTAAATAATATAACAGAAAGTGAATTTAGAATAATAGTCATAAAATTAATCGCTGGGCTTGAAAACAGTATACAGGACAGCAGAGAATCTCTTGCCACAAAGATCGAGGGACTAAGGAACAGTCACGAGGAGTTGAAAAACTCTTTAAACGAATTGCAAAACAAAATGGAATCCACGATGGCTCGGCTTGAAGAGGCAGAGGAGAGAATAGGTGAACTAGAAGATAAAGTTATGGAGAAAGAGGAAGCTGAAAGAAAGAGAGATAAAAAAATCCAGGAGTACGAGGGGAAAATTAGAGAACTAAGTGATACACTAAAAAAAAATAATATACGCATAATTGGTATCCCAGAGGAGGAAGAGAGAGGGAAGGGTGCTGAAGGGGTACTTGAACAAATTATAGCTGAGAACGTCCCTGAACTGGGGAAGGAAAAAGGCATTGAAATCCAAGAGGCACAGAGAACTCCCTTCAGACGTAACTTGAATCGATCTTCTGCACGACATATCATAGTGAAACTGGCAAAATACAAGGATAAAGAGAAAATTCTGAAAGCAGCAAGGGATAAACGTGCCCTCACATATAAAGGGAGACCTATAAGACTCGTGACTGATCTCTCCTTTGAAACTTGGCAGGCCAGAAAGGCTTGGCACGATATCTACAGTGTGCTAAACAGAAAAAATATGCAGCCGAGAATCCTTTATCCAGCAAGTCTGTCATTTAGAATAGAAGGAGAGATAAAGGTCTTCCCAAACAAACAAAAACTGAAGGAATTTGTCACCACGAAACCAGCCCTACAAGAGATCCTAAGGGGGATCCTGTGAGACAAAGTACCAGAGACATCACTACAAGCATAAAACATACAGACATCACAATGACTCTAAACCCATATCTTTCTATAATAACACTGAATGTAAATGGATTAAATGCGCCAGCTAAAAGACATAGGGTTTCAGAATGGATAAAAAAACAAGACCCATCTATTTGCTGTCTACAAGAGACTCATTTTAGATCTGAGGACACCTTTAGATTGAGAGTGAGGGGATGGAGAACTATTTATCATGCTACTGGAAGCCAAAAGAAAGCTGGAGTAGCCATACTTATATCAGACAAACTAGACTTTAAATTAAAGGCTGTAACAAGAGATGAAGAAGGGCATTATATAATAATCACAGGGTCTATCCACCAGGAAGAGCTAACTATTATAAATGTCTATGCGCCAAATAGCGGAGCCCCCAGATATATAAAACAATTACTCATAAACATAAGCAACCTTATTGATAAGAATGTGGTCATTGCAGGGGACTTTAACACCCCACTTACAGAAATGGATAGATCATCTAGACACACAGTCAATAAAGAAACAAGGGCCCTGAATGATACATTGGATCAGATGGACTTGACAGATATATTTAGAACTCTGCATCCCAAAGCAACAGAATATACTTTCTTCTCGAGTGCACATGGAACATTCTCCAAGATAGATCATATACTGGGTCACAAAACAGCCCTTCATAAGTTTACAAGAATTGAAATTATACCATGCATACTTTCAGACCACAATGCTATGAAGCTTGAAATCAACCACAGGAAAAAGTCTGGAAAACCTCCAAAAGCATGGAGGTTAAAGAACACCCTACTAACGAATGAGTGGGTCAACCAGGCAATTAGAGAAGAAATTAAAACATATATGGAAACAAACGAAAATGAAAATACAACAATCCAAACAGCTGACTTTGCATTAGAAACCATGAAGGAAGGAAAGCATTAAAACTACCCTCCAAAAATGAAGTAGAAGGGGTGTTTGAGTGGCTCAGTCAGTTAAGCTCCCAAATCTTGGTTTCAGCTCAGGCTATGATCTCACAACTTGTGAGATTGAGTCCTGGCATCAGTCAGCACAGAGTCTGCTTGGCACTCTCTCTCTCCCCCTCCCCTGCTCACTTTCTCTCTCTCAGAATAAACTTAAAAAAAAAAAAAAAATGGAGAAATTAAGGCATTCCCAGATAAAAAACACTGAGAGAATTTATAGCCAGCAGACCAGACTATAAGAAATGCTAAAGGCTAAATAAAGTAAAAGGACACTAAGCTGTAACCACAGAAACAAAGAACACCAGTGAAAATAATTACATTGGTAAATATAAGAGACGGTATAAACATATTTTTTCTTTGTATTTCTGACCTCTTATTTGATTCAAAGGACTTCCAAACAATAATTACAGTTGTTTCTCATTATTCATGGTTTCTGCATTTGCAAATTCACCTAATACCTAGAATTTACTTATAACTCCAAAATTAATACTTTGTGGTACTTCTGTAGTCATTTGCAGACATACGACAACTCATGGTCCAAGGCATATGTTTCCAACTGAGGTCAAACAAAGTGATGCCCTGCCTTCTTGTTTCAGTTCTCATACTCTAAATAAGTATCATTCTTGCAGTCTATTTAGTGCCATGTTTTTTGCACCTCTATGTTTTTTGTTAGTGATTTTGCTGTTTAAAAGACTCCCAAAAGGAAGTATTGAAGTACTGTTTAGTAAGTGAAAGGCTGTGACAAGCCTTATGGACAAAATACATGTGTTAGATAAGCTTCATTTAGGCATGAGTTATAGTGTTGATGGTCATGAGTTCAATGTTAATTAATGAACAATATATATTATATAAGGCAACTTTAAATAGAAACACAGCTAAAACAAAGTTATGTATTGATTAACTGACAAACTGACTCTCAAAGAAGCCTATTTCTCCCAGGAGCAATAATTCAGTATTCACTAATTCAGTGTTTGCTACAATTTTACACAACATAACTATGGCAAGAATGAGAATCAACTCTATGGGATAGGCTTACAGTATATATAGATATATTTTATATGACAATAACTTCCCAAAGGAGGGCAGAAGGAAGGGGGACTTACTAAAGCTAAGTTTTTATATGTTATTTATATGTCAACTTGGGGAGTGTTTTTGGATGAACATTTAAATCAGTGAACTTTTTAAAAAATTTTTTTTGTTTATTTATTTTTGAGAGAGAGAGACAGAGAGACAGAGAGTGACAGGGGAAGGGGCAAGAGAGAGGGAAACACAGAATCTGAGCTATGAGCACAGAGCCCAATAGAGGGCTCAAACTCACAAACCATGAGATCATGACCTGAGCCAAAGTCAGGTGCTTAACCGACTGAGCCACCCAGGTGCCCCATACATCAGTGAACTTTGGCTAGACTGCCCTCCACCTTGTGGATGGGCTTCATCCAATCATTTGAAGGTCTGAATAGAACAAAAAGACTGGCATCCTTAAGCAAGAGAAAATTCTCCAGCAAACTGCTTTTGAACTTCATCTGCCCATCATTTCTCCTGGGTCTTGGGCCTGCCAGTCCATACCACAGATTTTGGAATTCCCAGACTCCATAACTACATAGGCTGATTCTTTATAGTAAATCTCTTTACATGGATATATCTAGATATCTATATATACACATACACACAGATATAGACAATCTATATCTAAGTCTTATCTCTATATATCCAATAGCAGGTAAAACTAGGAAAAGATCAACAAAAACATAGAAGACTTGACAATACTATAATCAATTAGACATAATAAACATCTAGAGAACAATCCATCCAACAGCAGCAGCAGTATACATATTCTTCTCAAGTGCACATGGAACATTCTCCAGGACAGACCATAAGCAAGGCTATTAAATAAACATCTAAATTTCAAGGATTGAAATCATACAAAGTATAATCTCTGACCACAATGTGATGAAATCAGAAATGAGTAAGAAAAAAATTTGGAAATTCACAAAAATATGAAATTAAACCCTAAATAACCAAAAGGTCAAAAAGAAATCACAAGAAGAGTTGGAAAATATTTTGGGATAAATAAAAACAAAAATGTAACTTACTACTAAAACTTGAGATGCAGATAAAGTGTTGCTTATAAAAATATTCACAGCTGTAAAAGCTATGTTTAAAAAATTCAAATCAATAACCTAACATTCCACCTTAAGAAAGTAGAAAAAGAATTGCAAACTGAACCCAAAGCAAGCAGAAGGAAGAATATAATAAAATTAAAGCAAATAAACTAAACAGTAAAGACAAAAACAATTAAGAAAATCAAAACATCAAAACTTTGTTCTTTGAATAGTTCAACAGAATTGACAAACGTAGCCATAGTGACTATGGAACCATATTGACTACAGGGAGAACACTCAAATTACTAAAATCAGGAATGACTCAGTTCACACTGCTATCACCCTTACAGAAATGAAAAATATATGTGTATACTATGAACAACAGTACACCAACAAATTTGGTAACATAAGTGAAATGGAAAAATTCCTAGGAAGATACAAACTATTGAAAGTAATTTGTATCAAGAATTAATAGAAAATCTGAACAGATCTTGACATTTCTATTAAATATTATACTAGAGGTTCTAGCCAGGGCAATTCGGGGGAAAAATGTATCTCTAGGCATTCAAACTGGAAAGAAGTAAAAATATCTCTACTTGCACATTATATGATCTGTATATGGAAAAACCTAAGGAATCCACAGAAAAAAATATTAGAACTAATAAAGAAGTTCTGAAAGGTTACAGGATAAAAGACTAATATACAAAAATCAACTGTATTTCTTTATATAAGCAATGAACAATTTGAAAAAGAAATGAAAAAAAGTTCAATTTCCAATAGTATCAAAAAGAATAAAACATTTAAGAATAAGTTTAACAAAAGAACTGTAAGACTTATATACTCAAAACCCCAAAACATTGTTAAAATAAATTAAAGAAGACCTAAGTAAATAGGAAGACTCCTATGTTTGTGGATTAGAAGAATTACTATTAATATGGCAATACTCCCTAAAGGGATCTATAGATCCAATGCAATCCCTATCAAAATTCTAGTTGCCTTTTTTGTAGAAAGTGATAACCTGATTTGAAAACTCATATGGAAATACAAAGGACCCACTATGGCTAAGCAATCTTGAAAAACAACAAATCTGGAAGATTCACACTTCCTGATTTTAACAGCTTCTACAAAATTAAAGTAAGCAAGATTATGTGATACTGGCATAAGGACAGAAATATAGATCAGTGGAATAGATTTGGAAGACCAGAAATAAACACCTGCATTTACAATCAATTGATTTTCAGTAAGGGTGAGAATACCATTCTATGGAAAAAGAAAAGTGTTCAATAAGTGGTGCTTGGGACAACTGGATATCCACATGCAAAAGAAGGAAGCTGAATCTCTGTGTTTTACACCATATATAAACATTAGGTCAAAATCAACTGTAGATCTAAATGCAAGAACTAAAACTGTGAAACTCTTAAGAGAAAATGTTAAGAATAAATTCTCATAAAAAAAAATTCTTATGACCTTGGATTAAATGGCTTCTTAGATATACCATCAAAACCACAAACAACGAAAGAAAAATATAGATAATTTAGACATTATCAAAATTAAAAAATTTTGTGCTTCAATGAACACCATCAAAAAAGTGGTAAGAAAGCCCCCAAAACTGGTGAAAATATCTGCAAATCCTGTACCTGAGAAGGAACTTGTATCTAGAATATATAAAGAATTTAACAGAAAAAGACAAATAACCAAGTTAAAAATGGGCAAAGGATTTGAATAGATATTTCTATAAAGAAGATATACAAATGGCCAATAAATACATGAAAAGATGCTCAACTTTATTAGTAATTAGGGAAATAATAAAAATCACAATTAACTATAGCTTCACACCTACTAAACAAATGGATGGCTAAAATAAAAACAATGGATAATAACAAGTATTGATGTAGATGCAGAGAAATTAGAACTTTCAAACACAGTGAAAAACTAACATGGTATGGTCACTTTGGAAAATAGTTGGTAAGTTTCTCAAAGTGTTAAATACAGAATTTCCATATGACCCAGCAACTCCACTCCCAGATAACAAGAGAACTGAAAACCTATTATACACACAAACTTGCACATAAATGATTACAGCAGCATTATACATAACAACCAAAGGTAGGAACAACCCAAATGTCTATTGACTGCTGAATATGTAAAATGTACCATGCTAAGGCAAGATGTTAAAAAAGAGAAAACTGGGGTAGGGAGGGTAAAAGGTTATATGAGACTCTCGGTACTTTTCACTCAATTGTGCTATAAACCTAAAACTGTTATAAAAAAAAGAAAGAAAGAAAAAGAAAAGAAGAGGGGAAGGCTATTAATTTAAAAAAAAGAAATAATATAAAAGTCAAAAATGGTTTCTGATCAAAATAATGTAAAAAATGAAATCACTTAAAGTAACCAGGTAGTGAGATAAGGATGTGGTGGATTACTGTGTATTATTTCATTTTGATTTAGTAAAGGGAGGAACAATATATCCTATTTCATGTATGATACTGATAGAGAACCCGAGATGTGTGATTTTTTTTAACTTAAAAGTATCACACGTAGTATAAAAAACAGAATAAATGCCTTCTGAACAAAGTGTCCATATAGTTAATAACATAATTCAAAGAAAGTAACTAGGACTCCTTAAAAAGGGTACAGAAAACAACTAAACAATGAGATGACAAAAGGCTCCAAACCTGAGTTAGATAATAATACAAAAAAAGCCTACTGAATATTAGAGACTTCCAGATAGTATCAAAAGGTAATCTAAAATTTGATTATATGAAATACTAATAAAACATAATACTACAAGGTTAAAAGTTAAAAGACAGAAAAAGCTATGCCTGATATATATTAACAAAAAAGGAAGGAAGAACTGTACAAATATTAGTAACCCAAGTAGAAACTAAAGTTAGGAACCATGAATGGAACAAAGGGCTGTGCCTAGATAGCAGAAAATATCCATAATGATGATATAAACAAATGAATACTCTTAAAATGTAATTTAAAAAATTCATTAGAAATTACAAAATGAAACCGACAAAAACTATAGTGGGTAAGTTTAATGTATATCTTAATGTGCAGAAAAAAGACCTAAACCTAGAGAATAGCAATCTTATAACACTTACACACATATAACTGTTTTAACATTGCTGTTCTTTAGGTGTATGTATAGTATGTGCAAACACATATGCATGCTTATACAAATATACACTTCATCATGGATATACATATATACATTTCAAAGGTCAGTATGTTACAAATAAACTGTCTTTCCTAAAATCTACAGAATATTTATGAAAATGGATCCTCAATAAACTCTAAAATTTGAAAAAATGAAGTTGCATACTTGGGCAATATATTATACATCAAAATTATAATAAAAACATAAAAATTTAGAAATGTTAAAACAATAATCTTTTAAACTCTTAAAAAAATTTTTTTAATGTTTTTATTTATGTCTGAGACAGAGAGAGAGACAGCATGAGTGGGAGAGGCTCCAGGCTCTGGGCTGTCAGCAAAGAGCCCAACGCGGGGCTTGAACTCACAAGCCATGAAATCATTGCCCTGAGTTGAAATTGGACACTTAACTGACTGAGCCACCCAGGTGCCCCAAATCTTTTAAACTCTTGAGTCAAAGTGAAAGTCAACATTCTAACTACAGGCTGTTTAGAATAGTAGGTTTTACAATACAGAGAGCCTGACTCCCTCTAGCAGAAATAATAATGGACCTTTCTCTGAAAATACCAACTGTTCGAAGAAATATGATCTACAGGTCCTGAAATTTGAGGAACCCATTCCAAACTTCTCACCATGTGGTAAAGCTTACAAGGTGTCACCTTGCATGTGCACACAAAACTTTTAATAATCTTAATGTTATACATTATATATACAAAAGGACAACCAAGAATCATCAAAGATTGGAGGAAAGCCCTAACATAAAATACAGGGACCAAACAAACAAAATTAAAGGCTGAAAGAGAAAGGGACTAGAATAAATGAATGTAGGATATGATGTCAACACACAAAATATAAATTGTACTTTTTATTAATACTAGCAATAATCAGAAATTGAAATAAAAAAATAAGCAAGAATTATGAAATAATTTGGGATAAATATGACAAAGTACAATATGCATGTGCTGAAAGTGCTAAAACGCTGCTGGAAAGTAAGGGAGACCTAAAAAAAATGGAGAGATATGCAATGGACGAGAAGGCATGATATTTTTAAGATGACAATTCTCCCCAAATGAAGTACAAATTGAAATGAAATGTCAATTAAAATCCCAGTAAAATATGAGCACTGTTTTATAACAAAGATTCTAAAATTTATATGGAAATGCAAAGCATCTAGAATAGCCAAAGTTTTTCTTTTTTTTTCAACGTTTTTTTTTTTTTTTTTTTTTTTTTTTTTTATTTATTTTTGGGACAGAGAGAGACAGAGCATGAACGGGGGAGGGGCAGAGAGAGAGGGAGACACAGAATCGGAAATAGGCTCCAGGCTCCGAGCCATCAGCCCAGAGCCCGACGCGGGGCTCGAACTCACGGACCGCGAGATCGTGACCTGGCTGAAGTCGGACGCTTAACCGACTGCGCCACCCAGGCGCCCCTAGCCAAAGTTTTTCTGGAAAAGAAAAGCAAAGTTGGAGAACTAACACTATAGAATTTCAAGACCTATTATAAAGCAACAGTAATCAACTTGGTATGGAGGGTACTAGCATAAGCATACATTGATGGGACAGCATAGAGAACTCAGAAATATAAAACACAGCCAGACAATCTATCAACTAATATTTGACAAAGGTATCTAGGGCAATTCAAATGAGAAAAAGATACTTCTTTCAACAAATAGTACTGGAACAATTAAGTACCCATATGTGAAATGGGACAAAAAAACAAAAAACAAAAAACAAACCTAAGAAAAGAAATGGAAATTTGACCTTTACACCACACACTGAATACAAAAACTCACTGAGCATGGGCCACAGACCCAAATGTTAGAGCCAAAAATATAAAACTTCTAGAAGAAAACACGAGAAAATCTGTGTGACCTTGGTTTAGTAAAGATTTATTAATTACAATGCAAAAGAAAACACACACACAAGAATCAATGAACTGAACTTTGAAAAACAAACAAAAAGCTTTTTGGGCTCTCTTCCAAAGACATTGTTACTAAAATATTTGAAGAGGGGCCCCTGGGTGGCTCAGTCAGTTAAGCATGACCTTTGGCTCAGGTCACGATCTTGTGGTTTGTGAGTTTGAGCCTTGCATCAGGCTCTGTGCTGACAGCTCAGAGACTGGAGCCTGCTTTGGATTCTATGTCTCCTTCTCTCTCTGCCCCTCCCTCTCTCTCTCTCTCAAAAATAAATAAACATTAATAAAATAAAATATTTGGAGAAAATATCTGAAAAATATGTAACTGACAAACGAAATCTGTCTAGAACATATAAGGAATTCTTACAACTCAATAATAAAAAGACAACTCAAAAGAAAAAAAAAAAGCTAGACATTTTACAAAAAAATACAGGATACAGGCAAATATCACATACAAAGTTGCTCAACATATCATTAATCATTAAGGAAATGCAGATTAAAACCACAATGAGATAATACAATACACCTACCAGAATGATTAAAATTAAAAAACTTACTGCATGTCAAATACTGACAAAAATGTGGAACTGGAACTCTTATACACTAGTAGGAGAAATGTAAAATGGTACAACCATCATTTTGGAAAACAATTTGGCAGTTTCTTAAAAAGTTAAGCAGACACCTACCATTTGACCAAGCTATCCACTCAATAGGTATTTATCAAAGAAAAACAGAAGTATACATCCATAGAAAGACTTGTACATAAGTATTCACAATAGCTTTATTTGTAATAGAGAAAACTTGAAAAATCCAAATGCTGATCAAAAAGGTTTATGGGTATACCAACTGTTTTTCTCTTGGTGTTTTCAAAGTTTTCTATTTTGTCTTTCAGGATTGTTATTATGATATCTACCTATGGATTTCTTTGTGCTTATTTTACACGGAAATTTATCAAGCTTCACAAATGTGTAGATTTATGTTTTTCATCACATTTGGGAAGTTTTCATCCATTATTCCCTCAAAAACTTTTTCTGCTCCTATCTTCCCTGTCCTGTTCAATTAGGCGTACATTGTTGTGCTTAACAGTATCCCACATTTCCCTGTTCATTTTAGTCACTTTGTTTTCCTGTTCTTCAGACTGCATAATTTCTAGCAACTGATCTTCAAATTCAAAGATCTACCAGTTCTAATCTACTGTTGATGCCCTCTAGTGAATTTTTTGTTTCAGAAGTAGAACTTCTATGTCTAATACCTTGATTATAATTATGGTTTCATGATTAATACACATATCAAAATTAAGCTATACATTTTAAATACACCCACTTTACTGTATGTAATTATACCTCATTGACACTGTAAAAAATTAATAAAATATATTTAAATAATAATTTTTAAATAGGGTCAGCTGCTTTAGTTTAATCAGAGGCAAACAGCTTACATCTCACTATGAATGCCTATTTCTACTTCTGTCTTAAAATTGCCCAAAGCTGATCAAACATTTTTAGAACATTCAAATTTCATTTATTTCTTTTTTGGCAAAAGAGGATCATTAATATAAAAGAGAGATCTCTAAATTTGTAAATATTGCCTATTCATATAAAAAATAAGAATATATAATCGATTTAATACTGGTAAAATGTTTCCCCAAATGAACAGGATATTTTGAAAAGTACTTGCTCCTGAAAACCTGGTATATAAAAACTAAACCCAACTCATCATTATTTCTTAATTTATTAGTCAAATTACTATTTCTCAACAATTTGCTGCCTATACTTCTCTCAGGTGGTTTTTTCCTTTTCTTAGTTTACTACTGAATCCAGTAGTAGGGTCCTTGCCAAGACACATAGCCAGGATTTGGGCCACAGGTTTGTCTAATGATCCCCTCATAGAGCATCCCTGAGGATGGCCAAGAGAGGAAAAGAAAGTCTTGGTGATTATCAAGTCACAAATTCATAACAATAATTCCCTCAACCCACTCCAAAATTAATTTTCAGGTAAACTTGACTACACAATCTAATCACCACCAAACTCTACTAACAAGAGTGTTAAATAGGGTAGAAATGAGAAACAGTAATTTTGGTTGCAAATATAGCTAAGGGCTGGAGGGCTGTGGACAGTCAGGTGGCAGCTTTTGTACATGTGTATGTGCTTGGGGGAGAGTGGGTGGGTAACAAGACAAAAAATGGGAGCAGGGTATAAAAAGAAAAATGCTAACATAGACATCAAGACATTTTTGTGTAACTTGCAAGTATGCCTTGGGCGCTGGTGACAGGGTTTGCCAGCACTAAAAAGAAATGATTAGTAGGTTTCCCTAATGTAGCTTAGTTTAATCATTAAATGGCAGTATCCCTCTTAATCAGAGACAGTAAAGAGGAAATGAAAGCTGAAAAAGGTGTCTTCAGCCACACCTCTCTGATAACATCAGTATTTAAGACATCTTTTACTCTGGTGGGTCTTAGAATTTACATTGTAAATACAGCATGTGATGAGATAAAAAATTAAGGTAACATCCAGAACCTCAAAATTTTCCTTAATAAAAGGAAAGTCCCTCTCCTTGAAATTCTTTGACAATAGTTGTAGAGCTTAGATTAGAAGACCCTAGGTCTGCTGTATCCAAGTAGTAAATCTACTAAACTCACTCTAATTACTAAATGGATCTAATTCTAATTAAGAATGTCAGTTTTAAAAAAAAGTTTATTATGTCTAGATTAGGGACTTTTCCACTTTGGGGATTCTATCTATCTATCTATCTATCAATCTATCTATCTATCTATTCAGAACTGTAAATACTGTTTATATAGAAAACTGGTAAAGTATCCATGCATTTTGTTAGCCCATTCACATTAAAAGTGTATTTCGGAAATACACATATATTTTATAACAAAGTCTGGATCTTGCATCAATTATAAATATGATTGTACCTACCTGATAAGAATTCTATAATTTTCTTTTGAGTCTAGTAATTACATAAAAGGACTTTCCTTGTATCTGACATTTTAATACTATTCAACAACAGACCTGTCCAAATTCTGTCTACCAACATTTGCTTATCAACAATTAGTTACATCTGTTTTTTATTCTTCCAATAAATTTTCAAGAGGCTATCTAAATTTTCAGTAAATATTCCTTTGTTGACAACAGTAACTGGAAATAGGCATCTCCACCATGAATAAATATGAAGCTGAGAAGAATCTATAGATAGAAAAAGTATATTCTTTAATTTATTTAGAGTAACCACTCTATACTTATGTTCTTTATATCTAATATATACAGGCAGAACATAAATTAGCTATAAAATAATCTCATATGACTATATCTTATAAATAATATCTAGAAATCATTTCATTAAAGAGTAGGCTTTCTATGTGGGAAGATAAATCATACTCCTGGTATTTCCGGTTTCTCAGTAACATTCTACTTTAAATACAAGGTGTTTCTTTTTTTCATTTAGGTGGGTCTAAAGGTGATGGAAACAGAAAGTCGTTTTCAAACTGGACATAGATGAAACTGAGTGGACATCAAATTAAAATAACATGTATAGAGTACTTTACGGTTTCCAGAGCACTTTTACATATAACTCATTTAATTGTTTCAACCACCTCTGTGATAGAAGATGTTTCCACCAAGGACTGGGGCACGTGGGAGGGAGAAGGACATCAGGTACCAATATACTCATTTCTTCTGTATATGTATCTTGCTTCACCCTATGGAATCCTAGTCTCGGGGTGCCTGGGTGGCTCAGTCGTCTAAATGTCCCATTCTTGATCTCAGCTCAGGTCATGATCTCGTGGTCATGTGATATCAAGCCCCCAGTTGGGCTCCATGCTCAGCATGAAGCCTGCTTGGGATTTTCTCTCTCTTCCTCTCTCTGCCCCTCCTCTGCTTGTATTCGGTCTCTCTCAAAATAAATAAAAAAAAAACAACAAAAAAGAACCCCAGTCTGTAAGGAACTGATGTTACTCATAACTAAACTACAGTATAAGTATGTGATCCCAGGTATCATTTACTTTGAGGTATCATTTGAGGCTTTAACATTTTTATTTGGAATATTAATAAAGCAATTGCCAAAAAAGTGAATACCAACTTCTATATCAGACAAAGAAATATCACTATGCCAGCTTCTTATCAAAGGTCATCTCAATCCAACAAATGTTACTAAATCATTACAAAGCACTACGGTGAAGAACTAAAACACGCTGTGTAATAAATAGACAGGGATTAATTATCTCCTACTACTTGTGAAGCTGTCTTTTGGTGGATTTGTTTTAGGACTCCCACAAACAGTATACTGAGAAACCCAAGTATCAGAGAAATACTCTCAAATTCTTTTCAAAAGGGTAACTATAACTGTCTAATGAGAGAGTCGGTCAGATTACCTGAAAAACGTGCCAATATAAATTAAACTGAAAGTCTAAAGTAATCATCTAAGAAGCCACTAAAACCTTCAATAATGTTCACTATTTTTTTTTTTAATTTTTTTTAACGTTTTATTTATTTTTGAGACAGAGAGAGACAGAGCATGAACGGGGGAGGAGCAGAGAGAGAGGGAGACACAGAATCGGAAGCAGGCTCCAGGCTCTGAGCCATCAGCCCAGAGCCCGACGCGGGGCTCGAACTCACGGACCGCGAGATCGTGACCTGAGCTGAAGTCGGCCGCTTAACTGACTGAGCCACCCAGGCGCCCCAATAATGTTCACTATTTTATTGTTTGTAGTACTAAGGGGTAAACCAGTCATTGAGTCAGAACTGTTCTACAATAAAAATAGGCAAAACCAAACCAAGTGAAACTCTTATCTCCAAGTTCTGTGGCTTTTAAATATGGCAACTGTACTTTTTATGGTCCAAACAGGACCCACTTCTGAGACCAGAAGAGAGTGCAATTGATAACTAGGCATAAAGTGGGATTGTCCCAGGCAAACCAGAATGTATGGTCTCCCTGCTTACAAGAAACATCTCCCAGGGTCATCCTGTTCTAAGAAGATTACAAAAACAAAAACCAAAAAAGGAAACAGGAAGCCAGAAGGAATTCAAAGCAAGGAAATAAACAAAAAAACCAAACTCACAAAGCAAGTTTTTCCTCAATTCTACAAATCAGTTCGAATAGTAATATTTTACTTAAACCAGGGTAAGGACTGGGGGAGCAGAGGTAGTAAACTAAGGAGGACTGGTTAAATTACATTTATGAAGCAGTCAGGTCCCAGATCCCTTCCCCCATCCCAGGAAAACCTGGAAGTTTATTTTCTTAAGAACATAAAACAGCTGTTCCCTGCCCAGGTGACCCTGGGCACAGCTGAGCGGAGTATGTACTCTACTGAAAATAACAGTTTAGGTGAATGCATACATCCAGGATGCTGAATGCAGTGACAGTCCCCACTTTCTCCCCACTGCTTATTTCCCAGGAAGCTGGCAGCCAAGCCTTAATTCTAAAGGCAAGAGACTTAGGGAGCCCTCTCTGAGAAATTCGACCTAAAGTTACTGACATAAGAGATTCTTCAACCAAATGGCCCAGCCGACCCTATTGTGAAACTGAGTCAATAAACCGTCCTCAGATTCCAATCAGCATTCTGTTCCTCACTACTAAATACAAACAAACACAAATTGCCAGACATCTAACGGAAGACTCTAATATAAAAGACAGAGACCAAAAAACAAAACAAAACAAAACAAAACAAAACAACATATATAACAAATAGATAAAAGCGGCTTATAGAAAAAGAAAAAGAAAAAAATCTAGTAGGGTATTTCTCACAGAGATAAGAGGACATATTACATCCATGTAATGAGAGCAAGATACTATAAAAAGAACAAGCAGAGAAGTTAAGAAAAAGATCTTTGAAATAATAACCTCATAGAAGGATTACTAGATAAAGCTAAGAAAGTCTTCATAAAAAAATACAGCAAAAAACAAAAAAGATGACTAACAGAAAAGATAAGAAGATTAAAGATCTCAAACCCAATTGATAGGCGTTCCCCCCAAAAAATGAAGAAAAAAATCATCAAGAGAATTCAAGAAAATTTTACAGAAATAAAGGACAGGATTTTCCAATTCAAAGAATCTTCAAAGCATCAGCAAAAATGGAGAAAAAGAGACTGATGCCAAGGCAGATTACTGTAAAATTTCAGAAAAATGGGATAAAAAGTAGATCTTAAAAATTTTCAGAGTAAAACAAGTCACAAAAGACAAGACCAGAAGGCTTTGGTCTTATCAACTGCAACACAGGAAACTGGAATACAATGGAGAAATGTCTTCAAAATATTGCAGGAAAATTATGTCTAACTAGAATGCAAACTACCAATCAAGGATGAGGGAAACATATTTTCAGATATACAAAGTCTAAAAACATCTCCCACCCATGCAAGCTTTCTCAGGAAACTTCTGGGAGATTAACACCAAGAAAGTGAGAGAATAAAGCAAGAAAGCAGAAGGCATGGAATATAGGAAACAAGAAATTCAACATGGTGGGAAGTGAAGGGCGATCTGAACAAGACAGCTAGGTTCCAGATGTGGACAACGACTAGCTCAGACTGGAGGAGTGAAGAAGATAAAACAGACATAACACTTGGAAAGTGTCTCCAAGTCTTGAAAGGAGACTTAACACAACTGCTGGAAGTAAACAGAATAAACAAGACAATTATTAACCTACAAAGATTTTTTAAAAAATGTACAGGAAAACAAAAAGGAGGGGCAGGAGAAGAAAAGTGATCAGTTTACCATTTATCACATGGCTCAGCTGTGAAAAGCACTTACATACTTGTAATAATGTTAAGTATTTGACAGTGACATAACAAAATCAGGATACAATTTAGATTGGGAGACTGGGAGTATAAAAATGATATAGTAGGGGTGGAGGGAAGAAAGCAAGAAAAACCCTCATCTCCTATAGAGGGTAATCAACAAATGATGTCAGAAACTGTATATGGTCTAATTAACTAAAAGTTAAAGAGGTCAAAGTGTAGAAGCGGAAATGGGGGATCCCCAGGGAGAAGACAACTTGCTTGCTGTGTTATGTAATAATCTTATAGAATTACTGGTCTCTAAACAAAAAGCATGTATAAAATTTAAAATATTTGGTAAAAAGAAAAGAGAAAAAAGAAATGACAATTATTAGAAAAAGAAGAAATCTCTAAGACACTTCAATTTAGATATTAATTTGCTTTCAGATTTTAGTCCATATAACATTTTTTCCCATGACTACACTCATATCAATGTATATGCTACTGAATACAATTATCTGCTCTCAGATAACTGTGGTGATCACAGACCAGGAAGTTTCTGTATCTTACCTCAAGCAGAGCTGCTGCAGGATCACCCTGCAGACTTTTTCCTAGTTTGTCCACCTCATCTAATAGGAACACTGGATTGTTAACCCCAACAGTCTTCAAGCCATTGATTATACGACCAGGCATACTGCCAACGTAGGTACGCCTATAGAAAGCAGACAGCAAGTTAACAAGACATCAGGAGGCAAGAGGAGTATCATTTAGAAATCAAAACTCAGGCCTGGGAAAAAGTCATTTAGTTATCACAGTAACACAGCAAAGAGGTACTATATATTTAAAAAGTTCTTTGATACAACCAGGAAATTCAACATGGCGGGAAGTGAAGGGTGATCTGAACAAGACAGCTAGGTTCATTCAATTCTTGAATTGAATTCAAGATACAGCCAATGCTGGCTGTAAGTTACCCATAATACTGGAAGAATTGTAGCTTGTTTCTGCCATTTAGTGAAACTGAAAAACATTATACTTAAGCATATGATTGTGATTCTTACTTTTCAGGATTTCAAAATGTCCAAAGGAGCCTCCCACACTCCCTCAACACAAGCATCTTTTTACACATTGAAATGGTTGCCCCAGGGCTAGTGAAAACATCATCATCTTCATGAAGGAAATCAGAATTGGTTCAAATGGCCACTCAAAACGTAGACCAAAAAGAAGAAAGAAAAATTCCCAATTCTTTTATTTTCAGAAGCAATAGTCTGTAATTATAGTAAGATATGGGGTCAATAGTATGTATATCAAAATTCCATTAATTCTGGCCTTTTGAATAAAACTGTGTTCATCCTATATACACTGTTATGCCCAAGTTCAGCCAGATATTTTGTTATCCATTAAAGTATTAGAGGCTCCTTTATTATATTTGAACAAGAATCATCTACATAATTGTGACAGATGTAGAGGGTGGCATGAATAAAAACAAATATGTTTGTCAAACTGAAAAATGTGCCTTGTTTACAAAGCCAGCAAAACTTTAAGTAGCAATTTACCAATTTTAATTATAACCCTGTTGCCTAGGCCATGTGCAAAGCAGATGCTGTTTGTGAAAAGGCATAAAAGGGTGACTGCCTACAAGAAACTAATCAACGGTAAGTGTAACAGCAACAGTTATCTTATGATCTGCACAAAGCCGATTCCTGGAGCAGGCCTAAGTTTTACCACATGACTGGTATAAAGCAGGACAGAATAAATACAGTGACCTTTGAAAAGACAAGAAAGCCTTAAACATATCGTGGGAATGCCTTACATGGAGGGAGGGTGACCGAGGCCCTGGAACCAAATACAATAAACACTGTCCTGTTACAATAAGGAGTTGGCACATTCAAGATTTCAGAATGGGATACAGGAAGGACAAGACTCAAAATTAATAAAAGCCTCTCAAATTATTTCTTTAGAGAACTTATGAATTTGCCAGTATCCTGTGAATAAGTAGGTAAGGAAAATTAAAACAAAACAAAACACAAAGCCTCTAAGGGTCAATTTTACTGCATCAATGTCTTTCTTTCCCGTAATGTTTTTGACAGGTAGATTTCAAAAACAGGTACTAATGACCTAAAGTCATGGAGAGAAAAATAATATTTTAAGCAGGGACCTTTCTAAAGAAGCGGAAATATGGACACTAGTCCATAAACAACTTCTCCTAAACCTTCCATTGCTTTCCAGAGCCTACAGCATAAAGCCAAACTCCTCTGTCTGGAATTCAAGGCTCTTCACAATGCAGTCCCCACCAGCCTTCCTAACTTGCTGCCATAATGCTCTTGCATTATCCACAATTACAATCCTATTATACTCCTTACGTTTTTTAACTTTTGTTAATATGGTACCTTCCTGCCCTGAATACTCTTTCTTCCTATGTAAATCCAGGAATTCTAAAACAACTTTTCCTGACCACCTCTCACAAAGTGATCTTTCCAATAATGCAACATCTACAGCATTTACTGGCCCTACAATTCATCTGATGCAGTTACAACTTAGTTTCTGGGTACCTCCTCTAGAGAGCCAGTGAGCACTCTGATACAGAGAGTGGGTCTTATTACAGAGTAGATCCCCTGGATATAGAGCTATCAGACTGTTCCCTAAACAGAAGCTTGTTTTTCCTATTTATTTGATGACATCAGGTCAACCATGCCAGCACCCGAAGTATCACCACTGCGAAGGCCATACAAGTCTTTGAATACTGCTTTGAACAAATAACTTGATCTAAGTCTCAGTTTCCTCATCTGGAAAATGGACATAGTAACTGCCAACCTCATAGATTATATGATTATGAAAGCATAACAGGTAAAGCACACAGTGTAGTGCCTGGCACACAGTAAGCTTTCAAAAGATGTTCATTGTTGTTCACATCTTTCATAGCACCAAGCATACTCAATCCCCTTAGTGTTCCTCAATCACAGGTGACGACATCCCCCGAATATGTAACACTAGTCTACAGGTCAAACAAAGAAGAGAACCATTACAGAGGGCCGATCAGCTGTGGAAAATATCTATAATGTGCTACATCCTTTACCAGAAGGTATGATAGCATGCAATTCACTGACTAAAGATACAGAATATACTTTGAATAAACCTCTGGAGTATGAATCAGATGGTGGAAAGTGCAGCAATACACAAAACAAAAATGTTCTCTTTCAACATCACCCAATATAAATCACTACTTTTTTTTACAATTTTTTGTTATTTATTTATTTTTGAGAGAGAGAGAGAGAGAGAGAGAGAGAACATGAGTGAGCAAGGGACACAGAGAGAGGGAGAGAGAATCCCAAGCAGGCTCCACATTATTAGTGCAGAGCCTGAAGCAGGGCTCAAGCTCACCTGAAACGGGGCTCAAGTTCACGAACTGTAAGATTATAACCTAAGCTGAAGTTGGATGCCTAACCGACTGAACCACCCAGGTGCCCCTATAACCACTTTTAAAAAACAAATTAGCATACCAAAATATCCTCCTGAGAAACCACATAAGTAGGAGATTAATGAAATTAATACTCTTTTACAAACTATTAACTTTTTTGAGGGCAAAATACATACTTTGCCATGTCCTTCCTCATGAAACAACATCTAGGAAGCAACATAGCACAATACAGGTAAGTTTGCAAAGAATGTATCTCTTCAATTACTTACTATTCAGCCTAAATACATGATTATGTAGAAGTTTTTTTTTTTTTTAATTGAAGTACATGAGTTAATTTTAAAAATACATGAATTATATTTTTCTTGTGATTGGTATAGGCAGTTCACAGGTTTATAAGGATTAGCATATGAAATACACAAAACCAAGTATCTACATGGTTCAAAAATTTAAGTTGCAAGATCAGCATTTGTCATGTTCCAAAATATAGTCTGGTTAATGCTTCAAAAAACTACAGACAATATCCTCTATTTATAGGAGCTCCATGGTAAATCAATTACTTTACTACTCTGTGCCTGGACATCTTCAAATCTTAAGCCAAAAGGCTGGTCAGCCTGTCACTGCCACTAACAGTTTCTAAACATCAGGAATAGGAGTGCCTGGATGGCTTGGTTGAGCATCCAACTTCAGCTCAGGTCATGATGTCAAAGCTCGTGAGTTCGAGCCCTGCGTCGGGCTCTGTGAGCCTGCTTTGGATTCTGTGTCTCTGTCTCTCTCAAAAATAAATAAACATTAAAACATTACTCACCTCTTTCCTGATACTTAAAGAAGGGGGGGGAAAACAGTCATTTTACCATCACCTTTTCACACCTACTCAATTAAAGAGTTCTAATGGGTTACGATGCAAACTACTGAAGTGACATTTACAAAGAATCTGTAATATAAAAATTGTATATTGTAATTTTAAGTCAAAAGAGTAGGATTAGAATTGCTTTTTAGAAACATGGCAAAAGCTGCCCATTGAAAAGTCTGGCAGGAAATAAAATGTTAACAGTGATAATCTTTGTATGGTAAAAAAACAAAAAAACAAAAATACATGAGAATTTTTTTCCTTTTTAAAAACTATTTCTAAATTTTCTACCAAGGGTGTATATATATATCTCTCTCCAACTGGGAGTAATAAGCCTTAAAAGAGATCCTAATGATTTCAAAAGAAGAACAGTCTTTAATATAGCATATCTAAACAAATCAAATTGTTATTCTTCCAGCAGTCGTTCCTAAATCTTTTCGTGCACTCATTTGTATGGATGCACTCACTTAAAGGACCACAAGACTTACAAAATATAATTATGTTTTAATCTTACCTGAATTCACAAAGCATTTAGAGAGCCATGTTTGGCACTGTGCTATACAGCATAGAGTGATAAAAAGGAGAATAAGATATGCTAAAAACCCTACTGTAAAGAGCTTATACTTGTTCCATATTTATGTCTTATCTCTACAGCAACATACTGCATATGCCAGAGGCCTATATTATTTAATCATAAAAGAAAACAATAGACAGTAAGTGGTCAGTTTAGAGAAGAGTAAGATCATAACTGACTGCACCTATATTAATGGAGAAATCCTTGAATTGGGGCCTGAAAATGAAACTAAATTTTAAAGAGGCAAAGAAGAGCTACATGCAAATACAGGTTATAAAGAGTATGGTGAGCAAACCATACATGTCTGGCATACTATGCTAAAAATACATTAAAGGCTTGCTGCTTTGGTTATTTTCCCCTTGTGGAGACTAACAATGAAATAGCTAATTTATTTAAAACATCACCATTTCTGGGGCGCCTGGGTGGTTCAGTCAGTTAAGCATCTGACTCTTGATTTTGGCTCAGGTCATTATCTCATGGATTTGTGAGTTGGAGCCCACACTGGGCTCCATGCTGACAGAGTGGAGCCTGCTTGGGATTCTCTCTCCCTGTCTCTTTGCCCCTCCCCCGCTCTCTCTTTTTCTCTTTCTCTCTCTCTAAATAAACTTAAAAAAAATGTTTATACATACAAAAATGTATCGATGTGGAAAGCAAAAGATTATTTTGTTCTCATCCTGTTTGAGCCAAAGATTCCTTGCAGTGATATAATTTTATTATCTGAACAAACAGCTGGCATACTACTTCCAAAGAGTTACTATCAACAATAACTTGTCACACAGCAATAAGCATATTTCACCAAGACACGACTTATGAAAAATGATTATGGAAACATGATTTCATAAAACTTCATCCTAAAAGAAGTTGTTTTATTTAATTTCTATGAACTGATTTAAATTCTTTAAAAATGTAATATTTAAAAATATTAAGTTGTAAAAACTGATAGGAACAGAGCTTCCTAAAAGTGGACAGAAAAGTCCCAATGGAGACAGACCCAAATGAGAAATGTAGAGAAGACTGAAAAGCTGCATTAATAAACCTGACTCTTCTTTCTTTAAGTAAAGCACTCAAAATTAACAGGAACAAAAACAATGCGTCAATGTAAAATCAGATCACTATTTTTCAAGTTTAAGATTTAAATGTGAATCAAGTCTTTCTTCCCATCTCTCACTTCATTACCATTGAACTCTAAAAAACACATCTTTGTTTTTTAAGATCAATTCCTAACTTACTAGCACCTTCCTTCACATAAACAGGTATTTCTAGTAAAAGGATGGAGTTCCAAGCATGGGAAAATAGAAAAAGTGAGTGACAAAATCAAGAGCACAGCAAGGAAGATAATATAAAGCAGCTCTGTTTTTCCTTGGCTATTTTAAGACTGCAGAACAGTGGTGCCTACTCAGAGGCTGAGGAAAAACAAAACTTTGCATGAACTCTAATTGTGAGCATGTGACCAATACTTAAATGGCAAGACCTGGGTGTTTCCAAAATGCTTCAACTGTTACATGGAACCACTTGTTACCACGAACTCCACCCCATGGTTGTGCTATGAGCTACTGTTCTTCCTCCTCTCCTATTCACCTCCAATTCATAGCTCTGAACTAAGCCCATACTCTGCTCTCAATCTCTGCTCACCTTAACCCCACTCTCCACCTACTTCCAAATGGGTTTTCAAATAAATATTTTCTCCAGGCTTTGATAATTTGGGAAGGTAAATGGGTAATAAGGCCCCAGTAGCACAAGGACAGGTTGCTGTAGTGTTTAATGAAACATCTGGTACAGTGATGGCTAGGGAGTACTTAGTAGCAGCCATAGTAGAATGATTCATAGACTAAACCACATCCCTTTTATTTGGCAATGATCACAGCCTCTGTGCATACGATACATTTCTAGAAAGCTTAATTTACACATATTTTTTTTAGGCAAATACATAACCTCATTTTACAAAAGACTCACAGTAAGTTCAGTTTTCTTAATGATAGCTACACATGTGAAAGTATACTCATTGAACAAATTTTGTATCTATCAATATCAGTAAAGACTGAAAACAGAGTTCTGCTTAAAACCAACAATGTTCACACAAAATGGTGAGAACTGTGACTTTATATACTGCCCACTAACACACATCACAGAAATACATTTTCCCACAATTCTGCTACATAAATTAAATAATAGGGGCGCCTGGGTGGCTCAGTCGGTTAAGCGTCCGACTTCAGCTCAGGTCACGATCTCACGGTCAGTGAGTTCGAGCCCCGCGTCAGGCTCTGGGCTGATGGCCTGGAGCCTGCTTCCGGTTCTGTGTCTCCCTCTCTCTCTGCCCCTCCCCCGTTCATGCTCTGCCTCTCTCTGTCTCAAAAATAAATAAACGTTAAAAAAAAAAATTAAAAAAAAAATTAAATAATAATGCTAAGAATAGGATATTTTAAGTACTATTTAAAAATCAAATTGGGGTACCTGGGTGGCTCAGTTGGTTAAGTGTCCGACTCTTGATTTCGGCTAATTCGTGGTATAGAGCTCCACATTGGGCTCAGCATGGAGCTGACAGCGTGGAGCCTGCTTGGAATTCTCTCTCTCTCTCTCTCTCTCTCTCTTTCTCTTTCTCCTCCTCCCCTACTTATGCTCTCTCTCTCTCTCTCAAAAATAAATAAACTTTTAAAAAATCAGATTGAATTTTATAAAAACTCATTGAAGCTATTAAATGTAAACTTGTCCTCCTGAGAATTTAAAAGTAAATAATAATTAAAGCTATTTTTTATTGAATGCTCACTGTGTGTCAGGCACTGAGTAAGTGCTTTCTAAGCCTTACTGAATAAGCAATACTAATGTGGCAAGAAACAGGACAAATTGCCCACAGGTCATGTGCTCATGACATTAATTCCATAAATTCCTCTCTAAATTCCATCAAATGCTTACACAATACAGTGCTACAGATACTAAAAAAAAGGAAAGAAACTAAAAAAACTTTGAATGCATGAATCAAGTCACTTGAGTGGGAAATATCTCCCCAAACCTCTCTAGTTAAAATAAAAAAATTCAAGTCCTAGATTCAGTTTCTCCAAGATTGGTAGAAGGTGCCACCAATGTCTTTACAAAAGCAAACTACAGCCTCTAGTGGCACATGTGAGAATAAGCAAGTCTAGGTGACAAAAGTATTGTTTGAAATTGCCAGAAAGAATGACCCAGATCAATTCCCTGATCTAATCTGCAGCCCTCATTGCTTATTTATTAAAATCTTGGAATGATTTTTCTTTAATGCATAAAAATTGTAAGTCAGAGAAAAAGAATCACTTTTCATGGAAAAGTTTCTAAAAGTGTTTTCCACCCTCGCCTAATGCCAATGATCTCGTGAATAAGACAAATGGAAAACAAGACATTATAAAAAGCATCATATTCTTTTTCCCCTACAATCCAAGTTTAATCCATATTCACCAAACTGTAAATATGCATTTAAATTACCCTTGGCCATTGGCAGTTGTTCACTGCCTGCACTGGCATGCTTTTCAAAGCCTTCATTTATAATTTAGATTGCCTTAACAACTTCAAGACTGATGGTATGACCTTGAGGAGAGAAGTTTTATCTTCAGTTTAATAACTTTCTATTGGAAGTTGAGCAGATTCTTCAAAAAAAATTTGGGGAGGGGGGCACCTGGGTGGCTCAGTCGGTTAAGCGTCCAACTTTGGCTCAGATCATGATCTTGCAGTTTGTGAGTTTGAGCCCCACAATGGGCTCTGTACCAAGAGCTCGGAGCCTGGAGCCTGCTTCAGATTCTGTATCTCCCTCTCTCTCTGCCCCTCCCCTGCTTGCACTCTGTCTCTCAAAAATAAATAAAAAATTTAAAAAACTTTTTTTTTAAATTGAGGTATCACTGATGTTAGTTTCAGGCATACAACCTTATATTCTTTTATAAGCATTCGTGATTTCTACATTTTTAAATATTCTACATTTTAAATTGCATACACTATCGGTATGTATGTTTTCTCACAACTTGCAACTCTTAGGAAACCCTTAAACCTTGAAACAGAAGTTCATGCTTTCCCAAAGCATCTTCTAATCTGAGCAACAGAGACCACAGAGAACATAAAACAATTAACGTAACATGCAAATCTGATTCTAGTAATGTCAGATAAACACAGACACAGTTCTCACAGTTTAATGTATTTTTATAGAAAGAGGGCCAAAAATGCAAGGACACATCTTAATAATTACCCTGAACTTTCTCATTATTCATATGTATACTGAAAACCAGCCTCCTTAAAGAGTTTAAACCGCAAACATAAATTTGTTACCAAAGATTTCGTACCTTCTCCTACCTCCCCCAGCTGTTGTACTTATTTTTTAAACTCTAAGAGTTAAGGGTCATTATGAAATGCTACTGGGCCAAAGTGCATGTAAAAACACTGTATTATCTAACCATAACTAATTTATAATTGCACTCAAATGAGATTCCAGAAAAGCCGAGGCAGAGACTCACTATCCATTGTCATACAATTACCAAGGTTAGTTTGGGTATACTATTATGGTAGAGGCTCTAGGTTAGCTATAAATGTCCTACAGATGTACCATAAGTAAGTACTGTAAATATCCTTTCGATCCACGGTATTACAAATATCCCTTTGAGAAAAAAAATATACATACATATATTATGCCTTGGCTTTTGAGGGGCTCTAGTCAATTAAAACAGAGAACCAGAGATTGAACTGAGAGAAATATCTTACCTGTGTCCTCGAATGTCGGACTGATCACACACTCCTCCAAGTGCAATCCTGTGGAACTCTCGACCAAGAGTCTTGGCCACTGATCTTCCCACACTTGTTTTACCAACTCCAGGAGGGCCAACAAAGCAAAGAATGGGGCCCTTCAGGTTGTTTTTCAGCTGTCTGACAGCCAGGTATTCCAGCACTCTTTTCTTCAATTTTTCCATAGCATAGTGATCATTATCCAGAAGAATCCGGGCTGCTCGAATGTCCAGACGGTCTGTCAAATAACCCAACAGAAGCACTTTTTGAGATGCTTGAGATACTTAAAAATTTTTATTTATTTTTACAATATTTATTTATTAATTTTGAGAGAAAGAGAGCACGCACACATGCACTAGTAGGGGAGGAGCAGAGAGACAGAGAGAGAGAATCCCAAGCAGCCTCCACGCTGTCAGCACAGAACCTGACACGGAGCTCAATCTCACAAACCAGGAGCTCAATCTCACAAACCAGGAGGTCATGACCTGAGACGAAATCAAGAGTCAGAGGTTTAACCAAACGAGCCACCCAGGCACCCAGCACATAGAATTTTTAAATGCAAGAACTCCTTTCAAGGCTGACAAGAGTCAAAATATGTTTTAGAAAATAAACATGACAAGAACAGAAGTGGATCTTTCTACATGAGTCTGCAGGGAGACCTGGCTTTTTTGCTCAAGAGAATTTAGTATCAACAGAACTAGTAAGCACTACATAATTAAAAATTCAAGGAATTAATACTCATTTAATTTTCTAGATACACATTATTTATATGGAGACATAATTACTACATATTCTATTTGTGCTGGCATTTGTTCCTTTTTTAAAGTTTTTTTTTTTTTTTTTTATTAGAGAAGTAATGTATGCTCATTCTAGAAAACCCAATGACACGAATTAAAAAAAAAAAAAATGAATACAGTTACCCATAATCTCATGTCTTCAAGAGAGCATCTCTACCTTCACTTTGGTATGTATTCTTGCAGGTTGTATGTGTATGTGTGTGTATGTGTATATATGTGCTTTCAGACCGATTTTTCAAACTGAGAGTATATGATGCCTTCAAGTTTTGTTTTTTCACTTAATATATATTACAGACACCTTTCAGTGTCAAATGTATTTTTGAGTAATACTTTAGTGGTTACATAATATTCTATTATTTAATTATCCATACTCATTTAAATAATTCCCTATTGCTAAGCATTTAGGTTATCTACAAATGTTTACAGTTATAAAACAGGCTTTGCAGTGCATCCTTGTAATTCAATCCCCACATATATCCCTAATTATTTCCTTCAACTAACCTTCTATAGACAGAAATGCTGGATCAAAAAAAAACACTAAGATGTAAAGAACTGTCACGGTCTCACTAGGAAGGTATGAATTAGGTTTGTTTCTATAGCCAAGCTTTCATCAGGTTTATTGATGTGCTTTACTACTTAAAATACTTATAGATTGAATCATTAAATACTCATGGATGCCAGCATGAATTCATCATCTGCATGACACCCAGGGGTAATACATGGCTGCATAATCATACTGATGGTGAGAGGAGAGGCTGGGAAAGAGAAAATACACACAAGCCACTCTTTCAATCCATTATTTGGAACTTGCTCTGCATTTTTCCTGCAGAGAGAAAAAAAAAAAAAAAAAAAAGCCTTTAATGGTGGTTTGGTTCCCAAGTTAGTCTGAAAAAACCTAGCTAAGCAGTAATATATGTATTTTAATTACAGTACTGTTGCTTTTACTTCAGGCTGAGTGATTTGGAAAGGGAAAAACAAAATTTCTTCCCCCTTTCCTAGCTTCAGACTCCCAACTAACGAACACATGAATAAATGACAGGAAGTTTTCCAACTGTTAGGCACTGCTAACCCAGACTCTAAAAACCTACCACAGCAAACACAAAAGAAAACTTCAGACCAATTCCATTTTGTATAGTTCTAAATATTAAAATGCTAATAAATCAGATCTATTAAGAATAATCTACTAAGTCCCAGTGGGATTTATTTTAGTTATGCAAAAAAGTTTAACATTATGTTATCAATATATTTATTACATCACCATGCATAAGAAAAACTTTCCATCAAAATGTCATTTTGTACCATTTTGTCACTTGTTATAATGTAACACTCACCCCTAATTAACATTTACTAGTTTAAGAACAGAATTCCATGCAATTTAGAAAAAAAATGATGATACTCTGAAGGAAGTTTTTCTAAGAAACATGCCAAGTGAAGACAATTTTTAAAAGTTCCTCAAACTTTTAAGGAAGACAATTTCTATGCTATATAAATTATTGTGTCTTTTCTATATAGGATACGTTTTTTTCTGATTATTCTTTTTAATGGCTCAGAATACATGCTTCCTATTTTGAATAATACATGTAAAATAATACTTGTAATAATACATGTAAAAAATTTAAAACTTACCTGAACATATATTTCTCTATTTACAACTGAAAGACTTAAATAGTATCTACTGGCTCTTTCTATTTATAAAGATGGGAAAATTAGGAAACTTCTTTCCTTCAAATCTTTCCTTTCTGCTTTTGAGGATTGCTACTTAGGTAAGCTTCTCTTTCAAAAATTATGAAAGACATTTTCACGGTTTTATAACCACACTCATAATAATTATTTAAATCTAATTCCATACAGAAATGGTTTAAAAGTTCAACACACTTCCTTTTATACCACAATTTATGCATCTTCAGTTCTCTGCTGGAATACTAAACAATGAAAAGTATTTTCACGTGGGGGTACATGAGTGCTATGCATCTCTAATGCTAATACACATCCAGCAGAAACTCTCTTGAGTTTCTGGCATGTGGGTGGCCTCCATCCCTAGTTGTGAAAATAATAACAGCTTTGTCCCATTTTTATATTTTGTTTATTTCAGTAAAGGAGTCAGCACTCTTGTATTCAAATAAACATTTTGCTCCGAAACCTATACAATTATACTGTATAAGCTTGGTAAAAATTCCTGATTATTAATTAAGTTCAGTTTTTAAATAGGACAAGTGGAGAGGGGAGGAAGCTGAAAGCAACTCACTAAGCTACTAATGGCAAATAATCAAATCTGCAATTTTAATATTCAGGCCATTATACTATATCTACTATATGCACCCTGCATTTCTCCTAAGTCATTAGTTAAAATAAATCCTGAAGCATAGAAAAATGTTACTGAGAGAATACCAAAATTTCAAAATAAGGCCCCTAGGATTACCAAGTTATCTAGATGCTCTTCAGACTGTGCATTCGTCCTACTGTCAAGAAAAAATAGCAGGGTTTGAAAATTGTCACGACTGCATCAATGACAAATACCTATCAAATATATATCAACATGGAAGCTTGGCAGGTGAAACAAAACGGCAGCAGTTAAAAAACACAAAGTTGAAATGTGACTTTCTTTCCCAGGTCTAAACTAACAGGCAGCAGAGCCCTCTCCAAATCTCACAGAATAGAACCACTTCACTTAAAAAATAGGCACCGAGTGAACAGAAGCCTACCAGAAATAAAATGGACCTCCCCACAGCCCAGCTAGATCCAGACCAACAGCTGATCTCAAATTGATCATGTGGCACAAAGAGAGGCTGATTCAATGGGACCCCATGCTCTCCGGCATTCATCTCACTATGGAGTTTCCAAAAATTACAAAAAATATTTTTGAATTAAGAATTAAACCAAGAAATTCAGCTGCAGTTTGGTAAAGCACTTTCAACTAGAAGGCAATGTTGTTATGCAAATATGATATAAGAAATAAATTTACTAGTATGGTAACATAACAGCTCTATATATAGGAGCCAAAAAACTGGAAACAACCTCAATGTTCCTGACAGGTAAACGCATACACAAATTATTAATCTATGCAGCAACATGGATGAACCTCTATGCTGAAAGAATCAGAAAAAGCGAGTACATGCTATATCATTCCATGTGTGTAACAGTTTTGAAATATGAACTGATCTATAGTGGTTGTTTGGGGATGAGGACGAAAAGGAGGGAGGGAGGGAGGAATTAGGGAAGCATGAGAAAATTTAGGAGGCGATGGGTACGTTCACTATCTTAATTACAGTGATGGTATTACAGATACATACATATGTGAAAACTTATCAGAATGCACATATTATAGATGTACAGTTTACTGTTTATCAATTATACCACAATAAAACTGGAAAGTAAAGCAAAATTGCTTCTAAAAAATTTCTTCTATAGTTCACTAGTGCAACCTGATTTAATCTAGTGAAAATTTACAGATTCTCAGAATTTAAGAGAGAACAAATATGAATTAGCTTTTTAATTTTATAGACAAACATTCAAACAGAGAGAAAAACTTAGGAAAAAACCCAAAATCTAGAGAATGGGATAAACACAAAGTTACGGAGTATTCATGAAGGAATAATTAGCATAACCCAGAATGTAACTGCTTTCTACAACAAGAACCTAAGAACTGTAATATGATTGAAATCTAAGGGTAGTCAAAATAAAAGGAAGATGATTAGGTCAATTTCATCTTAGTACCTAGCCATACACATTAAAAATGTGTTAGATGATCCTTTCCAAAAAAATGATTAAGAAAGGAACTACTTTAACCTTAACATTGTCCCGGCATAGTTAATCTAACACAAAGGTGCTTTATTCTGGGCCCTCTTTGAGGGGAAAATTTTTTTTTAAGTTATCAATACCAGAAAGTATGGTCCTCTGTAGGTTAATAAGCAAGTATTTTTTAATATTAAAAATTCAACATCCTGTAATCTGGCATGTATAGCATATCTTATGTGGGGGCACAAATGTGTGTTTTAGAGCTAACATTTAAAAAAATCTCTAGCGTCTTTTTTAAATGTAAGAATTTTACTAACTAGGATAATAAATCTTTAAATTTTCACAAGTCAATCATACAGCTACTCCTATGCCAACAGCAGTTCAGGTAATCAATCCACTGTTGAATTCAGCAGACCTTGTATGTAAATTTAACAATAGAGCATCTAAATACAGTGTATTTCTCATCCCAAGATAAAATAGCGAATACACAGGAAAGAGAACAGTTCTAACGAAGGACAGAAGGATAAAAAGAGTTTAAATTTAATAGGTTTTTATATGAGAAAAATAAGATTCCAAATGGTACAACTGTTCTAGTACGTAACTATATGTAACTATTTCTTTAGATGTAAAAGTTTATCTTCTGATTGGCTATTGGTATTGAGAAACACTTATATCACTCTTACAGAAAATCCTATTTTCTCTAAAATCAGGCAAAAGGCACTTTCATGTAGCACCTTCTTTTCCTGTTTGATCCCAAGACCTAGATGACACAAGTTCACTGCCTAAATACATCTAGAACTACAGTAACAGTAAGATAATCAATGATATTTCAATAGAATCTACATGAGCTTTCTGAATGACAATCAGACTGCAAAAGGCTGTTACTTTGTTGGCTTACCAGTTGTACTTTTGTTCCAAGGAAGTTCCACCATAAGTTCTAAATAATTTCTAGTCAGAGCATATTCTGGCATCGACTGAGGCATTTTTTTGAGTCTGTGGGGAAAGAATACATAGCAAAATGTTACACAACATAGAAGAATTCCATAAAAAACACAAAAATCCAGCATATATATCTCCGTTTCTGGGTCAGATATATCATGAATAATTGATTTAAGAAATCTGGCAACATTAAAAAAAAAAAACTAGTTATTTTGTTTTGTGAAGTACTTATGGAACAAATTAAACAGATCCCTGCAAACTGGGGAAGTGGGGGAGGGAACACTGTATCTGATTCTATCCTGGAAATTCAACCTTATCAGTATCAGTATCTCGCAGGGGGAGTCTCAAGTCACACTTACCTGATTTACTTCTCACAGTAAGAGTTAAGTGCCTAATCATGCATAACACAATAATTATTTACTTTTTTTGGAATCAGAGATAAAATTATCTTGTAAAAACAAGCTAACATCAGATATTTAACTAAAAATACAACTTCCATAATATATGCAGTATTTAACAAAGTATTTTGCCCACAAAAGATGTTCCTCATTTATTAACCAATGCCAGTGAATATAAAATATCCTTCAACTACAACTAATCTCCTTATCTGTGAACCCAGAGTCCAATCTTTTGTTACTCAGCATTCAATTAGGTTCATTATAATTCACTAATAAAAGAAAATGCAACACAATTATGTTTCAAGTACATAAGGAAAAAGTTGGTTTTCTATTTACCCCTGAGATTATTCATGTACCCTATACTGTCCTCAAGGTTTCTGTGTACTTTCTTATGCAAAGAGAAACTGACAGTCCCTGCCCTCTAGGGTTTACAATCTTCTTTCTAAAGAAGAAAAAAGTGACATGTGAAGAGCACAGTGCCAACTGAACACTGTGTCTGAACAAAGCACAGCCCATATTAAGACAATGAAAAAGCGGTTAACAATAGTGATCATATTGACAGCATATGAGGTGGAAGCGATGTACCACTTAACACTCAGCCACTGAGAAAAAGATTAGGGAAGTTGATGTTAATTCAGGAGTATTAAGAATCCTTTAAAAACAGTTTCCAGTTGAGGAATGAAGAGAGATAACCTGAAGATTTTACAGATCACAGCTCTAATCTGACAATTTGGAAAACCATGAAAGATAAGAATTGACAAAGGAAAGATAAAATGAGTGGTGGTTTATGACTATACTAAATATAAGAAAAGGAGAAAGATCAAAGAATATAAAACAAATAACTCAGCTTTCAGTTTGTGATCCAAAGAAGCAGTTTCAAGTTTCCATGACCAATAATTTTTAATATTTATTAATAAGCAAAATGAAAGTGCCAATGAATGAATAGCTTCTTTTTAGCTTCAATTTACCTTTTTATCTCTTTGACACAGACTTTGTGGGCCTGCTCTGGCATACTGGATGTTCGTATTTTTTTCTCTAGCATGACAATGTCATCATGATCTTCATCCTCATCCTCATCTTCTAAGGCACCTGGAATGTGTGTAATCCTTCTAATAGGACGTATTGCTATAACCTAAAGTAGAAAGTAGAAGAGTAAAACTGTGTGTTAAAATAAATTGGAAACGAGGTACCTAGTTACACACAAGATTATAACTGGTGCCGAATAACATTTTTATGGTTAGGGTCTACATCTTTAGGAACTAAGTTCAGAATGATAACTAAGAGACACAAGCACATATGGAAGCAGCAGAATTTAAAAAGTGGATCAACATAAAATGGACATGATTCTTTAGTATATGCTTATATTACAATGTAAGAAAAAATTCAAGAGCTGGCTACTAGAAATAATGAAAACATCTAGGAATTATTTTTCTTTGAGCTACTATTATAGCCACTACTTTCTTGATTATATTACTACTTACCAATCAGCAACAGAATAAATTCCATTTTTCCTCCTAGATTACAAAATTTCTTTCTAACATCTTTAATGTTTCCACCATTGGCTCTGTTCTCTTTGTCTCCAATACACAGAAAAGTCTTCCTCCTTTCAAATACTTTATCTTACCTATATCCCTTTCAGTTAACTACACACTATTTACATCCCTTCTTGAGAAGTTCTGCTTTTCCAACAAGTGGCTTTGACCACTACTTCCCCATCCTCATGAATTACTTCCATAATCTCTATTTTGTACTTTGGCCTTTATCTCCACTATGTTGAGAAATTGTGCTTTGAAATCCAACAACCATCTTCTGTGCCAAGTCAAATGGTTTTATTTTGTGTTCTCTTTCTCCATGATCTATATCATATTTTAAAACTTCTAAAATGCTCTTTTGAAATTCTCAACTCAATAATATCATGAATAAACACCAGCCATCACTGGAGCAAAATGATACACTGGTATTTAATTTAAAAGCCTGGGAATTTATTTTTTAAACTATTACTTATTTAATACATTCAAATATAAAACATTAAAAACACAAATAAAAATACAACTTTATAAAAACAAAAATATTAAATATATACTTTTAGCCTACATAATAGACAAAATATTTTTTAATGAAATTTTAAATGAAAATAAAAAAAATTTTAAATGAGAGTTTTAAAAAGCACATTAATTTTTTCATCATTGAAACAAAAGTACTTTTTTGTGCAGTTTTTTTCCCAGCTACAAGAAAGTGCCTTTCAACTCTTAAGGGAATAGGCAGAGAAAGTTTTAGGCTTAACTCCAAATATCACCCTCTGATTCCTACATTTTCAAGTAACTGTCACCTGTGTGATCATTTTCTGGAGCAATTCTGAACACTTGTCTCCTTAAGCAACGGTAACACTTAATTGATAAGAAGCTGCAGTTCTCTGTGTCTGCCAAGACAGAGTGTGCACTGGTTTGTCTTTCTACACAAAATGGATAACTAAATTAATGATCTGATCTCAAACCAGAAATAATTCACATTTCTGCTTTTTGTTTTAAACGGCATTATGCCATTATGTCCTGAAACACAAACACCAGACAGGCTACTCCTGTTTCTGTCATCGTTCTCCTCCAGCCTATTTTCTGCTCCTTTCCTTAGTCCCATTGGTGAGGAATCCTTCTTTCTCAATAATGTATTCTTTCTGATGAAGGAACACTTCTGCGCTGATGACCATCAAATCTAACATTATTCTCAACCTTTCACTTACTTTCCAACAGCCTTCAGAGAACTATCATTTCCACTCTTGTCCACATCAAATATATTTTCTTGATCTTAAGTCTGCCCACACATAACAAAAGTAAAACTGATAGCTCAAGGTAGACTTCAGACAGACCTCATATAAATGTAATGTATGATAATGAATGTATCACAAATCAATGGAGAAGTGAAGAATTATTTATAATACTGTTGAGTTAAAAATCAGTAAAAGGTAAACTAAAAGTGGGTATTTGTCAAATCACTGGAGGATAGAGGACTCTAAGCTTAGAAGACAGAAAAAGACTTACATAGTTGGACTAAATGAAAACAAAAATTTTTATAAGTTAAAAGCAAAAAAGTCAGCTAAATTATGGTAAAACATAGTGATACAGTCCTCCTAGGAAACAATTTTGTAGTATTCTTAATACTATTTTTTTTAAGTTATAGATCATTTCAGTGGATGCAGAAAAGGCATTTGTCAAAGTACAACATCCACTAGTGATAAAATCTTTTAACAAAGTAGGTCTGGAGTGAACATACCTCAACATAATTAAGTCCATACATGAAAAACCAATAGCTAGTATCATCCTCAATGGGGAAAAACTGAGAGCTCTTCCTCTACAGTCAGGAACAAGACAGGGATGTCCACTCTCACCACTTTTATTCAATATAGTACTGGAAGTCCTAGCCACAGCAATCAGACAACAAAAAGAAATAAAAGGAATCTAAATTGGCAAGGAGGAAGTAAAACTTGCACTATCTGCAGATGACATGATATTATACATAGAAAAACTGAAAGACTCTACCAAAAAGCCACTAGAACCATGAATGAATTTGGTGAAGTCATAGGATACAAAATCAATGTACAGAAACCTGCTGCATTTCTATACACCAAAAATAAAGCAGCAGAAAGAGAAATTAAGGAATTAATTCCATTTACAATTGTACCAAAAACCGTAAGACACCTAGAAATAGACCTAACCGAAAAGGTAAAAAGACCTATACTCTGAAAACTATAAAACACTGATGAAAGAAATTGAAGATGACACAAAGAAATGTAAAGACATTCCATTCTCATGGACTGGAAGAACAAATATTGCTAAAATGTCTATACCACCTAAAGCAACCTACACATTTAACACAATCCCTATCAAAATACCAACAGCATATTTTCACATAGCTAGAACAATTTTAAATTTGTATGGAACCACAAAAGACTCTAAGTAGCCAGAGCAATCTTGAAAAAGAAAAGTGAAGCTGGAGGCATCACAATTCCAGACTTCAAGTTATATTACAAAGCAGTAGTAATCAAAACACTATGGTACTGGAACAAAAACAGACACATAGATCAATAGAACAGAACACAAAACCAGACATGAACCCATAACCATATGGTCAATTAATCTTCAAAAAAGCAGAAAAAGCTATATAATAGAAAAAAACCACAGTCTCTTCAAAAAATGGTACTGAGAAAACTGGACAGCAACATATGAAAGAATGAAACTGGATCACTTTCTTATACCATATATAAAAATTAATTAAAAATGGATTAAAGAGCTAAATGTGAACCCTGAAATCATAAAAATCAGCAGTAACTTCTTTGACATCTGCTGTAGCAACTTCTTTCTAGATATGTTTCCTGAGTCAAGAGAAACAAAAGCAAAAATAAACTACTAGGACTACGTCAAAATAAAAATCTGCACAGTGAAAGAAACAATCAACAAAACTAAAAGGCAATCTATGGAATGGGAGAAGGTATTTGCAAATGACATATCTGATAAAGGGTTATTACCCAGGGGCATCTAGGTGGCTCAGCTGGTTAAGTGTCCAACTTAAGCTCAGGTCATAACCTCACAGCTCGTGAGTTCAAGCCCTGCATCAGGCTCTGTTGACAGCTCAGAGCCTGAAGCTTGCTTTGGATTCTGTGACTCCTCTCTCTGCCCATCCCCTGCTCACTCTCTGTCTCTCCCTCTCTTGAAAATAAATAAACATTAAAAAAAATAGTAATAAAAAATAAATAAAAAGGGTTATTATCCAAAATAACTTATAAAACCCCCAAAACAAATAATCCACTTAAAACATGGGCAGAAACATGAATAGACATTTCTACAAACACATACAGATGGTCAACAGACACATGGAAAGACGCTCAACATCACTGATCAACAGGTAAACGCAAGTCAAAACGATATGAGAGTGCAATGAAGGTGATGGCCGGTGCTGCTCCCTGGCTGAGGTAGGATCCCGAGGACTCTCCAGTCCACTGAGGGCATACCACCAGCCCATCTTGCCTGCCGCACCAGGGAGGTGAAGTGTGAGAACACAAAAAAACAAAATCAAAAACAAAAACAAAAACAAAAACCCTCCAATGAGATAACACCCTACACCTATCAGAATAGCTAAAATCAAAAATTCAAAAAACAACAAGCCATTGGTGAGAATGTGGAGAGAAAGGAACCCTCAGGCACTGTTGGTGGGAATGCAAACTGGTGCAGTGCAGCCACTGTGGAAACAGTATGGAGGTACTGCAAAAAGTTAAACATAGAACTACCCTGAGATCCAGCAACTATATTACTAGGCATCTACCCAAAGAATACAAAAATACTAACTCAAAGGGATAATTCAAAGGGATACATGCACCCTGATGTTTAAAGCATCACTATTTAAAATAGCCAAATTATGGAAGCAGCCCAAGTATCCATCCACAAATGAATGGATCAAGAATTTGTGTATGCATACACATATATACATAGGCATATACATGTATACACATATATATGTATACACACACATGCGCGCACACACAATGGAGTATTACTCAGCCATGACAAAGAATGAAATCTTGCCATTGGCAATGACATGGATGGACCTAGGGAGTACAACACTTAGTGAAATACATCAGTCATAGAAAGACAAATACCATACGATTTCACTCATATGTGGACTTTAAGAAACAAAACAAACAAACAAAGGGAGGGGAAAAAAGAGAGGCAAACCAAGAAACAGACTCTGAAATGATGGTTAAAAGGGGAGGTGGTGGGAGGGATGAGGGAAATAGGTGATGGGGATTAAGGAGGGCACTTGTTGTGACGAGCCCCAGGGGACTGTATGGGAGTGGCGGCGAATCACTGTATTGTACACCTGAAGCTACCATTACACTGTACATTAACTGGAGTTAAAACAAAAACTTTAAAAAAAAAAAAAGAAATGTAAGATGTACAACTCCCCCCTCCAATTATTTTCAAAGACACTCATCAGTTATTTAGCTTTTAAAATATAGAAAACATTGGAAACAACACACAATGTTTGGCAAAGAGAAATGGCTTAGTAAAGTATACCTTTCAATGATTACCCAAATTTACCAAGAACAGAAAATGAGAAAATATGTTAAAAACAAAATCCAGACATGGAAGAGGACTAGAAACACACACCAAATTCAAAATGCTATCCGTAACTTGGATGCTAAGAAACAATGAAATTTTTTCTTTGTTCCTTTCTTTATTCCATTTTTTTTTTTTTTACTTCAAAAAAACTGAATCTCACATCACATAAAAACAACCGGAAACACAAAGAAACAATTAAAGGACATATTTACCCTCTTATCATCATCTTGCTTGTGTTTTCTGGTTTTCTGAAGCAATTTCAGGCCTTCAATTTGTCTGACAAGCAGCGGTATGGTCATCTTGAACCGCTCCTCTAGACTCACAGCATCTAAAATCTAAGGGGACATGAGTCGATTAGCAGAATCTCTCAGAAACACAAGCTCCCAAAACAAGGCAGTCAGAGTCATGACTTAAATTATTAAGTAAGAAAGACAAATATCAATACTCACAGCTAAGTTAGGGCCAACACACCAAGATTAATTCTATTAAATCACTAGAATCCTAAAAAAAAAGGAATCTTGACTTTTCATTTAAAAATGAGGCCATGTGTATTGTTCCAACAGCAAGGACATACATTTTTTAAGTTTATTCATTTGTTTTGAGGTGGGGAGGGGCAAAAAGGGAGAGAGAGAATCCCAAGCAGACTCCGCACTATCAGCACAGAGTTTGATGTGTGGCTCAAACTCACAAACTTTAAGATCATGACCTGAGCTGAAATCAAGATTCAGACACTTAACCAACTAAGGCACCGGGCACCCCAAAACACACATTTAATGTGAACTCTTTCTGGCATTATTCTCTTAAAACCCAGATAGTTGTCTACATATTAGGTTTAAACAGATTCTAGGTTGAAAATATTAAATTTTTACATTCATGAAAGAACACGAGTACTCTTAATCAACCTCTGCTAATGCTCTGAGTAACTAACACTCTCCATTCCCCCAAACATCCTTGCTGATGTCCACAGCCAGCTTACTCTCTGGTACCCCAGCACTCTTCTGCTCCTATCAGTTGAACTGAATTTTTGTGTTTAGAGTAGGTGTGTATACACTTTTCTTTGTTTGGTGCACTCACTATTATAATTTGCTAGATTTGCTATATAACTGTTAAGACATAAATGCATAAATTGATAAAATAAAGGACGTTTCAATAAAACTAACTTAAATGTTCTAGGAAGATTCAATAAAACAGACTGCTTAAAAATACTATAAAAGTAAGTATGCAAGAAAACTTACAATTTTGGGGGGAAATGCAGAATCTAGTGAGTGCAGAATGAGTGTCTTTACAACTTATTTCACTCTAAAGAAATAGAAACTGAAAATCATAGATACTGCATCACAGGGATGCTTTGTGTAAGAAACATCATGAAGAATTCTAATAAAGCAGGCAATTCACAAAGAAAAGGTCACAGCTCCACATGTTTAAAAACAGACAAAATATATATTTACCATTTTTAAAAATTATTCTTCACTTTAACTTCTTCCATAAATTAACAAACTACTAGTACTGACAATGTGAATAAAAGACTTGCTTGAGTATATAAAAATATAAAGCAATCAGTAAAAGTCAATTTTAGGATAAGAACATTTCAACTACTGTGAATCTCCAGTATCTCTTACTGAAGGTCAAATTTTATTGTCTTGAATAAAAAGGGACAAAACAACTTAGTATTAAAGAAGGGAATACTGTACCTGGAGCTTCTCTTTGTTGCTTGTTCGAATAATTGAGGTCAGAATGTCTGGTAATGCTTCCCTTGGAAGACTATCTAAAAGGCGTCTCAATTTAGCAACTGCAGGGACAGACATATCCAACATTTCCACCAACTACAAGGAAAAAGAAGTCTTTTTAATGAAATTTGGTATTATTTGTGAATTTAAAATGTCAAGTTGCTATATAGGTTTAATGTTCAGGCCTCAGAGTCTTTGTTTTTGAAAGATCACTGATTACTAGAAATCTAGGCATTTTACTGGCCTCAGAGGAAAAGAGAGAAGTACATTCAAAATATCAATCAGAACTGAAAAGCAAAAATGGCCCTCAAATGTGTATAATACAAATGTTTAAAAGGTTTTGCAAATTTGTGATTTTATTTTTTATTTTGAAAAAAATAAAAACCTACAGAAAATTTACAATAGTACAATAAACTATCCTTTTTCTCTCTAAGCGTATGCACACACACACATTTTTGCTGAACATTTTATTTACTTGTTTTAAACATTTATTTGTTTTTGAGAGGGTATGTATGCACAAGCAAAGGAGGGATAGAGAGAGAGACACAGAATCCGAAACAGGTTCCAGGTTCTGAGCTGTCAGCACAGAGCCCAGCTTGAACTGAGATCATGACCTGAGCCAAAGCCAGACATCCAACCAATTGAGCCACACAGGCGCTCCACTGAACATTTTAAAGTAAGTGGCAGACATCATGACCCTTGTTCTTAAGAACAAGGGCATTCTCTTACATAATCACAGTGTAATTATCAAATTCCGGAAATTTAACATAGCTGATGCTATTATGCTAACCAGCTGAAATACTGTTTTTTAGTAGAACACTTGGATTAAGCAGAATCTGAGCACTGACTGTGAATGGTTTTTATAAAAACAACTTCCAGGGTATATCCTTGAAAGAAATCATTAGGTTACTGACAAAAATTCCACTTTTCTTCTGGGTACGTGGCAGGACTACTCTCTCACCTCCTCTGAATACAAATGAGGCTATGAGTCTTGCCTTGATCCATGAAATGGGGGGGGGGGGGGGAAGGAATTGACAGCTCCTTCTGGGCAGAAGCATTTAAAACCATTGAGAGATCTGCCACATTTCCTTTTCCAGCCTCAGCATGTTTTGAGATGAATGTCTACCCCTCTTGAGTCCCTCAGTGACTCTAACAGGTAGATCACCACATGCTCTAGTTTTAGGCATAAAGCATGAGTGAGAAATATACCTTTGTAATATTGTATGCTGAGATTTTCGAGTACTTTATGCAGCAAAACTTAGCCCACAGTGGCTAATTCACAGATGACATGCCAAATCCTCATTTAGTAATAACTCTGGTAAGATTTCTTAGGCCAGTAGAATCAAATCTTTCTAAAGGCACCGTAATTTAAGAACCTGCCTAGAATCAAGGGAATGAAAGCACAGTTATGATGAAGTTATTCAGGTGGGAGAAGTAGATAATAAAATTTAAAGACCCTTTCTCCTAAGAATTCATCTTAAGAAAATAAAAGTTAAAACTTATTTTGCAAGCACTTACTGAGCACAAACTACTTGTTAGACACAATGTACTGCTCAGTATGGGATGGCTACAGCAGGGATGAATTCGAGTTTGGTAGGGGAAACAGACCTAGAAGATAAATTTCAATACAATGTGATAAGCATCATATAAAGGACTGTGGAAGCACAGGCAAAGGAACACTAAGAGCCCACAGGAGTTGGGAAAGCATAAAATCTGAAAATTCAGTAAAGGAAGAGCACTCCCAGCAGAGAGAACAGAAGGGACATGAAACAACAAACTGTGAAGCTCTCTGATGAACAGTGTGACTAGAAGATGGTTAAAATGGGATTAAATAGAATTTGGAAGACCTTTAATGTTATCCTAAGAAATTTAAACTTTATCCCATACTCATTAAAGTCTTTTTTTTTCAGGGGAAAGGTAGGTCCAAAACTTCGTAGAACTGATGGGTCAGAGAAAAAAAAAAAAAAACCAGAACGAGACTGGTCAGGAAGTTATTGAAGAAGTCTACCAAGGACGGCTATAAAAGGAAATGTAGGAGATGAAAGAAAAGTATTAATTGGAAGCAACCTCAATGTCTAAAAAGAGGAAGGATAAAATTATGATACCCTAACTCAATGAAATTTATAAACATACTTAATATGAAAATTAGACATGGACAGGAAAACACAACATGACTTAATTTGGACTGAGATCAGAAGACAAGCCAAAAATTAAACTAGATGCAGGATAGCAGTAAAATTATGATGTTTCTCTCTAAAAATTCCTTTAATGTCATTATAAATCTTTACCTGTCTAAATTTTTTCTGTTGATTCAAAGTGAGGAGAAGTAAAAAGCAAAATACAATCTCTATGAAGCTGTGTCTAACAGAAGAATGAAGACTCAGGGAGTATAACCCAGAAAAAAAAAAAAAAATTGTTTCTCCCTCTACCTCCTTCCTTTTTTTTCATTATCAGGTTAGTTAACATTCAGTATAGTCTTTCAGGAATAGAACCCAGTGACTCATCTCTTATATATGACACCCAGTGCTCATCCCAAAAAGTGCCCTCCTTAATGCCCATCACCCATTTAACCCACCTCCTTCCATCAACCCTCAGTTTATTTCTGTATTTAAGAGTCTCTTATGGTTTGCCTCCCTCTTTGTTTTTATCTTATTTTTCTTTCCCTTCCCAATGTTCATCTGTTAAGTTTCTCAGATTCCACACAGGACTGAAATCATACGTCTTTCTCGGACTTATTTTGCTTAGTACAATACCCTCCAGTTCCATCCACTTTGTTACAAATGGCAAGATTTCATTGTTTTTCATTGCCAAGTAGTATTCCATTGTGTATGTATACCACATCTTAATCCATTCATCAGTTGATGGACATTTGGGCTCTTTCCATAATTTGCCTATTGTTGATAGCGCTGCTATAAACATTGGGGTGCATGTGCCCCTTTGAATCAGCATTTTTGTATCCTTTGGATAAATTCCTAGTAGTATAATTGCTGGGTCACAGGGTAGTTCTATTTTTAATTTTTTGAGGAATTTCCACACTCTTTTCTCCCTCCATCTCCTTCTTAACTGGCATAATCACTTATTCCAGTCTTCAAAATGAAGTTTCTTTGTTCAGAGTAGGTTCTACCTTTCAGTCCTCATAGAAATTATAGCTTCAAGTTTTTTATCTTCCTATTGTGCACCATACTAAAAGTGTGTTGCTTCAAATGCCACTTCAGGTACAAATGCCAGACACTGTGAGCACAGTCTTTTCAATGACTAAGATCTTTAGACTCTGCCTGATCCTCACAGAGCCAGTAACAGCCACTAGATGACATCAACAGAAAGTAGAAGACTACATTTTATGATATATTTCAGTAAGGTTCCAAATAAAATGGGGTGAGGGGAGGAGCTTTCTGTTCAACTGAAAGTTAACCAAAACACTCAAACCTAGAATTAAAAAGTCAAATATTTAATGCACCCCTAATATGTGCTTGCCTTCCAGCATTCTAGTTAATCAAGGCTTGAACCATTTTAGAAATCAGTCTACCATAGACTTCATCTTCCATAGTTACTGCCAATCTCAGTGTGGCCTTGACTTCTGAGCCAACACTTATATAATTTGCTACCTAGATGTTCTTGTGACAAATAGCTTTTGTGCAATATTTTAATTTTTAGCATTATTTAGATTTAAGAACCATCTGGTTTGGAGATACTTCAAGTTATAAGGAAAGCTCTAGAAATACTCTTTGAAAAAATAGACAGGGTTGGCTAGTATTTCCTAGAATGATTTAGGTACAATCACAGACACAAGCAAATTGAAATCAATATATTATATTACTAAAGCATTTAAACATATGCTGCCCTAAAACTGCAACCACTCAACAGATTCATCATGTCTTAGGGCAGCAAAGGAATTGAAGAAAATGGAGTTTTAAGGAAAAAACTAAAAGCAACTCACCTGTACTGCATATTTGTAAAACTGTTCTGATAGTTCTCCTAGCTCCTCCCTAGTTTTACAGGTGTTGGGAAATTCCTCAAGCCGGTCCAACTGTTCCACTTCAGCAACAGGATATGGCTTCTCCTTCAAGACCTGCACAATCTGGAAACGGCACAGGCCTGTAATCAGCAAAGTATAGTGGGGCTTGGGCCAGTTGCTGCCTACAACCTGAACCGCCAGGGCAGCCGTCCCAATCCTGAAAAAACACACAAAACAGCAGCATTACAAATGTTCAGTGTGGTAAAACTGACACTTGCCTCAAAAGGTTGCCTTTGTTGAGAAATCCTTTAAAGAACAAAGAACATCTGAAGTGGAAATGAATTATTTCTCTAATTTAGCATCCAGCACATGGTCTATGAAGTCATTATCATGAGCAGTGGGGGCAAAGCAGGCCATCTCATTCTAATTACTACCTCCTTTAAGATTAGGTAGAAATTCCTAAAAATAAAAATGTAAAAGTAGTTGACAATTACATAGCTTAAATTCATTTTGCTAGGAATGAGGCAATATTATACCAGAATACTAGCATTTTAAACAGACTGAAATGTAAACAGCATGATGTTAAACCAACCTAAGAAATCTGTTCTAATAACCAGTTTTGCTAACAACATCAAGCCAGGTTTTTTTACAGAATCAATTACTGAAACTTCCACTTATCTACCTTATCACAAACTGTCACCAAATCTGAGAATTAACATCTATGCCCATGAATATGAAATTTCTAAACGTGGGGACTAAATATTAGAGGGCACACACTGTCATGAATGATTAAAGTTATAAACCTAAACCTAAGTGGTAAACACCCCATCTAATACTAACTAAAAAAGTTCTATTTAAGTCTTAGCTCCTTATCAGAACATAGAATTCTGACCAAGTCACATATAACCTTAATTCATGGAAGGAAGTCTCACCCAAACTAAGCCAAAATTATACAAAATACAAAGCTCCACATTCAGAAGACACGTCTAAATCCCAAACTAAAATTATATCTTCTCCCCTCAGCCACAGGAAGGGTTGCAATTTCAGAAAAGAAACGAAGTAAGGTGACTAGAACTCCCAACACCCTGGGGAAATGGTAATCCTGGAATATCGCAACTGCCCATCTCAAACACACTGAATCACACACAAATACAGTGTGAATATTTCAGTGAATTTGCTTACTTCTATACACTATTTATTCTTGACTACTTCCTTATAAATTATTCATTCCATAGACTATGTGGAACTTTTGGCTTCCCTCTGCCATTCAGTTTATTTTGAGTGATGTCCAACTTTCCTTCACCCTTTCAGTCATATCATGTGTACATGGATAAAAACTGATTCAAATGGTATCCAAAGCCAAAAAATCAGGAAGATAATTTGGTGGGAAGAAAAAATATGATATACTTTAAAAAAACCTGAGATAATCTGGCAAGTCCCTATTGTTTTATTTGTGTTGTGGCTGCTTTTCTTCAGTCATTAATGGTAGTAGGCTATACCTCCCACTTCCTGAAAACCAACTCAGATTGCCTGAGAAAGTTAGCAATACCTGAACTGATCAGAGACCAAAACTACAATTCCCTTCGGATGTCGACCATCAATGCTTGCGCAATGCAGAGAGGTCACAGTTCTGTCTGCCAGCAACATTAACAGACAACAAACAAACTGGATCCCTGGCCTAAGGACTTTGCAAACTGGAAACCAAGGAGAACCCAAAGTGATATGAGACAAGTCCAAACGTTCAGATTAGGAGATAAATTTTCATTATTTGAGCCATGTCCTTGGTTAAAGTGAGACTAAAAATGAGTTTTCTTACAAAGCAAGCAGAATACTTTTATTAACTGTGAAAGGAAGATGTTTCAAACTGAAAAGAGATCGAGTTGGATTTATACAATGCCTCTCCTCCTAATGAGATAAAATATGTAAAGGTTTTACATTCGTTAATTGGGTTTTACTTTAAATCACTTATAGCTGACTAGAATGTACCCTTTTTAAAGAAAAAACATGATCTGTGAAATGATAGGTGGCTAGAAAGAGTACCTGGTGAAAGACATTTTGGGTGGAAAGCTCTTGTGAAAAAGGACCATGTTTAATGTTATTTTAGACAAGTTTTATTGTATTCGGGCAATAGTTTAATCATATATAGGTAATAAGTAAATAAAATATTTAATCTAATATTTTCCTACTATGATAACAGGCTTTGAATTAAGTCAGTCATCTTTCTAAATATTCTAGTTCTTCTATTAATATTTGCTTTATTAGGCTTGACCAAAAGGCAACATTCTGATTTTCATACATTCAAATGAGTAGTGTTCCTTCCCTTTAGGTAGTAGCTCTGTAAATCCACACTTTAATTACTGTGATATTTTATAGTTCAAAGAATTTTTGAAAGTCCTAACTGGGACCTCCTTTCAGAGTTGTAAAATATTGTTTTCATCCAAACAAAGTCTGATTAGGATGGGTATGATTTATGTACTTTGAAAACGGACTTAGATAATTTAAGAGTTCCAAAAATATTTGAGAACTATCAACTGTAGTGGTGGGAAAACCTAAAAGCAGCACTACAGTTTTCTAAGATGAGTATACTGTGTAAATACCCAAACTCTGGTTTATATGCCAACCACTTTCTTTTCTTTTTTCTTTTTTTTTTTTACTTTAAAGCTCTCCATCTTTATTGGAATCTTCAATCTTCCAAATCTTTTTCTGTAATGACACTTGTTTAGTTCTGGCCATGTTGAAAGAATATGGGGCCTCCCCTCCCTTCTCCCCCAATCTCCATTTGTGAAATTTACATATAAAACTACACCTATTTGGGGAAAAATAATACCTCCAACATACAGCTTTATTGCTCTGTAGCCTTTCATAAGTATTATCTCATTATATACTGCCTTTCACTATTGTGAAGAAGGTAGCATTATTTCCTTATTATAAATTAGTAATGGAGATTCAAAAGGGTAAACAGATTAATTATCCATGATTACAAAGATACTGCATAGGCAACACTGCATAGGGGGCCTGAATTAGGTTTTAAGACAAATTTTACTTTAAGCACCACAATGGACAATGTAAATTTGTACCAATTATAAGCACAAATAAATATTTATTAACATAGCTTCTAAGTAGGTAAGATACTGGAAAGCACAGCTATTATTTAATATCTCCTGTTTACATCTTAATTACCCTTGATTCATCAAGGTAAGCATTTCTACCAAAACTCTGGAATCAAAAGTTATACTTCTTTGGTAAAGAACAACTGGGACATCTTTCTAGTTTTCGCTTGTCTTCACCCTACTTATAATCTTGAATATTTGTTAATTTTGGGCAAAACTCATCATCATGATTAATAATTTAAAAACAAGAAGTCTATTAGGATAGCTCCAAGTTCTACAACAGATGAGACTTCTGTTGCTACAGGACTTTTGGTTTTCACTCCTTTATTAAAACTTCGTTTCTGGGGGGTGCCTGGCTGGCTTAGTCAACAGAGCATGTGACTCTTGATCTCAGGGTTGTGAGTTCAAGTCCCCACACTGGGCACAGAGATTACTTAAAAAAGGTAAATTAAGAACTTCATTTCTGAATTTAAGAAACGCCACTTATAGACACTTTCCTTAAAAAGAATAACTGCAGATTAGGAAAATCTAAGTGGAGCTATCCATTACATACTTGCTAACATAAAAGATTAAATTTTAAAATGTTAGGATCATCAGGTAATATTTCCTAAATACCTAAGAATGCTAACAGATAAAAATAGGAGTAATGCCTGGACAAAGAGTTGACCCAAAATAAGAAACTGTACATCTGCTATATATAAAAGAATTTATTTCTTGTGAGACAAATGCCAGTGAAACTAATTTGCAGTCTCAGAGGAAGAAGCCAAAAAATGAAGAGGGACTGAGAAATCAGCACTCTGAGGAAGTGAAGTCACATATCCTGAAGAATGTAAGGCTGGAAGAAAACTGGATGACCATCTTGAAATGCATGAAAGGACAGCGTATAGGTAGTGCTAAGTTATAATCCATCTTCACTAAGGAAACAATGGCTCACTCAAGTTCAGTCAAGCAGGGTGCCCTGAGGTGGCGTAAGAGCCAAATTCTAAGCTGTATGGATAATCCAAAGCTCCTCCTTTAAAAAGGCTCCTGTGTCAGGTAACATGCCCACATACTAACATATAGAAAGGGACTGTCCTGTTCAAAACAGTAAAGGAAGTTGTTCAGGCTCTGCTACTTTGTGTGACAAGGAACACAGGGGAACAAATTATTTCTGCTGCTCCTTGAAGACTGAGGCAATGTCACCTGGATGGTCTCAAGGAAACAAGAGACAGGAGTAGAGCACCTGGCCTCCCCTTTGAGTACTACTAACATCTGGAAAAGCAGGTAACTGAGGAAGGACAGATTTATGTATTGAAACAGTAATGTTATGGGTAACTCAATTATTTGCACTAGTGAGGCTTTTAAAAATTTTTAAAGAGTGTTGAAAAGTCATATTAGAGAAAAAAGACCTTGGAGGCTAATGCTAAGGAATGCAGTACAATCTTTCTAGATAGATTTTTCAAGTAGCAAACAGTATTTTTAGGATAACAAGATGGTCCTTATAATGCTAGAATTCTAGGAAGAATCTTCAGTGTATGTTTTATAATGTAAATAAAACAATACTGCTATTAATTTAAAACAAAGGCAGCAATTTGAACATCAAGGATCATATTACATATCATCTGAATATGTTAATGATTACTTCCAAGCAGGAAAATTTAGTTATTGATGTTTTGGAGGGATTTACATAAAAGAAATTTAAAAACATCCAAAATCTTCCCAGAATATACCAACAACCTAAAATATGACTAAATCTGCTTTTGAAATTCAGTGTACCCATGGGTAATCACCATACATATGTACAGAAATAAAACAAAAAAATCTAATCATGAGCACTCTTGCCTCAACAAGCAATCAAATTGCCTGGGCAGAGAAAGCAAAAATTGTGGTATAACCACAGGTTTAAGGATGGGGTCATATGTAGGGAAAATAGAATCCAACACAATTTATCAGAGTTTAATGAAACTTGAAAAGTATCCAACTCCGTGCAAGCAATAACCAAAGCAGCAGATCAGATGGAAGCCAAAATGTTTTTGGTGCTTGACAAATGCAAGGTTTTTACAATATGGGCTAATAAGAGACTGTTTACAGGTTTTTTGTTCATTTGTTTTGCTTTGTTTTGGGAGGGGAGAGATAGCAGTCTCCTTTCAGAGATGCAGACAGTTATGGACTCTCCTTTTAAAAATATATATAGTCAAAAGGTTTTAGATAAAAATAAGGCATTCCTAACACTCTCAAAATCGTTCAGTCTGCAATCCCTAACTTTAAAAAGGAGTAACTGCAAGTAGGTAAACAAGGGCTCTAAATTAAAAACATCTCAAGCAGAGTTAAGGATAGGAGGCAGGGGCTGGGGAGGTGTGTTTAAAGAGAATAGCATTTGTTGAGCATATACTATATCCCAGCATTATCCAATAGAAATATAGTATGAGCCACATATGTAATTTTAGTAGCCACATTAAAAAGTAAAAAGAAATGGGTGAAATACTAAATTTTATTTAACCCCAAACAGCTAAAATGCTACCATTCTAACATTTAATTGATGTAAAATGTATTAGTCAGCGAAACATTTTCCATACTAAGTTTTCAAACTCTAGTGTGTACTGTATATTTAAAGCACATCTGTGGTGACTAATCACACAATCATACTGGTTTATCTGGGACTCAAGGTGTTTCCTGGGAGACAGGACTTTCACTGCTGGAACTAGTTCAGTCCTCAACAAACCGGGACAATTGGTCACTCTAGTATCTCAATTTGGACGAGCCACATTTCAAGTGCTCTCTAGTCACATGTGTTTAGTGGCTACAGTACTGGACTACTATCAAGCATGGCACAAAGGTTATTTCATTTAGTATTCATAACACACCCAAGAAATGAATGCTGTTAGTTTCCAAAATACAGAGGAAGAAATAGGCACAGGTTGTGTGTCATAGTCACACAATTAAAAAAACAAAAACACAAAGTCACATAACTAAGGCCATGGTGTAGGGCAATCTAGTGGCAAGGCTGGGGTGTCCGAAATGAGAAGCTATGAGAATATGAGAAAGTTTCAGAAAGGCAGACAAGGGAAAACGTGGGTAGGAACTGAGGGGAAAAGACAAGAGGCAGACAAATAGTGTGGAAGAGAGGTACCCCAAAATCAATGAAAAGGGTAGTGCAGTTTACGATAGCACAGGAAAAAGAGAAAGCGTGTGGAGTACCAAGTGTCTCACTTAAGAGGGCAAAACAACAACAACAAAAAAACAAAAAACCCACCACCACCACCAACAAAAACGACGGGGAGTAAGGGAGGGAAGGATAAGAGGAGGGGGCCCGGAAAGTTAAGAGTCTTAGGAGTTAAGAGTCTTTAAGAGGCTTAGGAGTCTGAGGATCTGGGGGGCGAAGGGGAGAACCTAAATTAACAGTGGCAGCTAATTGCATAGTTTTCACTACTTCATGGGTCAGACATCTGTCATCCCCATTTCACATGGGAGGTGACTGAAGAGATAGACTAAACCGCGAAGGCTGCCCCTGCGCCCCGAGGCCGGACCGGGCCTGAGCCGGAGTCCAGAGAGGAGGCCACGCCGCCCGCTGCCGCCACCGCGGGAGGCAGCCGGGCCTACCTGTGCAGCGGCGGCAGGTCCTGCGCGTCGCTGGCCGGGTCGGGCGTGTTGGGGATGACCCCCAGGATAGTACTCTGCAAGGACGTGCCCTTGAGCAGGCGGCTCCGCACCAGCTGCAGGTTGCGGGCCGAGTCCACGCTGGTGCGCATGGTGGAGCCGGGCAGCAGCACGCCCTCGTGGGTGAGCAGCAGCGGGAGGCGGCTGGGGATCTGGATAGGGCTCACCGACGACATGGCGACGGCTATTCGCGCTAGGGGGGGCGTCAAAGGGAGCAGGACACGGCAACCGGCACTAGCCCCACCACCCCAACCAAAGCTCCCAGCCGTCGGCGCGCCTGCGCGCCGCTGCTTCCGGCTCCGCCCTACGGCCCGCCCCCGGGCTCAAACCCCGCAGCATCGCACCGCCCCCTCCCGGAGTCGCTCGGCTGGTGCGCGCTGTAAGTGTACAAAGAGAGGCGCACTCCAGCCGCGTGAGACCCTCGTTCTCCAGGCTTGCTCTAACAGTCTCTCCTGAGGCTCAGCCACAGGGCTGTCCCCGGTGTTGAAGCTAGAGAGAAGATCGTGTTTAAATTGTACCTACTTGAAATGTTTTTAATGTTTCATTCGAATTGATATTAGATTTTTTTAAACGTTGCAATAAAAAGTTCCCACCGTTCAATTATAATAATCAGAAAATTAACATCACTGTTATCTAATGAGTAAAGCTTATCCAAATTTTGCTAGTTTTATCACTTATGTCCTTTTTCTGGTCCAGGATCCCAGAAAAATCACTTTTCATTTAGTTGTGATGTCTCCTTAAATGTGTGTGTATATATAGATAGATATATCCATCTATCTATCTATCTATATATATACACACATATATATAGATAGATAGATATCTATATCTATCTATCTATATATATTTCTTTTTTCTTTTAAAACCGTGATACTTTTAAACAGCATTGGTCCATTATTTTATAGAATGTCCCTCAATTGGGGTTTATCTGATGTTTTCTTGGGATCAACATTATACTTGTTTTTGCAGAAAGACTACAGAAGAGATGTGGCCTTCTTGGTGATACATGATGATTGAAATGTATTATTAATGGTGATTTTAACTTTGATTACCTGGTAATGGTGATATCTGCCAGGTTTCCCTGTTGTAAGTTAGCATTTTTCTCTTTATAAGTAATAAATATGTTGTGGGGAGTTAATATTATGTGTATTAATTGGAATTCTGTAAGAAAAAGCTGCACATCTCCCTCATTATTTACCTATTCAATTTTTTTATGTTAGTAGGAGTTCATGGATTTTTTTAATGGGTTATAACCCAGTAGTATCATGTGTTTCATTGCTTGAATTGTTTCAAATTTGGCCATTAGGAGCCTCTTCATGTTGGGATTTTACTTGGGTTTGGCTGTAGGTTGCAGATGGAAAATTTTCCCTGACTATGAAGTCCAGCACTGCTCTTAGAATCCAAGAGAGAATTGAAATTTCATTCAAATCAACAAACATTCACAGAGGAACTGCTAAGTGCAAGGCCCTGGGCTAACTGTGGAGAGTATGACATAAGACAAGTTTATACCCTCACGCATCTCTTGGCCAGGGGACAGCCCCATAGAAGGCTGAGTGTGATACAGGGCAGGTGGAACTGTATGTTTCTGTGTATGCCGCAGATAAGGGAAAGGAGAAGGCAGGTGTACAGGCTGCTATGGTGGAGACAGAAATGCAGGAACTTGAACACTCCTGCCCACAGCTCTTTCTTTGACATTATCCTACCTTCTTTCATACACTCACTAAGCAATATTAGAATACCTACCAGGTACTAGATGCTACTTTAGGTGCTGGGGATACATCAGTGAATAAGACAGACAAGGTTACTGTTTTCATGGAGTTGAACTTCTAGTGAGGGAAACAAACAATAAGCAAGGAGAATAATTTCGGATGGTGATAAATCCTTTAGATGGTTAGAGAAGGGCTTTCTGGACAGATGACATTTCAACTGGGCCCCATGCTTGGAGACGTAGCAATGCAAACCTCAGGGGGTGAGGGTCCAGGGGGTGCTGTTTCAAGGCCAAAGAAGCAACACAAAGACTTTGTGGCTGGAATGAATTTTGGATATTTGCAGAACCTTCTCCTGAAATTCATTGAGAGTGAGGGTTTGTGGTATGGATAACAGAAGTGGGCAGGGTCAGGAGAGCAATGTAAGAGGAAAAAGATTCATTAGGGAGTCTAGAAAGAAGTCAAGGTCTTACTCTAAGCCTGACATAAGCCACTGGCAGTTCCAAGTTGCAGAATAACTTTTCCAGTTTATGTTTTCGAGAGACCATTTTGGCTGCTGTATGCTGTCTGTGAACGCTCCGAATTTTACCCATCAAGTTATACTCCTAATTATACAGAATCCTATGAAGATGGTTGTGAGGTTTATCCCACTCTATTAGAATATGCTCAGGATTTTTTTGAATCATCGGACAGAGAAGCCTGGCAGTTTTAAACTGAAATTAGGCAGTTTGCAGAGACCCTGAATGGCTGGGTTAGATTTTTTGAGGCTCTTAGTGTTTTAACAAAGAAATTTAAAAACCATCTGATAAACTTTGTGATAAATATCTCAGACACTTATGTTTAATGCTTTTAACTTGCACACATATACTCCTGCCCCCATAACAAGAATAACACACAAAATTGGTATTCTATTCACATAATCACTGAATTTATCTTTTTAAAAAAAGTTTATTTATTCTGAGAAAGAGAGAGAGCATGTGTGAGCAGGGTAGGGGCAGAGGGAGAGGGAAAGAGAATCCCAAGCAGGCTCTGCGCTGTTGTTGCAGAGCCCATCTTGGGGCTTGAACTCACAAACCAAGAGATCATGGCCCTGAGCCAAAATCAAGAATTGGACACTTAACAGACTGAGCCATCCAGGTGCCCCAAGGATTTTTCTTTTTAAACAAATTCACACTGCACTATAGAAACTGCAGTGGGAATAGGTCCATGTTTAAATTGCTTGTTTGATGAATACTTTCTTTTAATCCTATGATTATATTCCTGTGATGGATGTGTCACCCCACCTGGGAAAGCATCAGGACTCTAAATGTGAGGTCTTTAGTGACTTTGTGGCTTTCCTGGCTCCTTCTTTGAAAGACTCTACATCTACATCGTTTATTTATCTATCAAAACATTTATTTATTATTTTTAAATGTTTTAATGTTTATTTATTTTTGAGTGAGACAGAAGAGCATGAGTGGGGAAAGGGGCAGAGAGAGAGGGAGACACAGAATCTGAAGCAGGCTCCACTCTCTGAGCTGTCAGCACAGAGCATGACGCAGGTCTCAAACCCATGAACCATGAGATCATGACCTGAGCTGAAGTTGGATGCTTAACCTACTGAGCCACCCAGGCACTCCTCCATCAAATATTTATTAAGCATCCACTGTATGCTGAGCACTGTACACTAGATTCACAGATACATCAATGAACAGACAAACACGGTCCCTGGTTTCAAAGAGCTTACATTCTAGTGAGGTAGGCAGAAAATAAATAAGCCAACAAAGAAAGAAATGGCCATTTCAGAAATTGATAAGTAAGGGAAATGTAATAGGAAACTATGTAGAAGGTGATAGGAGGAGGACTTCAGTGTTCAGTAGGGAGGTCTGGCAAGGTTACTCCCAGGAGGTGGTGTTTGACCTGAGACTGGAATGGTGAGAATGGACCAGCTCTGCGAGGAGCTGGAAGGAGAATGTTCATGGTAGAGATTAGGACTAGTGCAAACATCAAGGTGGGGAAGAGCTTCCTAGTTGCTGGAACAGAGGAGAAGGCCAGGTACTGGGATGTGGGGACTCAGCAGCTGGGAAGATTTCCTCCGGAAGCTATTGGAACTAGCAAAAGGGAATAAACCTTGGGGCAGAGAAAGTTGACTAGCACAGGGTGTGAATGGACTGGAAAAGAGAGGTATAGGAGGAAGGTCTAATCATCTACACCTCTTTGGGGCCTGGCTTGCAGGTGCCTCTGCTCCTTGCCTTGGGCACTTTCCTTACCCACTGGTGTATCCTCTGGCCTTAGACACTACATCCTGCTGGGTACGTGGGAAGCACAATGAGGAAGTAAGTCAGTTCCTCCAGAAAGCTCTTGCCACAGGTTACCTTGCTGCTGTGCACCACCCCCCCCCCCCCAATGCCTTGTTCCCAAACTGTTTCATCATATGCAAATGGCCCATGTCTAAACCAAGTTCATAATCATGACTCTCCCATCCCCCCCAAAAATGGGGAGAATACAGGGATGGAAACATCTGTTTCCTCTCTGTTTTTATTCCCATCACATCCTGGTCCTTACCCTGACCACAGTGGTGGTCTCGCCACTAATCAGATTGAATATGCTTCCACTCTGGTTCTTCCCAAGAGGAAATTGGGAGGCCAATGACTTCTCAAGGACTGCCAAAGAAAGTTCTGGAGGGAATTCCCCCTGGCCAGTCAAGGAAGCAGAGGTGGCCCTCATCACATTGGAGGGTGGCCCATGCTAATGTGTGGCAGAGGTCCAGGTACGTTAAGATGAACAATTTGTGTTCTGCAAACATATATTCATTGTACATGTTTGCATTTCATTAATTTCCATTTGGTTTACTTTTCCCTGTTTTTAGTTTCCTGGACAAATGCTGTATAGAAAAGGGTCACACCTTTGAAATCCTCAGTGTATCTCTCTGCAGGTGTTTAAAAATAAAACAGATTGGCAGATCATACTAAGCAGAAAGGTGACAGAAAATCTGATTTATTTATTTGAGAACATGGTTCTTAGAGACCAAACAAAGAAATTAGGTGTGACCCTTTTCATACATCTTGATATTTCATTTTCCTCTTACTTATTAACATAAAGCAAAATGTCGAGGTGCATTCATGTTGGAACTACACTCATTCACCAATTGCAATGGTAGCTTGGTACAGACACAAACATTTATTGGCACGCCAATGATGCAGCCCCTTGCCAGCTCATGACTTGCAATCTAGAATTTGTTGCCTCCACTCCCTGCCTCCTGCCATTCCCTCCCCTGGAAATCTTTAGGTAGTGAATGAACTGTACTGCAATACACTGTGGTCCGATCCCCAGGGACTTCTATTGAATTATACCAATTTTACTGTAATGTGTCTGTGTTCCAGGCTGGTTCACGGCAGCCAGAAATCTTGTTTCTTCCCAGAGTCTTAAACAAATTGTGTGACACTCTCTCTTACCCAAAACATGTCCTTCTCTCTCTTTGTTCATTTCCATCATCCCTGAGAGATTCACTTATAGCGTCACATGGCAAGTATATCTCATACCCTGATGCCCCCCGTCTGGGGACCCTGTCTTGCATGGTCTATAGCAGAATTCCAGAAATAGAATCCACCAGTTCTGGTTGTGATTTGCTGAAAGGAAGTGGGATGGGAGGGAATGGAATAAAGGCATTTGGAAAATTCTTCTCCCAAGACTGGGTAGTGTGCAAGTCTACTTACTCGAAGCACAATCCAATATTTCAATGTCAAGAGCTGTATCTGAACCCTAAGACAGGCTCCATAATTTGCAGGATCCAGTGCCAAATGAAAATGTGGGGCTCCTTGTTCCAAATTATTAAGGATTTCAAGATAGTGACAGTAGAGCCTCAGCTAAGCCTGGGCCTTTCTGAATATAAGGCTCTGTAAGGCACTGGTCATACCCCATGATGCTGGCCCTGTTGGTCATACCCTGGTCATACCCTGTTATATACTCTCTTTTTCCATTCCTTCAGAAATATTCTTAATTGCCATCCCCTCCCCCAACCCAGGCACATGGGTGTTCTGGAAGTGAGTCACATACTCAGAAAGGTAAAATGGAAAGCATTTTAATATATTTTATAATTTTTTTTGCTTTTTAATGTTTATTTTTGGGAGAGAAAGAGAGACAGAGCATGAGCGGGGGAGGGGCAGAGAGAGGAGACAGAATCCGAAGCAGGCTCCAAGCTGTCAGCACAGAGCCTGACGCAGGGCTCAAACTCACGAACCGCGAGATCATGACCTGAGCTGAAGTCGGATGCTTAACCCACCGAGCCACCCAGGTGCCCCTGCATTTTAATATATTTTTAAAATACCTTGGGTAATTTAAGATTCCTAAATTATGTCCAGCTCCAATCCCCTGATTCTGTGAAAACTGAGAGTCAGAAAATGGCAAAATTGCATTTTTTAAATTTATTTACTCATCCATTTATCCTTTATTTACTGAGTACCTGTGATCCTTTTAGCACTCTTCCAGGCTCCAAGGGTTCAATAGTGAGCTAAACAGACATGTCCCTGTCCTTGTGAGGCTCTCTATTTAGAGCGGGAAATGAACTCTGAACAAATAACGATTCACACAAATATTTAATTACAAACTGGGGTAAGAGAAGAAGCATGGTTCTATGAGCAAGCTTGGCCCTAGGTTGTAGGGTTGGGAGTGGGTGGTTAGAAAAGGTTTCCCTAAGTGATCTTAAGCCTCAGTAGATGTTTAAAAAGAGGGAGCCATTCCAGGAAGAGGGAAGAGCAGGTGCTGTGTCAGTGGCCCAACCTTCTGCATGACCCTGGCACACTCCCTGCAGGGGGATGTCCCCCTCTCCTGACTGCTCAGGGCTGAATCTAAGCTGCTCTTACCTGCTGCCTTTTCAGATTCTCTGATTCTTGGAAAAGAAGGATTGGCAGAAGAGCTGAAAATGACCAGGAAGAGGATATACTGGGTCCCCAGGTCTTCTGGTGGCCTCGTGAATCTTGGCATGGACATGAGCGATGACATGGTTTCAGGACTCAGCTATGTAAGTAGGTCTCCTTTGCATCAAAATACCAGGAAACTGAATTGACAGGGTATTCTCAATGGTCACGAATTAGGTTAGAAAATTTTGTCCCATATTTATTCAACCACCTTGACTTCTTTTAATGGATCTCAGGCTTCACAATTAGATGAATTGTACTCTCTGGTCATGACACACCCTCTTGGTCTGTCTATCTACCTATAATCTATCTATCTATCTATCTATCTATCTATCTATCTATTGCCTATTTATCTATATATTTACTTATAATAATACAATAAGCACCGGTAAACCCATCAACAACTCACCACCTTGGACCTTAACAATCACATCCAGCTATTGATCTTCTCCCCGACTTCATTCCCCAGCTTTCCCTACCTGAAGTAAACACTGTCCCAGATCTTTTCTCATCAATCCCTTACTATGCTTCTAAGATACTATTATTTATCCTATATGAAGCCCTAAAGACAATATTCTTTTTTATTTTAGTTGTTTCCCACTTTATCAATTTCTAAAAATGTTTATTTTTGAGAGGGAGAGAGAGAGAGAGAGAGACTGAGCACAGGCGGGAGAGGGGCAGAGAGCGAGAGATACGGAGTCCGAAGCAGGCTCCAGGTTCTGAGCTGTCAGCACAGAGCACGATGTGGGGCTCGAATCCAAGAACTTGGAGATCATGACCTAAGCCGAAGTCAGCCACTTAACTGACTGAGCTACCCAGATGCCCCTGTTTCCCACTTTATCAAAAGGGTCACATGTAATGTTTGGGGCTTACTTTCTTACTTATTGATTTCTTTTTGGTAGGTTTACTCTCAGAGGGCAACTTGGTCTCACATTGTGTGGGTAACTAACTATAGCTCCCTTTATTCTTGTCTACACTGTGTACCACAGATAAAAAAAAATGGGGAGGTAGAGTGACCTGTCCAGAGGCACCCAGTGAATGTAGGGCATACCCAAGCCTGGGACTCAGTTGTCCTAACTCCTGGCCCACTGCTTATTCCCTACCCAGCAACCTTTTTTTTTATTTAAAAAATTTTTTAAATCTTTATTTATTTTTGAGAGAGACAGATAGAGTGTGAGCAGGGGAGGGAAGAGAGAGAGGGAGACACAGAATCTGAAGCAGGCTTCAGGCTCTGAGCTGTTAGCACAGAGCCTGACGCAGGGCTCGAACTCATGAACTGTGAGATCATGACATGAGCCAAAGTTGGATGCTTAATGACTGAGCCACCCAGGCACCCCTCTTTTATTTTTTTCTTTAAATTGAGGTATAATTGATGTGAAACTTACTAGTTTCAAGTGTACAACATTTATTCAATATTTACATATAGTGCAAAAAGGTCACTACAATATTACTTCCATCATCACATATAATTACAAACTTTTTTCTTGTGATGGGAAATTTTAAGATCTACTCCTTACCAGCTTTAAAACATACAAGGCAGTATTATTAACTGTATCAACCATGCCATACATTATAACCCCATGACTTATTTATTTTATAACTGAAAGTTTGTGTCTTTTCATCCCCATCACCCATTCTGCCCACACCCCACCCCTGCATCTGGCAACCACTGATCTGTTCTCTGAGCTCTTTGTTGGTGTTGTTTTTAAGTTCCACATGTAAGTGAGATCATACAGTGTTTGTCTTTCTCTGACTCTAGCAGCTGGATGTGGAAAGATCCATCATCCTTGGGTGGCCAACACTCCAGGACAGTATGAGGTCAGGAAACTGATGCTTTTTTGGTTTTTCTTTCCCAAGAAAACTTACACCCTAGAAGACAGCCCCTGGAGCCAGCAGGTGAGGAAGCCTGAGACACGAGGGACAGCAACAGAGCTCCATTGGGGGAAGTATGATGCTGCCTGGAGAACCATGATTCCCTTCCGTCCCAAGCCACAGTGAGTTCTGAGGGGGAGGTGAGGGGCAGTACCCATTATGACAATGTTCCTCAGACACAAACACATACATCCCTCCCAAAGATGTCTGAACATTCATGTCACCAGCACAGCCAAATAAGTCTAGAGCAGCCTGAGGCACATCAGAAGGCAGAGTCAGATCATTCATTCATTTATTCTTTCATTCATCTATTTATTCATCCAACAAAGATTCACTGAGAACCTACCAGACACTGTGCTAGACCTCAGAGGAAAAGTACTAAGCAAGGCAGACATGATTCTTGCCCATCATGGACCACGCACTGGGGAAAAAGACAATAGCAAGTAAACTCATAAATAAACATGTGGTTACAAGCTGCTTGAAGACAGTGCTATGAAGTTTGGGGGAGGGGGGAGGTGGGCGGTGCTGAGGGACATTGAAACAGTGACAACTTGGTAGGTGCTTGGTACTTAAGCTGTGCTCTGGAGGATAAACATGATTTTACCAGGCCAAAGTAAAAGAAGGATGATCTGAGCAGAGGGAACAGCATGTGCAAAGGCCTGGCCTTGAGGTGAAAGGAATACAACATGATGTGTCCAGGAACTGAGAAGGAGGTCAGCATCACTGGAATCATGTGTGATGATGGGCATGGCATGAGATGAGATTGCAGAGGGACATAAGTCTCCACAGGGCACATTAAATATGTTAGTCTTCATTCTAAGAGAAATGAGGAGCTATTAAATGCCCTATGATGGTACCCTTAAACTTATGAGTTAAAGAAATTCAATGTATCCTTCTCCAGTAAATCAAAGTTTAAAATAACCATTCCCAAATGTCTTTCTGACTTCTACAATCTTGCTTTCAGGGTCCTGCACAGAATCAGGTACATATTCATTTATTTATCGTCTATGGACAGGACCTTAACATTCTTCTAGAATGATTCTAGAATCATCCTAGAATTGCCACAAGGACTCTGTTTTGTATTAACAATCCCATCTTCTCTCTCACGTTTGCTAAGATTTTATCAACGAACTGGAGTTGTTTTCCTATTTTTTTGAAAACCTGAGCTCCCATCACCACATCACTCCCACTGAATTGCTCTTATCTCCACCAAGAATAAAGAATGTGGGTGCTTAAGTGCGCCCAGGCAGCCTCATTGAGAGAAACATTCTGCTTCTACCAGACCTTGGGCATAGTGGCACCAGCTCACAGATTCTTGCCCTTTCTCTGCAATCATACATGGCCCCACATATCTAGTGATACCTGGTACAGACTCCCACCTTCCTTAGTCCCTTCTCTCTCCAGCATGTAGACAAAGGTGTGGCTAGCCTTGCCCAGAATGCACAGTCCGGGGCTGGTGGGCGGTGAGGCTGGGAAGGGCCAGTGAGTGGAGAAGAGGGTGTAGCCCAAAACAAAACAAAAGCATCCCATGCATTTGGCATTTTGTATTCTCATCTCTCACCCCAAGTCTTTTTTTTTAACTGAATTTCCTTCATATTGAAACATACAGCATTAAAGTCAACTTTGGAAAAAAAGAAGTAGAAATTATATACAATCCCAACACCCTAGTCCAATCATTATTTCTGTATTTGTGAATCATTTCCAGGAATATGACCTTGTCATTCTAGTTTATTTACTTTTTATTCCATTTTTTATTTTTGTGAAAATTACATAAGCAAAATATAGAAAACATGAAACAGTAAGAATCTCTTTTCTTTTATCTTTACCAATTCTAATCCCTTTGTCAAAGTCAACCACTATTAATAATTTGAAATAAATGTATGTATACATCTATAAATGTGTATATATAAAAATGCAGATGCACATGTACGTATAATACGTAAATATGTAAATGTGCATATACATAAATATATAAATGTGCATATACATAAATATATAAATGTGTATATACAATTGTTAATAGTGGTTGACTTTATATATATAGTTTCGTCTGCTTTCTCTCATTTCTTCCTTTTTTAAAAGTTTATTTATTTATTTTGAGAGAGAGAGAGAGAGCACATGCGTGTTGGGTAGGGGCAGAGAGAGAGGGAGAGAGAGAATCCCAAACAGGCTCTGTGCTGTCAGTGCAGAGCCTGATGTGGGGCTTGATCCCACAAACCCTGAGATCATGACTTGAGCCAAAATCAAGATTCAAATATTTAAGTGACTGAGACACCCAGGCTACCCCTTCCTCTTCTTTTTTAATGTTTATTTATTTTTGAGACAGTGAGCTTGTGCGTGTAAGTGGGGCAGGAGCAGAGACAGAGAGGGGGACAGAGGATCCAGAGCAGGCTCTGTGCTAGCAGCACAGAGCCTGATGCAGGGCTCAGACTCACAAACCGTGAGATCATGACCTAAACTGAAGTCAGACACTTAACTGACTGAGCCACCCAGTTGGTTTTTTTATGTAAGTAAAAATACTTTTTACTTTTATTATGTACGTAAAAATATGATAAATTTCTTGACCCACAAGTGGCCTTTTTTTCCTTTCTTACTATGCTCAGAGCTCATTTCATGTTCTACATATAGGTCAACTCCGTTTGTGGACGCTTGTGCATTGTTTTCCACATATGGGTATACCCTATTTGTTTTCTTTCTTTTAAGTCATTCCCCTAATAATAGGTGTTTTTGTTGTTTCTGTTTTTTTTTAATTATTTTAAGTTTATTTATTTATTTTGAGAGAGAGAGAGTGCACACAGCAGGGGTGGGCAGAGAAAAAGAGAGACAGAATCCCAAGCAGGCTCTATGCCAGGGCTCAAACTCAAAAACTGTGAGATCATGACTTGAACCCAGATCAGGAGTTGGATGCTCAACCAACTGCACCACCCAGGCACCCTTGTTATTTCTGGTTTTTAACTATCACACATAATAGAGTAATAAAAAAAAAAAAACACGCTTTTTTTTTTTTTTTGTACATCCAGATGACCACACTGTGCTTTTTACATAGTATATAATTCATTCCTGCAAAATCTTGCCCTTGGCTTAATTTTATGTCTTTACAGCCCTTATCATAAGGGCAACTATATGACCTGTGACATCTCTGCTAGGTTTCCTGCCCCTCAGCCCATGGATGATGCTGGCCTCTTCTCCTACTTCACGTTGTCATGGCTCACCCCACTCATGGTCCGAGGTTTGCAGAGACGCTTAGATGAGAACACCATCCCCCAGCTGTCGGTCCATGATGCCTCAGACAAAAATGCTAAAAGGTAAAGTCTTATTGGACAAACCACTGGGTTGGTTAAAGACCATGTCTTGTGGGATTGGTGACCAAGGATGCTTAAGAGTAGCAGGTAGGGTCTGTCTTCAGACAACCAAAGAATATTGACTCTAGCAAGAGGCCTCACTATACTTCATGAACCCCCTGAAATGGTACTCACTTTATATGTATCGGCTAGAGACCTTTGTCTGGAGCAAGGATTCACATCTTTTACCTGATTTGCCTAAGGGCCCAAGACCCCAAGAAAGTTAGAAATTACTGCCTATTGTCCCTTTTGCTTTTTCTTCTGGATCAGATGTTTACCTATGTCACTCATCATTAAATTCTGGGTTAGTGACTAGTCTCCGAATCCTTAAGTCATCACTAACTAGGTGTGTGGTTAAGGTTCCTACACAACCTACTTCACAAGGTAATATGAGGATTAAAGGGGGGGGGATGAATAAACGACTTCAAATGTTCTATACTCATGTTCTTACCTCTAGCTACTTCATGAGAGACACCAGGTAGAGAATCACATTATCCAAATATGCTCCAGGAAATGGTAGTCCCTGGAGAGCTTCCCAGAAGAGAGCATTCTGCGGTCAAGAGAGTCTGTGAAATGTGGCATACTTATTTGCCAGGTCTCAGAGATTTGTTTACAAAGCAAATTAATGTACTTAAGTCACTGGGAAAACAGAAACTGGTTTAACTTTGACCCATTGCTTCTTGGAATTATTCAGTAAAGAAAAAAAAAAGTTTTCAAGGAACACCAACCTCTTGCATAATGCCAGATGTTGATCAGAATCTCACTGGCTACCCACTATGATGTCAGGCAAGTCATTTACCCTTTCCAAGACCCTGTGTCTTTATGTATAAAATAAAGGATTATAAAATTTATCTCATGGTCCTTCACAGAATTGATGTAAGAATCAAAAGAGATGGTAAATTCAATATGAAGACCCTGGAAAAATGCCTAGTGCATAATAGACAACCAAAGTGTTTGTTTGTCCTTCTGTGACCATTATGAGCACAGGATCTCCTGATCTACGTCTATTCACCTAGGGCTCACTGATTCTGCCGTTTTTGTTCTATAACTCACATGAAAGTGTCCACCAATACTTTTTTACAAATCACTCCACTTTGGGATTTTTTTTTTTTTTTAAATAATTATCCATGCATTCACACCTTTACAGAGGCTTCTTTCTCTGTGTTCACCACTGAACCAGCAGGGTTCTGGGGTGCATCTTCCCTAGTCCTTCAGGAGAACTACTTTGACTTCTGTGAGGATTTGCTGACAAACTGCCAGCCATCAATCGTCACTACCACTCACATCAGCCACAGCAGCAGAGCCACCATTGTCACCACCATCACCTTCATTATTACTATCACAATTCGTATTTCTCATTTGCCCATCCAGCACCTCCCATGACCATTACAAAAGGGTTATGAAGTAAATAGGAAAGATGCGATTTCCCCCATTTACACTTGAAGAAACTGAAAACTCAGAGAAGCAAAATTATGTTCCTTGAATCATAGTTAATGAATGGAGGAGGTGAAGTTTGAAACCATGTCTTTTGAAGAATTTTTTCTTAATTTATCTTAATGTTTGTTTATTTTTGAGAGGGGGGGGAGAGGCAGAGAGAGAGAGGGAGACACAGAACTGGAAGCAGACTCCAGGCTCCGAGCTGTCAGCATAGAGCCCGACACGGGGATTGAACCCATGAACCATGAGATCATTACCTGAGTCAAAGTCGGACGCTTAACCGACTGAGCCACCCAGATGCCCCTGAAACCAAGTCTTTTGAATCTGGTAATCATGGTGAGAAATTGATACAGTTGCTAAGAGAGTTGAGAGCAGGCTATGGGGAAACTTGGATTTGTTTAGTCAAAGTGGAACAAACTCCAGAGCTTTTTATCTCTGTGGATTGGGTTACATGTGGGGATAGAGCTGGAATGAAGGGAGGTGGCCCCAAAGTTTGGCCCATGAATAATGAAATCCTCTAACACATATGGGTGTCATTTTTGCTTTACTTACCTAGGGCCCAGACCCCCCAAGTTATCTGGCCCACACAGATGGGCATGGGATAGGACAGTTGTTTTATAAATTCAGGGAGGAAAAAGCAGCCTGGAGTTTTGATAGCAGGTGAGGGAAGGTAGGACAGGAAAATTCTCATGATGTTTGTTTCCTTCTGACTTTAGGCTGGGCACAAGTGTCCATGGCTATAGGAGTGAAGGGTAGAAAGTACTAGAAATGCCTGCCATGAGAGCCTTAGTGACATAACATGCATAAGCAGTGCTGCTCTCAGGCCCTGAGCACAAAAGTTGGCTCTCCATGCTCCTGCTCTGTAAGTAGTCCTGGAGCCCCTGGGCATCGTCCTTGATGTTCTCACTATGGGCAGTGGTCATTGCCTTCCAGAGAGTGGAACATGGTGGAGCAGGAGCCAGGAAGTAAAAGGGCACGTGCCAACATGATGATTGCAGCTGAGAGGCTGGATTGTGGATGTGTGGGAGGCATCCTGGGCCACATTAAAACTCTGGAAGCTGTAAGCACCACAATGGCTATTTTCCAGTCACCAGCTCCTGTATCAAATATAATACAAAATAAAAGAGAAGTATGAGAGAGTCAACAAAATTCTTAATTTCTGTCATGATAACTTCTTTGATGCTTTCTTGAAATACTGCTTTTCAATTTTTTCCTCCAAAGAAATGTTTTTGGTGTTCTTGTGTTGCTGGTGTCACACAAACAGCCTAGACATCATTCACTCAGATTGGCAAAATAAGGGCACATTTTTATATTTATTTATCTATTTTTTTAAGTTTCTCTTAAACTTGAATTAATTAATTAATTAAAATGTTTATTTAGTTTTGTGGGGGGAGAGGCAAACAGAGAGGGGGACTGAGGATCTGAAGCAGGCTCCATGCTGACAACAGACAGCCCGATGCAGGGCTCGAAATTACGAATCATGAGATTATGACCTAAGCAGAAGTCAGACACTTAACTGAGTGAGCCACCTAGGTGCCCCTAAGGGCACTTTCAATTAGGTGGTCCAACATTGGGTCGCCCTTTAGGGGGCTTTGAAATAAGTGGAGGGACTTTTTGGAGGTCATAGTTTTGGGTTTTATGAATCTTAATCTGTGTATAAAAAAAAGAGTGACATTATTCGAAGTCTTAGGCTATTTCCTCAACTAAATGTATTCTAGGATAACAAAATAGTTGATGAGATAAAGTTATTTTTTATAGAAAAATTCAAACTACTACATACAGAAGGAATGCCAGAATTAGAAATCATAATTTTGCCAGCACTAATGGAAGTGGATCTAGGCAATGGTCATCAATGATGAGGAATGAATGGCGGTGAATGAGTCAGGCTGATACACCTTAATCCACCGATACCCTGAACATTACTAATAATGGGACAGCTGACCTTGTGTCTTCTAATGTTATGCAAAAGAGGTACACTACATCACCTATTAAATATTTTTGCCAGCTGACCTGAATTCTGAATTTCATTAAGCCTCTAGATCTAACTAAGAATTTAATAGATACAGAGCATAGAAGGTTATATTAGACAAGACAGGGATGTAATCAGTCAAACCCAGAATGTGGGAAATTCTATGGGATAAATGACCCAATTTCTTCAACAAACAAATGGCAGAATGTGCAGAGAAGGGGAAACTGCTACAAGTTAAAATGAGATGCAAGAAATCTATCAGATTTGTCTTTTAAATGCAATGTGTGTGGAATGCCTGGGTGGCTCAGTCAGTTAGGCATCTAACTCTTGATCTCCCCTCAGGTCTTGATTTCAAGGTTGTGAGTTCAAGCTCCATGTTTTGCTCCATGCTGGGTGTGGAGCCTGCTTTTAAAAAAATAATTAAATGCAATGTGTGGACCTTGTTTGGATCTTAGGCAGACTGACTATAAAAATGTGTTTTTGATGTAATTAGAGAAATTTGAAAAAGACTGTGTATTAAATGCCATTAAGGATTTTATTAATATATGTAATTAATATATTATATTCATATATAATAATCAATTGCTATAATAATTAATAATCATTAATTAATAACTATTATAAGGTCGCTGTAGGGTTTTTTAAAGGCCTTATCTGGAACAGATACATCCTGAAGCATTTGTAGATGAAATGATATGTCTGGGATTTGCTTGAAATTCTCCAGCCAAAAAAAAAAAAAAAAGACAAACAGGAAGAGAGAGGAAACACTAAAGTCATATATCAATCATTCTTGAAATGGGAATGGGTATTTAGGGAGATTCCCTACGTCCTTTCTACTTTTGTGAGGTTTGAAAACTTCTGTAACAAAGCTCGCAGGCTTGCAAGACATATGACATGTGGGTGACATATGCAAAGAGACTTCACTTGGTTCACTTTTCCTCTTGTCAAGGCTCTGCCTCCTTTGGGAAGAAGAAGTCTCAAAGCATGGGATTGAAAAAGCTTCAGTGCTCCGAGTGATGATGAGGTTTCAAAGAACAAGGGCTATTTTGGATGTATTTCTGTGTTGCTGCTTCTCTGCCATGAGCGTGCTAGGGCCGGTAAGTGGCTGACTTCATGAGGTTTGGGGGACTCCAGGCTTTAGAAATTAGCACATTAGGGGTGCCTGGGTGACTCAGTTGGTTAAGCGCCTGACTTCAGCTCGGGTCATGATCTCACGGTTTGTGAGTTTGAGCCCCGTGTCTGGCTCTGTGCTGACAGCTCAGAGCCAGGAGCCTACTTCGATTCTGTGTTCCCCTCTCTCTCTGTCCTTCCCCTACTCACACTTTGTCTCTGTCTCTCTCCAAAATAAATAAACATAAAAGGGAAAAAAAAGAAATTGGCAATTTCAAGTGCACACCGGGAGTTGGGGACTGTTTGCCTCTCAACTGCTACTCAGAAGATAAAGAACTTTTGGAGGCAGTAGAGCTAGTAGTTAGGAATGTGAATTCTTTTTGTTTGTTTGTTTGTTTGTTTTAAAGTTTATTTTTGAGAGAGGGAGAGAGTGCACATGCATGCAAGCTGGGGAGGGGCAGAGAGAGAGGGAGACAGAGGATCTGAAATGGGCTCTGCATTGACAGCAGAGAGCCTGATGTGGGGCTAGAACTCATGAATACCATGAGATCTTGACTTGAGCCAAAGTTTAACTGACTGAGCCACCCAGGCACTCAGCAGTGTGAGTTCTGCAGCCATCGCTTGGGTTCGAACCTTGGCCCTGCCACTTAATTGCTGGGTGACTTTAGGCAATGTGTTTATCTTCTCTGTGTCTTAGTTTCTTCAAGGAACCCCAAGACACTCTTAGTGGTTGACCTCATGGAAACCTCCATGTATAAATTGGATGGGATAACATTACCTGCCTCTCAGGGTAAATTTAAATGAGATAGAACACAGCCTGACTCAGTATGAGCTAGCTGCTTTGAGAAATGGCTGAGCAGCTCTGGGAATGTAGGTGGCAGGAACTAATGGAGGACCAATGTACCATGGTTGGGATGAACTAGCTTTATTTCCTGTCCTCCAGGTCTTCAGGCCAAGATTCTAAGTGCAGAGAGTAAGTCCCATTGTCCCAGCTGGGGTCACATGCTCACCAGTTAGCCAGCAGAGCATAGGGCTCTTTGACAATCTGGCCTAGACTGCATGCCATGGGACAGGTGCAAGTCTTTCCAGATGAAAATGGGAGTGCTATTACCAGCTAAGAGGAGAACGGATGTAGGTCAGGAAGGAACAACAGCTGATGACACACAGAGATATGTGACTAGGTGACAGTGTGCTGGATATTCTCCATTTGTCCCTCTAGCTCCATCTTCCACCATTCCCCATGCTGCCCTGTGCCCCTAATGCATGGCCTGTATGGAGCACATTAATGGGGTCCCCTGCCCTCTGGCTTCTGGTTGGGTTGGACCAATGGAAGACTACAATAGGAGACTGCAGGGAAGGAGAAAGTGAAGGCAGGATATTTATTTCTCTGACTGCCTCCTTCCCTGACACTGGAGGTTGGGGACCAGACTTCTGGGAGGAGCCCTTTCTGTATGACTTTCTCCTTCTGGATTCCAGTGACCTAACTCTACCCTGTCCCTCCAGGTCTGGAAGGTAACAGTTCCCTGCTGTCACTAGCTTCATGTGTTCTGCCATTCCTTGTTGGATTTCCCAAATTCTGCCCACACCTTCATAAATAGTCAGTTCATCAGCTCCTGAGTTACCCCTTTTGGGTGTGTGTTCTGTTTCCTGTCAGGCCAAGCTATGAGGTGGCAGAGCCAGGATTCAGATCTGGGTCTGTTCAACTCCTGTCTCCTCCAAGGGGACTGTGAGCTTGAGAGCAAGGTTATGTTTCAGTTAGTTTTGATCATTTTAAAAATGTTTTTATTTTATTTTATTTTTGAGAGAGAAAGAGAGAGAGAGAGAGATACCAAGAGAGCACAGCAGGAGAGGAGCAGAGAGAGAGAAAGAGGGAGACCCAGAATCTGAAACAGGCTCTAGGCTCTGAGTTGTCAGCACAGGAGCCCAATGCAGGATTCAAACTCACGAACTGCAAGATCATGGCCTGAACCGAAGTCAGATGCTTAACTGACTGAGCTACCCAGGTGCCACAGTTTGGGTCATTTAATAAGCTCCCAGTCTTGACCTGAGGACCTCACACACAGCCCATGTTTATTATGCCTGAAAGGATGGAGAAGTCTGAGTAATTCAAACTCCTGTTTCCTTCTAGATGCTGGTTATACCAAAGATCCTGGAATATTCTGAAAAGCAGTCGGGGAGTATTGCCTATGGAGTAGGCCTCTGCTTTGCCCTCTTTCTCATTGAGTGCATAAAGTCCCTGTGTCTGTGTTCCTGCTGGGTCTTAAACCAGCGCACAGGCATCAGGTTTCGTTCTGCTGTTTTCTCCTTTGCCTTTCAGAAACTAATGCAATTTAAGTCTCTAACACACGTCACCACAGGAGAGGTGAGTGTCTGGGACTGGATACTGGAGGCCATGCTTGCCTAGCCTTCCTCCAGACATCCCTGCTCTGGGGGCGGGGAGAGGGAGGAAAAGGAGTTAGAAAATGAGGAATAAAGAGAAAAGAAATAATTCCTAGGATGAGTGTCGATAATCACCAAGAACTACCTCTGGAGACAAGAACAGGTCAACGGTAACCCAGGGGGATGCCACTTCCATTTAGAGGACTTGAAAGAGATTTATTGAACCCATAGTTACTGAGGTCTACTCTGTTCTAGGCCCTGAGGATACAGCAGTGAACAGAAAGACACCAATCCTCAGTTTAAGCACATTGGAAAGTGTACCCCCTCACCCAGCCTGGGGAGGAGGGTAAGGGAGGGACATGCTCAGGGAAACCAAGGGAGGAGCGATTGTAGATTATCTCTCAGCGTGTTAATTCTTGTCTGTGAAAGAGGAGTACTTAGAGCTGCCTGGTTACCAGTTCCCTGCTCTTGCTCTCCTTACAAACAAACAAACAAACAAATGACAGAAATTAGAAAAAGATGCTCCAACTTATGACCTTCAGTCATGGGAGTATTGGAACTTTACATATTAATTTCATGTTCCCTATTTTTCAGTTGCTTACCGGTTGCCTCGAGGAGCATGGATTGCTTTTATATTCAAACAGACATTTGATGGGACACCTGGGTGGCTCCGTCAGTTAAGCGTTTGACTCTTGATCTCGGGTCTTGATTTCAGGGTCGTGAGTTCAAGCCCCACGTTGGGCTCCGCACTGGGTGTGAAGCCAACTTTAAAAAAAAAAAAAAAAGGAAAATGAACAAACATTTGAATTTTTGGAACAGGCAGTGCTTCTTTGACTTCTTCCTTTTGCCATCTGGCATCAGCAACTGTCTAACCTCACCTACTTTTGTCTCCACTCCTCCATCCCCAGGTTGGTTTCTTCCCTTTGGCCAGGCCTGGCTTAACCTCCAGTTCTCAAACACACCAGGCATTTCTACCTCCAGGCAACGTTTTTCACATCACCCCTGCCATTCTATAATCCCATTCATCCTTCAAAGCCCCATTAAGGTGTCCTCTCCTTCATGACAAAATTGCTAAACCCCACTGTCTACTCCCACCAAGCACAAATCTGGCTGCCCCATATGAGCCTCCTTCAAAGACATAAACCCTTTCAGATTCACTGCTCTATCCCTCAAAATGCCAATGTTTGAATTACACAGGACAGATGTCCAAAACAATGTCTGCTAAATTGACCACTGCCAGGTGGATCTTTTTCTAAACTCAATAGCAAACATAAGGTATTTGTTATCATTGTTACCATTATTCTTCACCATTTTTTTAGTCTTGGAACCTTAGGCAAGTTTCCATGCCATCTCTCTGAAGCTGTAGAATAATAATAAGACCAGCCTTACAGGATTGTTGTCTCATAGGATTAAATGAGTTAGTACATGTAGGAAGGGGACAGTGTTTTAGAAGTGTTAGATTGTATTACTGATTTCTATTAGGCCTTGAGCATGGGGGCTCCTTGTTGTCCTGCATTTGACTGGAGTTGAAATCCATGGCAGCCCTTCTCCCTACTGATCTTGGGAGACTCATCATAGTAATTGCTAACTTCTACTAAGCCAGACGTTGACCCCAGGGCTTTACCTCATTAGCTCAGTCAGTCCTCTGACAACACTCTTATGTGGTAGTTTCTGTTATTGTTCCCATTGTCACAGAGGTAGAAACTGAGGCAAGGAGGGAGTAGGAAACTTGTGCAAGGTCACGTGATTGGTAAGCAGCAGAGCCTGGCTGCAGGGTCCAGGCTCTGAACCAGGGCACCTACCTGCCTTGCCAAGGAGACCTTCCACACTGAGGCCAGCTCTCTTTCCTTTTCCATGTGCCTCTGTTCCGAGCACCTGCTGTGTGCAAGGCCGATTTCCCCAAACAGCCTCACAGAACATAAGACAGCCCACTCAGAAGTGGAGATGGATGTAGCTGCTCACCTGAGGAATCCTAGAGTTGTTTCCATAAATTTTACTTTAAAAATAACTTTAAAAACACCTGCATATGTTCTCCTTGGGCACAAAATAGAATAGATGACTCCCTGGGCCCCGTCACTTCCCTTATGCCTGGAGGTGACCACCATGATCAATTTGGCTTGTGTCCTTCTAGACTTTTTAAAGTACATTTAGGTACACATGCAAGTTACCTATGGAAAACATACTGTATCTTGGGTGTGTGTGTTTTAAGTTTATTTATTTATGTATTTTGAGAGAGCGAGAGAGAGTGAGAGAGAGCATGATTACACAAGCAGGGGAGGGGCAGAGAGAGGGGGAGAATTCCAAGCAGGCTCTGCACCATCAGCACAGAGCCTGATGTGGGACTTGAATTCACAAACCTGAGCCCAGATCAAGAGTTGGGCGTTCAACTGACTGAGCCATGTAGGCGCCCCTGTGTGTGTGTGTCCTTTTTATATAAAGGATACTATATTTTACACAGGGTTCTGCCACTTGGTTTTACCAATAGAAAATGTATGATACAATTTTTTGGGTGAGTTTTTTTTTAAGTTCATTTATTTATTTTGAGAGAGAGAGAGAGAGAGAGAGAATGAGTGCATGAGTGGGGGAGGGGCAGAGAGAGAGGGAGAGAGAGTCCCAAGCATGTTCCATACGGTCAGTGAAGAGCCCAAGGCAGGGCTCCAACTCACGAACTGTGAGATCATGACCTGAGCCAAGATCAAGAGTCAGATGCTTAACGGACTGAGGCACCCAGGTGCCCCTTGGGTGAGCTTTTATGTCAGGGACACTACATTGTGCTGTTTTGTAGCTTTTCTTCCCTCCTCATTATGTCTTAGCTTTCCATGTTCACACATATAGATCGTCCTCATTCTCTTTCAGTGATGCTTACTTAGAATTGTGGCACTTTCTTTTTTCGCCATTTTTATTGAGATACAACTGACACATAACATTGTATTAGTCCAAGGTATACAAGGTAATGATTTAATATAGCATTAATATAGCATTTTCAATATGCCAAAATTAAGTGTTTTATATGCACTATCTCATCAGTTGTCACATCAATGCTATGGAGTAGGTTGTATTATTATCCCCATTTTACTGATAGGCAACAAGGCTTAGAGAGACTGGGTAATGTGTCTTTGGCTCCACAGCTAGTAAATGACAGATCTGGGACATAAACTCTGACCAGTTTGCTCCAAGACCCAATATTATCTGATACACCTTGAGTGGATGCTTTAGCTTTTCCCCACCAATGGACATTTAAGGTGTGTCCAGGGTTTTGCTGCTATAAGCACAGCTGTATTGGATATTCTTGTGTGCGTTTCCTCTAGCACATGCAAGTGTTTCTCAACAGAGAAATAAAATAGCCAAGTCATGGGGTTTGTGCAATTATTAACTTTAAAAGATACTGTGAAACTCCTTTCTAAAGTGGCTATACTAGGGGCTATGCTTCTCATACACTTTCATCTTTTTTTAAAGATTCAGCCTGGGGCACATCCTGGGAACTGGAAGGAGATCAGTTTAAAGTTAAAAGGAAATCACATTTTAAGACATTCAGATTGCTCATTCTGAAAGTGATTCATGATTTGGGTCCTTAGATATTTCTTGATTTGGAATGTCAGCTTTTATGTTACAGCTGGACTGGGCAGTATATATTGGGGAGCAGGGAAGTGGACAGAAGATTCTATAGCAAAAAATAAAAAAAGAAGATAAAAAGAATTAGTTCCTGCCTTAAAAAATTCAGCCATTGGGGCACCTGGGTGGCTCAGTCGATTGAGGGGCCGACTTCGTCTCAGGTCATGATCTCGCGGTCCGTGAGTTCGAGCCCCGCGTCGGGCTCTGTGCTGACAGCTCGGAGCCTGGAGCCTGTTTCGGATTCTGTGACTCCCTCTCTCTGACCCTCCCCCATTCATGCTCTGCCTCTCTCTGTCTCAAAAATAAATAAACGTTAAAAAAAATTCAGCCATTATTATTATTAGTAATGATTCATAATAATTCATAATGAATTAGTAATAATTTGTTTATTAGAATGAATAAAATAGGCTAGGAGACTAGAAGCAAATCTCTGGGGAATCTGGATATTAGAAATAGTAGCAATAGTATGGTAAAATATAACTTTTATTGAGCACAGTCTATGTGTGCAGATCCTTTATATTTCATTGACGTTCTCACAACAACCATATGAAGTGGGTATAATTATTCCAGCTTCACAGGTGAAGAGGCTAAGGCTCAGAGTGGTATAGTTACTGGTCCAGGGTTACACAGAAAGTAACAGGGGAGATTGGTGTTTCTGCCTTTACCACCTTGCCTCTCAAGCCTTGCTGTCACGGGCAGTGTAGCCCCTTGCATGGGCAGTGTAGCACCTGGCATGGTGATACCTATGCTCACGGGCTTGCTGTCTTACAGGCCATCGGCTTCTTCGCCAGCGATGTAAACTACCTGTTTGAAGGGGTGTACTATGGCCCCCTGATCTGTCTCGTCTGCTCGTTGCTGATTGCCTGCACTGTCACCTCCTACCTCATTCTTGGACCCACTACGCTCTTCGCCACTGTTTTCTACCTCCTGATTTGCCTAGTGGAGGTAATGTCTTTCTTTGACATCCATTTGATGTTGGATATCCCCGCAGAACTCCCAGGGCTCTGGAAGCTGGGGTACTCCTGAGGGGAAGTATTGACTCTTACTGACTATTCATTCCATTGTGGTTAAGTTTCAGCTTCAATTTCTGCCTCAAACCATTCTCTGACCACAAGGTTGGCCAAAGAAATAAGAGGTGAATACGACATGCCAAGTCCATCTTGTAGGCTTCTGGGAGGGTTTATCTGCCTCACAGACTTTCCTTAGTAGATATCCTCCATGTAAGGTTTTTGTTCCTTCTCTTCTACCTAGAATGTGGTAATGGACTAGCCTGGATAGCATTGAACATTTGTCTGAGCACAGTATAATGGGGGAAGGGAAGCAAATTTGCTGACAAAGATTGAGCTGAAATAAAATTGGGCAAAACAGGAAGTGACTCGTGTTATGTGTGCTCTGAATTATTGAAATCAAGTGTTTTCCTCCCTCAGTGTAGATATTCTGACCAAAAGGTGATTGTAACTGTTGGCAGGTTTAGGGTTTCCAAAGGCAAAGGATTTGTTTAGTTAGCCACAGTCTGGCTTGGGACACAGGAGAGAAACACCCCTAGGATGTGGGAGGCAGGTGCTCTCAGGCACGATGGAGAGGTTTCCATTGGAAAATCTTCAGCAGGGCCCTGGAATCTGTAGAGTCACAATGGATTCAAACAGTGCAGAATCAAACTCAGGTATTCAATCCACATCTGGATTTTACCTTTGGGCATACTCCTGGTTGCCATACTTCTGCTGGGCTGAACTCTCCTGCCCTTGTCGAAAGAAGCTCTTGCTGCATTCTGACTGCAGGTGTTCCTGAACAGAAAGATTGTCAAGATACACAATCACACATCTGAGGTCAGTGACCAGCGTATCTGTGTGACCAGTGAAGTTCTCACCTGTATCAAGCTGATTAAAATGTATGCATGGGAGAAACCATTTGAAAAAATAATTAAAGGTACAGAAAATCTGGTTTTCTATTCTGAGCCTTGGGATGTCATGGTGGGCCAAGCGTCTCACCTTTTGGGGAGTTCTTTCATGCTCTGGGGGCTGTTCAAAGCTCTAGAGAATGTTGTTATGGTTAATTCCAGTGCATTGGGTTTTTAATCTCTCAGACCTCAGAAGGAAGGAAAGGAAACTATTGGAGAAGTCTGGGGTCATCCAGAGCTTGACCACTGCAGCCTTGTATATAGCCCCTACAGCGGCCACAACAGTGATGTTCCTCATTCACACGTGTTTACAAAGGAAACTCACAATTTCACTAGTAAGTGCTTGGGATGCTTTGTTTTCCTCCCACACTGATGGGGAATTTTCTTGGGTGTTGTTTCATAGACCATGCCCTTCAAAGATCTGAAGGTTTTGCAAATAGATAATTGGTGTTGATTTTGACTTTCTAGACTTTTAGGATGCTCAAACTTTCTTCCATCTCAACCTGTCTGAGAAACTGACATACCTTCAGTAGCAACTGTGGGAGGGAGGGATGATAAAGTCATCCGGGGATGCAAGGGAGGTGGAAGGTGCTGTAAAAGCCCCAATGATTCTGCTTACATACCTTGAGAATCCTAAATTAAGGAGTTTCTTCAAATCCAAAATGGAGCCCTGAAAATATGCTTTAAAAGGAAAGCTAGAGCTTATTCTGCCTTGTCTTTGTGGTCTGACCCTGGCCCAGAAAAGTAACAGTTGCCTTTTAGGGGTGGAATCCCAGTTCTCTGAGGAGAAAAGTCAGGGTGCTGCTTTGGGAGAGTGGGAATCCAGATGGGGCTTGGGGCAGGACACTGCATCCAAAACAAGATAGGGAGCATTTGAGAGTCTGCAGCCAAGGACTTATTTGTGCTCCAGACAGCAGGCACCCCTACTTGGCCCAGGCACACCAGAGAAGCACCCCTGAAGGTCTGAGGGTGGATGCAGGGGCTTTTATAAGGAAAACTCTCAGCAGGAGTTTAGGGCCACACTGCACTCACACAGTGAAGGATGAAGAAAGGAGTAGAGGTGGGGCACAGATTGGAAGGTCCCCAAGGTACTAGAGGTCACATTCTGGGATCCTGAGAGCTGAAGATGGTCTGCTGTAGTCAGGAAAAGTCTCCAGGACAGAGTGAGACATGGATTAGGCTTGAAGTGCAGGGAGATTTTGAATATTAGAGAAGAATACAATATCTAAGGCAAGGAAGAATAAATATGATTGTAATAGCAATAATAGTATCAAACCTCATTGACAGTAGACAAACTCACATATACTTTCTTAGTGTTTCCTCAACTTTGTTCCTGTGCTCACTTCATGATTTTGGTACTATGCCAATCAGAACACTGAGCTTGTTGGGGGAGGGGACCTGACCAAAGTTTGCAGAATCACCCAGTACCAAGCTACACAGGAGCCAGGCCTACAGACATGGAGATCTTAAGATGAGTGCTCCTTCTCCACTTTTTCCAGTATCCCCAAAATACTGGCCTGGCCCCTGCCAAGTGAAGGATCTGCCTGTCAGAAGCTGTAGCGTCTGGCTCTGTGGTTTCTGGCTCAGGGATGAGGCTTTAGGGAGCAGAGAGAGCAGAACAGGGATGTGACGCTCACCGCCTACTCCCCTCTTCATACAGGCCTTCACAGTGATAGCCACCATGAATCCCATGCGGCTCTCAGTGTTCTTTGTGTCCTTTGCAATAAAAGGTCTCACAAATTCCAAGTCTGCAGCAGAGAGATTCAAGGTGAGTTGTCAGAGGACTGTTTGCACGGCTCTCTGCTTGGGTGCTCATTTGCCTTCAGTCACCACGATGTTCCTCCTGAGCATGACCCGAAGCCAAGGCAGAGTCCAGTGTCAGTGGAGAGGGATTGGCTAACTCAGTGACCTCCCGTACGGAGGCTGGTGTGGGGGCTGGGGAGACTGATGAATCAGGCTCCGGGGAGATCTTAGGATAGTATACACAAACCAGGTCTCAGACAGGAGGTCTGCAGACCCTGTCCAGTTTTGTATAGGGTTACCCTGATGGTTTTGGTTAAAAAAAATCATATTTGTTGTTTGCATTTAAAAACTGGAAATTTTATGTAAAAATCAGATTTCTGGATTCCCCTGAACAATCAGAAGATCTGGGAACACCAGACCCACACTCTCCTGTGGCCACAAATGGCTGGAGCTGAAGTGATAGCTGCCCTATTGAGATGAGGCCCTCAGATACAGTTTGCCACAGCCTCCACTGTGTCCTATTGTATCTCCAACACTGGGGCTGTTTTTCCTACTATTTATCATCTTAGCAATGGTCTATGTGACTTCTTTACATAGTTGGTCTTGCACCTACAGCATCTGAGTTTAAAAACCCTCATCCAAACTAATTTTAAAAAGCTTTTTTGTAGTCATCTCATTTATTTTATTTTATTTTTAATTTTGAGAGAGGGAGGGAGAGACAGGGAGAGAGAGAGAGAGAGAGAGAGAGAGAGAGAATCCCAAGCAGGCTCCACACTGTCAGCCCAGAGCCCCACATGGGGCCCAAACCCATGAACCGCGAAATCATGACCTGAGTTGAAATCAAGAGTCTGACGCTCAGCTGGTTGAACCACCCAGGCACCCCTAGTCATCTCATTTAAATGCATGTAGTTCCCAGCCTATATCATTGACTCACACATTTATTCATTTATTCAAAAAAGTAGTTATTGAACCCCTACTACCTGCCAAGTACTAAGACTAAGAATACTATGGTTAGCGTGACTGACAGGGTCCCTGCTCTCAGGGAGTTACAATCTGGTATTAAAACAAGACAACTAGCACGTGAATTAATGGTCAAAGGAGATAACATCAGAAGAGCTATGATGCCAGTAAAACAGTGTGATGTTCTAGAGAGTACGTGAGGGAGGGCTGGGGCAACTTTGGGTGGGCTGGGCCCCGGAATGCCCCTCTGCTAAGGTGACTTTTGCTCTCAGTAATGATGACTCAGCTTCAGGAACAGCAAGTACAAAAGCCCTGAGGTTGGAATGAACTTGGCTTGTCTGAGTAAGGACAAGACAGTCCTTTACTGCCCCAGGAGCTCCACCCCCACCCCAACACCCTGACTTCTCTGCTGCTGATCAGGGCCCCCTGCTGCCTTCTCCCTACTGGCATGCTAGGCTCTCCCATCCTCCTCTTTATGCCCATTTTCACTTGTAGGGTGGGCAGAAATGAAGAAGCTACAGTCTGGACTCTGAAGGGTGGGCAGGAATGTTTGAGGAAAGAATGCCAGGAGAGACAGCTTGGAGGTCAGAGTTTTTGGCCAAGGATGGGTGTAGTTATGGTGGGAGAAGGGTGCAGAAAGGGTGAGGGTCAGGGCAAAGCTCTTGAACCCTGGGCTGCTCCTCCTGGAGACATTTAGGGGCTGGAGTTGCATAGGGCTGCCCCTTGGATGGGCACTAGCTCTCCAGGTCCCTTCACTCATCAGGGCATCTTCAATTCCTTCTTCAGTCACTGAAGTTTTCTATCTGGCCATGTAGGCATTTGACTTTGAGACCCCTAAGCTGGAAGGGGGAGGAATGATCCCTTCTTCCTTTGTGCCCCCTGGTGCTATAACCCACCTCCCAGCCTGCTATGCCCTTTGGCTTTTGAAATACGGGATGCCAGCTTTCCAGGGCAGGGAGAAGACAGCGGTGAGCCCTCAGGGAGGACCCCTCCTTGCAGGTGGACACAGGTAGGAGGTGAGCCAGCTGCTGCAGCTGTGGAGACCTGTATCCTGAGGCTCTAGAGAAGGTGCCCCAGTGGGCACTGTGGTAGGGGTCTCCAGACCATTTTTTCTCTGTGCTGTTTGTGAAAAACAAACAAACAAACAAACAAACAAAAAACAAAACAAAACAACAACAACAAAAACTGAGAACTGAAAAGCACTGAATGGCATAAACAAAATTAGAGACTGAGAATACACTTAGAACATTTGGGGGTAAGAGGATCCCATGTTTCTGTTCGCATTTGTTCATATCTAGATGTGTTGTTGTCATATTGACTCATTAAGCCAGTATATCACTCAAAATTTATTTAACAAAATTACAATATATGTAATAACAATTTTTTTTGTAAGCAAGGGAATGAAAACCACTAAATTTGGGACAGTGGTTATCCGGTGGGGAGGGCATAGAGGGTTTGTCCACACCAAGCAGGAGAATAAGATGAAGAAGAACCCCATGGATAGGTAAAAGTTATGGATTTGCTTATGAATATTCATTAAGTTATTAAAAATACCTAAACAAGTAAGTGCCCAGCTGACTAACAAAGAGGTGCATGCAATTCCCAATGATGACTGTATGTCTTAACCCAAATGTTATAATTAATCCAATTCAATATACCTAAGGTTCAATTATAAAAAGAGACCACCTTTTTTTCTTGTGAAAATAGCTTTTTGTTTGTCTTTGTAAAATACTCATTGTAAAAGATTCAGACAATGCAAAAGTTGCAGAGAATAAAAACCGCTCAATCTCCACTACCTAGAGATAAAACCATTGTCCAAAATGTCAAGAAATCTCTCTCCATCTCTTTCTAAGCAAATATCCAGGGAGAGACGTGTGAATATAATTTGACTGCAATAAGATTATACTTCCCACCCACCTCTTTTAATGCTAGAATTCATGTAGTTCGACTCATATTTCACAGTCAGGGAGCTGGAGACACAGGGAGAAGTGACCTGCTCATGGCCACACTTTGAAATGGATGGCCCTGAACAGTTTCCCACAGTGTGCTATGTGGGCAGACCTTCTTACTTTTAATAGTTATAAATGAAATTTAATTAGAAAAATGGCACATCTGTATGATGATTCAACAGCTGTTCTCACCCGTCCAAAATGAAACAGAAAAGAACTAAGAGTGCTGGCAGTTTGCAGGTATGAAAGAGTGGCTCAGTGGTCTGAAATTTGGAAAACCCTGATCTAGAACTCTCACAGGTAGGGCCCAGCTTCCTCTTAACTGGTGGTGGTTCTTTAAACTTTTACCGTTTACTAGAAGTTTATAAACCAGACCAACAGGCAGGCCGGCAAAATGGGCACACATTCCTATTAGACTAAAGAACTGAATTCATCCTTCCTTTTTTCTTTTGTCTCTACAGAAATTTTTCCTCCTGGAGAGCCCTGTTTTATATGTCCAGCCATTGAAAGACCCCAGCAATGCACTGGTTTTGGAGGAGGCCACCTTGTCATGGCGAGACACCTGCCCTGGGATTGTCAATGGAGCCTTGGAGCTGGAGAAGAAGGGGCACATTCCCGAGGGGGTGACCAGGGCTCAGCCACCTCTAGGAGCCCTCAGGCCAGAGGACACAAAGGGCAGCCTAGCCCCAGAGTTGCACAAGTTAAACCTCGTGGTGTCAAAGGTAGCCTTATCGAGGCCACGCAGGCAGGCCGGCTGCCAGACTTTTGGGGCCCAAGGCCCGAGCTTCCTGCCACCATTTCCTTGGCTAAAAACTGCCCTCTCTAAACCCCTCTTTTAAATACCAATTATTCCTGGAGGGCAAGCACAGGAAGTCTTTCATGCTTTAGTGGGAACCAATTGATCATCTACAATTTGTTTTCTGATAACAAGATCCAGAATACTATGCTATATGCTGGGAGAGAAGGGGAAAGAGACCAACATTTATTAAGTTGCTAGTATGAGCTGGGAACTACCCTACACTTTTCCATTTGGTTGCTCTGTGAACTCACCTTATCTGGTTTCTTCTCTGACTAATATTTGCAAGGGCTAGCTTCCCTTCTTGTCCAAATTTCGCCTCTGTACCTTCCTCCTGGAAGTGAAACTAGGTGAGGCCCCACCCACATCTCTGACCTCTTCTCCCACTCATTCCTTCCACACCAGCTACACTAGCCCTCTCATAGCACTTTGGCAGCAGACCTTTTTCCTGTCTCACGACCTTTGCCCCTGATGTTCCATGGTTTGGAACCACCAGATCTTCCTGTGTCTGGCTCTTTCTTGTCATTCAGGTCTCAGCTGCAATGACAACTGCCTTAAGAAGCCTTTGCTGGCCAACCCATCTATAATTTGCTTCGGTCACAGCAGCAAATTTCATTTTACTTAAATCACTTATCTTCATCTGATATTATTTGTTTGTTTGTTTGCTTATTTATTTCATGGTTTATCTCCCCCTCCCCCATCAGAATATGGAATGAGAGTTCTTTTATTCATTACTTGGTACCTAGGAGAAACTTAAATACCATTTAATGGATGGATGAATGAATAAGTGTATGTATGCATGAATTCTGTGAGGCTGACTTCTCTGTGCCCATTTTATACATGAAGAAACTGAGGCACAGAGAGGATAAATGACTTGCCCAAGATAATAGAGCAGAAAGGTACAGATCTGGAATTTGGGTTTCTTGCCTGATAGGACCACCTATCCATGAATTCCTCTCTGTCACTTGCATGTGACTTCCTTCCTTTGAGATTGTGACATCCTACCCTTTTGAGCTTTGCTAGTCTGAGAGGCCTTGGGGTGGATGTGGTTATTTTGTTTTCTATTTGTCATTTTGTGTTCAAACAACAGACCCACCCTGGGTGAGTAGGAGGGGTGTGCTGTCCCAATGTTCCTCCTTGGCTTTGCAGGGGACCTTGTTGGGGGTCTGTGGCAACACTGGAAGTGGCAAGAGCAGCCTTTTGTCAGCCATCCTGGGGGAGGTAAGTGACTTGTGACTGCATGCATGCCCATCCACAGGCAGCCCAGGGACTCCCAAGCTTGAGTTCCCCCAGTCCACCTCACCATCACTTTCTTGCTTGATGGGATCTGAGCCAATGCAATTTTTATAAATTGAGAGCAGTTGGGCATGCACCGAGGGGGAGGTGTGTTATAAATGTGCCTCCTTCTCACCCTCCAGGAGTGCTGCCTCTTAGGTCACCCAGAGATCTGCCCTCACCAGTTCTCTGTGCTTTCCCCACCCTGTTTGTAATCAATCAGCTCTCAGGGTGATGATACAGGGTGTCCCAAAATTTAATATGATAATAAAAATCATCTCATGAAGCCAAACTCAGAGTGAGACAGGTGTCCTTTGTGAGAGGACATCAGGAGAGCAATGTGGAGGGAGGGAGGAGGAGGAAGAAGGAAGGAGGGGCAAGGGAGAGGAGGCCCTCCTTCATGGGATGGGACAGGACAGTCTTACACTTACACTCCAGCAGTGGAATTTACATGCCTGATGGGTGCCCCTGCCCCTGAGATCCAAACCCTCCAAGTCCAGTCTGCAGATATTCTTGAAGTCTGCTTAGTCTGCAGCCAGGCAGACATGTGCCTCAGCCTACCCTTCTTCCAGTTTCCAAAAAGCCCTAACCTGTTGCTCTAAAACAATTGAGATCACATTGCACACTTTTCACTGAACAACACTTTAAAACAGCCATGGCATCTGGTGTGAATTTATGGCCATCTCCCCAAGGGGGTTCTCTTCAGTACTTCCCCGCTCAGCCCCAGCCGCACCCAGCCCTGGGCTGCTCTCTCTCTCCCCTCCTTTCTTTGCCCTCCTTCCAGGTTGTTGGGAGGACTCGCAGTTTCTTCCTTTATCTAGCTCTTCCCTCAGCTTTTCCCAAATGTTATAGTCGACCTCATCACTTCCTTGGAATGTGGTCATATTGTCCATGGAACTCTCTCCTGACAGCTCATCTGTTCATGCTCCACATGTGATGGCCTTGCCCCAACTTCTTGGAAATAAGATTGTACTTAAATAAAAAATAGTAAAAATAGTTTGAATAGTACTTTCATGCCAGGCCCTGTGCTAAGAGCTTCCTATTTTCTCCTTTAACTTGGAAATAACCTCATGAGGAAGGCAGCCATTATGGCCAGTTTATAGGTGAGCAGATGAGGTTCAGAGAGGTGACTGGCCCAAGGTCACACCACAGGTGAGGGAGGAGCCAGGGTTGAAACCCAGGTCCACTTGATGTCAGAGCTTCGCTTTTCACAATGGCAACATTTCCTTGCAGCCTCCATCCAAGGCCACCTTTCTGTGTGGCCAGTGGTTTGTCAGTTTCCTCTTGAAATGAACCAGTCACTTCCCATCTAATAAAGGGAGACAAAAGATGTCATTTTAAAGTTTTGTTCTAATTAATTAAAGCCTGGCTCCAAATCAGAAGTAGGAAGCACAGGTTAATAAAGAGAAAGGAACACAGGATGATGATATCTTATGCTGGGGTGGTGGGGATGGGGGTTACAGTCTTTTTTTTAAGTTTATTTATTTTGAGAGAGAAAATGCATTCACAAGTGGTGGAGGAGCAGAGAGAGAGAGGGAGCGAGTGAATCCTAAGCAGGCTCCATGCTGCCAGCACAAGCCTGACTCAGGTCTTGATCCCACGAACTGTGAGATCATGACTTGAGCTGAGATCAAGAGTCAGACATTTAACTGACTGAGCCACCCAGACACCCCTCCCCCCAGCTCTTTTTTAAAAGGGCTTTTAAATTTACCAAACAGAAAAACAGAAAGACACTAAACACCCATATACCTACCATCTAGATTCAACAGTTGATAGCATTTGCATTTTTGCCACATTTATGTAGAAACACATTTTGTGGAACTATTTTAAATTACAGAGATTGTGAGACTTTTCCCACTTAATACTTCATCGTGATGTCCCCCCAAAAAGGACTTTTTCCCATCTACACAGGATGACATTATCCCATCTAATGACATCAGAAATAATTCTGTTGATATCCAGGGATGGTCAGAGATGACCTAGAACATTCCATCTCACCATGAAGACCATGGAAGCACCACTTGCTAGAGAATGGGACTGGAGAAATAAGAAAAAGTATGGGGCGGCTTCAAGGCAGACCTTGGATTTAGTCACAGCAGGAACTGGCCTGGTTTAGCTCTGGCTCCTGTCCCACATTCCCAGGACCTTCCCTCAGACTCACTGGTGGGCCTGGCAGGACCATGTTAAAATTCCCTTTACATTGGAGAGCCCCGAGGGTCCCAGGGGGTGGTGGGTCACTGGACACTGTGGCTGCTGAGCCAGACAGGGTCCTCCCCTGTTCCACCCGGTCCTGAGGCTGACTCCCTTTGCTGCAGATGCACTTGCTGGAGGGCTCAGTAGGGGTGCATGGAAGCCTGGCTTATGTCCCCCAGCAGGCCTGGATCATCAGGGCTAGCGTCAGGGAGAACATCCTCATGGGAGGCCAGTACGACAAGGCCCGGTAAGCTTCTGGGAGGGCCCAGGAGGGACACAGGTGCGTGGGGCTGGTTGGGGGAGGGATCCCCAGCTGTGAATAGTAATTTGACAACTGCCAACACTTGCTATGTGCTCACTTCTATGCGTCAACATATTTCCTCCTCGCTGTGAAAGAAAGATTATTATCATATCATTTTCTAGATGAGTCAGTTGAGGCCTCAAGAGGTTAAATGATTTGCCTAAAATCACAGACCGTGGAGGATATGATAGAATCAGGATCTGAACCCAGTTGCTATCAGAAATTCCATGCTTACCTATTATATTATAGGAGTCAAAATAACCCTCTCCCTCCAACAACGGTACTTTAAAACTTCATTTGTATTAATGAATTCCCCACCTCTAAGTCAAAAGGTAAAGCAAATAGGGTGATGACGTTGTGGGATGTAGAAGAAACCAGTACTGGTGAGCCACCACCACCATCCTTGCCCTTTGTGGTCTCTATCTCCCGGTCTGGGGTTTACCTGCTTCAGACATGCACTTGGAAGTTAGGAGTGAAGTCTATTCACCAAAACAGCCCTGAATGCTATAGCTGTGCTTCCAACTCTGGTGGACCTTGGCCTCCTTTGACCATTTGCTTGATTTTATAATCTGCCCACAGTTGCAATGTTGAGGGGGATGGATGTACAGGTGTACGAACTGGTCACCTCCAGCTGGCTGTCCTGTGGGCTCCTCAGTGTCGAGTCCAACACCAGCTCATGAGCGCTCTGCTTGCCCAACCCTCATCCTGCCTGCTTCTCTTCCCAAGTTGTCCAATTTGGTTTAATGACATCAGTGAACTGTGTACCCCAGCAAGACTGACGCCTCGTCTTTTGATGCTGCACATCTAATTTGTCACTCACATTGGACAATTCTGTCTCCTATATATCTCTTGTATTTCTCTCTTCTTCTTCATCTCACTGCCAGTTCTTGCCTGCTATCTCTTGCTTGGATTGTTCCCGCTGCCCCTGTCCTTGGCTCCTTGTCTCCAGTCTTCTGCTCTTTCCACCTTGTGTCCTGCCTGCAGGGCAGCCATCCCCAAACACAACTCTCATCTTGTCATTGCTCTGCTTTCAGACTGATATAGCTCACAGGGCAGTTTTTTTTAAATATATGAAATTTATTGTCAAATTGGTTTCCATACAACACCCAGCGCTCATCCTAAAAGATGCCCTCTTCAATACCCATCACCCCCCCCCCGCCTCACAGGGCAGTTTTCAAGTATCTGGTCCAAAAGAAATGCACCAATTCTTAGACTCAGCACTGCTAGGTGTTTAATGTATAGGTAGTAAGGCCCATATACCAGAATGTTCATATTACACATTGTTAATAGTACCAAAAGACTATAAAGAACCCCAATGTCCATCACAGGGACAGTGGTTAAATAATTTATGGTGCAGCCATATAATGAAATATTATGGTGCCATTAAAACAACACAAACCTATATATGCTGCACACGAACATATTTGACCACATTATTTCTGAATGAATATGTAAAAAACTATAATAGTGGCTGTTTCCGAGGTAAACAACTGAGAGTCAAAGATGGGAGAGGCTTGCTTTTCATGATATCTTTTGTTGTTGATGTTGTTCTGTTCAAATATTTACTAAATGCACATATCAGATTAAAAGAAATGAAGGGAGGAAGGAAATGCAAAAAGCCTCCCATGCTTTACTGTTAAATGCTGGATCAAGTCCAAATTTCTTAACATGGAGTGAGAGACCTTTCCCTTCCTGACTTGGAAAGGCTGCAGGGCCTGTGGCTGGGCCACCTGTCCCTTCAGTTCTCTGTCCTTCGCAGGTACCTCCAGGTGCTCCATTGCTGCTCCCTCAACCGGGACCTGGAAATTCTGCCCTTTGGAGACATGACAGAGGTGAGTGGGAGGTGAGCACCCCCTGCCTCTGCTGTGATGGTGCCTTTGTAATGGTTTTTCTGGGGTCCTCGTGCTGCCTCCCTGGGTATGTAGAGGAGGGATTCCAGCCCTTCCTTCCCAAAGCAGCTCACGGCCCTGTAGCTGCTGCCTCAAAGCCTTCCCCACCCAGGGAGGGAATTGGGGCTCATCTTATAGTGAGAGCTGGCAACAAGTCTACCTTACCCCACAAGGATGGGGAGCTGACCTCAAACTCCACCTTTGGAGCAAGAACAGTGGAGACTCTGTGAAGATAAGAAACCTCCCATCCATTCCTCTTTCCTTTCCCTCCGCTCCCTCCCTCTCTGCCCCCTCTGGCCAGCTCTTCCTTTGCCAGTGGGAATAGCAGCCATGGCTTCCCAATGGCGATATGATTCACATTTTTGTGATAATTGACGTCTTTCACATCTGTAGCCACTTTTAATCTGCATAAAACCTTTATAAGGTAAAAGGACTATTATTGTCTTGATCTTATGATATATTAATAGCTCAGTCTGCTGATCACCAGATGCAAAATTGTAGCAACCTGAATGAATTGTCTTAAGTGAACCTCAGGTAGCTCTAGGAGGTCAGTGCTTTTATTATCCTTCTTTTAGAGATGGATACCCTTTACCCTGTAAACCCTTGAGAGCATAGAGCTCAGTTGTCTTATTCAGGGCTATCTCTTCAGTAGAAAGAACAAGTTCTGGTTTGTAGAATGGCGTCAATAAGAGTATGGACCTGGTCAAGCTTGAGGTCTAGATGAGCTGATATGTACGAAATGCCGTGAACAGTGCCCAGCTAGAGCAGGCGTTGGTTTATCATCACAGCACAGTAGGCACTTAGTAAGCATTTGTTGAGTGATGACTCAATGCAAAACTAAGCCTTTGACTGGGTGAAGCAGCCTGTCCCAGGGCACACAGTGGTGAACTAGAGGCAGAGCAGTGACAGGAGGTTGCCCTGCTGCTCTTTAAACTCTGCTTCTTTTCTACAGAGACCATAAGAGTTCATGGTAGAGCAGGGATGGGGACTTAGGCCCTGGCACCCTTGTCTGCAGAGATGACTGAGGGACTGGCCAGCCAGCAGGTGCTGGCATGCTAGTCTGCAAGGGGACCCAAAACATGCTGTCCAGTAACTCTGGTTGCCTGTTACTGTTAGCAACTCCTGACATAAGGTGTATAAGGTACTCCTTCTCTTGACAGCAACAACAGAGCCTCCTTCTAGCCATTGCAGCTCTGTCCTGTTGAGCAGCTGTACACCATGCAAACAATCTTAGAGAGGGCTGATGATGCTGCAAGTCGACAGTCGCTGTCAACAGAAATTTAAAAGCCAAATAAGACATAAGGAGGTGCTCTTCCTTAGGAATAATTTGTTTTATTAAATAGAGTTTTAAAATGCCACCTTAGAAGTTGACAGGTTTAGAAACATTGTATCTAGTTATGAGTAATAAAATTTTAATTAACTGAAAAATCAGTTTCTTCATTCCCTATTAAGCAAATTTTGAAAAATATTAAAAAAAATACCAGGGGTGCCAAATCACTAGGTGTCCAGGAGCGTGCACCAAAGAGGTTCATTGTGTCATATGTGCCTACCTGGCTAACTTTGAGCATACCTGGCTGGGCTTGTTCTCTGGACACAGTGCCTTTGGCTGTCTATTTGCAGATTGGGGAGCATGGCCTCAACCTCTCTGGGGGGCAGAAGCAGAGGATCAGCCTGGCCCGCGCTGTCTACTCTGACCACGAGCTTTATCTGCTGGACGACCCTCTATCTGCTGTGGACACCCACGTGGGGAAGCACATCTTTGAGGAGTGCATTAAAAAGATGCTTAGGGGGAAGACTGTCATTCTGGTGACCCACCAGCTGCAGGTGATCACCCTTTCAGGGCTCTGGCCATGATTGATGACTAATGTAGATCTGCACATTTTCTTTCTTTCTTTTCTTTTCTTTCTTTCTTTCTTTCTTTCTTTCTTTCTTTCTTTCTTTCTTTCTTTCGAGAGAGCCAGGAAGCAAGCAGGGGAGGGGCAGAGAGAGGGGGAGACAAAGGATCCAAAGTGAGCTCTGTGCTGACACCAGAGAGCCTGACACGGCGGGGGGGGCTTGAACTCACCAATCATGAGATCATGACCTGAGTTGAAGTCAGACGCTTAACCCACTGAGCCACCCAGGTGCCCGATGCTCACGTTTCTGCCATTGATTCTGCCATTGATTCAGTAACAACCTCACAGCAGCTACCTCTTCCTCTCAGACTAGACCTCAAAACTTGAGGAGCATTGTAAAAAATTTGGATGTCTTCTGCTTTCCCCATGGAGAGGGTAGGCTGGTAAATGGTTTCTGTGGCTGGTAAAAATTGAAACCAAATTTTAAGTTCTCCTTCAGATTTGATGGATTGACTTCTGCTTTTGAAGTTACAAAGAAATCTTTCAGAGAAGAATTCCCCAAGTCTCATGTTCTTGGATGAAGTACAGTGACCATGCTAGGTGCTGCCTCTCATAATGCCTTTGCCCTAGATACTCCCATACTTGGTTCTGGCCTCAAGTCATTATTATTATTTCTCCCTCTACTTCTGTTTTGGCCTATTTTTTTTGGTACAAAATATTTAAGACATAAGAACAGTTTATTAAATAGTCTAATGAAAACCCATGTTTCTACCACCCAGAAGACACAATTGAACATAGATCCCCTCTCTGATTGCATTCTGTCTCCTGCCTCTTGTTCTCCTCTCTTTCCTGTTTGTCATTCCTGTGCAGGCCTCCACACTCTTACAACACATGTAAGCACCTCTAGACATGGTAAAGTGCCCTTTTGAATATTTTAAAGCTTTATGTAATTGATATTTTACTTCCTGCATCATTTGGTAATTTGCATGTTTCACCCAATATTGTATTTTTGAGATGTCCCATGTTGATACATGCAGCTTTTTAAAATTCTCACTGGTGTAGCAGTCCAATATCTGGGTACAGCAGAATTTATTTCTCTGGGATCGACATCTAGGTTGTTTCTCATTTTTCATTTTTACAAAAAAAATGCTTTGGCGTACGTCATTTCATATGTGTCTTTATGTATGTTTGAGAATTTATTGGGATTAGAGTTTTAGGCATCCAATTGTTGGGTCATAATGCTTAAATATTTAATTTCACTAGATATTATCATGTTGTCTTCCACAGTATTTGGACTAATTTGCAACCCCCTACCTTGTACGAGATTCCCTATACCTGCAGCCATCACCAATGCTTGCACTTATGCAATGCTTTAAGATTTTTGCCAACCTGAGGGGATAAAATAATATTTTATTATGATTTAAATTTATATTTTCCTTATGAGTGGTGAAGTGGGATATCTTTTTGTATGCTTACTGAAGGCTCTATTTCTTCTGACTCTTTAGTATTTAGCGTTTTGTGACCAGATCATTTTGCTAGAAGATGGGAAAATCTGTGAAAAAGGAATTCATAGTGAATTAATACAGAAAAAGGGACAATACGCCCAACTCATCCAGAACATGCAGGGAGAAGCCACACAGGTGATTTCCAACCCGCCCCACACTGCCCATGTAGAGGAGCACCCCCTGACCCCTGCATTCATGACATGTTCTTTCTTCCCAGGACCCACTGCAGGACACAGCAAAGACAGCAGAAGACTCTCAGGTGCAAGGGCAAGCCCAGACCACCTTCCAGGAAGAGTCTGTCTATGAAAATGCTGGTAATGGTGCTGGGCAACAGGGCAAGAACACCTGTGCGTCTACCTGGGTCCTCTAGATGACCTAGCATTTCCTCCTGGACCCCAGACAGGGCCATGTCTTTCACTGGCCAGGATCCTAGACCACATGATCCAAGTAGTTGAGGGTGGTGGGGTTCGGACTGTGCTGGTCAGGAGGCCTGAAGATCTAGGAAGTAAGTGTTGTGGGGGGCAGAGTTGAGAGTGTGCAGAGGCAGACACAGAGTGTGGGTAGCTTTGGCCTGGAGTGGCATAAATTTAACTGTAAGGCATTTAGACTTTCAATCATTACATATTTGTTGAAAGCAAATGTTGAAAACAAAGGTATTAGAAATCAGAAATGAGGGACACCTAGGTGGCTCAGTCAGTGAAGTGTCCAGCTCTTGATTTCGGCTCAGGTCAATGATCTCACGTTGGTGAGTTCAAGCTCCATGTCAGGCTCCATGATGACAGTGCGGAGCCTGCTTGGAATTCTCTCTCTCTCCTCTCTTTCTGCCCATTCATTGCCTGTGCATGCTCTCAGAGTAAATAAACTTAAAAAAAAAAAAAACAGATATGAATTTGGCCCAGTCTTGGATATCCAGAAGCTCACAGTCTAGCTCTTTTCTGAAACAGGGCAGCAGGGCAGAAAGACCTTCATTTTTTTTTTTTTTTTTTTTTAATTTTAACGTTTATTTATTTTTGAGACAGAGAGACAGAGAGTGAACAGGGGAGGGGCAGAGAGAGAGGGAGACACAGAATCTGAAACAGGCTCCAGGCTCTGAGCTGTCAGCACAGAGCCTGACGCGGGGCTCGAACTCACAGACCGTGAGATCATGACCTGAGCCGAAGTCGGACGCTTAACTGACTGAGCCACCCAGGCGCCCCAAGACCTTCATTTTTAAAGTAAGACAGTTCTCAATTTGAATTCCAACTCTGCTGCTTACAAAGCTGGGTGACCTTGGCAAAGCAACATAACCTCTCTGAACCCTCATTTGCAAAATTGAAGGTAACTAGTGCTTACTTTGTAGTGTTGTAGTGGAAATAAGATGAGGTCATGTGTAGGGAAGCCCCAGGATAGTGCTTGGCCTATTAGAGGCTCTTGTCACCAAAATCATCTTTAGCAATGAAGCAGCTCGATTTGGGCAGAAGAATAATTGGAAGATCACAAAATGAAAAGTTGAAGAATCACTCTTCAGCAATTTTGAGCCATAAGTGGCAGGAACAGGTGCAGGATCTTTTTGAAGAAAATCTACTCTAAATATTTTCCATAATAGTGTGATTTCCCTCAAAATTCAAATTCCAGGAAGAGAGCCCTTTCCCCAGGGGAAATTAGGGCATTATTAGAAGAAAGGAGAGCCTTAGGCAGAAATGACAGATACCCCCACAGTGCTGCTTCCTTTTGTTGCTACTGTCATCAGTAGCATCTACTGAGACTTCAGGAACTCGTCTCTCTTCCCTGCTCTAGGACAAGAGTCTAGACAGCTTTTTTTTTTTTTTTTTGAGGACTTCTTAGAAGAATATTCCTGCAAAGCATCTTAGCAACTATCTATAGGCTTGCCAGTTGTCAGACGAGGAAACAGAGAAGTTAAATGATTTGCCTAAGCTTGCAAAGTATTGTAATGACCATTCTGGAACCCAGTTTTCTGGTTCCATATCATTGCTTTCTTCATTCTCTCCTGCTGCCTCTCCCAACCCATCAAGATCTTGGGAACCCCCGGACCCCAAGGATTATTGAATGGCTGGGTTTGAAACCCCTTTGCAGGCTGTGGAATTCAGGTCAAAGTTACCTTTGGCAGAGTTTTCCAAGGAAAACATGCTGGTTAGAATCAGACTTGGATGGGGCACTGCAGTTGGAAGATGAGGTCTCTGGAAAAGGGTGGAAGTCAGGGGTGGAAGGCTTCATAAAAAGTCTTGACGTTGGAAGGCCATGCAAGTGATTGAAAGACACATCATTTCCTTGTTTTCTTACTCTGACCCAGTGCTGGAAAATCAGCTCACAAGGAAGGAGAAGATGAAAGAAGGGTCCCTGAGATGGAGTGTCTACCACCACTATATCCAGGCAACTGGAGGTACAGTATGTCAGCTGCCATGCCAGGCCTGGGGCTCTCTCTCTGACTGGACCTGCCACTGAAACTGGGTCAGACCGGAATGTGTGCAGTCATGCAAAGTAGAGAGGCACAGAGGAGTCATGCCATTCACTGGTTTGACCTGCAAAATTCCAATCTCAGCCACACTCAACTACCACCATAGTCAGTGCTGGAAGTTAGGTTTCGTATTGTGTTAAAATGTACCTGAGATTTATTTTAATCAGGTATGGTAAGACATGCAGGCATGCATGGAAATTATTGACACAAAGGGAGAAGTTTATGTTCACAGGACCCTAGGAACAGGAGACAGGGCATGCCATGCAGGGCCACATTGGTCAGGAGGCAGAGGGAAGGCCCCAAGGCCTTATTGGGGTTTTTGTGGGAAGGAGTGGGTGTGACAGGGTGGGTATGCTGAGTAAGTTTAGGATTATAATGAATAATTGGGGGTGGGGGGGCTCTGGGCTATAGGACTGGTCCCTAGTTATTTGGAACCTGGGCCTGGGGTGATTTAGGGCAGGAATGTTGGTTTGGTGTGTGAGTTTGATGCAGGATGAGGTTGGGAGTGTGGCTGTGGGTTGGTTGATTTGTACATCCCAAGTGTGCTCACAGGGGGTCATTTGCTGTTTCTAGGAATTAGCCCTGGGAAGAGCAGTCTCCTCAAGATCAAGGCCCCAGCTGCCATAGCACCAAGAACAGAGAAAATAAGAAAATGTAGTTCATACAGTACTCTTTGAGTGTTTTTCAAACTTTATGTCCTGACCCACTAGTGGGTTCTGAAATCAGTTGAGTGGATTTTAAGCAGCACTGAAAGAAATCCGATAGAAGAGAATAGAAATTTTCTGCTTCCATTTCATACAGTGACATTGGTGAAGCCTTTATCCTGGTGTGCATTCAAAATACATTTCTGATGGTGGGTGGCAGGCAGCTAGAAGTTTCAAAGCTACTGCTTTATTAAAGGGTATACATTACCAAATTCGTATAAATATAACTGTACAATTTTATAAACACAAAACCAAGTATATACTACTGTCCTTTTTAAGTAATTTAAGATATTTGTGAGAGTAACTGGGACTCCATGCCAACTTTTTACTTTTGATTGAATTTGGAACCTAACCCCATGTAAGGTGTATCTTCTTTCTACTTGTCTAAAGGAGGAAGAGGTAGGCTGTGCATAGATCACCATCCCTATTCCTTCTACCATGGGTAGCCCTGCAGGGCATAACATAGTGCCTATCCAGAGAGGGGAGCAGCAGATGCCTGTAAATGCATGAATGAATCCAGCAACCAATTGATCTGTATTTACAAAGTACTTATTATGGGCCAGGCACTGTGCCAAGCTCCAGAGGAGAGGGGGCATAAAGGCCTCCAAGGGCCAGTCATGGAATCTAGCTGGAGAATTATGACATCTGCATTACCCAGGTAGTAAGAAAGATCTCTGTGGCTAGGCACAGTCTCAGATGTCATCAAAGAAGGGGTGACCCTTGAGTGGAGCTTAAGGAAGGGTTGAATTCAAAAGAAGAAATATGGGCAAGGGGTTCCGTGGCTGGCTCATTCGGTGGAGCATGAGACTCTTGATCTCAGGGTTGTAAGGTCGAGCCCCATGTTGGGTGTAGAGATTACTTAAAAATTAAAACCTTAACAACACCCACAAATATGGGAACGGGGCACAGACTGAACAGGTGGGGAGAGTGCTGGGGGCAGGGACATCTACAGAAGGAAGGGATGCACCCTGGGTTTTCCCATCCTTGGCTTAAAAATTTTTTTTTTTTTAACATTTATGTATTTTTAAGAGACAGAGCATGAGTGGGGGAGGAACAGAGAGGGAGAGGGGGAGACACAGAATCTGAAGCATCCTCCAGGCTCTGACGATCTGCACAGAGCTTGACGCAGGACTTGAACTCACAAACCCTGAGATCATGACCTCAGCTGAAGTTAGACGCTTAACCGACAGAGTCACCTGGGTGCCCCGCATCCTTGGCTTTTTTGAATCCAAGCTCTACCACTTGCCAGCTCTATGACCTTGGGCAAGTTTCTTCCCTTCTTGGATACTCAGTAAATGGGTGCATGAATTCCAAATTCAGAGATAATGTCTGTGTTTAGTACTATGCCTGGCACATAGTCCATAGTAGTACATACCACATAAAAGATAGCTGATGTCATTTTTAAGACTGAATCCTCAGGACCTGCATAAGGGAGACTACTCTAGAATATTGCTTTTGTGCCAGGCACTGGGTTAGGTGTTTGGCACACATTATCACATATCCTCTTCAGAGTGATCCCATGTGGCTAGTATGACTACCATCACAATTTCATAGGTAAAACAGTGGAATGACTTTTGGTACTTTGCTCAGGCTAACATAGCCTGTAAGTAGTAGAGTCAGGACTTGACTACTGGGCTTCCTAACCTTGGAAGTCCTCCAAGGTGTCCAAGGTGGATGGGGGTCAAGGAGATCCAAGGGATTGGAATGGCTGAGCAACTTTGTCAACCATTATCCTTCACCTTTTTATGGCACCTGTGTGTTACCCCTTTCCTGTCTTTCCAGGTTACATGGCCTCTGCCATTGTTGTCTTTCTCATGATGGGGATTGTCTTCTTCACAGTCTTCAACTTCTGGTGGCTGAGCTATTGGTTGCAGCAGGGCTCAGGGGTAAGTATCATGGTGGGAGTGGGGTGTGTTTCTGTGGGCTGATATGGAGTGGGGCACCACTCCTTGGGCCCCATGAGGGTCAGAGCATGGGTTAGGGAACCCCATGGCAAGCCTGAAGCCTGCCATTTCCAAGTTGACAAATGAAAAAGCTCTAGAGAGGACCTCTGAGAGCCAGACATGGGGCTTCCCTCCCAGCTCTGACCCCCAGTGTTCATAGAATGAGTGGTCACCAGTGCAGTCTCGTCAGGACAAAACCAAGAGGTTTATGTCCCCAGACAGGTCCTCAAGAATGCTTTACATTCCATGTAGTGATCTTTCCTTTGGTAGCCCTTTTGTCTTCTCATTCTGCTTTATTTAAAATGTGCCTCTGGACTCCTTGTTGGGGGCTGGGAGGACACATCACAGTTAAACACAGCTGATGTTAGTGAAAGCAGGGAAAACACATTTTACTCAGTCACTACTGATGGCAGGGGAAAGAGCTGAAAGTCATATGATTTGTGCACAGGTGATTTGGGTGTTTTAAAGGGAGAATGAATGTGGGGACTGAATAGAGGCAGAGGAGTGAAATTTATCCAGGGTTGGTGAGTGTGAATGTGATGAGGTCAGCTGTGTCCATTAGCTGGCAGTTATCAAAGTTAGGACTAATCTTCCACAGGGACTGGGAGACAGAGGCCCTATCCTTCATGGTGATTACATTTTAAAGACATGGTTTCCAGGTCCTTGGGAGAGATGCTCTGAGTTGTAAGAGCTATGTATTCACAGCTGTAAGCACTTTTTAGTGAGGGCTCCGAGAAAGGGAGGTCAGGGGCATGCTGTCAGGTGTGGGCTAGAACAAATGGTAACTTTTCCTGGTGGTGGTTGAGATTCCGCAGACAGGCATTTTGATGGGGGGCGGGGGCTGGGGTCCTCCTAGGGACATGCCTTAAGCTGCTAGAAGCCATGCTGAAGTTTGGTCAAGTCTCTTAGCACAGGGGTTTGGTTGGAATTATTTTGTGTTGAGAGACCTGCAGTTCTCAGCCATTATGTGCCTGCTTAATTCATTCATCTTCCCAACCACATTCGGAGGTGGGTTCTGTCTCCATTTTATAGAGGATAGTGTGAAAAAGAACCTTCCCTGGGATGTGAAGTCCCCTGCTGGTACTTGAACTTGGTTCTCTAATTCCAAGCCATGTTTACCCAAAGGAGTACTTGGTTAACTTTTTAAAAATATTCTTTTTGAAATGTTTATTTTTGAGAAGGAGATTTATTTATATTTGAGTGGGAGCAGTAGAGGGGCAGAGAGAGAGGTGGGGGGCAGAGGATCAGAAGTAGGCTCTGCGTTGACAGGCTGACAGCAGTGAGCCAATGTGGGGCTAGAACTCATGAGCCAGGAGATCATGACCTGAGCTGAAATCAAGAGTCTGCTGCTCAACCGACTGAGCCACCCAGGTGCCCCAATATAGCACAAATTCCTAATCACCATAGAGTGAATTTATCAAGCCTTTTCTACCCTGGCAGCCTTGCGGGTGCCTGATTCAGATGATCTGCCTCCCCAAAGAAAGAAAACTCACTATTTTGCTCTATTCCCACACAATGCTTCTGATGTCTATTGTGCAGTTTTTTTCTGAAAGCAACCAACTCTCTAATGCTCTGGACAACATCTGTGTGTCCTACAATTCAAGTCAGTCTGACACCACCTGGAGTTAGTGCAGACTCCCCAGGTTAAGCACTCAGTCCCACAAGCTTGTCCCTACTTCAGATGCCAATCACGAGTCTAGACCTCCTATAGTTCTGGCAGACCAGGTGTCAACTGGGGGTTCTCATGACCTCCTTTTTGGATTTGATCATCTGCTAGAATGGCTGACAGAACTCAGGGAATACTTTTACCAGTTTATTATAAGGGACATAATAAAGGATAGAGATGATTGGCCAGATGAAGCAGTACATAGGGTGAGATCTAGAAAGGCACCAGGTACAGGAGCTTCTGTTCCTGTGGAGTAGGGGTGCACAACCCTCATGTCATGTGAATGTATTCACCAACCCAGAAGCTCTCTAGACCCTGTACTTTAGGGATTTTTATGGTGGCTTCATCTTATAGGCATGATCAATTATTAATTCAACCTCCAGCTCCTCTCCCCAGCCAGACAGAGGGTGGGGTGGGGTGGGGTTGAAAATTCTAAACTTCTAGTAATGGCTTGGTCTTTCTGGTGACCAGTTCTCCATCCTGACGCTATCTAGCCCCCTCCTCACACCAGACATCTCACTGACTACGAAAAGACACACTAGCTACAAAAAGCAATTAGAGATTGCTCCAGAGACTCCAAGGGTCTTAGAAGATTTTATGTCAGGAATCAGAGTCAACGTCCAAATATTAGAACAAAGGATGCTCCCAGCACCCCTATCACTTAGGGAATTACAGGGATTTTAGGAGCTCTGTGCCAGGAACTGGGCACAAGACCAACTATATGTCTTATCAAACCACACTCTGTTCTCTCTTGAAGACCAATAGCAGCCAAGAGAGCAATGGAACAACAGCAGACCCAGGTGACATACTGGACAACCCTCAGCTGCCAATTTACCAACTGGTGTATGGCCTCAGTGTGCTGTTGCTAATCTGCATGGGCCTCTGCTTCTCGAAGGCCTTCACCAAACTCACGAGGAAAGCATCCACCGCCCTGCACAGCAAACTCCTTAGCAAGGTATGGGCTTGGGTATTGGCTGCTGTTGCAGGCTGAGCCCTAGCCTTTCCTGCTTTTCTTTCTTTTTTTAATTACTAGACTTCATTTTTTGGAGCAGCTTTTGGTTTAAGAAAAATTAAGTGGAAAGTACAGAGTTCTCATATGCTCCTTACTAATCTCCCAGTTTCTTCTGTTATTAACATCTTGCATTAGAGCGGGATGTTTGTTACAATTGATGAGCTACTATCAATACATTATCATCATCATGGTCATCATCATCAGTCCATGGTTTATCTAAAGTCTTCTTTATTCTGTACATTCTATGGACTTGGACAAATATATACTGACATATATCTGCCATGAAGTATCATACAGAACAGTTTCATGCTGTAAAAATCTTCTGTGCTGTACCACTCATCCCTCCTTTCCCCTCAAATCCTAACAACCACTGATCTTTTTTACTGTCTCCATAGTTTTTCCCTTTGCAGAATATAGTTGCAAGTGCACGCTGGGCCACTGGGTGGGTGGGAGCAAGCCACAGAATGAGCTGGGTGCCTGGAAACTATCCTGCTGTCAGCAGTGTGATTCTAAAAGCTTAGTGCCCCTTGCTGGAGGGCCGGGCACACCAACGTGGGCCTCTGTTGGCTGAATACTGTCACATATAGTGTTGCTTATAATTGTCCCAAGTTCCTTTTCAAGTGGTACTATTATCCTTATTTTACATACAAGAAGTCTGATATCCTTGTGTGTCCTGATGAGAATGTATTATGGTTAAAATACCAAACTGCCTCTTGGAAATATCATTGCTCTCCCCCTCACCAGATGTTACTATGTGCAGGTTCTATGGTGGGCATTGGGCTTACAGTGGTGAATGAACAATTCAGGTATGGTTCAGACCATCATGGCCTTATAGTCTACTGAGGGAGACTGATGAGAAAATAGGCTTGTTGTAACATAGTATGTAAAATTACCTACTGGATGGGAGCCCATGGAATCATAAGAACCTAACCTCAGCATGTAGGTGATGGAGGGAAGGATGGAGTCCAAGCAGCCTTCTTGGAGGAAGGGACCTCTCTGCTGTGACCTGAAGGGTGAGTCACATTCAGCCAGCTTAAATTAGGGGTTGAAGAGAAGCAGAGCATTTCTGGGAAATTTTATGATGCAAATAATTATTATTTATTAATAGTCAAAATGCACTTTCCTTCTCCCTCCCTCCTCCTTTTATTCCTTCCTTAACTTTTGGCCTTAATAGATAGGATTAACTTCTATTTATGTTTCGTTCTTGTGTTACAGCTTGAGAAATACATGGGGAAATGAAGTGGTCAGTTGGTCAGTTGCTCAGTGCCACAAACCTTTAAGAAATGCCTTCTGTAAAGAGTGTGGCTGTGCTGGGGCAGGGTGGTTGGGGAGCCTTGGGAGGTCTGGTCATGGTTTTGCCATTAACTACTTGGGTGACCTTGAGCAAATTGCTGAGCAACCTTCCCTTCTCTGGGCTTCAGTTTTCTCATCCATAAAATGAGGACATGAACTAGATGCTTTTGCTAGAGCCCTTCCAGTACGAAATGTTCTTTGATCTCCAAAGGCCCTCATGTCCACTGCTTTTAGAGACCAAGTTAGGACACCATCTTCAAGAAAGGGCAGTCACGCTTAAATTCTACCCAAGACACCAAGTCATGTGCAATCGCAGTAGTATTGCTGCTACTAATCTCCGGTAATCCTGATGAAAATGGTCCCATTTGTAGAAAATAATAAGTGCTGGTATTAATGGAATTCTAATTAGGATGCAGGAACTGTTCTGAGACTTTCAGTGTGTTACTTCTTCCTCCCTCTCCCTCCCTCCTCCCTTCCTTCAATCCTATCCTTCCTTTCATAACAGGTTTATTAATATATAATTCATGTAATCATAAAGCTCACCCTTTTAAGCTGCATATCTCAGAGGTTTTTAGTCTATTTGCAGACTTGTGCAATCTTCACCATAACTCAGTAAAGTGTTGTTATCATCCCCATTTTACAAATGAGGACATTGAGACTCAGAGGGGTTAAGTAACTTGCCCAAAGTCACACAGCAGTAGGTGGAGGAGTTTGCTAACACTGGAACCCAGGAAGATTGACTATGGAGCTTATGCTTTTAGCCATTGCTCTAAACTGCCTCCCTTGCACACCCTTTAGGCTGTATCCTGCATCTCTTCAGGGCTGAGTGTAACTGACATCTTCATCAAGTTCCAGAACTATCTCTTGATCTGGGTTGTTTTTGTCACTACAGGTTTTCTGCTGCCCCATGAGCTTCTTTGACACAACCCCAACAGGCCGACTCCTGAACTGCTTTGCAGGGGACTTGGATCAGCTGGACCAGTTATTGCCCGTTGTTGCTGAAGAATTCTTAGTCCTGTTTTTGATGGTGGTTGCCATCTTGTTGGTTGTCAGTGTGCTGTCTCCATATATCCTGCTGATGGGAATCATATTAGTTACTGTTTGCCTTATTTATTATATGTAAGTGGGTTCTTTGTGCTTGTGAGCTGGGTCTGTGACTTGGGATACCAGGCTGGTATGTAGAACTGGTTGGTCCCTGAGGAGGACTGCCCAGGTCACTCACTCTCATTCTTGATGCAGGAAGTTTAAGATGGCCATCAACGTGTTCAAGAGACTGGAGAACTATAGCCGTTCCCCTCTGCTCTCCCATATCCTCACTGCTCTGCAGGGCCTGAGCTCCATCCATGTCTATGGAAAAACTGAAGACTTCATCAGCAAGTGAGTCCTGTGCTGTCATCTGAGGATGATGGGGCAGTGGGGACTGTGGGAAGCAGGAAGGTGGCGAACAGAGGATCTGGAAATAGTGTTCTCTTCACATTATTTTATTCATTTATTTCTGAGCTTCCAGGACCTCATCTATAAGATGATGCATATAGGAATAAGAAATATAAGTGATGCAGGAAATATTTGTAAACCTTAAAGACCTGTAGATATTGCATACACATATTAATATAATTAATAGTAAGAAGTGTTGCTGGGTCAGCACTTCTTGCATTGTTCTTTTTCTTTGACTTCCAAACAGGTATCTAATTTTAATTAAATACACGAAGCAATAGCTTTCTAAATAACAGAATTTCCTTCACTATTCATAACTATAGGTTTGTATTCTAAATGCTTGTTGATACAAACAAAAACACCCCATGATTGATGTTGAGCCTTAATTGTATCATATGAACTTACCCATTTGTAAAGATCAATCACACATGATCTGCCTTGAACTATAAGAGGCTCACGGTCTGGTGGAAGACAGGAGACACATACACACATTTTTGTAATAATACAGGGTTAAAAATGACTAATAACATAGGAGAAAAGCAGATAAAAGGCCATAAGTGTTCAGGGGGAACTTTAAAAAAAGGGGGAATGTCTGGGTGGTTCAGTTGGTTAAGCTTCTGACTCTTGATCTCAATTCAGGTCATGATCTCATGTCTGTGGGACTGAGCCCCACGTCAGTCTCTGCACTGACAGTGTGGAGCCTGCTTGGGATTCTCTCTCTCCCTCTCTCTCTCTGCCTCTCTCTCTCAAAATAAATAAATAAACTTAGGAAAAAAAAAGAGTTCAAGGGGGAAAGAGGTGGCATTGAGCCATCTGAAATGGGTTTGAAGCCTGGTAAGATTTGAGTGTGGGAGACAGTGTATATCTGGTTAATTGGAATAATGGATGAACCATGGAACCAAGTCTCTCAGTGGGACTAGAGAGCACTCAAGGACTGTGCAGGTGCTGGGATTGAGGGCATCTTCAAATGATGCATTCATTCACCTACTGGGTGCTCAGAGCCACAGGGAAGATGGTAGTGAATAAGACAGACACAGCCCCTTCTCCAAGGTGGATAGATACTTGGAAGGATAGATACTTGGAAGGATAGATACTTCCCCTCACTCATGAGTAGATCCTGACATTTATTCACTCTTATTGGCCTGGGTAGGGAACTTCCCCTAACTGATGATCAAGGCCTAGGGAAGAGCCTGGGCTGATAAGTCAGTCAGAGCTTACTCCTAGATCTGGGGTCAGGTCAACTCCATGACCAAGAAAGGGGCAGGGAGAAGGCCCCCAAAGATAATTCAGGTTCCTTGGGTGGAGTGGGGAGCCGGATGCTGGAGGAAGCAACCAGTGTCCACTCCCAGGAAACTCTGGGTTAGACAAACACATGTTGTTTTCAGGTTGTCCTTTCTTTCTCAGGTTTAAGAGGCTGAGTGATATACAGAATAACTACATGCTGATGTTCCTGTCTTCCTCGAGATGGATAGCACTGAGGCTGGAGACCATGACCAACCTGCTGACCTTGACTGTGGCCTTGTTTGTGGCTTTTGGCATTTCCTCTGCCCCATATTCCTATAAAGCTATGGCTATCAGCCTCATCCTGCAGGTGAGGGAGGGACTCTCAGACAGTGGGGTTTTGGCTTGTGGCCTGTGGACAGACTTAGGGGTTCATGGGACTTTGATAACACCTTGGGTTTTGGCCATTTGTGGCTTTATGAGTTGTGTGCTTGGCCTTCTGAATCGTCTGCTTTCCTGTTTTCCTGTCACCTCTGAACTGGGAAGTCTATATTTAAAGCTATTTAATAGAATCTTAGAGTATTGGGATTGAATGGAGCCCGCAGGCAGTCCAGTCCAACCCTCTTATTGTGCAGATGGGGACATTGAAGCCCAGAAAGGGAAATATTTGTCTGAATGTATAGAGCACTAGAAGTAGAGCCAGAATGGGGCACCTGGATGGCTCAGGGAGTTGAACATCTGACTTTGGCTCAGTTCATGATCTCATGGTTCCTGTGTTCAAGCCCTGCGTTGGGCTCTGTGCTGACAGCTCAAAGCCTGGAGCCTGCTTCAGATTCTGTGTCTCCCTCTCTCTCTTTCTGCCCCTCCCCTGCTTGTGTTCTGTCTCTGTCTCTCTGTCTCTCTGTTTCTCTTTCTCTCTCTCAAAAAGAAATAAACATTAAAAAATAAAGAAGTAGAGCCAGGGTAAGAACCAAGACCTGTTATTTGCTGTCTGGTATGTTTTCACTTTACTGTCATTTGTTGAGTCAGCTATCAGGCTTCCTTGAGTTATCTAAGGAGTCATCCAGTCCCTCCCCTGAAACAGATCTTCTCAGACTTTAAAGTGCACAGGACTTGAAGCAGAACACTTTGTCCCAGCCTTGCAGGAATGTTCGGCCTGGGCACTGGTACAACTGACAGGAGGACCATGCTCTAGAGCACAGCCTTGGGTTTTCAGAGTCAGGTCCTGGGTGGGTGGGGTCTCGGAATCTAATTTTAAAAGCAGATTCTCTAGGGGATTCTGATGTAGCATCCTGCAAAGCTCCTGGCCTGAGTTCCTCCACGTCCACTACACTGGGGCATGAGAGGGTCTAGCTGGCCAAGTTCATGTCTGCAGGGTCAGTCCAGTGGAAGGGCTAGCCACAAGGGCTGTGAGGCCAGAGGCTGGCTTTGCAGCCGCCTGGGGGAACACTGGTTACACAGTTCCAGCTCCCCGAGGGGGTGCTCATTAACTGCCTTCTCTATGGTCATGTGGCTTTCTTTCTAACTGGCTTTGGGTCTCATGTGTCCCAATGGTGAGGCATCTTTTGAGTATGCCAAGGGGCTCCATCTTGCTCCTTGTTGAGCCCCTGCAGCAGGTATATATTTGCATAAATATGCAGTCCTGTACATGCACAGCCATGCCTGTGTGTGTGGAGCCTTCTGCAGGCACCCAGGCCATGCAGGTGGCTGTGCTGTGCTCACACTTGCAGACAGCTTACCAGTGCAACAACATGGAATGTACTGGACACTTGCACTGAGCTAGCACTTTGCTAGGTGCTTGTTGTACTTTCTTGCATTGAATTCTTACTACATTCCACGAGCTATAGCAAAATGGTTAAGATTGTGTGCTTTGGAATGTGGGTTCAAGCCAGGCTCTGCCCATTATTAGCTGTGTGACTTTGGGGAAGCCTCTTACCCTCCTTGTACCTGGGGTTCTTCATTTTGTAAAAAGGAGATAATACAAGTTCCAAAATTACAGATTTGTGAGACATGTATAAACATGAGGATTAATGCATGTTGAACACCTAGAACAGTGCTTGGCCCAGAATAAATGCTCAGTAAATGTTAGCTGTTATTGTTCCTCACTTACAGGTAGGAAGTCAGAACTTCAGAGTTCTGTAACTTGCCCTGGTTCCCACAGCTGGTGAGAGATAGGTTTGTCCCTAGTGGGTCACACTCCTCTCCTCTCTGTCTTCCTCTCTCTGACAAACATACATATGCGCATGTGCACACACACACACACACACACACACACACACACATGCATGTGCCAGTGCAGAGTTGCCCCCAAACCTTCCAAAACTTGGGGAGAGGTACCACACTGGTGTCAAAGGGGATCTGGAGTCACCAAGGCCAGATATCCCTCCTGGTTCCTATATGACATGGGCCAGGGGGGCAAAGCTTGGGGCAATGTTATCGTGTGCTGGCCCAGGCAAGAGGGGCAGGGTCTCATCTCTCCCAGGGTGCACTGTGCACATGAGGCACCTCTCAAAGGTCTCCCCAGCTTGTTCCATCACAGGAAACTAGTTAGGAGTTCTGCTGGAGGCCTGACTGCTTCAAAATGGCCCTGGATTTATTTTTTCTTCTCCATGTCTGCTGTCCTGTTCAAGTGTCTCATCTCTATCCTAGGTAGCAACCTCGAAGCCTCCTCTCCTCCCCTTGAAGCCCCTCCTGTCTACCTCCTACATCTCACCAGAGTGACCTTTAGTTACAGTTTTCCTGATGTCACTGTCTTGTTTAGAGCCCTCAGAGATTCCCCGTCTCCTTATGCTAACCCTAAGCTATGGGCCGTGCCCTCAGGCCCCTCAAATCTGGCCCTGTGACCCCAGCATACATCTTTCCTCTGGCCACACTGGTGCCTTGCTGACATCTGCATGCACTCTCGATGAAATTATGTTCAAGCTTTGGGTAGCAGGAATCGCACACCATGTTGCTTTGCAACCTTAAGAACTGTAAATAATTGAGATGCTCCTGGCCTCCAGCCAGCAAATGCTAGAACCAGTTCAAAATGGCCTTGGCAGTTTGGAGGCTTATTATGTGATGTATCCAGAAGGCTGGGGTAAGCTCTTCTTTGTTAATTTAGTGACCTAGCATGAATCCATGAGCATTCTATCTTTTTGCCCTGGCATCCACATCCTGGCTTCATCCTCAGGATTGTCTATTCAAGGTCACAAAATGGCTGCTGCAGCCCCAAGCAACATATCCTCACCAAATAACCACCAAAAGTTAGAAAGGAGAGAACTTTTTTCATGTGCTCTGTTTTAAGAACAAGGAGCAGCTTCCCAGAATACTCCCATCTGACTCTTCCTCATGCTTCATTGGCCAGAATTGTAGCATGGCTCACACCTTAAACCTATCAATGACAAGAGGAATGGAGTTAACCAAGTCTCCCTGGAGCACCAGGGTGCCAGATGCCTGAGCATAATGGAGGTTGTGCTAGCAAGAAAGAAAAAAGCGACCGGCTACTAACAAGGCAACCAGCCATGTCTGATACACTGACTGGAGGAAAGGCAGTCTCCTTGGGCTCCTTTCCAACTGTCAGTGTCATTTCATTATGGCATCCACCTTCTCTGACTTCTAAAGGGCTTTCCTTCCCCTTCCCATACTCTTTGTTCCAGTCATAGCCGAATGGCATGCAAGGCCTTGAATATATCCTGCTACTTACTATTTTCAGGGCTTTGTCCCCTCTCTATGGAGTGCCCTTCTCCACCCATTTTTAACCTGCTAAATCCCACCTCTCCTTAAAATGAAACTCCTGTGCCAACTGCTGCAGGAAGACTTCCCTGTGGCCCTTGTCTGGGGGGACCTTGTCTGGGGGGTCCTTAATGGCTCTCCATAGTGCCTCCCAGGGTGAAGTACATCCCCTTGTGCTGGCATTCTCTGTTGACCTATCTGTCTCCCCACCTGACTGGGAGCTCCTTGAGGTCAAGGCCTGGGTCTGTTGCAGTTTAGGGCACAGATCCTGGCTTGGCACATGGCATAGAGCCCTCAAGGAGTGTGCTGAATGAATTCATAGTGAACTTATTGTCCAGAACTTTCTTCATGGCCTGTTAGCCCACATCTTGGACCAGGGGGATGGGGAGTATGAAGATTGGGTTCCCCATCTCAGCTCTACCTCCAGGTTCCAGGTGATTCTGTGTATGTTATTTCCCCTTTTGGGCCTCAGTTGTCCTCATCTCTGGTGCCTCCAATTCCTGAGCATCCCTGAGACTCCTTAAAGGCAAGGCCAGAAACAAGGACTTGGGTGTAGGCAGATTATTTGAGATGTGCTCCTAAGAAACATGACTGAGGGAGCAGGAGAGAGAGAGGCAGGGAAGGAGAAACTCTGTTATGGGCAAGTGTCATTGAGATTGCTGTTTCTGGGTCACCACCTCTCAACTCTACTGGCACCTTCTGAGAAGCATATAGGATGCTCCCTGGATTGTCCCCCAGAGACTGAGGGACAGGAGCCTTCATTTACTGGCTCCTTTCCCCATTAGTTGAGGGTTTGCCCACAGCACTTTCACTCCCCTGTGTTTTGGGGCTGCAACTGTGCATGGACAGAAGGGGCTCCTGTGGTGTGAGTGAAGGTTTTGAGCAGAAAGCAGAAATACACACAAAGGGTACTTGAGGTGGGATAGTGTCAGTGGTGTCTTGCCCAGAACTGCATGCCATCACGCAGCTAACCTCAGAAGTGGGCTTGGGGGGCACCAAAGGTATCTGCTCCACTCTTGTAAGGAAATTGTCTTAGTTTGAGAAGTCACTCAGGAGGGGTGGTGATGAGTGTTTTTTAGGGGCATTGAAATCCTAAGCACACCCCTGTCAGTCTCTTGATCTGATGCTTCTCCTTCACTCCAGCTGGCATCCAACTTCCAGGCCACTGCCCGGGTTGGTTCAGAGACAGAGGCGTACTTCACTTCCGCAGAGAGGATGCTGCAGTACATGAAGGTGGGATGCAGGTCTGGGTTCGGTGTGGGGAGCTCAGGAAGTTTTCACACCCATGTCTGGGGCTCAGCTTCCATGGCCTCTGCAAGCTCCAGCACCCCAGGGGTCCTAAGATTTTTTCAAGAGGCAATTGCAGCCCCTCCCCATCTTCCCTGGACCTGTGGATGTCATTTCTTAGAAACCCTTCCATACTCTATGGCCCATTTTCATCACATCCCCCACAGCTTTCCTGGATGTAGAGAGAATAATCTGCCCTTTTTAGAAATGAGAGTTTTGCCCAAGTATAAAAACAATAATAATGTCAATAATAATAGGTATTATTAATATTATTGCTTCTATTTGTGTTAGAGTAGTTAAGAACACAGGTTTTAGAAGTTCTAGCATCAGCAATCAGACAACAAAAGGAAATAAAAGGCATCCAAATTGGCAAAGATGAAGTCAAGCTTTCGCTTTTTGCAGATGACATGATATTATACATGGAAAATCCGATAGACTCCACCAAAAGTCTGCTAGAACTGATACATGAATTCAGCAAAGTTGCAGGATACAAATCAATGTACAGAAATCAGTTGCATTCTTATACACTAACAATGAAGCAACAGAAAGACAAGTAAAGAAACTGATCCCATTCACAATTGCACCAAGAAGCATAAAATACCTAGGGATAAATCTAACCAAAGATGTAAAAGATCTGTATGCTGAAAACTATAGAAAGCTTATGAAGGTAATTGAAGAAGATATAAAGAAATGGAAAGACATTCCCTGCTCATGGATTGGACGAATAAATATTGTCAAAATGTCAATACTACCCAAAGCTATCTACCCATTCAATGCAATCCCAATCAAAATTGCACCAGCATTCTTCTCGAAACTAGAACAAGCAGTCTTAAAATTCATATGGAACCACAAAAGGCCCGAATAGCCAAAGTAATTTTGAAGAAGAAGACCGAAGCAGGAGGCATCACAATCCCAGACTTTAGCCTCTACTACAAAGCTGTCATCATCAAGACAGCATGGTATTGGCACAAAAACAGACACTTAGACCAATGGAATAGAATAGAAACCCCAGAACTAGACCCACAAACGTATGGCCAACTCATCTTTGACAAAGCAGGAAAGAACATCCAATGGAAAAAAGACAGTCTCTTTAACAAATGGTGCTGGGAGAACTGGACAACAACATGCAGAAGATTGAAACTAGACCACTTTCTCACACTATTCACAAAAATAAACTCAAAATGGATAAAGGACCTGAATGTGAGACAGGAAACCATCAAAACCCTAGAGGAGAAAGCAGGAAAAGACCTCTCTGACCTCAGCCGTAGCAATCTCTTACTCGACACATCCCCAAAGGCAAGGGAATTAAAAGCAAAAATGAATTACTGGGACCTTATGAAGATAAAAAGCTTCTGCACAGCAAAGGAAACCACCAACAAAACTAAAAGGCAACCAACGGAATGGGAAAAGATATTTGCAAATGACATATCGGACAAAGGGCTAGTATCCAAAATCTATAAAGAGCTCACCAAACTCCACACCTAAAAAACAAATAACCCAGTGAAGAAATGGGCAGAAAACATGAATAGACACTTCTCTAAAGAAGACATCCGGATGGCCAACAGGCACATGAAAAGATGCTCAACGTCGCTCCTCATCAGGGAAATACAAATCAAAACCACACTCAGATATCACCTCACGCCAATCAGAGTGGCCAAAATGAACAAATCAGGAAACTATAGATGCTGGAGAGGATGTGGAGAAACGGGAACCCTCTTGCACTGTTGATGGGAATGCAAATTGGTGCAGCCGCTCTGGAAAGCAGTGTGGAGGTTCCTCAGAAAATTAAAAATAGACCTACTCTATGACCCAGCAATAGCACTGCTAGGAATTTACCCAAGGGATACAGGAGTACTGATGCATAGGGACACTTGTACCCCAATGTTTATAGCAGCACTCTCAACAATAGCCAAATTATGGAAAGAGCCTAAATGTCCATCAACTGATGAATGGATAAAGACAGTGTGGTTTATATACACAATGGAGTACTACATGGCAATGAGAAAGAACGAAATATGGCCCTTTGTAGCAATGTGGATGGAACTGGAGAGTGTGATGCTAAGTGAAATAAGCCATACAGAGAAAGACAGATACCATATGTTTTCACTCTTATGTGGATCCTGAGAAACTTAACAGAAACCCATGGAGGAGGGGAAGGAAAAAAAAAAAAAGAGGTTAGAGTGGGAGAGAACCAAAGCACAAGAGACTGTTAAAAACTGAGAACAAACTGAGGGTTGATGGGGGGTGGGAGGGAGGGTAGGGTGGGTGATGGGTATTGAGGAGGACACCTTTTAGGATGAGCACTGGGTGTTGTATGGAAACCAATTTGACAATAAATTTCATACATTGAAAAAAAATAATAAAACCTAAAATGTTACATAAAAAAAAAAAGAACACAGGTTTTAGAGCCAGATCACCTGGGTTCAAGTCCAAGCTTTGCCACTTGAGTCAGCCGTGTAAACTGGGACAGGTCACTGTATCTACTTCATTGGGTTATTACAAAGATTAAATAACACAATATGTAAAGCACTTAGTACAGTGCCTGGCTCACAGTAAAGGCTCAATATTTTTATATATAGATTATCTCATGGAACCACAAAACACTTTTATAAGGTTGATTGAATTATCATCCCCCTGGAAGAGGAAACTGAGGCTTGGCCAGGCTCAGCATCTTGCTTAAGATTGCACAGCCGGGGACTGGCAGAGCCTTTAAAACCAGTTTTCCAGCCCCTGTTAATAGGAGCATAATTTGTGAATCATAGAACTTTGATTTAACATGAAGAGATGCTATTGTACATAGCACCTGTGGTGAAGGGCTGTGAATTGTGGATTGTGCTTCTTTTCCATCATTCAGGCCTCAGGACATACCCAGCTGTGCTTGATTCAGTTATGAGCTTGAAGTCAGGCAGTCCTGGTCTGAGTTCATAAGCTCTATGATCTTAAATAAGTCATTTAACCCATTTGAGCCTCTATTTCCTTGTGTGTGAAATGCATTTAAAATTACCTACCTCATTGATAAGGATAGAGGGAGCATAAGTCTGCACAAGGCCGCTGTGCTATAAAACATGCCCCAAAGGGGTCAGTTAGCTCTGCTGCCTTTATTGTCACTGTTCTGGATTCTATTTCTTTAGAGCCTCACATAATAAATTAGAAGAAGTTCTCTATGTTAATAACAGGGGGGCTAGCCAAATAGTCTCTCACTCTTTGGGGATAAAATTATGTGCACATCAGGTAAGTGGAGCAGGATGTTCCTCTTGGGGTGCTCCTGCAATTACACAGCTGGTGGCTTGAGCCCAGTGTGAGACAGGCTGGGGTGGGTTACACACCCAACAGCTGGAAGCCAGTGGGTCAGCAGGAGATAGGCAGAGATTAATGATAACTATTTATTTCTTTTTCTTTCTTCAAAAATGAGATGTGTGTCCCTGAGGCTCCTTTGCACATAGAAGGCATGAGCTGTCCCCCTGGGTGGCCACAGCATGGAGAAATCACATTCCAGGATTATCAGATGAAATACAGAGACAACACACCCATTATCCTTAATGGCATCAACCTGACAATTCATGGCCAAGAAGTGGTGGGCATCGTGGGAAGGACAGGCTCTGGTGAGTGGCATGTCCTGGGGCACCCCCTGTCCTCAACTTTGACCTGTGGGTGTTGGACCTATTTCCAGGCATGTGTTTACTCAGTGACCCCACAGATGTTTATTGGGCCCTCACTTTATACTGTGCACTAGTAAACAGAACCCAAGGTCCTGCTATCATGGAAAAAGTCCTGCTTTTCCACTGGAAAAGATAGGTGTTAAGTCATCAAATTAGGAAATAAATAAGGTAATTACAGATTGTGACGAATGTCATGGAGGAAGTAAAAGGGTGCCATTAACAGAGTAATGGGGCTGAGCTCTGGCGAGCTACAGTGGCCTGGGCTCTGAGGCCAGCATTTGAGCTGAGCCAGGAAGGATGGATAGGGTGCAGGGGAGGAGTGTTTCAAGCAAGGGGCATTACAGGGCTCTGCTAGGGTGAAGAGCAGGTCCAGGAGTGAAGTCCGGGTCCTGCTTCTCCTTCCTTCTTACCATTCCTAGACCTCTCTTATCAGCCTCCTTCTTTGTCCTCTCCGTTATGACTTCTTTCCCTCCCTTCCTCTCTTATTACTTTTGGGAGGTCTGGTCTAAGTGTAGCTCCCTCCTTTTTTACATTGTTCAAAGACGATCCTCAGACTTGATTCTTGCCCCACTCTTGTGTGCCTAGGAGCTGCTTCCTCCAGGTAGACCTCTAGGAAGACAAGAACCTTCATGGGTCTCCACTTCCTCAGGCCCCCTGCAGGCCTTGCACTCCTGCTAGGTGAAGAGTTTCTACCTGTGTTCTTTAGTGTGTCCTTCCCTTTCTACTTCTTGCCTGCAATTGGCCTGAGAGGGCTACAGTCTGACGTAGAGAAGCTACTATGGGTCTAGGATGTGATGAAGAAAGGTGAGGAGGGCAGAATGTTGAACTGGAGAGCACTGTTCTCTCTCAAGGAAGCAGCCGCACTCAGCTCCTGCTGCTTGTTATGTGGGAGGATGTGGGACTAGTGTTGCCAGTTCTAGGATTCAAGAAAAGCATGCTATTTGAAATTTTGTATATAGGAAAAAAAAAAAGAAATTTTGTACATAGGATCTTTGGATTTTTTAAATGCTGGCAAAAATTTATAAAATAACAGTAGCACTGTGTGTGTGAAATATATGTGAAACAGAAATATATGAATGGCCGGATATACCCAGGGGCTCCAGTTGTGCCCTCTGATCTAGGCTGTAAGAAATCTGCTCATGGTTTGGGGCACTAGTTGGAGCAGAGACTCCACTCCTCTTCTGCTCTCTCAGGGCTCAGGATGACAAAGGATGGACCATGGAGGGAAGCAGGTCAGGTGTGAACTCCAGGTGTGGCCTGTGCTGCTTCTAGTGCAGATCAGGAAACTGCCTTTAGTACCCCTGCATATTTCTTGCCCAACAGGGAAGTCCTCCTTGGGAGTGGCTCTCTTCCGCCTGGTGGAGCCTGCAGCAGGCCGGATTCTCATAGATGGTGTGGACATCAGCAGTATTGCCCTGGAGGACCTGCGGTCCAGGTTCTCAGTTATCCCTCAAGATCCTGTCCTGCTTTCAGGAACCATCAGGTAAAGCAGAGGATGGGGTCCTGGGAGGGGTGGCAGGACCGGGATGCCAGGGCTGGGCTGTCTTTGGTTAGCTGGTGCCCAGTGCTCCAGTTTTGGGGCCTCTGATCTCTTGGCAAGCTGGGCCACTCACTGGGACTCACTGAAATGTCCCTGAAGATTGAATGAAGCCCTGATATACACAAGAGCACTTTGTAAACTATAATGTGGTAAACAAAAGAAAGGCATAATTTTTAGTTTTTTAAAACCTGATGGTATTGGTCAGATTTTAGTTCACCCTTAAGCATTTGCATTTTGGCTGCCACTTTATTCTTTTATGTCTAGATGTGGTTTATTCTCTTCTCTCCTCCCACTGGATAAAGCTGAAGGAGGCATTTAGGCTAGATGTTAGGGAACATTTCTTCACAGGATGCACATTCCAGGCAGAGGAGAAGTGAACAAGAATCCAGGCAGTTCAGTCAGCAAAGCAGATGGAACTGGATCTTTCAGCCTCTTCACCTTTCTATTTCCTCAGATGTCGACTCTGGGACTAAACTTTATCCAGATTCATACTCCTACTTAACAGTGCACATTAAAGCTATGTTGGAACATTAAGGCATGGAGATTGAGGAAGTCTAATGCATTAAAAATGAAGCTAGATTCCTCATGTTTTAGGGATGTTTAAGGGGCATTATCGGAGGCAAGAGGATAAACTGACCCCTAGAGCTCCGTTCAATCATTTATTCATTTACTCATTATTACTTCCTCCCTTACTTCCCCTGCTTGCTTTCTTCCTCCCTTCTGCCTCCTTCCTTCTCTCCCTCCCTTTCATTTCTTCCTTCTCTCCCTCCCTCCCCTTCCTTCCTCTGTCCCCTTCCTTCCTTCCTTCCTTCCTCCCTCCCATTCCTTTCTTTCTTCCCTCTCATTCCTTTCCTCCCTCCCTTTCCTGCTTCCTTCCTTCCTCTCTCCCTCTCTCCCCCCTCCCTTCTTTCATTCATTTAATTTACCTTTTCTGAGGCTTTCCTAGGTCCAGACATTGTACTAAGGCCTGAGGACACTTGGATGAATGATCACTGCCTGTACTCCTCCTGAGAAGTTCAGAATGTAGTCATGGGGTGGGTGGGTGGGTATAGAGACATAAGAACCAACAGATTATAATACAAGGGGATATTTACCAGATCAGAGATATGAACAAAGTGTGAAAGGAGCCCAGAAGTAGGTCAAATAGCCATACTTGGGTGAATCCAGAAAGGCTCCATAGAGGAAAAGATATTTGAGCAGAGCCTTGAAGGATAAGTAGGAGCTTGTCTGGAAGAAAAAGGGGAGAAAGACTTTTTAGGAAGAGTGCATAGTATGTGCACAAACAGGGGACTTTAAAATGGTTGTGTTAGGGGAATGAGATAATATTTAGTGATAGATCTCTGTGTTAAGCTAGAACCAAGGACAAATGCCTTGGTATAGGCGTAATAAAAATATGAATTAACATTTTTTGAGCATTTATATGTGCTAGCCCATGCTTTAATGTTCTGTCTCATTTAACTGTCACCCCAACCCTATGAGGTAGGCACTACTGTTACCTTACTTTATAGGGGAAGACACTGAACTTAGACAGGAAAAGTGACTTGTTTCAGGAAACACACAAGTAAATGGTAAAGATGAGGTATAACTCCAGGTAGTCTCATGCCTTAGCCAGTGCTATTCCCCCCTTGCAGCAGGGAGAAGTGTGAACTAGAATAGAGGAGACCTGGGTTCTCTATCCATTGCAGTTTCATCTATCTCTGAGTGTCTCTGATTCTAGCCTATCTCTCAGACTGACTTGTGGTGTGACCTTGAACAAGCATTTAACACTGATAAGCCATAATTTCCCCATCAACCAAAGGGGTATACCCATCCCTTGAGGGGAAAGGGTGTCAATGAGTCTGTCTATGAAAATGTTTTGGAGACTATCAAATATCATGCAGATAAGACATTCTACCTCCTGCTTTAATACAATCTAGCCCTACACACAAAATGTGTGTGTCTGCCAAAACTGGGGACAGATAAAGCAGAGATTAAGAATAGGTTTTAATCAGAGGTGCCTGGCTGGCTCAGTTGGTAAGCATCTGACTTCAGCTCATGTCATGATCTTGCAGTTTGAGAGTTTATGAGTTTGAACCCTGCATCAGGCTGACAGTTCAGAGCCTGGAGCCTGCTTCAGATTCTCTCTCTGTCTCTCTCTCTCTCCCTCTCTCTGCCCCTCACCTACTTGTGCTCTCTCTCTCTCTCAAAAATAAATAAAACATTAAAAAATATTTTGGAGAAAAAGAATAGGTTTTAATCAGGACTGAGTGGTTGCATAACGCAGGAGAATTAATAATGTTGCCTATGCCAAATGAAAGTGAGAACCTTAATGGGTATAAAGTCCAGATAGATCCCAACCTGATGTTGCTTGGATGATCGATTAGGATTTTTTTCACTGCAAACGACAGAAAAATCAACCCCACCACAGTGAGATACCACTTCACTCCTACTGGGATGGCTATAATGAAAAAAGAAAAAGGAACATAATGAGTGTTGGCAAGGATGTTGAGAAACTGGAACTCACGTTCACTGCTGGTGGGAATATAAAATGGTATAGCCTCTGTGGAAAACAATTTGACATTTCCTCAAAAGTTAAAAATAAAATTACCATATGATCCAGCAATTCTTCTTCTAGGTAGATACTTAAAAGAGGTAAAAGTGGGACTTGAGCAAATATTTGTATATCAGTGTTATACAGACTGTTCAATGGTTGCATGTGGTTATGGAACACTTCTCTTCTTATATGGCAGATTCAACCTAGACCCCTTTGACCGCTACACAGATGAGCAGATCTGGGATGTCTTGGAGAAGACATTCCTGAGCATGACAGTAAGTAGCTTCAAGACCCGATTTTTAGTTTTAGACTGCCTCTTCAACAGCGGTGCCTGTTGGTCCTTTGGGGCTCATCTCGCATGATATTCCAGATGCTGCCATTTTGGGGCATAGATAAAATAATCTCATGGAGATGAGATGATTTTGGATTCCTAAATAAAGTCTGATGGCACTCAGACACTAACAGTGAACCAGGCATGTTCTAGGCTCAGGGGACACAGCAAAGGGAAGGTAGGTAAGGTGTTTGCCCTCCTGGTGCTTACATTCAATGGGAGATAAATGCAACAAATAAATGGACACATGAGATACTTTCAGGTAGTAACAATAGTTACTTCAGTCAGGGAGCAGCTCTTTTATGTGGAATGGCCAAGCTAGGCCCCTTTAAAGATGGGGCATTTGACCTGAGATCAAATGTTGAGGGGGCAGTAGGGTGCAGATCTTCAAGAGAACATTCCAGCACAGGAACTAGCATATACAAAGATCCTGAGATGGGAGTGAGAGAAGCACAGATAAGGAAGAGAAATATCAGTGATTGGAGTATAGAGAGATGAGGAGTGTTACAAAGTGTGATAGGGGAGGTCTGATGGGGTCAAGTTAGGTCTCACCCCACAGTGGCCTGCATGCCCACATGCCTATGTAGTCTATATCTCATTTTCCCTGATATTACAGATCTCAAAGTTACCCCAAGGACTGCAAGCAGAAGTTGTGGAAAGTGGCAGAAACTTCTCTGTGGGGGAGAGGCAGCTGCTCTGCATTGCAAGAGCACTCCTTCGCAACTCCAAGGTGAGACCACAGATGGCACCCAGTTTGGGTAACCACACTGGCTATTTCTCCCTCCATCTCCACGGGACAGTGGATGCTATGCTATACATTTTCCCACAAATACACAACAGGCTTCTTCATGTCACCGATTGCTAATCTGCCCATATCTTGAGTGTGGGGGGCACTCACGCTGGGCTCTCTCAAAACTCTGATACCCTGCAGCTAAGCTGAATGATCCACCACTGGAACTAAATCATGATGCATTTCCCTTAAAAAAGTTAAAGTTGAGAAGCTTATTAATTTAACAGTTTTCTATCATATATTCTTTTTAAAACTGGGGTATAAGACATTCCCTTGTCTTTTTTTTTTTTTTTTTTTTTTTGAGAGAGAGAGAGGGCACAAGTAAGCAAGGGGCAGAGAGAGAGAGAGAGAGAGAGAGAGAGACAAGTGGGGCCCACACTCACCTAAAGTGGGGCTTGAGCTCACTTGATGCAGACTTGAACTCATGAACCGTGAGATCATGACCTGAGTCAAAGATGCTTAACCAACAGAGCCACCCAGACGCCCTCCCTTGTCTTTATTAGAGCTGGAAATCAGATGATAGCTGTTCCAGAGTTAATTAATTAATTAAAGTTTCAGATGTAGAATTTAGTGATTCGTCACTTACATACAACACCCAGTTCTCACCACAAGTGACAAGTGCCCTCCTTAATACCCATCACCCATTTAACCCATCCTCTTACCAACCTCCCCTCCAGCAACCCTCAAGTTTGCTCTCTATAGTTGAGATTCTATTTTCTGGTTTGCCTCTCTTTCTTTTTTTCTCCCTATGTTCACCTGTTTGTTTCTTAAATTCCACATATGAATGAAATTATATGGTATTTGTCTTTTTCTGATTGATTTATTTCACTTAGCATAATACTCTGTAGCTCCATCCATATCACTATAAATGCAAGATTTCATTCTTTTTGATGACTAATATTTATGTAAATATAAATATATATAAATATATAATATAAATATATATATATATATATATATATATATATATATATATATATATACCAAATCTTTTTTTATCCATTCATTGGTTGATGGATATCTGAGCTCTTTCCATAGTTTGGCTATTGTTGATAGCACTGCTATAAACATTGGGGTACATGTGCCCCTTCAAATCAGCACTTCTGTATCCTTTGGATAAATACCTAGTAGTGCAAATGCTGGATCATAAGGTAGTTCTATTTTTAACTTTTTGAGGAACCTACCTGTGCTAGTCAGGAGCAAATTTTCTCAAATTATGTCACACACAGGTACTCATATGTACACATATATCCAAAGGATACAAAAATATAGATTTGAAAGCGTAAATGTATCCCATGTTTATAGCAGCTTTATCAACACTAGCCACACTATGAAAAGAGCCCAGACATCCATCAACTGATGAATGGATAAAGATTTGGTGTATATATATATATATATATATATATATATATATATATATATACATACACACACACATTGGAGTATTACTCAGCAATCGAAAAGAATGAAATCGGGGCGCCTGGGTGGCGCAGTCGGTTAAGCGTCCGACTTCAGCCAGGTCACGATCTCGCGGCCCGTGAGTTCGAGCCCCGCGTCAGGCTCTGGGCTGATGGCTCGGAGCCTGGAGCCTGTTTCCGATTCTGTGTCTCCCTCTCTCTCTGCCCCTCCCCCGTTCATGCTCTGTCTCTCTCTGTCCCAAAAATAAATAAAAAAAACGTTGAAAAAAAAAAAATTTAAAAAAAAAAAAAAAGAAAAGAATGAAATCTTGCTATTTATAATGATGTAGATGGAGCTAGAGTGTATTACGCTAAGCGAAGTAAGTCAGTCAGAGAAATACAAATACCACATGACCTCACTCATGTGGAATTTAAGAAACAAAACAGATGAACACATGGGAAGGGGAGGGGTAAAGAGAGAGGGAAACAAACAATAAGAGACTCTTAATGATGGAGAACAAACTGAGGGCTGATGGAGGGATGTGGATGGGGGATGGGCTAGATGGGGCATAAGGTATTAAGGAGGGCACTTGTGATGAGCATTGAGTGTTGTATGTAAGTGATGAATCACTAAATTCTACTCCTGAAATCAATATTGCACTGTATGTTAACTAACTAGAACTTAAATAACAATTAAGAAGAAAAGCAGGCAGAGCTCAGTGGGGTTGGAAGCTTGGGGGAAGGTTTCACAGGAAGAACTAGTCCCCTCTTTCTAGCAGAGATGAAAGACAGAATTTGCAATATGCATGTAGCAATTTCTTAACCACTTAGTTTCTAATTTTATGGTTACTAGGCTACTGGTGCCAAAGTTGCTTTCTCTATATTGTTTCCCAAATTTGAGTCATCACTTTATGACTTTTGTCATATCTACATACAGTCTCTCCTTTGACTTATCTGCGATGCTCCCCCCCCCCCATTTTTTTTTTAAACAGCCTTATTCTAGGGGCTCCTGGGTGGCTCAATCAGTTGTGTCCCAACTCTTGATTTAAACTCAGGTCATGATCTGAGGGTTGTGAGATCAAGCCCTGTGTCCAGCTCTGTGATGAGTGGGAGCCTGCTTAGGATTCTCTCTTTCTGTCTCTCTCTCTGCCTCTCTTGCCCACTTGCATGTGCTCTCTCTCTAAAAAAAATAATAAAACCAAAAAAGCCTCATTCTATATAGTAACAGTTGTTAAATCATATTTCTGTGCTAGTTATATTTTTCTAATGCATATGGTTAATAAAATAAAATAAAAATGTTACAGTAAAGAGAATGTTTATCCATATACTAGCCACACCATCTCATGTGCCATCCAAGGATGTGCATATGGCTCACATTGGGAAATGCTGGTCTGTGTTAATTCAGGCAAATAGGAAGGCAGTTCATAAAACAAGAAGTTGTGACTGGGACATTTTCATTTTCAAGAACTTAATTCTCTGGTTACAAAAAAAAAAAAGCTCTTGGTCAAGACCTAACATTCTCTTCAACATAATGGACAATTAGAGCTCAGAGTAGGTTTTAAACTCAATCCAAATCTCTCCATCTTTCAGCTAAGGGACTCAGTGGATTAGTGGTAGACCCGTCTAGATCCAGGGCTCAGGGCCAGAGGAAGCTGCCTTCACCCCTGTTTTGTGTCTACCAGATCATCCTTATTGATGAAGCCACAGCCTCCATTGATGTGGAAACCGATACCCTGATCCAGCACACAATCCGGGAAGCCTTCCAGGGCTGCACAGTGCTGGTCATTGCACACCGCATCACCACTGTGCTCAATTGTGACCGCATCCTGGTCATGAGCAATGGGAAGGTGAGACTTGAGTCCCTGGGGCAGTGGGAGGATGGGTGCTCAGGCTAGCACCCCAAGGAGGCCTTTGGATCCTTCAAGGCTGAGCTCAGTGGTGTCCCTCCCCTCTCCTCCTTTCTCACTCTCCCAGGTTGTAGAGTTTGACAGGCCTGAGGTCCTGCAGCAGAAGCCTGGGTCTGTGTTTGCTTCCCTGTTGGCAGCAGCCAATTCTTCACTGAGCTAAAGGGGACCGGTGACTGCGTGGAGGCTGATGGCACAGCCAAGTGCAGCTGTGAGGCCTGCTGTCTATGACCTTCTTGTGTAGAGATGGCTACTTCTCTTGAAAGCAGGGCTGAAACATGCTCAGGGGTGCTGGTAATGGGACAGAAAAGAAGATTGAGGGGAGCAAAACCTGGAATAGGCCACTCTGTGGCTCCCCAGACCTGAGAACCCCCATACACCATTTGAGACCATGTGGACAAATCATCATGTGCCTCTTTTTAACTGATATGTTGAGTAATTTCATAGTAATGTGAAACTTTATTATGGTTTCTGGATCTGTGTGAAAAGTATTGCAAATGCTGTATTGATTTTGTAAAAAAAAAAAAAGAAAAAAAAAAGAAAAAGTTACATTGTCTATTCTGCTTTTTTGTTAAGCTAGTACTCCATTCAGCTGCAGGGAAGAGAGATTCCCTCAAACTGACTTCTGGAAAAGGGACTTCATTGGTTAATGTAATGGAAAGGTCCAGAGAAAGTTCTAGGTTGGGAGCCAGTACCTAAAAGACATCTGCCCTGTGAACTCTGCCTCTTCTTCTCTCAGCGATACTCTCCTTTTATGGCCTTACTCTTTGACCTTCTCTCTCCTCACGGTGGTAGCAAGGCTGCCAACAGCGCTAGCCTCACGTCCTACCAGCTTAGCACCCTGGAAAGAAGTTTCCCCAGATGATACCAGGAAAAGTTTCACGGCTAAATTTCATTGGGCCGACTTGGGCCATGTGCTCATCCTGAACAAGTCACATGCTAGGCTGCTAGATACAGTGACTGCTCAGGCCCAAGTCACATGTCCACACCTGGACCTGGGGATGGGGTCAGCTGCCCTGAATCATATGGACTGAGAATGGAGGGGGTTATTTCTCCCAAATAAATTTGGGGTGTTCTTACTACATGAAGGAGAAATGGATATAGAAGCTGGGCAGGCCCCAAATAGTATTTGTCTACCATGTTTATTTACTGATTAGAGCATAAATGGGTGGAAAAAGGGTTAGTTTATAATATGTGCCAACTGGAAAAAAGATTACTTATCTCCCCACTCCTCCAATAGCAAAGGTAATTATTTTCAACTTACCTCTAAGAGGAGCTCATTGGTGGGAGCAAAATGTTTCAAAGTATTTCCTTTTTGTTTTCAGATTATAGTGTTTGATTTTGTCAAAAGAAAAATTGACTCAGTAGGGGCACCTGGGTGGCTCAGTAGGTTAAATGTCCAACTTTGGCTCAGGTCATCATCTTGCAGTTCGTGGGTTTGAGCACCGCATTGGGCTCTGTGTTGACAACTTAGAGCCTGGAGCCTGCTTCAGATTCTGTGTCTACCTCTCTCTCTCTGCCCCTCCCCTGCTCACACTCTGTCTCTCTATCAAAAATAAATAAACATTAAAAAAGAAAAAGAAAGGTTGACTCAGTAAGCAATTATATCCTGCTCTGTTTCTTGCCCTGGGGTAGGTAGTGCGGGTGTAATGATGTCCCTTTGCTCATGGAATTTGGAATCTTATGAGAGTGAACAGTAAACAGATGGTTCCAGAACTGAGTGGCAGGAGGCGAGGACAAGGTTCAGGAGATGTGCAGAATTAGAGCAGGCTTTCGGGTAGAAGCAAGATTGTGGTTTGCTGAGACCTGAAAACTGAACAAACATTTGCTGGGGCAAGAAACAGTGTTCTAGGCGGAGAGGACAGCAAACAAATCCCCATGAGAAAGAACTGTGACAAGGTGATGCAATCTTTGGACCAGAGGACAAAGCTTGAGTCCCAGAGTTAGTGACACATACGCATCACCTTCTATTCCCTTCCTGGGGTTTTTAGGTAGCCCCTGCTTCTCTTTTTAAGGCCATTCCCAGGTGAGTGTCTTTTCTCTCTTAAAAATCCCTTTGCCCAGTTTATCCCTTTCGTCTCTGCCCTTGCCTTTATCTTCTTAGGCTCTGAAGAGTGCCTGGGAGCCCCTCCTGCTCCCCTCCATTGCAGTGCTGGGGTCACAGAGCTGCTCATCTGCAAGTTGAAAGTGACTCTATTCACCCTGCTCTGCCCCCTCCCAGAACTGCTATGGGGCAACTGCATGCACCACTTGTGAGAGGGAACTCCATAACCTGAGTGCCACTCTGCCATGCTACTTCCCTAACGCCAGATTTAGCAACCATATTTTCCTCAAGTTGGCCAGCAGATGGCAGACTCTTCCCAAAAATGAGAGGAGAGACTGCAGGTTTCAGATCTAGATCTACTGAAGTCCACCAGGGGAAGTGTGGACCCCTGAGGTAGAGCACAGAAGCAAGAGCCCATTTCCACTCTGTCTTCAGGGCCCCATCTTACCTTCCCCTGAAACAGCCTCTCTTCCTGGAATGGTTCTCAACCTTGGCTGAACATTGGAATGACCTAAGGAATCTTTAAAACACATGGGGCGCCTGGGTGGCTCAGTTGGTTAAGCGTCCGACTTCAGCTCAGGTCACGATCTCGCGGTCCATGAGTTCAAGCCTGGCGTCGGGCTCTGGGCTGATGGCTTAGAGCCTGGAGCCTGCTTCCGATTCTGTGTCTCCCTCTCTCTCTGCCCCTCCCCCGTTCATGCTCTGTTTCTCTCTGTCTCAAAAATAAATAAACATTAAAAAAAAATTTTAAAACACTGATGTCCACTTGAGGTTTTGATTCATTGATTTAGAATGGAGACTGAGACTGGGGATTTGTAAAGCTTTAGGAATTTAACGTGCCACAAAACTTGAGAACCACTGGCTCAAAGCAGCAATAAAACAGAGCTTTTTGAAAAATTATATGTGTATTTTAACAATATTGGTAATATTTTATTTTCTAAGCTGAGTGGTTAAGTATATGACTTTGTTACTGCTAGAACTGATACATGAATTCAGCAAAGTCAGGGTACAAAATCAATGTACAGAAATTTGTTGCATTTTTATACACCAATAATGATGCAACAGAAAGAGAAATGAAGAAACTGATCCCATTTACAATTGCACCAAGAACCATAAAATACCTAAGAACAAACTTAACCAAAGATGTAAAAGATCTGTATGCTGAAAGTTATAGAAAACTTATGAAGGAAATTGAAGAAGACACAAAGAAATGGAAAAACATTCCATGCTTATGGATTGGAAGAATAAATATTGTCAAAATGTCAATACTACCCAAAGCAATCTACACATTCAATGCAATCCCAATCAAAATTGTACTGGCATTCTTCTCAAAACTAGAACAAACAATCCTAAAATTTGTATGGAACCATAAAGACCCCAAAAAGCCAAAGAAATATTGAAGAAGAAAACCAAAGCAGGAGGCATCATAATCCCAGACATTAGCCTCTACTGCAAAGCCGTAATCATTAAGACAGTATGGTACTGGCACAAAACAGACACATAGACCAATGGAATAGTATAGAGAACTCAGAATTGGACCCACAAATGTATGGCTAACTAATCTTTGACAAAACAGGAAAGAGTATCCAATGGAAAAAAGTCTCTTTAGCAAATAGTGCTGGGAGAACTGGACAGCAATATGCAGAAGAATGAAACTAGACCACTTCCTTACACCATACACAACAATAAACTCAAAATGGTTGAAAGACCTAAATGTGAGATGGGAAACCATCAAAACCCTAGAGGAGAAATTGGGCAACAACCTGTTTGACCTCAGCTGCAGCAATTTCTTGCTCAACACATCTCCAAAGGCAAGGTAATTAAAAGCAAAAATGAACTATTGGGACCTCATCAAGATAAAAACTTCTGTACTGCAAAGGAAACAATCAACAAGACTGAAAGGCAACCAACAGAATGGGGACAGATATTTGCAAATGACATATTGGATAAAGTGTTAGTATCCAACATTTATAAACAACTTACTAACCTCAACACCCAAAACACAAATAATCCAGTGAAGAAATAGGCAAAATACATGAATAGACCCTTTTCCAAAGAAGACATCCAGACAGCTAAAAGACACATGAAAAGATGCTCAACGTCACTCATCATCAGGGAAATACAAATCAAAGCCACACTGAGATACCACCTCACACTGGTCAGAGTGGCTAAAATGAACAACTCAGGAAACTACAGATGCTGGCAAGGATGTGGAGAAACGGGAACCCTCCTCCACTGTTGGTGGGAATGCAAACTGGTGCAGCTGCTGTGGAAAACAGTGTGGAGCTCCCCAAAAAATTAAAAATAGAACTATCTTACAACCCAGCAATAGCGCTACTAGGAATTTACCCAAGGGATACAGGAGTGCTGATGCATAGGGGCACATGTACCCCAATGTTTATAGCAGCCAAATCATGGAGAGAGCCTAAATGCCCATCGACTCATGAATGGGTAAAGAAGATGCGGCTTATATATACAGTGGAATAGTACTTGGCAATGAGAAAGAATGAAATCCTGCCATTTGCAACAACATAGATGGAACTGGAAGGTATTATGCTCAGTGAAATAAGTCAACCAGAGAAAGACAGATATCATATGTTTTCACTCATATGTGGATCTTGAGAAACTTAGCAGAAGTCCATGGGGGAAGGGAGGGGGAAAAATAGATACAAACAGAGAGGGAGGGAAGCAAACCACAAGAGATTCTTAAAAACAGAGAACAAACTGAAGGTGGTTGGGGGTGGGGGAGAGGGAAAATAGGTGATGGGCATTGAGGAGGGCACTTGTTGGGATGAGCACTGGGTAAGCCAATTTGATAATAAATTATATTTAAAAAAGTATATGACTTTGTTTTCTTTAATTCTTAAATACATATTTTTGGGCATCTGAGCTATTTTGTAATAAAATTTTAATAAATTTTATAAATATATATTTATTTATATATATATATAAATTTAATAAAATTTTAGAAATTGCTATTTGATATTTCAGAAACAATGCAAAAATAATTGTCATGAGAGAATGTAGAACTTGGTTCCACTTCCTTATATTTATTTAATGGTTTGCTGTTATATGTATTTTCAATTACATCCCGGTGGAGAGGAGACCAGAGTATTTTTGGTGCCCAGGTTTTTTTTTCTTTAAATTTGAGTCCCTAATTAAATTAATTGATTGTTGTTTTAAGTTTTTATTTTAATTCCAGTTAGCATACAGTGTAATATTAGTTTTAGGTGTATAATATAGTGATGCAACACTCTCATACATTACCCCATGTTCATCATGACAAGTGTACTCCTTGATCCCCATCACCTATTTCCCCCGTACCCTCACCCACCTCCCCTTTGGTAACCATCAGTTTGTTCTCTGTAGTTAAGAGATAATAGCGTGGGCAGAGGATGGATGCACTGGTCCCTTTGCAGAAGTCCTAGTTCTGATAGCTGGTCTACCCTTACCGAGTTCTGGCCACCATTGCAGCAAGTGTGTGCAGTATCATGGCAAAACCATTTCTCATTACAGAGAAGAAAAGTACAATTTTCTGTTTCAAATGTTTATTTATTTTTGAGAGAGAGACAGAGCATGAGTAGGGGAGGGGCAGAGAGTGAGGGAGACACGGAATCTGAAGCAGGCTCCAGGCTCTGAGCTGTCAGCACAGAGCCTGACACGGGGCTTGAACTCACAGACTGTGAGATCATGACCTGAGCGGAAGTCAGATGCTCAACTGACTGAGCCACCCAGGCGCCCCAATTTTCTGTCTTAATAATGATATTTCTTGCCAGATCCTTGGTTCCTGAGAGCTTTGTAATCTGAGCTGAATTCTAGCAATGATTGTACCGATCCAGAAGCTTCTGTTCCAATATGAGGGCCCCAGTCCCATTTGGCACTCATTGAAATGCTCCCCACCTCTTCACCTCATGATCCTGGGGTTGTGCCTGGTTCATGATTTAGAGGTTACAGAGCATTACAGAGCATTCCACGGACATCATTTCCCACTAATGCATGCCATAAAGCTGTATACCATTAGAGATAGCTGAAAGTTTTCACTCTGATCTCCTTAATGGTTAGTGAGAGGAAGGAAAGATGTAGTACAAGATCTTCACAATTCAATCATTTAAAGAAAAAAAATTAAGTTGTTCACAATAAAGCCAAGTTTTCCTGGTCCGGAGAAGGAAGGGCCACCTTTCCCGTGTGTGGGCTTTTGTGTTCACAGGCTCAGCTCTGAGCCAAGGGGCTTGCTCAGGGCTTTAAGATCTAAGTGATGAAGCGGAGGCCAGAACTCCCGTTTTCTGCCCAAGAGCATGTTTCATCCTTTCTTGGGGAGCCTGTTCATGCGTTTCTGCTTCACTAACCTATGTTTGTTTGAAATGTCCATTCAAATTCTAAATTACTTCCCAGATTCATTTGACATCAACCTTGTCTGGTCTTCCTCCTATAACTCTTTCCTTAGTTCATAAGGCAAACAAACAAAAATAAAAAACCCAAACCCCTTCCTTTGTTGTGTACTTCCACTGGACAGATTCCAACAGTGACCCAGAAGATAGGATGCTTATTTCTCCTGAGATCCTGCTAACTAAAAAAAATTGTTATTCACAAATAATAGTTACCATGTATTGAGTGTTTACAATGGGTAAGACACTGTATTCAGCACTTTCCTTACATTACCTAATCTTCAATTAACTTACAATGCTTTGAAGTTAGTGTTCTCATTTTGTAGTTGGAGAAATTGAAATTTAGAGGTTTGAACTCAGATCTGATTCCAGAGTTTCTATTCTTAACCACTCTACTGACTATATAACACTATAACACTATACTGACTCTGTAACACCATGCATTGATTTCTGTGTGTATATCTATCAATCTATCAATCATCTATCATCTATCTATTATCTACCTATATCTGTATATACACCTATATGTATGTATATATTGTAAAAAATTATTTACAAAAATGTTTTTGAGGTTGATTGAGCTTATGTCTTTTATTGTTTATTGAAGACATGTTGATAAAGGTAGAATAGGGAGAATTTCAGACAGAGATTTGCTTTGGAATAAAGAGCTGGGGAAATTCTCAAGAGGAGTGTTTCTGAAGTTTTCCATCCAGCACCACCATTGGTATTTGGGCACACAGACTCCTGATACATGCATATATATTTATTTATAAATGATGTGCAGCATATGCGTGTATATCACTGTCCCATTATATTCATACACAAAAGTACCATTTTAATAATGACGCAGGGAGCCACCTGGGTAGCTCAGTAGGTTAAGCATCTGACTTCAGCTCAGGTCATGATTTCACGGCTTATGGGTTCAAGCCCCACTGAGCTGTCAGCACAGAGCCTGGAAACTGCTTCAGATTCTGTGTCTCCCTCTTTCTCTGCCCCTCCCCTCCCCTGCTCTCTCTCTCTAAGATGAATAAACACTAAAAATAAAAATGTATAATGATGCAGAAAAATATAGAAAGGATTTCTAATATTTCCTTCCTGTACTTCAAAGGGTTCTCCTGCCCCCCTCATCCCTGGGCGGGGGTGTCTATGCCCTGCTCAGTGGCTGGCCTTCTAGGGTGTATGCACTGCCTGGCACAGGGGCTTGTCTGCTCGTTTCTTCAGGCCCCCTTGGGCAGAGACTGCACACCCCCCTCCATCATTTCACTCTGTTGCCTGACAGGCCAAACAATCGTCTTTATGTAGTACCAAAATGCTGTGTCCCAGTAGAGATCCATCTCTGCCAGACCTTCTACGAACTTGGAGAAAAACCACTCATCAATCTGCAATGAACTTGACAGCATTCAAATCTGTTTGGAAATTGTGAAAGTAAGTCTAGGCTGTGTTTCGGAGACCTCCCGGGGTGGTTGTGAAGATCAAGTGATAAAAAGGAAGAACTTCATGACACACAAAGGGCTCTACAAATGTCAAGTGATATTATTAGCAGTGATTTGCATTTATGGAGGAAGGAATGGAGACAAACAAAAGGGAACATAGACCTGCACAAAGGGAGCCTCTGCAAGGCAGCCCAACCCCGAGGCCAGGGAACCTTCCTTGGGGATCTATTTTTCTACAGGGCAACCTGTGTACAGACCCTCCCCACTTCCCACCTCCCTTTTGGGCATGAAGTGAAGTACCCTGTTGGGGGGCGGCAGCCTCCTCTGAGAACTATATCCCAGGAGGTGGAGGAGCCAGAAACAGCCAGCAGGGGGAGGGATTGACCAGGATAAGAGTAGGAAGAGGCTTCTGGCAGGGTTGGAATACTATAGTAGAATGTGACATAAAATCCGTGGGAGTTAGGTGGAGGAAGTCTTCTAAGGTGTCTAAATGATTCTTAAAAATGAATCAAGATTTGTTATTTCTGAATTCAGAGATTTGCCTGCTCCCAGCCATTCCCTGGCCACCATGGAATCCTTCAGCCAGCTCTGAGCAAGGCCCCATGGCCAGGCACTTGAAGGATCTCAAGATGCTGGAAAAGACCTGCACTCCAGAGTTTGCAAAGCCACGAGTGAGATAAACAGGAAATTTCATATGTAAGAATCAGCAGTCAGTGTCAGTTTCTGACTTACTTTTCTTGTAATTCAAGAAAAAAAAAAAGAGGTCAAAACACCTTTTATGTTTGGTTAACTGAATGGAGAATACATGAATGAGATTTTCTTTGTTTTGAAGGTCAGATCCACGCCCCCCGCACCCCCCCATCTCTTGACCTCAGAGTTGCTTCACCTTTGCAGGAGCTCAGAGAGGGAAATGCATGCTTTTTGGGAGAGAGGTCCTGACTAGGAGTCAGGAGACTTGGCCTCTGGTCTCATCCTTGCTCTAGGCCAGTCATGGAAGGCCTCTATTCCTTATTCTCCTCACTTGTAGAATGGGGCTGGTGGGGGGCATTTTTTCTTTTATTGATACAAAGCTGTGATATGACAGGCTTGGAAGGGTGGCCTTGCAAGCACACTGCATGAACTTGGCCATCAGTGAAAGAGTAAGATGGGGCTACAAGTCCATCTGGGGAGGGGGCAGTGCCCTTTAACGTGAAAGAGGGAATGTTGGCCCCTCAGAGTTCCCTCCATAGGCATGGTGGGAGCGACAGTTGAATGGGGCAGTTGGAGAGGAGGGCTCCAGACAGGTGGGACAGGGAAGCCAAATCTAAAGTCTGTGGAAAGAAGAAGACTCAGACAACAGGCAGCAGGCAGTACCTGCTGAGCCTCATGACTTTGGACCCTTCCTCCTCATCCATTCCTCCTCAGGACGCTAGTGTTTCCTGCCCAGGTAAAACTTCTCTCTCTAGCAATCAGCCCTGGGTGCCCTTGTCTCCATCCCCAGGACTGGCTGTGGTGAGTGACACCACATCAAACTGTGGCTGCCCACGCAAGAATAAGCAGGGACCGAGGGCATCCCAGAGCAGAGGGGAGGCTTAGGGCTCTTCCATTTTTGGACCCCCCTGGTATGTAAAAGAAAAAGAAATGCCAAGCCAGGGTATCCAAATCTGTGATACACAAGAGCCTACACTGAATAAATGAAGTCTTTTAACACACCCATATACACACTGTATAGTGTGTAGTATTCACAATTTTATTACAGAATTTATTGTTTTAAAGAAACTTAAATTCATGGTGCATTCCTGTGTGGTTCAAACAGATCCAAAATGGGAGTTATCATTGTCCTTCCATGTTGTCAGAATATCTCTGTGACTGAATGGGAGACCTCACTTGGAAACATTATCACAGGCCACTGTATGGGGCTTTCTGGAAATGAGAAGCCTTGGGCAAAGCCCCTGCCCTCATTTCTGCACCCCAGGCTTTGCATCCTCTCACCCTTGTGTGCTTTCTTCTGCTCCCTCTCAATTTCCTTCCTCCTTCTCCCAATAGCAGTCCCTTCTCGGGGGTTTGGCTACCCACTTGGGTGCTGGGACAACTGGACAGAGTTTCTCCTCTGAGCTGGAGGCTGGTCAGGGCCTGGAGGAAGGGGCTATGGGAGCTGGGGAGAGGGCATGGGACCATTGGATCTTGGTAATTTTGGTGGCTTGAAATTAAGAATGGATTTATCAAGAAAGCCACAGGGGGCACAATCTCTTATCTTGGAAGGATTTTATGATTAACAGGGTATCTGCATTTGATTGATGCAGGGAGTCCTAAGGAAAGACTTCCATTATGGGCACCAAGGAAAACAGAATCCAGTTCTCAAACAAGAATAATTACTTGTTAATTTTCTGGGTTAGAGAGGCAGAAATGGAATTTAATTGAGCAAAGTGAGTAGGTGTGGAAAATATTGCTACTTGAAATGCCCTGTAGCTATCTTTCGCTCTCCCCCTTTGGAGAGCAAGGATAAGGAAAAATGAATCCACTATAAGGAAATTGCAGTGCCAATGTGAGGATAAAGGCAAAGTTCCCCAGATCCCTGGAGTCAGGGAGGCAATAAGGAGAGGTAGGGATTGCAGCAAACTAGAGCATGTCTGCCCTGCCAGAAAATGGTTGCTGCTGCTCAGTGTGAGGTGATTGTGGCCACACAAGCATACAGAGCTCTCTGATATTTTGTCAAAAGCCAGGGCCTTTTTTTTTTTTTATAATGGTACCTGCTAATTCAAATTCAGAAAAATTAAACTGTGCAGACCAAATAAAGCGGACCTGAAGTTGTATGTGGTCCATAACCCACCAGTTTGTGTCCCCTGCTCTAAATGGAGACCTTCCTGCTTCTGCCTTGTCAGGCCCATTGAGGTCAGGTTGGGGATGTCCTGCCAGAAAGCAGAGGGATGCACCAGGGACCTTTTCCCATCCCCTGCCAACCCTCAGATGCTCTGAGTGGAGAAAAGCTGCCAGGAACAGAGTCATGGTGGCTGCAGGGGCCCTGGCTCGGCCCGGTCTCTGCTCCTGTCAGCTCCTATCAGGGCCCACCCCCACCTTCTGGCTGCCAGCAAGCAGATTTGCCACTCCAGGCAGCTCCTCGCTCCTGGCAGAGGATAGCATGACAGACGGGGATAGAGACGTTAGCCAAAGCAGACTTCCTGATTTAAAAAGTCTCATTTTCCCTCTGGGGCTGCCAAATTTAGCAAGGTGCCATTCTTGCTGCAATGCTTCCAAGCCGTCTTAGGTAATCATAACTCCACATTCCCTGTGGAGTGCTCAAGGAAATTACCTCCCAGCACCAGTTTCCTACGCACTCTGATTACTTGAACAAGGCCAGGGAGGCCTGGTCTCCTGTGTTCGGCATCTTGGAGTCCGGAACCCTTAAGACAAGCTGATGACAGCTTGCTGTCAGGATTCTTTGCCTTTAGGAAAGTGAGAAAAATTATAAAGGTCATAGTAAGCATTCTCCATGGATGGTGAAGCCCACACTCTTAGGGAGAGGATCCTGATCATAGGGACTGGGGCCATTTAGTTTGGACAAGAGAGAAATTGCAGATGGGTTTCTGGGGGTGAGCAGAGAGAAACAGTGATTGTCCTCACGCATCTGAGGGCGCATAAAGAGACATAAATGTAGCCTGTGCGGCACCTGAGTGCAGAGCGACTGTTGGCAGGAAAATCACTTTCAGTTCCACAGAAAGAAAACAATTCATTCCCTTTAGGGCTATTTCTTTAAAAAAGGTTTAACTTTTGGTTTGAAATGATTTTAAACTACATAAAAATAACAATAATAACACTAAGAAATTCTAAATACCCTTCACTCCGAATTGCAAATTAACATTTTGCCACATTTGCTTTAACATTCTCTGTGCATAATTATTATTTTTCTGACACATTTGAGAGTAAATTGCAGACATTTTGCTCCATTATCTCTAAGTGCTTTAGTATATACTTCCTAAGAATAAGGATGTTCTCTTGCATAACCATAATTATCACAATTATTAATTGTCAAATTGTACAATTATCAACATCAGAAAATTTTACTTTGATATAATACTGCTATGTACCCTACAGTCCATATTCTACTTTCCCAAATTGTCCCAAAATAGTGTCCTTAATTTTTTCTTTTTGGTCCAGGATCCAATGCAGGGTTGTGTATTGCTTTTAGCTGTCATGTCTCTTCAGTTGCCATTAGTCTGGAATGTTTCCTCGCCTGTCTTTGTCTTTGATAATATGAACAGTTTTAAAGAGTGCAGGCCAGGGGTTTTGTAGAATGTTCCTTTGGGTTTGTCTGATAATTTCCTCATGACTAGATTCAGGCTGTTTGCTGAACTACACACGAGGGCCTTCTTGAGAAGTGACTAGGGTCTGTTGCCAAAGCTTGCTGAGTCATGGTCTGGTTGGCTGGAAGGAAATTCTCACTCAAGACACTGAGTTTTCTACAGCTAATGTCTTCTTGGATTCTTTTAATTCTTGGATTCTATGATTCTCTCTCCCCAAATAATTTCAATTGGGTTTCAGAACTTGTAGTGGGCTCTTTCTTCTCTATCAGCTACTCTGCTTTCTACCTCTGCTTTGCTCAGACTAACCTTCTGTGCAGCCCTCAGGGGACTGCAGGCAGGGGAAGTGGCCCAGAGGCAGTGGGAAGCCACATACAACTGGTCAGTGACCCAGCTTAGCTGTCATGCCCATATTGTGACAGCAACAGGAAGGATAGGAAGGCGCTAGAAAGACTCTGCATGCAAGACTATGCCCATGACCAGATTTCCCTCCTCCTGTCTCTCTGGCCAGAGCTGGATTACATTTATTCAAGGAGCCAAGGGCCTATCCAAGGATGAGAGGCCAGTTTTCTTTACTTTTCTCAGTTTGATCATCCCTGAGCATCCCCTTCCATTGTCTTCCTGAAGCAAATCTGGAAAAGCTGAGGGGTGGGGGCGGGGCATGATGCTTTGGGTAGAGGAAGCTGTGAAAGACTTTCCAGTACACTGACAAAGGGAAGGCCCTTAGGGTGGGAGGGGGGACTTTGCCCTGGGTTGGGTCTATGCAGGGGCCAGGAGACTGATGTCTAGGAAGAGATCTAGAGCACTTCACTGCTGTTCCCACCCTTGTCTCTCTTGACTCTTGCCAGAGCCCTTGCCCAATGGTGCCCTTAAGAGCTCTACTGTGCAGGTGCCACACACCCCATATCAGCTGGATGCCTCACCTGGGCTTTCTCTCAAACTCTCTTCCTTGCCTCTCCTCTCTTGTCTAGCCACCAAGCTCCAGTGTCACCTCCTGTAAGAGGTTCTCCCTAACTTCAGCCTCCTCCCACACTGTACTGATCTTTCCTTCCTCAGAACTTGGGTAGCACAGGTGGTCTGCATTACTCAGTGACACTGAACACAGACAGCCTGATTCCAGGGTTTACATTCTTTTTTTAATAATGTTTATTTATTTATTTTGAGAGACAGAGAAAGAGAGCATGGGGGAGGGGCTAGGGGAGAGAGAGAGAGAGAGAGAGAGAATCCCAAGCTGAGTGTAGAGCTTGATGTGGGGATCAATCTCATGACTGTGAGATCATGACCTGAAACAAAATCAAGAGTTGGGCCTCTTAATCAACTGAGTCACCCAGGTGACCCTCCAGGGTTTACACTCTTAAATATACAATTAAATATTACAATGTCATAGGGCAATCCCTGTATAACTTCCAGATCTCATTGCCACCAGATGTAGCCAACATCTTGAAATTGGTGTATATTTTCTCACTAATTTTAAAAAAGTAAACTATTTTTTAAGGACAACTTTAGGTTACAGAAAAGTTGTGAAAATAATATGGAGCATTCCCCTGTTTTTGCATCTTACATTAATGTTAATACCTTACATATGTGTTAAGATTAATGAACAAATATTGACATACCATTATTGACTAATATCCATACTTTATGTAGCTTTCCTTAGTTTTTTCCTAACGTTCCTTCCCCCCCCCCCCATGATCCTAGTTATCACATTTTCTTAGGCTCTTGGCTATGACATTGTCTCAGCTTTTCCTTGTTTTTTGATGAGCTTGACCGTTTTAAGTAGTACTGGTCAGGTATTTTGTAAAATGTCCCTCAGTTAGGATTTGTCTAATATTTTTCCTATGATTAGACTGGAATTATGGGTTTTGGGGAGGAAGACAACAGAGGTAAAGTGCCCTCCTCATCCCATCATATCAACATCCCAGTAGCAAAGAATACACCTAGTACCTGTATCTTAGTTTCTAATACTATTCTCCAATAAATGCAATCAGAGTTACTTGGAAGAGTGGAATTTTCCTACAAATATAATTATCAGTAAATGAATATATTGTTTTGCAAGTATGTGAACTTTTCACAAATGGTTATCAGAAGTATGTATTTTATTGCAATGCTTTTTCCCCTTTCAATTTATCACATGGAATATTCACATGGACTGATGTGTGGATTGACATTCATTTTTATTTTTTAATAGTAATATACAGTATTCATATTAAACAACACACCCATTTTCCTATTGATGAATATTCAAAATATTACAGAGATGCTACAAATATTTCTATAGAGGGGCCACTGAGATATTTTTGCATGAGGTTCTGTCTTCTGTGGATTGTTTGCTTGTGTTTTTCTAGATTGAAATTCAATGTTGACATTAGTGAATATGACTGAAAAGAGGCTAGCAGAGGTAGGAGAATTTGTAAGTACAATAAAAAGAAGCATACAAAGTTTGTGGCTACTCTGTATGGGATTCCTTGAATAGACAGAATTGGTTCTGACCATTTATATACCTAAGGAGGAGAATTGCTGGCTGTGTTAGTAAAATAATCTTGAACTTGATCAGATAATGCCAAATTGCTCTGCAAATTAATTATACAGTTTATACTCCTGTCAGCAGGGTTTAAGAGCTACTGTGATCCATATATATGCCAAGAGTTAAAATTTTCAGACTTTTAAATATTACTTATCTGAAGAATGAGAAGTAGCTTTTATTGTGATTGTGGCTTCAATACATACCTCCCTGATACTCAGAGATTGAGCATTTCTGTGCCTGTTTATTTGGCTCATTTGTGAATTGCTTATTTATGTCTTTATACTTAAAAACCATCTCTTGTAGGGAGCATATCATTGGGTCTTGCTTTTACCTCCAGTTTGACAATCTCTAGTTTTTAACTGAAGTGTTTACTCCATTTATATTTAATGTAAATATTGATGTGATTGGATTTAAGTCTATCAGCTTGCTATTTGTCTTCCACTTATCCCTCTGTTTTATATTCTTCCGTTTCTCTTTGCCTATCTTTTTGGGTTAATCTACTATTCAATGCTCCATTTTATTTCTTTTTTTTTTTTTTTAAACGTTTATTTATTTATTTTTGAGACAGAGAGAGACAGAGCATGAACGGGGGAGGGTCAGAGAGAGAGAGAGACACAGAATCGGAAGCAGGCTCCAGGCTCTGAGCCATCAGCCCAGAGCCCGACGCGGGGCTCGAACTCACGGACCATGAGATCGTGACCTGAGCTGAAGTCGGAGGCTTAACCAACTGAGCCACCCAGGCGCCCCTCCATTTTATTTCTTTGATTGAATTCTTAGCTTTAAGTCTTGGTTTTCTTTTTGTGTGTGTATGTTTTTCCCTATGGCTGACACTATGCTGTGGTTTACATTTTATGTGTGTTATTGTGTGCTTATTTCTCCCTTTCTGGGGAGGGGAGTTGTACCTCAGGCTTCTTTCATTCTTATCATTATTCATGCATGTATTCATTTCATTTTTCATTCCATAAATTTGTGTTAAACACCTACTATATACCAGGGACTGTCTAAGTGTTAGAAATGCAGCTGTAAACAAGACAAATGTGAAGCCCACAGTCTATTTGGGGAAATAGATAAGTAAGTAGGGGAGTTTTCCCAGAGGAGAAAATATCTGAATTGAGCCTTGAAGGCTGAGCAGGAATTGGTCAAGTTAAGGAAGGGATATTAGATTGTTCCAGGTTGTGGCAGTGGTGTATGCAAAGACCCAGAGGCAAAAGTAATTGGCAATTTGTTCAGACAGCAGTAAGACATGCAACATTGCTGGAATGTAGTGTTAGGTGGTGCAAATGGAAGGTGGACTGTGGAGTACAGTGCAGATTGACAAACATTCAGGGAGTTCCTATTTGAATTAGGAATTTAGAGTTGGATACATTGTTTTCATGTCATCAATATTCATTAATTGAATGATAGAAGAGATTTTGAGCAGAATTACTGGCTCCAAGACATCTACCCCCTCCGGTTGTTTATAATTCCAGTTTCCACTTTGGAAGATTGTCTTCTTGAGGTGAAGGCACTTTAATTTTCAAATTCTATTGTAAGAAAGAATATATTATTCCAGAGGAGGGATTTTTGTAATATAAGCAAGGGTTTTCTAGGCTTATTGGAAAAAAAAAGGCGTGTTAGTTTCTCTGTATCCAGAGTGCCCCAGATGAGACAGTGCCACTCATTTTAACCTTACTTTCCCATGGCTTTGTTGAGATATAACTGACATATAATACTACTTGCTGTATTATACATGTAGATGTGTACAACACGTGGATTTGATAGACTTTATTGTGAAATGACCACCACAGTAGCATTAGTTAACACCTCCATCACATCACATACTTACCATTTCTCTTTTGAAGTGAAAATGTTTAAAATGTACTCTCTTAGCAATTTTCAAGTATATAATACAGTATTGTTAACTATAATCACCATGCTGTACATTATATCCCCAGAATTTACTCATAACTAGAAATTTTTACCCTTTGAATGACATGTCTCTATTTCCTCTACCACCCAACCCCTAGCAACCACCATTCTACTCTCTATTACTATGAGTTCATCTTTTCTAGATTCTTCATATAAGTGGATATCATACAGTATTTTTCTTTCTCTGTCTGACTTCCTTCACTTAGCGTAATTCCTTCTAGGTCCATCTTTGTTGTCCCAGTTGGCAGGATGTCCTTCTTCCTCAAAGCTGAATAATGTTCCACTGTATATGTACACTACATCTTCTTAATCCATTCATCCATAAATGGACACTTGGGTTGTTTCCATATCTTGACTATTGAGAATGATGTTGCAATGGATGTGAAGGTACAGATATCTTTTCAGGATCTTGATTTCATTTCCTTTGGATATCTACTCAGAAGGGGGATTGCTGAATCATATGTCAATTTTATTGTACATTTTTTTTTTGAGGAGCCTCCATACTGTATTCCACAGTGGCTATACCAATTTACATTCTCACCAACAGTGTGGAAGAATTTTCTTTTCTCTATGTTTTTGCCAATACTTGTTATCTCTCGTCTTTTTCTTTTCTCTATGTTTTTGCCAACACTTGTTATCTCTAGTCTTTTTGTTTTTTTATTTTTATTTTTATTTTATTTTTATTTTTTTTCAGTATATGAAGTTTATTGTCAAATTGGTTTCCATACAACACCCAGTGCTCATCCCAAAAGGTGCCCTCCTCAATACCCATCACCCACCCTCCCCTCCCTCTCACCCCCCATCAACCCTCAGTTTGTTCTCAGTTTTTAAGAGTCTCTTATGCTTTGGCTCTCTTCCACTCTAACCTCTTTTTTTTTTTCCTTCCCCTCCCCCATGGGTTTCTGTTAAGTTTCTCAGGATCCACATAAGAGTGAAACCATATGGTATCTGTCTTTTTCTGTATGGCTTATTTCACTTAGCATTACACTCTCCAGTTCCATCCATGTTGCTACAAAGGGCCATATTTCATTCTTTCTCATTGCCACGTAGTATTCCATTGTGAATATAAACCACAATTTCTTTATCCATTCATCAGTTGATGGACATTTAGGCTCTTTCCATAATTTGGCTATTGTTGAGAGTGCTGCTATAAACATTGGAGTACAAGTGCTCCTATGCATCAGTACTCCTGTATCCCTTGGGTAAATTCCTAGCAGTGCTATTGCTGGATCATAGGGTAGGTCTATTTTTAATTTTTTGATGAACCTCCACACTGTTTTCCAGAGTGGCTGCACCAATTTGCATTCCCATCAACAGTGCAAGAGGGTTCCCGTTTCTCCACATCCTCTCCAGCATCTATAGTCTCCCGATTTGTTCATTTTGGCCACTCTGACTGGCGTGAGGTGATATCTGAGTGTGGTTTTGATTTGTATTTCCCTGATGAGGAGCGACGTTGAACATCTTTTCATGTGTCTGTTGGCCATCCGGATGTCTTCTTTAGAGAAGTGTCTATTCATGTTTTCTGCCCATTTCTTCACTGGGTTATTTGTTTTTTGGGTGTGGAGTTTGGTGAGCTCTTTATAGATTTTGGATACTAGCCCTTTGTCCGATATGTCATTTGCAAATATCTTTTCCCATTCCGTTGGTTGCCTTTTAGTTTTGTTGGTGGTTTCCTTTGCTGTGCAGAAGCTTTTTATCTTCATAAAGTCCCAGTAGTTCATTTTTGCTTTTAATTCCCTTGCCTTTGGGGATGTGTCAAGTAAGAAATTGCTACGGCTGAGGTCAGAGAGGTCTTTTCCTGCTTTCTCCTCTAGGATTTTGATGGTTTCCTGTCTCATATTCAGGTCCTTTATCCATTTTGAGTTTATTTTTGTGAATAGTGTGAGAAAGTGTTCTAGTTTCAATCTTCTGCATGTTGTTGTCCAGTTCTCCCAGCACCATTTGTTAAAGAGACTGTCTTTTTTCCATTGGATGTTCTTTCCTGCTTTGTCAAAGATGAGTTGGCCATACGTTTGTGGGTCTAGTTCTGGGGTTTCTATTCTATTCCATTGGTCTAAGTGTCTGTTTTTGTGCCAATACCATGCTGTCTTGATGATGACAGCTTTGTAGTAGAGGCTAAAGTCTGGGATTGTGATGCCTCCTGCTTTGGTCTTCTTCTTCAAAATTACTTTGGCTATTCGGGCCTTTTGTGGTTCCATATGAATTTTAAGACTGCTTGTTCTAGTTTCGAGAAGAATGCTGGTGCAATTTTGATTGGGATTGCATTGAATGGGTAGATAGCTTTGGGTAGTATTGACATTTTGACAATATTTATTCGTCCAATCCATGAGCAGGGAATGTTTTTCCATTTCTTTATATCTTCTTCAATTACCTTCATAAGCTTTCTACAGTTTTCAGCATACAGATCTTTTACATCTTTGGTTAGATTTATCCCTAGGTATTTTATGCTTCTTGGTGCAATTGTGAATGGGATCAGTTTCTTTATTGGTCTTTCTGTTGCTTCATTGTTAGTGTATAAGAATGCAACTGATTTCTGTACATTGATTTTGTATCCTGCAACTTTGCTAAATACATGTATCAGTTCTAGCAGACTTCTGGTGGAGTCTATCGGATTTTCCATGTATAATATCATGTCATTTGCAAAAAGCGAAAGCTTAACTTCATCTTTGCCAATTTTGATGCCTTTGATTTCCTTTTGTTGTCTGATTGCTGAGGCTAGAACTTCCAACACTATGTTAAACAACAGCTGTGAGAGTGGACATCCCTGTCATGTTCCTGATCTCAGGGAGAAAGCTCTCAGTTTTTCCCCATTGAGGATGATGTTAGCTGTGGGCTTTTAATAAATGGCTTTTATGATGTTTAAGTATGTTCCTTCTATCCCAACTTTCTCGAGGGTGTTTATTAAGAAAGGATGCTGAATTTTGTCAAAGACCTTTTCTGCATCGATTGACAGGGTCATATGGTTCTTATCTTTTCTTTTATTAATGTGATGTATCACGTTGATAGATTTGCGAATGTTGAACCAGCCCTGCATCCCAGGAATGAATCCCACTTGATCATGGTGAATAATTCTTTTTATATGAAAAACTGTTGAATTCGATTTGCTAGTATCTTATTGAGAATTTTTGCATCCATATTCATCAGGGATATTGGCCTGTACTTCTCTTTTTTTAATGGGCCTCTGTTTGGATTAGGAATCAAAGTAATACTGGCTTCATAGAATGAGTTTGGAACTTTTCCTTCCCTTTCTATTTTTTGGAATAGCTTGAGAAGGATAGGTATTATCTCTGCTTTAAACATCTGGTAGAACTCCCCTGGGAAGCCATGTGGTCCTGGACTCTTATTTGTCGGGAGATTTTTGATGACTGATTCAATTTCTTCGCTGGTTATGGGTCTGTTCAAGCTTTCTATTTCCTCCTGATTGAGTTTTGGAAGCTTGTGGGTGTTTAGGAATTTGTCCATTTCTTCCAGGTTGTCCCGTTTGTTGGCATATAATTTTTCATAGTATTCCCTGATAATTGCTTGTATCTCTGAGGGATTGGTTGTAATAATTCCATTGTCATTCATAATTTTATCTATTTGGGTCATCTCCCTTTTATTTTTGAGAAGGCTGGCTAGAGGTTTATCAATTTTGTTTATTTTTTCAAGATACCAACTCTTGGTTTCGTTGATCTGCTCTACAGTTTTTTTAGATTCTGTATTATTTATTTCTGCTCTGATCTTTATTATTTCTCTTCTTCTGCTGGGTTTAGGCTGTCTTTCTGTTCTGCTTCTATTTCCTTTAGGTGTGCTGTTAGATTTTGTATTTGGGATTTTTCTTGTTTCTTGAGATAGGCCTGGATTGCAATGTGTTTTCCTCTCAGGACTGCCTTCGCTGCATCCCAAAGCATTTGGATTGTTGTATTTTCATTTTCATTTGTTTCCATATATTTTTCAATTTCTTCTCTAATTGTCTGGTTGACCCATTCATTCTTTAGTAGGGTGTTCTTTAACTGCCATGCTTTTGGAGGCTTTCCAGACTTTTTCCTGTGGTTGATTTCAAGCTTCATAGCATTGTGGTCTGAAAGTATGCATGGTATGATTTCAATTCTTGTATACTTATGAAGGGCTGTTTTGTGACCCAGTATGTGATCTATCTTGGAGAATATTCCATGTGCACTCGAGAAGAAAGTATATTCTGTTGCTTTGGGATGCAGAGTTCTAAATATATCTGTCAAGTCCATCTGATCCAATGTATCATTCAGAGCCCTTGTTTCTTTATTGACCATGTGTCTAGATGATCTATCCATTTCTGCAAGTGGAGTGCTAAAATCCTCATCTTTTTGTTTTTAAAAAAATTTTTTTTGACATTTATTCATTTTTGAAAAGCAGAGAGAGACAGAGTGTGTATGGGAAAGGGGCCCAGAGAGAGGGAGACACAGAAACACAAGCAGGCTCCAGGCTATCAGTACAGAGCCAGATGCGGGGCTCGAACTCACAGACCGTGAGATCATGACCTGAGCCAAAGGCAGCCGCTTAACCGACTGAGCCACCCAGTCATCTTTTTGATAATAGCCGTTCTAACAGGTATGAAGTAATATCTTTTTGTGGTTTTGACCTGCATTTCCCTAACGATTAGTGATATTGAGCACCTTTTCATGTACTTTTAGGCCATTTGTATATCTTCTTTGCAGAAGTTTCTATTCAGTTCCTTTTCTCATTTTTAATCAGATTTTTCTGTTTGGGTTATTTTGATTTTGAGTTGTATGACTTCCTTATATGTTTTGTATATTAACTCTTTATCAAGGGGTGCCTGGCTGGCTCAGTCAGAAGAGAATGAGAGTCTTGATCTTGGGGTTGTGAGTTCAAGCCTCACATTAGATGTAGAGATTACTGAAAAAAAAATAAACTTAAAAAAAAGGGACTGAAGTTAACCCTTTATCAGATATGATTTGCAAATATTTTTCCCATTCTGTAGGTTGTATTTTCATTTTGTTGATTGTTTATTTTGCTGTATAGAATATTTTTAGTTTTATGTAGTTCCACTTATTTTTGCTTTTTATTTTGCTTGTGCTTCTGGTGTCACATCCAAAAGATAATTGCCAAGAGAAGGAAATTATCCCCCTGTTTACTTATAGGGACTTTATATTTTTAGTTCTTATGTTAAAGTCTTTAATCCATTTCAGGTTAATTTTTGTGAGTGGCATTAAAACAGGAGTCCAATTTTATTCTTTTGCATGTGATTATCCAGTTTTCCCAACACCATTTATTAAAGAGAATATCCTTTTCCCGTTGAGTATTCTTGGATCCATTGTCAAATATTAGTTGACTGTATTTTCAAGGGTTTATTTGTAATCTCTCAATTTTGTTCTATTGGTTTATGTGTCTATTTTTATGCCAGCACCATTGATTACTGTAGCTTTGTAGTATAGTTTGAAATCAGGAACTGTCATGCCACCAGCTCTGTTCTTCTTTCTTAGGATTGCTTTGACTATTCAAGGTCTTTTGTGATTTCATACAAATTTTAGAATTGTTTTTTCTATTTCTGTAAAAAAAATATCATTAGAATTTTGATGGGAATTGTGCCAAATCTATAGATAGCTTTAAGTAGTATGGATATTTTAATGATATTAATTTTTCTGATCCATGAACACAGGGTATCTTTCCATTTGTTTTTCTCTTCAATTTCTTTCCTCAAAGTGTTGTAGTTTTCAGTGTACAGTTCTTTCACTTCCTTTGTTAAGTTTAGCCATGAGTATTTTATTTTTTTTGAAGCTGTTGTGAATGAGATTGTTTTCTTTATTTCTTTTCAGATATTTTATTTTAGTATATAGAAACACAACTGATTTCTATATATTGATTTTGTATCCTGAAACTTTACTGAATTTGTTTAGTTCTAAGTTTTTCATTTAGTCTTTAGGATTTTCTATATATAAGATAATACCATCTGCAAGCAAAGACAGTTTTACACCTTTCTTTCCAATTTGTATATCCTTTATTTCCTTTTCTTACCTAATTGCTACGGCTAGGACTTGCAGTACTATGTTGAATAAAAGTGGTAAGAGTGAACATCTTTGTTTTGGTCCTGATTCTAGATGAAAACTTTTCAAACTTTCATCATTGAGTATAATGTTAGGTGTAGGCTTGTCATATATGCCTTTTATTATGTGACAGTATATTCTTTCTATATCCAATTGGTTGAGAGTGTTTTTTAATCATGAACACATGTTGTATTTTATCAACTGATTTTTCTGTATCTCTTAAGATGTACCTTAATGTATTAGATGCATTATTTCTCTGTATTTATTGAGATGATCATATGATTTTTATCTTTTATTCTATTAATGAAGTGTATCATATTTGTTGATTTGCATATGTTGAAGCATCCTTGCATCTCAGGGATAAATTCTACTTGATCATGGTATATGATTTCTTAATGTGTTGTTGGATTTAGTTTGCTAATATTTTGTTGACAATACTTGCATCTATATTCATTAGGGTATTGGCCTGTAGTTTTCTTGTTATGTCTTTATCTGGCTTTGCTATCAGGATTATGCTTGTCTCATAAAATGAGTTTGGGGATGTTTCCTCCTCTTCAATTTTTTTAGAAGAGTTTGAGAAGCTTTGGCATTAATTCTTCTGTAAATGTTTTGTAGAATTCGCTGGGGAAACAATTTGGTCTGGGATTTTCTTTTTTGGGGATAGTTTTGATTACTAGTTCAATCTTCTTATTGTATTGGTCTGTTCAGATTTTCTATTTCTTCATTATTAAGTCTTGGTAATTGTGTGTTTCTAGGAATTTATCAATTTCTTCTAGGTTATCCAATTTGTCGATGTACATTTGTTCTAATAGTCTCTTATGATCATTTATATCTCTGTGGTATCCGTTGCAATGTCTACTCTTTCTAATTTTATGAGTCTTCTCTTTTTTCTCTTAGTCTAGCTAAAGATTTGCCAGTTGTTTATTTTTTCAAAAAAAACCAGTTGTAGTTTCATTGATCTTTTCTACTGTTTTTCTAGTCTCTAGTTCATTTATTTCTGTTCTTTGTTTTATTTCCCTCTGCTAACTTTGGGCTTAGTTTGTTCTTCATTTTTTGGTTCACTGAAGTGTAAATTTAGGTTATTTATTTGAAACCTTTTATTTTTCTTAATGTAGGCATTTATCATTATAAACTTCCATTTGAGGACTACTTTTACTGCATCCCACAAATTTGGTATGTCATGTTTCCACTTTTATTTATTTCAAGATATTTTTAAAATTTTCCTTTTGATTTCTTCTTTGACTCATTGTCTGGTCAGAAATATGTTGTGTAATACACACATATTTGTGAACTTTCCATCTTTTTTTGTTATTGATTTCTAGTTCCATACCATTGTGGTCAGAAAAAATACTTGGTATGATTTCAATATTCTTAAATTTGCTAAGATTTGTTTTGTAACTTATCACGGTCTATCCTGGGGAATGTTGCACGTGTTCTTGAGAAGAAGAACACATGTTCTACTGTTGCTGGATAGAATTTTCTGTATATTTTTGTTAGGCCCACTTGGTCTAAAGTGTAGCTCAACTCTAGTGTTTCCTTATTGATTTTATGCCTGGATGATATAGCTAATGTTGAAAATGGAGTATTAAAGTCACCTACTAATATTTTATTATTAGTGTTTATTTAATATATTTAGGTTCTCCACCATTAAAAGATGTCTATAATTTATCAATCTATTTATCTATCATCTATGATTGTTATATATTCTTGATTACTTGATCCTTTTATCATTGTGTAGTGATTTTGTCTCTTGTTATGGTTTCTTTTTCTTAGAATCCATTTTGTTTGATATAAGTATAGCTACCCCTGCTGTCTTTTGGTTTCCACTTGCATGTTTCCATCCCTTCACTTTGAGCCTATGTGTATCTTTAAAGCTGAAGTGAGTCTGTTGTAGGCAGCATGTAGTTGGGTCTTATTTTTTTCATTCAGCCAGCCACTCTATGCCTTTTTATTGAAGGATTTAATCCCTTTGCATTTCACATGTTTATTGATACGTAAGGATTTATTAATGCCATCTTATTGTTTTCTGGCTGTTTTGTAGGTCCCCCATTCCTTTCTTCTTCTTTTGCTGCTTTCCATTGTGAATTGACGATTTTCATAGTGGTATGCTTTGATTCCCTTCTCTTTATTGAATCTGCTGTAGGTTTTGTGGTTACCTTAAGGCTTACATAAAGAAATTTATAGATATGATGGTCTATTTTAGGTTAACAACAACTTAATTTTGATTGCATACAAAAACTCTACCCTTTTACTCTCCCCCTTTTATGCTTCTGGTGTTACAACTTGTCTTTTTATATTGTTTACTTATTAAAAATTATTGTCTTTTAACCTTTATATTAGAATTGTTAACACACTACCATAATACAGTATTAGAGTATTCTGAATTTGACTGTATACTTACATTGTTGCATATTTTCATGTTACTAATTAGTGTCAGTGTGTTACATATTTTAATGTTACTAATTAGTGTCCTTTAACTTCAGCTTGAAGAATTTCTTTCAGTATTTCTTGTTAAGGCAGGTCTAGTGGTGATAAACTCCCTCAGCTTTTGTTTGCCTGGGAAAGTCTTTATCTCACTTTCATTTCTGAATGATAGTTTGCTGGTTAGAATATTCTTAGTTGGTAGTTTTATGTTTTTGTTTTTGTTTTTTTTCCCCCGGAACTTTGAATACATCATCCCACTCTCTTGGCCTGTAAGGTTTCTGCTGAGAAATCACTAATAGCCTTCATGGGATTCCCTCGTAAGTTAGAAGTTTCTTTTCTCTTGCTGTTGTTTGATCTGTGAAAATTTTATTCTAATGTGTGTTAGAAATTATCTTTTTGAGTTTGAGTTTCTTTGATGACCTATGAGCTTCATGAACTTGGCTATTCAAATCTCTACCTAGATTTGGGAAGTTCTAAGCCATTATTTCTTTAAATAAGTCTTCTGCCTCATTCTCCCTCTTTATTTCCTGAAACTCCAACAACTTGAAATTATTTCTTTCGATGGTATTCCATAGATCACATAAGCTTTCTTCACTCTTTTTAAATTCTTCTTTCTTTGTTCTCCTCTGACTGGAAAATTTCAAAGTTCTTGTCTTCTAACTTATAGATTCTTTCTGTTGTTGATACTCTCTATTACACTTTTCATTTTATTTACTGTATTCACTTTCATAATTTCTGTTTGGTTCTTTTAATAATTTCTGTCTCCTTTTGGGGTGCCTTTGTGGCTCAGTCAGTTAAGCATCTGACTTTGGCTCAGGTCATGATCTCAGGGTTTGTGAGTTTGAGTCCCATGTCAGACTCTGTGCTGACAGCTTGGAGCCTGGAGCCTGCTTCAGATTCTGTGTCTCCCTCTCTCTCTCTGTCCCTCCCCAGCTTGCACTCCGTCTGTCTCTCTTTCAAAAATAAACATGAAAAAAATAATTTCCCTCTTTTTTTTAAACTTCCCATTTTGTTCATGTATTGTTTTCCTGATTCATCTCAATTGTTTTTCTGTGTTTTCTTATAACTCATTGAAATTCCTTAAAACAGCTGTTGTCAATTCTTTATTGGGTTAATTGCAGATATACATCTCTTTGGGATCAGTTACTGAAAGATTATTGTTGTCCTTTAGTGGTGTCATGTTTCCGTGATTTTTTATGTTCCTTGAAGTTTTGCATTGCTGTTTTCACATTTGAAATATCAATTACCTCCTCCAATCTTTACTTACTGCTGTTGGGAGATAAATACATTCCATGATCCTTGCTAGGGAATCTAGGGCTTTCTCAGACCTTCTGTGGGTACACCTGATCCATCTTCTTGCTCTTTCTTGTGGCAGAATTCTTAAGCCTATATGCTTTCTTTCAATCTTGCAAAGCATCAGGTTGGGTGCTGACAGCCTCCCCTTTTGTTTTCCCAAAAGCGCAAGTTTGTGGTCTCTCCCTAGCCCATACATTTGGTGTGGTTTTCTGTGCATGCTCACTAGTTGTCTGTCAAAGCTTCCTTTCACTGCTGCCATTGGCAGCATGCACAGGGACCTGGCCACAGGATGGGTGTGTGTGTAGGTGAGGCATGTAGAATGCTGAGGGTGCCTGTGAACCAGTTGGAGGCATGTGTGAGTGACGTATCCCCAGCAACTCATGACAGGCTTCTTAATTTAGTCTCTAATGCAGTTAATAGGATTCATGTTCCTTTAATTCCCTCCAAGAGTCCTACTTGCCTCTCTCTTAGCCTTTTCTTGCCCTTATCATGTAGATCAAAATTTAGTCCTCTGAATGTGGTCAGAGAGAAATGGGGTTCTTTGTCAGTATCCTGCACAGCTGGATGCCAGCTTTGGAAGCCAGCTCTCACTTTACCATGAGAGAGAAATCATGGGCTGAAAAGATGTCTTTTGGCCCTAAGCTGTGCTGCCTTGGGGATGGGTGATGTGAATAAAGTCAAACTATTCCTCTTCCCCTCTCCAATTCATCCAAACTATTTGCTCCGATAGTATGTTGGAAATTCTCCACTGGGAACCTGAACTTCCCCAAAGGTTCTCTTGTCAATAGTGATTGTCTCAAGTGATATCTTCCAGGGACTCCTGGACCATGGCCAAGAGGGTTTGGAGCCAGGTCAGGGGACACTTCAGAGCACACAGCCAGGACCAAGGTCTGTACTTCCATTATCTGATACATGGCAGGGCAATACTCCTGTGTTTCTTGGCATATGGTGCTGGATCCCACAGCTCCCAGAAGGGCACTTTTGCTTGTAGATAGACACCAAATTGTTGTTAGGAGCAGGGGAGACACGAACAAAGGATATCTTATTCAGGCATGATACTAGTGTCACTACTACATATACTCCTGAGGAAGTCCCTTCCCTTCTTTGGGCCTCTGTTTCTTCTTCTGTACAATGAAAAGTTTGTAAAAGATTGAATCCAAGAACACTTCCAACTTTGTCATTGGTTTATCAGCCATTAAAACCTTGATGGGAATTGGTTTATTTGATGTTTCTAGCGATGAAACCTTCCCGAGAAAATTCATGGGACTAGGACCCCCATGTATATATAATAGTGAGGCCTCTGGTTGCAAGTGACAGAAACCAACTCAAGATAGTTTGGGTAAAAAGGGAGAATTCATCCCCAACATATAGGGAGGGAGAAGTTATGGAACCCTAGGGAAAGAATAGAGCTGGGTCTCAGGAAAGAACTGAAACTAGGAATAGGAAAACCTTCAGGGATTGTTCTCTACCCATTAGGTTTAGGTGATTGGTAAATAGGGTGGTTGGTTTATGGCCTGGGCAGACACTCCAAAAGGTGTTCTCTCCACCTACATTGTTGGGTTTTTTAGAGGCAGTGTTTCCAGAAGTGGGGGGAATGTGGGCTTATCCAGATGTGCCTGGTCCTGAGGGGTGATCTCATTGAAAGTCTCTAGCCCTTGGGTATGCAGCAATGTGGATACATAAGCTCCTAGGTATCGGAGAGAAGCAGGAAGAAAAAGAGGTGTGTGTGACAAACTTTAGTTTGTGTGAAACAAAATTTGTGTGACAGCAAAACCACCTTCCTGGAGCTTTTTTGCTGGTCTGGGATTCAAGGTTGGCCACAGACTGGCTCCCAACAGACAATCCACAATAGGCTTTCTGCTCCCAGTCAATCTAAAATGGGAAAGAAGAGGCAATGAATGTCCTTGCTAATAAGGAAATCTCAGAGTGGAGTTGAGGGATGTGGCAGGGTTTCTGGCCACACGTTAATACCCCCCACCCTCATCTACCCCATAAATATAGAAATCTAACTGGTGAAAATAAGTCTGAGGGTTTAGAGCAAAGAAGCTTTTCTGGGTAGAGTATGAGTGGCACAGGGACTGCCTAGTCCCATTCCAAAGTGTTCTCATTTCTCAGTGACTTTCCTCATCTCTTTGTTGCAGAGCGAAAGTGTCCCTAGGCCAACATCTCAGGGCTCCAGGCTTCCATCAGGATGGTGGGTGAAGGCCCCTACTTTATCTCAGATCTGGATCGGCGAGGCCAGCGAAGATCCTTTATAGAAAGATATGATCCCAGCCTAAAGACCATGATCCCAGTGAGACCCTATGCAAGGTAAGCCAGGAGAAGGTTTGGAGGGAGGGCCAGGGTATTTTCTAGCCCATCAGGAAAGTAGGCACTGGTCCTGTTCCCCCATGCTGCTGCTCTATATGCTTGTCCTTTTGTTATCCATCCATGCATCCACGCATCCATGCATCCATGCATCCATGCATCCATGCATCCATCCATCCATCCACTACTTCTTTACTCCTTTTGTCCTTTGATGAGAGGGAGACAATAGCCAATGTTTAAGGAGAGCTTTCAATGTGCTGGGACATGTTCAAGTACTTTATAAACATGGCCTCTTTCACTCTTCAAAACCACCATGGACGTATTATTTTATCTGATTGGTGAAAAAGTGAGGCACAGAGAAGTTAAGTAATTTGCAGAAAGTTCATCAGTTAGCTTTTTCTTTGTAACACACAAACTTTCTGACTGCTAACACTTAGAAGTCTAAAACAATTGCCATTTAATTAGCTTACAATTTTATGGGTGGGCCAGCAACCTAGGCTGAGCTTGGCTGGGTGATTCATCTTGTTTTGATTAAACTTACTTATAAATATCCTGAACTGCAAGGTGGGTGTGCTTCACAGGGTCAGTTGGCTGACAATGGGGCAATTGGGGCAAGTGGGTCACATGGGCTATCAACCCCCAGCAGGGTAACCTGGGCTTGATCACTTAATAGTACAGTAGCCTGACAAAAGGATGAGTTGAAAAGTATAGGATTTCTTGGGACTCAGGCTCAGAATTGGCATACCATTTTTTTCATAGCATTCTATTGGCCAAATTAAGTCACAAGTCGCTCAGATTCAAGGTGTGGATAAATAGACTAAACTTACTGGTGGAAGCAGCTGCAAGTTCACATTACAAGGGGCTGTTATACAGATGGGGAGAGAGAATTGGGTCCATTTTGAACTGCAGGATAGTAACATATGCAGGCTGACTTTTAAGCTCACACTCATAACTATAACATTATATGATATGATATGCTATTATTATATTAATCATAATATTTTAAATGCTGCCTCTTCTACATAGAAAGGGCCCTGTGTCCTGTTCTCTGAACAGTAGAAGGCCAAGTGGCATCTCTATAGTGAGGTGACACAGCACTGCTCTCTCCTAGAATCTCTGGACCAAGGAATCACCTAGAGCCATCTAAAAGGAGAGGTAAATGTTGAAAGCTGAGGGAATAGGTTACCATAATTAGTCCCAGGCAGGAAAGTGCTAACTACCCACAGTTCTGGTTAAGTTTATAATTGCTTTGTGAACAGGCAATGTGGGCTGCTGCTTAAGAGAGTGATAGGACCTTGGAGTTAGCAAGCAGTGGGTTTGAATTCATGCTGTACCATTGTAAAACTTTGGATGAGCACTTTAACTTTTTTTTAATTTTATTTTTTTTAATTTGCATCCAAATTAGTTAATATAGTGCAACAATGATTTCAGGAGTAGATTCCCTAATGTCCCCTACCCATTTAGCCCATCCCCCCTCCCACATCCCCTCCAGCAACCCTCTGTTTGTTCTCCATATTTAAGGGTCTCTTATGTTTTGTCCCCCTCCCTGTTTTTATATTATTTTTGCTTCCCTTCCCTTATGTTCATCTGTTCTGTGTCTTAAAGTCATCATGTGAGTGAAGTCTTTCTCTTGTCTGACTAATTTTGCTTAGCATAATACCCTGTAGTTCCATTTACGTAGTTGTAAATGGCAAGGTTTCATTCTTTTTGATTGCTGAGTAATACTCCATTGTATATATGTACCACATCTTCTTTATCCATTAATCCATCGATGGACATTTGGACTCTTTCCATACTTTGGCTATTGTTGATAGTGCTGCTATAAACATTGGGGTGCATGGGCCCCTTCGAAACAGCACACCTGTATCCCTTGGATAAATACCTAGTATTTATCCAATTGCTGGGTCATAGGGTAGTTCTATTTTTAACTTTTTGAGGAACACTCCATACTGTTTTCCAGAATGGCTACACCAGCTTGCATTCCCACCAGCAATGCAAAAGAGATCCTCTTTCTCTGCATCCTCGCCAACATCTGTTGTTGCCTGAGTTGTTAATGTTAGCCATTCTGATAGGTGTAAGGTGGTATCTCATTGTGGTTTGGATTTGTATTTCCCTGATGATGAGTGATGTGGAGCATTTTTTCATGTGTCGGTTGGTCATCTGGATGTCTTCTTTGGAGAAGTGTCTATTCATGTCTTTTGCCCATTGCTTCACTGGATTATTTTTTTTGGGGGGGGGGTGTTGAGTTTGGCAAGTTCTTTATAGATTTTGGATACTAACCCTTTATCTGATATGTCATTTGCAAATATCTTCTCCCATTCCATCAGTTGCCTTTTAGTTTTGCTGATTGTTTCCTTCCCTGTGGAAGCTTTTTATTTTGATGAGGTCCCAATAGTTCATTTTTGCTTTTGTTTCCCTTGCCCCCAGAGATGTGTTGAGTAAGAAGTTGCTGCGGCCAAGATCGAAGAGGTTTTAGCCTGCTTTCTCCTCGAGAATTTTGATGGCTTCCTGTCTTACATTGAGGTCTTTCATCCATTTGAGTTTATTTCTGTGTATGGTGTAAGAAAGTGGTCCAGGTTTGTTCTTCTGCATGTCGCTGTTCAGTTTTCCCAGCACCACTTGCTGAAGAGATTGTGTTTATTCCATTGGATATTTCCTGCTTTGTCAAAGATTAGTTGGCCATATGTTTGTGGGTCCATTTCTGGGTTCTCTATTCTGTTCTATTGATCTGAGTGTCTGTTCTTGTGCCAGTACCATACTGTCTTGATGATTACAGCTTTGTAGTATAGCCTGAAGTCCAGGATTGTGATGCCTCCTGCTTTGGTTTTCTTTTTCAAGATTGCTTTGGCTATTCAGGGTCTTTTCTGGTTCCATACAAATTTTAGGATTATTTGTTCTAGCTCTGTGAAGAAGGCTGGTGTTATTTTGATAGGGATTGCATTGAATATGTAGATTGCTTTGGGTAGTGTCAACATTTTAACAATATTTGCTCTTCCTATCCAGGAACATGGAATCTTTTTCCATTTTTGTGTGTCTTCTTCAATTTCTTTCATAACCTTGTATAGTTTTCAGTGTACAGATTTTTCACCTCTTTGGTTAGATTTATCCCTAGGTATTTCATGGTTTTTGGTGCCATTGTAAATGGGATTGATTCCTTTATTTTTCTTTCTGTTGCTTCTTTGTTGGTGTATAGAAATGCAACCGATTTCTGTGCATTGATTTTATATCCTGCCACCTTGCTGAATTCATGAATCAGTTCTTGCAGTTTTTTGGTGGAATCTTTTGGGTTTTCTATGTAGATTATCATGTCATCTATGAAGAGTGAAAGTTTGACCTCCTCCTGGCCGATCTGGATCCCTTTTATTTCTTTGTGTTGACTGATTGCAGAGGCTAAGACTTCCAATACTATGTTGAATAACAGTGGTGAGAGTGGACATCTCTGTCTTTTCCTGACCTTAAGGGGAAAGCTGTCAGTTTTTCCCCTTTGAGGATGATATTAGCAGTGGGTCTTTCATATATGGCTTTTATGATCTTGAAGTATGCTCCTTCTATCCCTACATTCTTGAGGGTTTTTATCAAGGAAGGATGTTATATTTTGTCAAATGCTTTCTCTGCATCTATTGAGAGGATCATATGGTTCTTGTCCTTTCTTTTATTGATGTGATGATTGAACAAGCCCTGCATCCCAGGTATAAATCCTACTTGGTCGTGGTGAATAATTTTTTTAATGTAATGTTAGATCTGGTTGGCTAATATCTTGTTGAGGATTTTTGCATCCATGTTCATCAGGGAAATTGGTCTATAGTTCTCCCTTTTAGTGGGGTCTGTGTCTGGTTTTGGAATCAAGGTAATGCTGGCTTCATAGAAAGTTTGGAAGTTTCCTTCCATTTCTATTTTAGGAACAGCTTCAAGAGAATAGGTGTTAACTCTTCCTTAAATGTTTGGTAGAATTCCCCTGGAAAGCCATCTGGCCCTGGACTCTTGTTTTGGGGGAGATTGTTTATTACTAATTCGATTTCTTTACTGGTTATGGGACTGTTCAAAATTTCTATTTCTTCCTGTTTCAGTTTTAGTAGTGTATATGTTTCTAGGAATTTGTCCATTTCTTCCAGATTGCCCATTTTATTGGTGTATAATTGCTCATAATATTCTCTTATTATTGTTTTTATTTCTGCTGTGTTGGTTGTGATCTCTCCTGTTTCATTCTTGATTTTATTTATTTGGGTCCTTTTCTTTTTCTTTTTGATAAAACTGGCTAGTAGTTTATCAATTTTGTTAATTCTTTCAAAGAACAAGCTTCTGGTTTCATTGATCTGTTTTACCGTTTTTTTTTGGTTTTGATAGCATAAATTTCTTCTCTAATCTTTATTATTTCCTGTCTTTTTCTGGTTTTGGGTTTTATTTGCTGCTGTTTCCAGCTCCTTAAGGCATAAGGTTAGGTTGTGTATCTGAGACCTTTCTTCCTTCTTTAGGAAGGCCTGGATTGCTATATACTTTCCTCTTACGACTGCCTTTGCTGCATCCCAGAGGTTGTGGCTTGTGGTGTTATCATTTTCATTGGCTTCCATGTACTTTATAATTTCCTCTTTAACTTCTTGGTTAGCCCATTCATTCTTGAGTAGGATGTTCTTTAGTCTCCCAAGTATTTGTTATCTTTCTAAACTTTTTCTTGTGGTTGATTTTGCGTTTTATAGCATTGTGGTCTGAAAATATGCATGGTATGATCTCGATCTTTTTGTACTTGAAGGCTGATTTATGTCCCAGTATGTGGTCTATTCTGAAGAATGTTCCATGTGCACTGGAGAAGAATGTATATTCTGCTGCTTTAGGATGAAATGTTCTGAATGTATCTGTTAAGTCCATTTGGTCCAGTGTGTCATTCAAAGCCATTGTTTCCTTGTTGATTTTTTGATTAGATGATCTGTCCATTGCTGTGAGTGGGGTGTTGAAGTCCTCTACTATTATGGTGTTACTATCAATGAGTTTCTTTATGTTTGTGATTAATTGATTTATATATTTGGGTGCTTTCACATTTGGTGCATAAATGTTTACAGCTGTTAGGTCTTCTTGGTGGATAGACCCCTTAATTATGATATAATGCCCTTCTTCATCTCTTGATGCAGTCTTTATTTTAATGTCTAGATTGTCTGATATAAGTATGGCTACTCCAGCTTTCTTTTGTTGACCATTAGCATGATAGATGGTTCTCCATCTCCTTACTTTCAATCTGAAGGTGACTTTAGGTCTAAAGTGGGTCTCTTGCAAACAGCATATAGATGGATCTTGTTTTCTTATCCATTCTGTTACCCTATGTCTTTTGCTTGGAGCATTTAGTCCATTGACATTTAGAGTGAGTACTGAAAGATATGAATTTATTGCCATTATGTTGCTTGTAGAGTTGGAGTTTCTGGTGGTGTTCTCTGGTCCTTGCTAGTCTTTGTTGCTTTTGGTCTTTATTTATTTGTTGTATTTTTTTTCTACTTTTCTCCTTTCAGAGAGTCCCCCTTAAAATTTCTTGCAGGGCTGGTTAAGTGGTCACAAACTCCTTTAATTTTTGTTTGGGAAATTTTATCTCTCCTTCTATTTTGAATGACAGCCTTTCTGGATAAAGAATTCTTGGCTGCATATTTTTCAGAGTCAGCACATTGAATATATCCTGCCACTCCTTTCTGGCCTGCCAGGTTTCTGTGGATAGGTCTGCTGCAAACCTGATCTGTCTTCCCTTGTAGGTTAAGGACTTTTTGTCCCTTGATGCTTTCATGATTCTCTCCTTGCCTGAGTATTTTGTGAATTTGACTATGATATGGCTTGTTCATGGTCGGCTTTTGTTGAATCTAATGGAAGTCCTCTGTGCTTCCTGGATTTTGATGTCTGTGTCTTTTCCCAGGTTAGGAAAATTTTCTGCCATGATTTTTCTCACACAACCCTTCTACCCCTGTTTCTCTCTCTTCTTCTTCTGGGGCCTCTATGATTCTGATGTTCCTTTTTAATGAGTCACTGATTTCTCTAACTCTTAAATCATGCTCTTGCCTTAATCTCTCTCTTTTTTCCTGCTTTATTATTCTCCATAAGTTTGTCTTCTATATCGCTGATTCTCTGTTCTGCCTCATCCATCCTTGCCATCGTGGCATCCATTTGAGATTGTAGCTCAGTTATAGCATTTTTAATTTAATTCTGGCTATTTTTTACTTCTTTTATCTCTGCAGAAAGGGATTCTAATCTACTTTTGACTCCAGCTAGTATTCTTATTATCATGATTCTAAATTCTGGTTCAGACATCTTGCTTGTATCTGTGTTGGTTAAGTCCCTAGGTGTCATTTCTTTGTGCTCTTTCTTTTGGGGTGAATACCTTCGTTTCATCATTTTGAAGGGAGAAAAGGAATTAATGAGGTAAAAAAATTAAAATTTAAAAAATATTAAAATTAAATTAAAAACAAATAAACAAACTCACACACACACAAATCGAATAAAAGATGCTAGATACTAGGTGTGTTTTGGTCTGAGTGTTCAAAGTGGCTTGATAGATTAGAGAAAAAAGGGGAAAGAAAGAACAAAAAGGAAATCATTTGAAAATCTGAAAAAAATGAATACACGGAAGTAGACTAAAATGAAATGATGGAAGTAAAATAGAATTTGAAAAAAATCACACAAAAGTAAAAAAAATAGTAAAAAAGTTGAAAAGTATTTTTAATAAAAATTGAAAATAAAAATGAGTTTTTCTCTCTCTGTATTCAAGAAAAAGAAACGAGACAAAAAAAGAGAAAAAAGGAAAAAAAAAGAAAGAATATTGAATAGATGTACCAGTGAACAAACTGAAATGTGACTGAAATTACTTCATTTCCCCTGGAAGTCAAACTATGAAGCGCTTTATAATCCATAAACTAAGCGTGTGGAGAGACTTGTGTTCCTGAAGAGCAAGGTTGGCCCAGTTGGGCGGGGCTTGGTGTAACGGCTCCATTCTCCACCAGACAGTGCTGTTTAGCTTACTGGGGTGGATTGTTGTGGCTCTTGTAGGTGTGTATGCACATGCACGGGAGTGGTGAAAATGGCATCACCCAGCTACCCAGTCTCTCGTATCAGAACTCTGTTCTCCCCGATCAGCAATCATGCACCTGTCCTTTGTCTTTGGCTTCCATCCATTCCCTGCTTTTACACAGTCTGTGACCAAGCCCCAGGCAGCACCTCCCTCCTGAGTTTTGTCTCAGATGTGGCTGTTTTTCCAGACCCCTTACTTCTGAGGGACTGCAGATTTGACCCGTTCTGCCCCTCTGTGGAAGGGTCTCACCGAGCAATGGCCAGGTGCTGGCCACACCCAGGAATGTTTGTGGGACCGTGCTGCTGCTGATGCCCAGAGACTGTGGCCGGTTGCCAGACTGCCCCAGAAAATCACGAGATAGTTTAGCAGCAGCGTTTCAGGGATTATGGAAAATCACAACACACATCTGGCACCAGCCTTCACCCTTAACGACCTTGTTCCAGCACCAGCAAATGTGGTTGTTCTCCCAGGTTCACTGGGACCTTGCCTTTGGGGGACGAACACAGCCTCTACCAGGTGTCCTCTCAGCAGGGGAACCAACTATCCCCGTGTGGCCCTAAGACCTCTGGACTCCACTCTGTTCCTGGAGATTCACCCTTCCCACCAGAGCACTGCCAGATATTGAGCTGTGGAGTTTCAGACTCTGTGCTCCCCCTGTTTATAGAGTCTTAATGGAATTTAAACCCTCTCCTTTCTCCTTTCTCCCTTTTTGGTTCAGTCCCTGCGGATGTTTACACTTTTTCACTTTCTCTCCAGCTGCTTTGGGGGGGGGTTGCTTTTCCTATACTCTCCCCCATCTCCATCCTCTCTCTGCATGCAGAAGTGGCTCCCTGCCCTCCACAGCTTCTCTCTCCCCTAGTTTACCTCTCTGCATGAGTACCTACTGAGTTCTGTGGCTCAGGTTGCACAGATTGTTGTGTTAATCTTCAGATCAGTTTTCTAGGTGTGCAGGAGGTTTAGTGTTGGTTTGGCTGTATTTCATGGATGCAAGATGCACAAAAAACTTTCAGTTGTTCTGCCATCTTGACTCCTCTCCTCCAAGCACTTTAACTTCTTTATGCCATGATGTTCTTGTCTATGAAATGGGATAGTTATACTAACCTTCTGCACTCCCACTTATTTGTTGTAAAATTATACAAGGTAATGCAAGACTGTATCATAAAAGCCATATTTTAGGAAATTTAACTACATGCTGGGTACATATTACCTTGTTAATAATATCTTAGCTTGGGTTCTCCAAAAGCAGAGCCTGAGTCAAGAATTTGGATGCAGGTAGCTCATTTAGGAGGTGATCCTGGGAACAGGAGGGAATATTTAGGGGAAGTGAGGCAGGGAATGACAACAGGTGTCATCAGTATCACTGCTGTAGGAATGGAGACTGGATTCTACTACGTCCTCCTGAGAAAGTGCACAATTTTCCACCCGAAGGATGAGGGAGTGCATTTATCCAGGGTTTCCTATACTCCATTAGTTAAGATTTGTCCCTGGGGGCATCAACCCCTGCAATTTTGAGCTGCACGTATGCTTCTGAGAAGGCACTGAAACAGGTGGTGAAAAGAGACACAGCTTGCATTTGAGATGGGACACTGTCAGCTTGAGCCTTAGCTTGCATGACATTGTCCCCTATAGCTGAGATCAGGGGTACATGTGACAAGAGGCTGTGACCCAGGGCATCCTGACAGCATCTGCTACAAATATAAAGCTGTTGCAAGGTCCAGAATATACTAAACTTTCAGTAACCAGTAGATATTACTCTATGTCTCTGACTTTGTTCTGTCTTAGATGGCTAACTTCTCAAGGGCAAACACGAGTTTTTTCCTCCTTTATTTCCTCTTCCTCTTCTTTCTTTTCTTTTCTTTTCCTCTAATGTTTGCTCTTTCTCCTCCTTCTCTTTCTTTTTCTTTGCTCTCCTTTTCCTCCTGTTCCTTTCTATTTCTTTTTTCTCCTCCTCTCTTTCCTCTCTCTCATCCTTTTTTACCTACTAGCTAATATTTATGTAGCCATAACATTTTAAATGTATTAATTCATTCCATCATCACAATAAATCATGAGTTTGCATCCAGCATTTGCCTGTTTAGGTAGCCTCCCCCCGACATGGTGGCATGTCCTGCTCTGCACCTTCCCCATCTTCCTGAGAGCACAAGACATGCACCTGACTTCTAATAATCAGCTTATAGGCCTTAATTTCCTCATGACAAATGGATCAGGTACCCTCTTTCCCATGGTCATGAGGCTCTTGAAAATTGGTAAATGTTCAACACTGGCTCACTAAAAAAATTCCCTGGGTTTGTAGCATTTATTGATTTTTATGGTGTGAATACTCCTACCATTGGCAATTTCAAGCCAATGTGATGCCACTGAATGCAAAGTTGGGAAGGGATGTGCAGTATCACCCTGTTATATGGTGTTTCTACCATACAGATAAAATAGATTTACATGATCTAAACAGCATAGATACTAGTAAAATCTAATAAAATAATTAGGAAATTATGAGTTTCAAATAGTTATTACCTTTGTCCTTAAGATAATTTATTTAAAATTATGTGATTTTTAATATTGGCTGTGTTTAGCAACTAACTTGCAAAACTCCTGGAAGTCTTACAATCAACTCTCACAGGTGCTATGAGCTGGTTCCAGTATATATCACTGCTCAAAGGGATAATGGGTGGTAATCATGGATTCTAAGTGTGGCTGTGGTTATTACTATAGTTAAGAACTCAAGTCAGGGACTCAGGAAAATGGCAACTATGTCCTTGAATGCAGAGTGTCTCATTTGTCTTAGGCTGGCACCCAACCCTGTGGATGATGCAGGACTGCTCTCCTTTGCTACATTTTCCTGGCTTACACCAGTGATGGTTAGGGGCTATAAGCATACACTGACTGTGGACACCCTGCCCCCGATGTCACCATATGACTCATCGGACACCAATGCCAAAAGGTACGAGGATTCACTTGGGTCACCTCAGGAGAGGAGCTCACCCTATGAAGAGCCCTTTGTGTGCACCCATTTCCTGGGTGTGGAAATGGACACCTCCAGGTCACTGGTGGCCCTCCTTAGTGGCTGCTCTGTAAAGCAGGATTGGGCTGACTCAACTTATTTGGGGAGGCAAGAATTGGGGAGATTTGGTGTGTAAAAAGGATTGATTGAGAGTTACAGCCTGAGGCTCAGGACCATGCTGGCTGGGTTGTTGATGAATTGTAGGAGCACTACATCAGGATGAGGGTGACCAGAATTTCACTTCACACTAGGCTGGCCAGACCCACCTGGGCTGCTGCTGCAGGCAGCTCTAGGCATTGCATTTTGCTTTAAAAATCATTTTTGGGATTTTGGGGCACTTGGGTGTCTCAGTCAGTTGAGCGTCCAATTTCAGCTCAGGTCATGATCTCACAGTTTGTGAGTTCAAGCCCTACATCAGGCTCTGTGCTGACATTGTAGCCTGGAGCCTGCTTTGGAGTCTGTCTCCCTCACTCTTTGCTCCTCCCCTGCTCATGCTCTGTCTCTCTCTATCTCAAAAATAAATAAACATTAAAAAATCATTATTGAGCTTTTATATTGCAAAATATGTTTAGGTTGAACCAAATGAAGCCACCAATATTTGACAGTATTGACTTGCAAAAAATGTAACTTTCACTGATTCTACCTAATTAATATTCATTCTAAAAATGTTAAAGCAACAAACATTTAAGAAGTGGGAGTATCCTCACCATATTCCAACTCTGCTCCCCAGAGGTCAGCATTGTTAAATGTTGGTGTTGATGTATCCAGAATTTTTTCTACTCTGATTAAACACACTCTGTGCGCTGATCTGCTGATCAGTACCTCTTCTTATTCCCCCTACTTACATGTCATGGGTTTTTTCTTTAAACACAGTGAAGCACACTATATAATATTTAACAGTTTTGCTGTTTTTAGTAAGCATTTACAAACACTTTTCTATGTCAGCATAAGTATAAAGACATTAATTCTTTCTACCATCTGCATTGACCTTTAATGTTGCTATGAATCATAATGTCTTAGTGGAAAAATTCTCAAAGCCTTCTTCTGCACTTGTTTCTTCTGGGAGTCTTCTTATCTTTGGCCACATAGGGTGAAGTGCAAGGCATTGCCTGAAGTGTGTGCTCAAAGGGATAGGAGCTTTAATCATGGTCTTGCAATTGTTTCTACAATTGTGCTTTCCCTCATCTGTGTGCTGTATACATTTAATTCAATGGAAGTTTCCCAAAATCTACAGTCCAGAGCAAGTTGCTAGTGAGCTCAGAGAGAAGGGGCTGGACTGGACCAGTGCCTGTGTAGTATTGGATTTTCCTTCTATTTCTCTGGCCAGTACTTCCTGTCTGTTTTTAATGTTTCCTTCCATCTACCCAGCATCAGTTTGGATCCTATTCTCTTCCATTCTATGCCTGTTCCTAGGTGAACTTACCCACTTCAAAGACAACACCATATGCAACCTTAACAACAGGCTACTTCAATCCATGCATCGCTTCCAGACTCTGAATTCATATGCCCTGCATCCAATTGGACAGCTGCACTTGGATGACTCACAAGCATCTTATATCTAAAGCTGTGTTCTTTTTTAAAATTTATTTTTATTTTTTTTAATTTTGTTTTTTAATTTACATCCAAATTCGTTAGCATATAGTGCAACAATGATTTCAGGAGTAGATTTCTTAATGCTCTTACCCATTTAGCCCATCGCCCCTCCCATCTCCCCCCCCAATAACCCTCAGCTTGTTCTCCATATTTAAGGGTCTCTTATGTTTTGTCCCCCTCCCTGTTTTTATATTATTTTTGCTTCCCTTCCCTTATGTTCATCTGTTCTGTGTCTTAAAGTCATCATGTGAGTGAAGTCTTTCTCTTGTCTGACTAATTTTGCTTAGCATAATACCCTGTAGTTCCATTTACGTAGTTGTAAATGGCAAGGTTTCATTCTTTTTGATTGCTGAGTAATACTCCATTGTATATATGTACCACATCTTCTTTATCCATTAATCCATCGATGGACATTTGGACTCTTTCCATACTTTGGCTATTGTTGATAGTGCTGCTATAAACATTGGGGTGCATGGGCCCCTTCGAAACAGCACACCTGTATCCCTTGGATAAATACCTAGTATTTATCCAATTGCTGGGTCATAGGGTAGTTCTATTTTTAACTTTTTGAGGAACACTCCATACTGTTTTCCAGAATGGCTACACCAGCTTGCATTCCCACCAGCAATGCAAAAGAGATCCTCTTTCTCTGCATCCTCGCCAACATCTGTTGTTGCCTGAGTTGTTAATGTTAGCCATTCTGATAGGTGTAAGGTGGTATCTCATTGTGGTTTGGATTTGTATTTCCCTGATGATGAGTGATGTGGAGCATTTTTTCATGTGTCGGTTGGTCATCTGGATGTCTTCTTTGGAGAAGTGTCTATTCATGTCTTTTGCCCATTGCTTCACTGGATTATTTTTTTTGGGGGGGGGTGTTGAGTTTGGCAAGTTCTTTATAGATTTTGGATACTAACCCTTTATCTGATATGTCATTTGCAAATATCTTCTCTCATTCCATCAGTTGCCTTTTAGTTTTGCTGATTGTTTCCTTCCCTGTGGAAGCTTTTTATTTTGATGAGGTCCCAATAGTTCATTTTTGCTTTTGTTTCCCTTGCCCCCAGAGATGTGTTGAGTAAGAAGTTGCTGCGGCCAAGATCGAAGAGGTTTTAGCCTGCTTTCTCCTCGAGAATTTTGATGGCTTCCTGTCTTACATTGAGGTCTTTCATCCATTTGAGTTTATTTCTGTGTATGGTGTAAGAAAGTGGTCCAGGTTTGTTCTTCTGCATGTCGCTGTTCAGTTTTCCCAGCACCACTTGCTGAAGAGATTGTGTTTATTCCATTGGATATTTCCTGCTTTGTCAAAGATTAGTTGGCCATATGTTTGTGGGTCCATTTCTGGGTTCTCTATTCTGTTCTATTGATCTGAGTGTCTGTTCTTGTGCCAGTACCATACTGTCTTGATGATTACAGTCTAAAGCTGTGTTCTTGATCCAGGGCCCCAACCTGATGATGCTCTTCTCTTCTTCCTCTTTTCCTCTTCTCAACAAACTCCATTCACACAGTTGATCAAGTCAGAAAGTTGGGATCCTTAATCCTCCTTCCCTTTTCTTCCACATCTGGTTCATCAGTGCATTATGTTGTCTCTGTTCATCTTTCCCAAAATTCACTTTCTTAAATCCAGGCCACTTCTCCCAGATGTCACAGTCTCCTGCTGTGGTCCCCTGCTTTAGCCTTTGTTCCTCCCTATAATAATCCACTAGTCTCACAGCTACCAGAATGCTCTTTTAGATATGTAAAATATCTTATCACTAGGGCTTAAAAACCTGCAAAGCCTTCCTTTGCTCTTGAAAAGAAACCTAAACTCCTTCCTCAGAACTATGGGTCCCATGGGGTTTTGTTCTGCCTCACCTCCCAGTATCATGTCAGTCCTTCTCCTTCAGCACACTCCTGTCTCATTGCCCTTCTTTCAGATCTCTGCGATGGACAAACTCCTCCCTGTCCTAGGGAAGATTATTCTGGTCCTTCCTCTGTGTCTCTTTCTTTCTTTCTTTCTTTCTTTCTTTCTTTCTTTCTTTCTTTCTTTTATTGGAACTGGTGTTGTGCCAGAGATGGGCACTAGGAGCAGGAAATGAAGGTCTGGAAAGTGCCCAAGTGTTAGATACCAGCCTGTGCTTGTGCCAAGGCTTTGCCCCCTGCCCCTCCTGTATCCCATCTGCCCTGGAAAAGAAGAAAGGAGAGTCACTGTTGCTTGTGTGGAGCCACCACTGCCAGGGATGAGGGTTGTGCTGAGCACCTTTGCGAGGTTTGTCCATTGAAGTAGCTTCAAACAGCAAGTGGAAATGTAAGTCCCTTTCCTTCTTCCTGTTCTTTCATCACAGATTTCGAATCCTTTGGGATGAAGAGGTGGAAAGGGTGGGTCCTGAGAAAGCCTCTCTGGGCCGAGTGGTCTGGAAATTCCAGAGGACGCGTGTTTTGATGGATATTGTGGCCAACATCCTGTGCATTATCATGGCAGCCATAGGGCCGGTGAGTGAGGGTGGCCCTTCTTCTGCCTTGTCAAACAGGTCCCCAGACTGACAAAGAATGTCATTAGCTACTTTCTCTACGAGCTGGTGGGTTTAGCACATTGTCATTATCTTTGAGCTCCTTGGGGGCAAATTTTCATAAAGCTAATCCTTGTCAAGCACAGCAGCAACCACTGAAATTAATTAAAAAGTTTGCCTCATAAAATCAGTTTGCTGACATTATCTGAGGCTTCCTATACCAACCTCAACCTCCAGCGGCCCTCTCCTCTCTCCATTGTGCTATTTTACAGACGGTTCTCATTCACCAAATCCTCCAACAGACTGAGAGCATTTCTAGGAATGTCTGGGTTGGCATTGGCCTGTGCATAGCCCTTTTTGCTACTGAGTTTACCAAAGTGCTCTTTTGGGCCCTTGCCTGGGCCATAAATTACCGCACAGCAATCCGGTTGAAGGTGGCCGTCTCCACCCTGGTTTTTGAAAACCTGGTGTCCTTCAAGACGCTGGCACACATCTCTGTTGGAGAGGTAAGCTGGTCCAGAGTTTAATTTTAGAAAACGAAATCCTAAATCCTGACTCTGAGTGAGATGTACTTCCTGGATAATGCATATGACTTCCTTCTATTTTTCCAATGTCCTGCCCATTATATCCCATCTCCCTGCTAAGTGAAGTGAGGAAGACTCAAAACATGAGAGGAATTCAATGAAGGGAGGGCTCTATTCAAGCTGGAGAATTTGGAAATTTTTCCCTGTTCGAGTTGAGGTAGGGTTTTGGGATGACCTTATCCAATCCCTTTGATTGTTAGTGAGGACACTGAGGCAGTAAGGAACACATCACAGGCATTTAAAGAAAATGAATGAACAATGGATCCAATAATTCTGATTTTATAGTATTTAGGGTGCCAAAGCCATAATAAAGACTACACTTACTGGATTTCAGAACTTATATATTCTTAAGCCCTTGAATCTTAGTAATAAGATTCTTAGCATTTACACAATAAAATTTTCTTAGTCAAGGGAATCCCAGGTGGCATGAGGTAAGGGACTTGCTTCTTTCTTACAGTTGCTCTTTCAGTATGCCTAAAGCATCTTATGATGAACTCAGCTGCATAGAAAAAGAAATTCCAAAATAACAGTAGATTAAGCAAGATGAATTTATTTCACTCTCAAAAGGAGTCTGGACCAGACCAATTCAGGGCTGGTATGGGGACTTCTGTATCTTCCTATCTTTCTTTGTCACTATCCTAGCACATGGCTCTCATAATGGTTCAGGATGGATTTTGGAGGTCCAGTCATCCCAACCATGTTTCAGATAGCTGGTAAGAGGAGGGAGAGAAGAGCAAAGATATATGTCCTCTAAGTTGAATTGCTTCCCTTTAAGAATTAATTCCCAAACTCCCGTTTGACATGTGTTACACAGTCACATGGCCACATTCTTTCCACAAAAGAAGCTGAAAAATGTAGTCTTTTAGCTGGGCATGCTACAGCTCTGAATAAAGCAGGAAGAAGGAGAGATAGATAAAGGTTAGGCAGGTAGCCATCTCTCCAGTATGCTTTTAGAGGGCAATATTACTCTTCACTGGGACTCTCTGTCCTAAAGATCAGCCTCTCCAAGATCAGATCAGAATGGAACCACAAAACTTATCATGTTGGTCCCCTGGCAGCACCCCTCTCCATTTAAGGCAGTTTTTCTTCTCTACTCAGACCCCTCAACCATTCTGAAAGCCTTCAGTTGAGGAAATGTTTGGGTGACACTTCCAAAGCTGAACCTTTGTGCTTTCTTTCCAGGTGCTCAATATACTATCAAGTGATAGTTATTCCTTGTTTGAAGCTGCCTTCTTTTGTCCCTTGCCAGCCACCATCCCGATCCTAATGGCTGTTTGTGCAGTGTATGCCTTTTTCATTCTGGGGCCCACAGCTCTCATCGGGATATCTGTGTACATCATATTCATCCCCATCCAGGTAATGGCAGGTCTTTGCAACTATAAACTGTTGTATGCTTGTATTGTGCACACATGTTCTCACTCAATTGGATAGAAGGCTTTATTTCCAGGGTGTGGACCTGAAGCCTGTGTCCCCACTTTGTGCCTACAGATGTGCTTTCTTTTGTTGGCATATTGTATTTTTTTTAAGAACTTGAATTTGAATGTGCTGGGGGAGGGAGGCATGGCTTTCAGTTTGTCATAGTCTCCAGCACTCTCTTTGCATACTAGCAATTCCTGTGTTTATATCACTTTCCTGATCCCCAGTGGTGTCCCCTGGTCCACATCAGCTACCACAACTCAAGGCAAGGATGACTGAGAATCTCAGTCCAGTTTCCCTTAGAACTTTCCCTGGCACTTATACTCCAATCTCTGGATTTTTAGGCCAACTGCAACTCAGCAATTCTCTCTGAACACTTTGTACCTTGATTTCAGATGTTTATGGCTAAGCTCAATTCAGCTTTTCGAAGATCAGCAATTTCAGTGACAGACAAGCGAGTTCAGACAATGAATGAGTTTCTGACTTGCATCAAGCTGATTAAAATGTATGCCTGGGAGAAATCTTTTACCAATACCATTCAAGGTAGGATGCACAGGTCTTGAAGAACCACTTACCCTGTAGAATGTACTCTTCTAAGGGGTTCTTAAGGTTCTGGGGGCCAGGAATTCCAGAAGGGGGGATGTGGGGCCCCTCTAAGCTCCTTTTCAGGCTTTTTAAGGGATTACAAAGATTTTAATAGACCCAGGCATCTGTTCTGGTGAGCCCAAGGACGTAGCAGGTGAATGACATATGGTTTAGCCTTTAAAAAGGCATGTGGATGCTGATACTGAACAGTTACCTTTTACAAAAATAATACACTAAAACATTATGAAGAGAGGAAGAGCTACCTCAAGCTATTTCCTCAACTTAGAAGATGTCTACACACACACACACATATACTCACACTTACATATATAGCTCCTTGCTTGCAGCAACTTCATCATGATTGAATGACCTCCTGACTCGATATTCTTTGCACAGATAAGAGGATACATATATAGCTTTTTTTAAAAAGATGATATTAAAACCATTTCTATCAAATATAAATGCAAATCTAATTGCAGGGACATTTACATAATTGCTGACATAGACTCAGGTGGTTGGCCGGTTAATGATCTGAACCACTGTTACAATTGACTCTCTGGATCTACAATTACACTTTTAGACCAGCATGTAATTGGGCCTGAAGCTGTATATCCGTGTTTTAAGGAGTGGCTTTAGAAAACTTGCTTCTGAGCTTGCCAAAGGAAGTGTCGCAGGTTGGGATGCTTGCAGCCCTATGCGACCTTCCTTGAAGACCCAGACACACTTCCTCACACATTAAACTCACTTTAGTACAATGATTTGATTCCATTTGATTCCATTTGACTTCGTTCAATTTAATTTGACTCAATTTAACCTGAGTCCGTTTAATTCAATAAATATTCACGAACTTCCTACTATGTACAAGGTCATGGGAGATGCACAAAAGGATTAGAAAGAGTCCCTGCTTTTAAGATTATGGGAGTTTGAGCTAACTACGCTCAATAATAGCTATAAGTTTGTTGGCTCTACCTTTAGACTATATCTGGAATCTGTCTGCTTCTCTTCATTCCACTGTCACTCTAGTGCAAACCAATATTCTCTCCCTTCTGGACTATGGAAAGAAGTTTTAGATGCAACACTTTCTTTTCTCCTTCCCCCTGAAATCCATTATGTTCTCAGAAGCCAGTGTGACCTTTTAAAAATGTCAATCAGATCCTGCCCTTCCCTGCTAAAAATATTTAGTGGCTTCTTATTACACTTAGATTATTCCAATTTAGGACTTTTGATTTAAATCAAATTCCTTTAAATGGCCTATTAGATCCAATGTGATCTGGCCCCTGATGACCTCTATGAGCTCATCACATCTTATCCTAACCCTTGATAACTCGTGTGAGCCCTGTGAACCTCCTGTCTATCTTCATTCATGCCTCATGATCTTTGCAGTTACTGTTTCCTCTGCCTGAAATGCTCTCTTGATGGATGTTCATGTTGACTTTGTCCCTTCTCTCAATGTCACTGATCAAAGATACCTTCTTGACCACAGTCCTAAGCAAGTCCATTCCCTACCAGTTCCTTTAATTCACTTTACCCTGTTCATTTATTTCATATCACCCAACAAATTTGTAATGATAGAATTTGTTTATTTCTTTATTGTCTGTCTCCCTACTGAAAGAGAGCTAAAACCCTGTTTACTCCTATACTTTCCAACACCAAGCACAGCACCTGTCCTACAGTAGACATCAGGTTAAAATTTGTTGAATTAGCATGGATTAACTATAGGTTAAAATCGGGAAAATGCCATAAGGGAAATGGAGAGAAGCTCCAGGGGGTGAAGGGGTGAGCATATCAGGTTGGAGAGATCAGGAAAAGTGTCATGGTGGAAGTGGCATTTTAGAAAGGCCTTGAAGAATAGCAAGGATTCAGACACAAACAGAGCTGGGGAAGACCCCCAGTAGGAGCAAAGGCCTAGAGAAGGATATGCAAGGGTGTGCTTGGGGAAAAGGAGGTGGCTGTGTATTCTAGAGGCAAAGGGCATATGGACACCAGAGTTTTGGATTGCAGTAGAACTGGTTTCCAACTCTGCCTTGACTACTTAAAAGGCAAGTTACTTAACCTGCTATGACTTTCCTGTCCTGCCAGAGAGCATAATAATAGCCTCTTTTTTTTCACATGGTGATGAGCGTGATCTATGAGAACACTGTGCAGTGTTCAGAAGAGCACTCAGCAAGAATGGCAATGGTGCCATGTTGCTAGTGTGAAAGGGTTTTTGCAGAAGAGTCTGGAATTAGAGTAAAGAACTTTAAACACCAGGAGAAGGAGGCTCGAATTTAATTTGTGAGCAGTGCAGAGGCATGGACCCCAACTGGACTTATGAAAGGGAGAAATGCTCTTGGGCTTTTGTAGATGTTCCTGGGATACAGGACAGGAGCCCCAATCTGGCAGCCTTTAGGCTGGCACATGTGCTTTTTATTTAAAACTTTCAATTAGTTCCCAACATTTATAGGTGGAAACGTGTCCCACAAAATTCCAGATCCCAGACTTGAGAACAGTTGAAGATCTGGTGACCCTGGATGCTCTGCACTGAGAGGTGGCTGCCCCTTTCACTGAGGCATGTGGTCCCCATTTTGCCACATTCCACACCCTCCTTCTGGTCTTACTCTCTGTCCACTCCCTTCATTTACATTACTTGCCTGGCGTCTGTAGGCATCCAAGTGTATGAATCCTGACACAGATTCAGGACTGCAAGAGACCTCAGAAACCATCCAATATGGCAGCTGACAGACACTAAGCTTCCAGTTTGTTCCCAGAGCTTTCTGTGCTTACTCTAATTTAAACTTCACTACCAGAGTCCTTAACACTCACTTGCAGGAAGATCAGGCAAAGGTAAATACATTTCTTCTCCTTCTTTTTTTTAAAGTTTATTTATTTATTTGAGAGAGAGAGAGAGAGAGAGAGAGAAGAGAGAAGGAGAAGAGAAAGAGATAGCACTAGTGGGGAGGGGCAAAGAGAGAAGGAGAGAGAGAATCCCAAGCAGGCTCCACGCTGTCAGCAGAGTTTGACATAGGACTCAAGCCCACAAACCGTGAGATCATGTTTTGAGCCCAAATCAAGAGTCGGATGCTTAACTGACTGAGCCACCCAGGTGCCCCAAGGATAGATGCATTTCTTAGTGCCACAAAATAAGTCCATCATGGACCATTTTCTATTTACAGATATAAGGAAGAGGGAAAGGAAATTACTGGAAAAAGCTGGATTTGTTCAAAGTGGAAACTCAGCCCTGGCCTCCATTGAATCTACCATAGCCATTGTATTGACATTCACCTGCCACATCCTCTTGAGACGCAGGCTCACCGCCCCAGTGGTAAGAACCATTTCTAGAGCTGGCCTCCTTCACATTCCAACACTGGACAGTGCCAGCTGGGAAGCTCCTCCTTGCCTTTGCCCAGCACTGGCATCAGAATACTCAATCACAGAAGGGCCAGAATTCTACCATGACTTTTAAAAACAAGTGCTTGGACTGACAAGGAGCCCAGGAGAGACTAACAGTGACTCTCATCCAGTCTAAGTGCAGGGGCAGTAGTTAATATTGGAACACAATTTTACATTTGGAAAACAAAACTGAAATCAAATGATCACTGGGCTATTTTATTCATAATTATTCATACATATTACAATAAGGAAACTTTGTGGGAATTTTCTGGGTGGGAGCAGTCATAGGTACTGGGAGACATAGTGTGGTGTTAGGGTCAGAATTCCCCTTGTTTAAATCCCAACTCTGCTACTATGACAGAGGGCAATTCATTCAACCTCTCTTGCTTGGTTTTATTATCTGTAAATGGGGTTATAATAGTCCCTGTGGTTGTGAGGACTGAAGGAGCTCTTTTATGTAAGGCACGTGGAACAGCGCCTGGTACATTGTAAATGCCATGTAAGTGTTTGTTGTTCTTATTAGCCTGATGCTCACCCAGCCCAGGATAATTTGGGCTGAAAGCCTCAGAGGGAGAGTTAGGATAAATGTGAGATACTCAGGTTTTTTATAAGGGGGTCTGTGCATTCAAAGGTAAAGAAACTGGGCTAGATGGGAAACAGCCCCTGGCTGAAATAAACAAACAGCTGAGATATTAAATCCAGTGTCTGAAGGGTAAGTGAATGGATGAAAGTCAATAAAAACAAGACAAAAAAAGAACAAAACCCAGAGAGAATGAAATAAGCAAGTGTGCTCACAGAGCAATAGTTGCACCAAAAATCATGGATCTTGAGGGGAAGGGGGATGTTTGAGAAGGCAAATGCTTTTGCTAGGGCATCTGTTGTGAGGCTGTCAGTCCTGTTACTGCCCTGTTTTTCTTTGTGAGGTGCTTTTATTTTTTCAGGTTCTTTACACAGAGTTTAGTCACACACTCCGGGGCTTGAATTCAGTCACGAACCCAAAGCTAGAATAAATGGCAATGACATAACAAAGTCTCAACAGAATGCTTCTCAATTATTGTGACTATGTTCTATGATCCCAAACAGAAACAATTCTTTCCTCAGGAATGCACCGAAGAAAATTTAAAACCAAACTGATTGCACATGGTTAATATTTTCAAAAATTATGATTTAGAAGAAATCTAGAGGAGGAACAAGATTCCCCTGAATGCAAGGCTCATACTTCTTCAAATTCAGAAGAATTTGAGGCCTCACCTCCTCTGTCAGGGCCACATCAGTAGGAGGTCAGCCCCCCAGGTGCTGGCTCACATCAGGCAACCTGAGTGTTCTGTCGACCAAGGCCTGGGTTTTCTGAGCCAAGATAGTACTCTGGGACTTGGGGAGCTGAGTTCTCTTTGGGGATGGGTTTGGGACCAGATGTGATGAAGGGAGCATTATTCATTGTCCCCTTACAGAACTAATGAGGATTAGTTGAAGCCCAGGGCTCTGTCCATGGGGCCCATTCAGCAGCAGGCAGGATCACTCTGTATTTGTTGATGGAAGTTGTGTTATTAATTTCTTAAATGGGTGGTTAGGGAGAAGCTGCTAATTACAAGTCAGGCAGATGAGAAGATGAAATCTTGGAGATGAGATCATGCACCCCTGGGGCACCAATGGAGCGAGGAAACTTGTCTTCATTGAGGCTGTATGATGTTAACCACCTACCAGGCAGGACTCAGTGAGAAAGGCCCCAGTGAAGAGGGAAGATGGTTTTTGGGAATACCAGTTGAACAGAGATTTTTACACTTGTCCCAAGTGTGTGGGGAGGCAGGGTGTTGAGGCCAGACCTCGGGGGTGGGAGAGTCAGAGGTCACTCTCCAGTAGCTAGCATGGACCAAGCAGGTCCTTCCAAGAAATTTCTTCCTTCATTCCTGGGGCTAAATATGGTATGGAAAAGGAGGCTCTAGCTCTGAAGGGTCAGAGGACCCTGAAGCAACTGGGGAAAGAGGATAATTTAGGACAATACATGGGGTTTTGAGTGAAAAGTCTAGGCCAAGTAAGGACGTGGATGGAAAATTCTAGACATTCAGTTAGAGACCTTACTCAGACATTATCACGTTATATTCTCTGGACTTACAGAGGCAAGGGTATAAATCTCCCACCGTTTTGATGAAATTCCAAAGCAAAATAGATTAAGATGTTGCTATCCCTACTTTTCTAGACCATGATTTGGGAGTCATGAAATGAAAAAAATGTTCCAGTCAGAATTCCAATTATGCCACCGTTTCTCATCTCAGCAATTATAATTCCCATGGATAGAATGGTTCAGAGCCAAGGCAACACCTCATCCTAAACCTTCTACCTCTCTTTTGTTCTTTAGGCATTTAGTGTGATTGCCATGTTTAATGTAATGAAGTTTTCAATTGCAATCTTGCCTTTCTCGGTCAAAGCAATGGCCGAAGCCAATGTCTCTCTGAGGAGAATGAAGGTATAACTAATGCTGGGTGAGTAGGGAAGAGAGATCTTGTTTTTGGGGTGGGAAAATTCTCAGATATGGGAAAGCTGTGTCAACCCATTGGAGGGCTGGGTCATTGGTTTGGAGAACATTGGGATAAGGCCCTGCATTCAGAGTTGGATCAATAAATGTGCATCAAGGAGGTACAAGCAAAACTTTATAAGGTGGTCTGCCCTTTTATTAAAAATGAAACAGAGTCTCCATGCATGGAGATGATGTTCCTGATCCCCTACTCTTTTTCCAAGTCATAAATCTTAAGTTGTTCCAGGAGTAGGGTTGAGTTTGCAATGAGCTATTCCCCACCCCTTTACCTACCTGGTTTGCCCTATGATGCATGTGGTGATGGTAATGATGAAGAGGGTAGTGGGACACCACAGTTATGCACTCAGTTGCTTTATTCATTCATTCATCCATTCATTCACTCATTCATTCATCAGAGATGTACTGTGTGCTTCCTATATTTAAGGTATTGTAGGAAATGCAAATAAAAGGAAGAGAGAGTTTTTACTCTCAAGAGCCTCCAGTCTCGTGTAGGACCAGGTATCCCAGTCATTGCTATACACAGTAAGGAAATGTAACATGCAAGAAGGCATAAAGTGGTTTTGAAGTTCAGGCAAGGGAAGGAAAAGGAGGAGGGTGTTTCAGAGAAGACAACAGCATGTTTAGACATGTGTGAATTAATTGAATGATTTTATTCACTCAGGCCAGCATTCTGGAAGTCACCTTAGGCATCAGAGATGCTTGTATCCCTTACTATTCACATTCAACTAATCAAGGGCCCTTTTGAGTCACCTCCTGCTCACTGTGTTTCCTCAATTTTAAGAGGCACTGTTTGTAAGATTGAGTTGTAAAGTGGTATTATCAAGTCATCACTTTCTGAACAAAACCCAAGAATGAACATCATCATATTAGCTGTATATATTATGATATCAGAAAACTTAGACTAGAGAAACAATGCTATTTCTTGACTCCTCAACTTCTTTGTCCCTGCTGCCATCACTGAATTATCACGGTGACTTATGAACCAATTTCCCTTTTCTGTTGTTGTTCTTCTTAAATCCTCATTGCACTCAGCCCCCAGAGAGCTGTTGAAATTTTGGCCTGACCACTGATATTCACCTGCTTGAAACCCTTGAGTCCTTGTTCCCTCCAGGACTGAACCTGAGCCTTCCATCAGCAGGTCCTCAGTTATGTCTCCACCTGATTTCCTATCCCCTTCCTACCTTGAGCTCTATGGTAATCCTGAATTGCTTGTTTCATGTCCTCACCCTAATAAACCATGCTGTTGAATGTTTCCTTGCCTTTGCTAATGCCATACCTTTTGTTATAAGGCTCTCATCTCCTCTTCTTTTCCTCATTTTTTCCTGTCAGCACCTGTACAGACTCAGCTCAGGCACCAATACATAGACTTCAGGATGGGGAGCCAAGTGTCCCTTCTTTGGCAGTTACAGTGTTTTGTTCTTGTCACATTTCACTGAAATTATTGTGTATGTTCCCATCTTCCCCTAGGCTGTAATGTATTTAAGGACAAGAATCATGCCTTATTCATAATTTCATTTCTTATGTTTACCACAGAATTTGGCACAGGGTAGACACTTGGCAAATGTTTTGTTGAACTGAGCTGAGTGGTTACTAAGAAGAAGGCATGGCAGAGGCTGAGCATGTGACCTTGGTTTAATAAGCATTAATGCCAGGCAATGAAGCCACCACCCAAAGACTAGAAAAAGCTGATTACCTTGGGCATGAGGAAAAAATGTAGCTGAGATCAGCATTCTCCAATGTGGGTGACCCACATAGACTTTGTGGATAAAGAGGCATCTGTCCTAGATAGCATGAGCTAGTACACTATTTCTGCTGCAGCTTCTCCTAGGGGAATATCTTCCCTAAATATCCTAAGTAGAATTGCCAAGATTATGGTTTTGGGTCATTAGAAGATATATTGGGATGATTCTTGTAAATGCATAATGTCTGCCCAGTTAATTTTGTCTCTTTAATCTTAGAAAATTCTCATAGATAAAAACCCCCCATCTTACATCACCCAACCAGAAGACCCAGATACTGTCTTGCTTTTAGCAAATGCCACCTTGACATGGGATCAAGAAACCAGCAGAAAAAGTGATCCAAAGAAAGTGCAGAACCAGAAAAAGTGTTTTCTTAAGAAACAGAGGCTAGAGACATACAGTGTGAGATCATCAGCCCAGGAAGTTGCTGGCCCAGAGGAGCAAAGTGGTAGCCCCACATCGGTTCTGCACAATATAAGCTTTGTGGTGAGAAAGGTGGGTATGTGTTCTATAGGTATGCCTTCTATCTTTCCTCCTTGTATCACACAACTATACTTTATCAAGACCTAACATGATTTGTTTGAGCTGGAGGTGGTGTGGGGATGTCTCTAGACTGTTTTCTTTCCCCAATTTTAAACTTAAAAATTTTTTAAAATGTTTATTTATATTTGAGAGAGAGAGAGAGCAGGGGAGGGGCAGAGAGAGATGGAGACAGAATCTGAAGCAGGCTTCAGTCTCTGAGCTGTCAGCACATAGCCCAGTGCAGAGCTCAAATTCATAAGCTGTGAGATCATGACCTGAGCCAAAGTTGGATGCGTAACCAACTGAGCCTCCCAGGCACCCCTCCCAATTTTAAAACTATGTACATGGGTAATGGAGACATTCTCTTCAAGCTGACAAAACATGGTAGTTGTAACGGTACTGATATTTAAACTCCAAAGGAGCCAGTTGCAATTTTGAATGGACAATCTATTTCAGGTGGCTAGGCTCAAATTGACTATCTTTTGTAAATCTTTTTGGATTTGTTCTTAATTTCACATTGGAGTACTATGATAGATAATAACTGACAATTATGAATACTTATTATTTACCAGGTATACAACTAACTCATTTAACCACCCCAATAACCCTAAGAGGTAGGTATTATATCTATTCCCACTTTATGATTGAGAAAACTGACACAAAGGGAGGTTAAATAAATCACCCAAGTTCATACTGCTAGCAAGTGGCAGAAGACAGCTTCACATTCAGGGCACCTGGCCCCAGAGTCTGTGCTCTTAAGCACCATGCTTGTTAAAAGCAAATAAGATCAACAAGCAACCCAGCAAAGGAAGCCAGCCAGAGTCCGTTGGCTGCTCCCCTCAAGAATGGGGAATAGAGTCTTTAGACAAAGCTCTACATTTAGGGAATGTTTGGCTTCTCCTGCATGTGATTCTCTTGCACTGGGAACTCAGCAGCAGTGCTCCTGGGATGACAGTGTTTGCCGATTTTGCTGCCGAGGGCTCAGCATTAATTCTGTGCCTAGTATTTTAATTTCCCATCTTGTTGACTCACCCTTTCTGGTGTGAGCACTATGGAAGGAGAGGTTCCTACTTATTATGCAACGCTAAGCTCAATAGCTGGTGTAGAGTAGTATTCAGTTGGCTAGGTGTAATTGATCTAGGTTCTCTGTTAAGTCCTACTGGGTGCAGCCCACTTTGCTTTCTCATGCCCTTCCCCCTGCTTATGATGTGCAGCACCTGGATTGTTCCAACCAGGCCTTTGGAATTGCTCCAGAGTGGCTTCAGTGAACTACTCTTGTGTTTTAAAGAAGCTGCCTTTTAGCCCCCTAGTGGCATTCCTTCTCATTATGTCAATGACTCTTGCTTGGGCTTGTGCATCAAGGACATGGTCAATGTTTTCTGAAACAAGTTGAAGACAGTGGGAGCAACACAGTGTTGTGTGGATTAAGGTTATGCCTCCAGAACCTGATGTACCTGGTGTCCAGTCCCAGCCACTTGCCAGCTGTGTGACCTTGAGTATATTGCCTAACCTCTTGGAGCCTCTCTTCCTTTATGGGCTCAATGGATATTTTAAAAATAGCACCACTTCACAAGGTCAGTGTGAGGACTGAAAGAGATACTGTACAAAAATGCTAAGCCCATAGTAAGTCTCAACTTATGTTAGCTATTGTTGCCTTTTTCCTCTCACAGCCAAAAATCCAGCTTAAGTGTTGCCCTTAAATATTCTAAATTCAGAGCACCCATGTTTTTTCCAAATTTAGTTCTAGGATTCCATTGGACTATAGCCTCCTTGAGGTCAGGGTGTGTATCTGTCTTGTTCACAGGTTGTGACCTTATACCAAGGCAAGTGCCTGGCATGCATTAGGCACCCAAAGGTGTTTTGTGAATGGACAGATGAATAATCAGAAACCCAGGGGCTGCAAGTCTCATGGGTTTTCTCCTGAAGACAAGGTTGAATCTAGAAGGCTAGAGACCTGGCCCCAGGTAGTGGATAGAATTCAAAAGAGAGTCAAATGCCTAGAATCTGGATCCAGACCCATGATCTCTTTTTCCCAAACTCTTTGTAATGCACCAATTCCTTAAAGACCTTTTAGTGGAATTAAAATGGATCAGCTTTGGGACACTTGGGACACTTGGTTGGCTCAGTCAGCTGAGCATCCAACTTTGGCTCAGGTCATGATCTTGCGGTTTGTGAGTTCAAGCCCCAAGCCCCACATCGGGCTTGCTGCTGTCAGCCTGTCAGCGGAAAGCCCACTTGGGATCCTCTGTCCCCCTCTCTCTGCCCTTTCCTTGCTTGTGCTCTCCCAAAGATAAATATAAATGGATCAGCTTCACTTATCTGCAGCATCAATGATAATGTGGACTGCATAAGGCAGGGATCACATCTGTCTTGATCACTACTTTATCCTCAGTGCCTAGCATGATGCCTGCTGTTCCATAAAGTCTTGTCAAAGAAATTCATGATGACAGGAAGCTATCTCATGTGCTGAAGGTGGCAGACAGGCGATGGGAAAGGAGCTGTATCTGGCTCCATCATGGGCACCTTTGCTCTAAGAGATCACGGAGAGCAGGTCTTAATGAGAATGTTCTTAGTTGTTCCATCTGCAGCACTGCAGTATTTGCTTGAACACAAGAGTGGGCACATGTCCGCCAAAAGTCTCCACATGGATTCTTGCTCTGCCTGCCCTGGTTTCCCTCCAGAGATCTACATGGTTTACTACTTCACCTCCTTCAGGTCTACTAAAATGTCACCTGTAGCAAATACTGTAAGTGACCCATCTGTGTGTCCTGGCCACCTTCCAACTGCCAAATCTGTATCTATGCCAGAGAGCCCTCCCCATCATCCAAAAAGCACCAGGACATTGACAGCCAGGGGAGCAGCTCTCAAACACTGTTGGCTATTTATACTTTACTCCCTCAGCCGTTGGAGTGGGAGGGATAGAACCACTCTAAGTTTCCCAGAATTTGTTAGCAGGATTGAACTTCATTTGCCTCCCATGGGAGCTAACATAATTGTACACCCTTGATGGGTCACCTTCCCCCTCCCATGACATCTAGCAAACGAACTACCTTAATTCAAATCTTTGATTCAGGGTCTGTTTCTGGGAGAACTCAAGCCAAGACATTTACCTTTCTAGTAACGTTCCCCCCATCCTCATCTCCTCCCTACCTCCTCCCTACTTTATGAGTTTCCATGGCAGGTACCTGACATACTCCATATTTTACTTACTTATTTGGTTGACTACTGGTCCCCTCAACTAAAACATAAGCTTCATGAGGGCAGACCGAAATGGTTGTCTGTCATATTCATTACTCTGTTGTGCTGTTGCTACTGTCCAGAACAGCACCTGGCACTTACAATGATTTGTGGCAGAATTAATAAATCTGCAGCTGTAGAATAATCCATGAACCCAAAGTGTTGGAATAGAATAACTGCTTAGCAGTTTCAGGTTATGCTTCAGTGTGGTGGAAGGATACTTTAAATTATTTTTTAATGTTTATTCTTGAGAGACAGAGACAGAGACACAGAGAGTAGGCTGGGGGAGGAGCAGAGAGAGAAAGGGAGACACAGAATCCAAAGTAGGCTCCAGGCTCTAAGCTGTCAGCACAGAGCCTGACGCAGGGCTCGAACTCACAAACCACAAGATCATGACCTTAGCTGAAGTTGGATGCTCAACCTACTGAGCCACCCAAGTGGAGGATACTTTAAAAATTACTTTTGAAAAGCACTCAACTCTCTGTACTTCAAAGGCTACCAATGTCCCTCCGGGTTGTGCAGCCTTTAAGTTCTATTAGATTTGCTTTCCTGGAGTGTAAGCATGGGACAATACTCCTGTAAAGTCCTGTGTGTCCCAGACCAGCACAAGGCTGTTTTGCATCAGTGCTTGTATGTGATTTCTAGAAGTCCTCTGGACACTCTGCTGTGCTGTGCCAAGGAGAACACTTAAGACGTAGGTTCCTGTATTGTCCAGGCTGTATATTGGGTTTGGGGTGTGAGACTGTAACTGCCACCTTTTAGAGCCAACAGTGACCCTTTGGCCAGCAGAGTTTGGGGGCAACACTTTCATACCAAGACCCTCTAAAAACTGGGGAAATGACTGTGTCTTTTTTTTTCTGTTTCTCTGATAGGGGAAGATCTTGGGAATATGTGGGAATGTTGGAAGTGGAAAGAGCTCCCTCATTGCAGCTCTCCTAGGACAGGTAAACTGTGAAGACAGAACATTGACATGACACTGAAATGTCAGGTTCCCTACCTGCCGTGTTTGGGATCCTCTGAGAACAGTGGACCCAGTGGCTGGGCTCAGCTGCACTGGACACTGTGAAGACAGTTGATAGTGATTTTCAGGGGGTTAATGTTCTCATTAGCTCCATGCCTCTTGTCCATGTATGGCTGAGCTTTTCATACACCCTTGGGTTTGTCTCCTAAGGACCTGTGTTAAACACTGACTGCTTCCTTGCCTAGAACACCACCTTTGTCAAAGGAAGAGGGAAGTCATTAAATCCATGTTTTTTCCCATGACTTGGGCCATCCTGATTAGAAAGGCCAGTAAGTCAACTTGGTAGGGAAGGACCAAGAAACCTAAGACTCACCATGACTCTAGGTCTGTTTTTCCCTTTGTCCATATCCATATCCCCAGTGTCTGCCCACAGCAGCAGCTCAGTCAAGCCTTCTTTGATGGAGTGGCTGAATGCATGCATCAACTAACACAGCAATGTGCCCTCAACTTCTCTGCAGACCTCATGGTAGGAACAGGGAGGAGCCCAGGGGTCTTGTCCTTTGTCTGCTACTTCTAGCTGTGTGACCCCAGCAAAATGCCAGGCCATTTATTGTATTCACAAGGCTCTAAATTGATATAGTTTCTCATCCCAAATGAATGAATATTAAGTCCTCTTTCTTCCCACCCTGCTGTTCCTAGAGAGAAGCTTGGGTGCCTGTAGCTGGGAGAGGAGGAACCTCTGGAGAAATGAGGACACCAGGCTCAGAAGAATCTGCTAGAATAGGGTGACTTCTTTTGGCCTCAGCTGACTCATTTCCAGAAAGAGTGACAATTCCTTCCCTGTCCGAAGGAGGAAGTTGGGGCAGAATCCCATGAGCTCCTAAGGTTACTTATGCCCTGGGATTCTGTTGTGTGTGCCTGTCATAAATAGCCCTAGAGTCAGCAGGTGTGTTACAGGTGACCCATCCCAATTGTCTATCGAATAACATGAGGCTCTCCACAGAATCCCATAAAAGATGAGCCAACTTCTGCTCAGATATCTCCAGCAATGGAGAACTAATTATTTCACAGCCAGTTCCCTCTTTGGAGAGTTTTGATATATGGAAGTGGAGTTTGCCTCCTTTTAACTTCTACCCTTTGTTCCGCTCCTTTGGAATCTCTCAGAGAAAAGAGAATCTATCTCCCATGTAACAGTGGTGAGATTAGATGCCTCACCATAGTCACTGGGATAGGGGGTGGCAGGGTGGCTGATGAGTGGACTCTAGACTGCCTATGTTCAACACCTGCCTCAGCCTCATGCTCATTATTTAATCTTGGGTAAGTAACTGAGGCTCTCTGAACCTCAGTTTCCTTGTCCGTAAAATGGGGCTTAGGAGGGTTGTGGTGAGGATTAAATAAGATAATGTATATAATAGTTATAGGATAATTCCCAGGGCCAATCATGGTGACCAGCATTTTGTATGCACTTAACCTTATTTTGCCTATTATTATTACCATTATTGTCATTATCTTTTTCTCTTCTCCAAGTCTAATGTTCTCTGTCTCTTGGGACATTCCTGAGGTGAAATTGTGTCCCATCCCTTGACCTTGGCTATCTTCCTTTCCTGTCCACAATACACAGCTGCTGCTGCATCAGCCCTGAGCACCTTTTAGAGCCATCTCTTGCATATGTCCTCTCTTGCATATGTCCTCTCCTGACAGCTTTGAACATGGCTTCACCACCAGCTGTCAGATGCCCACAGTGTGGTATCATCTTAAGTGCACTTATGTACTTGGGGTCACAAACTAGAGCACATGCAAGTTTTTAATTGGATTGTTCAATCTGCTACATGAAATTGGATTTCCACTCCTCTTGAAGAATGAGAAATTCTGGCTGCACCAGGCCTGCATCCTTGGTACCAGGCCCTGCACCAAATGTGCAGGCTGAATTGAGGCTGCTTCCTTGAGACAGAACACACCAGGACCACCATCCATAGCCATGTAGGCTATGCCCTGCCCCTGGGGCCTGGCTGAGGGGGGTGGGATATAGCCAGTGTACCTGCAAAAGGAAGCCTTTGTGATGTTGAGTCCTTTCAGAAGGCATCTTATTCTGGCTGCACCAAGGTGCCATGTGGCCTCTCTGGCCTACAGCAGGACTCACCACTGCCTCTTCTGTGACATTCCTCCCTGGCCCCTTGTAGGTTTTTGACTTTGAGACCATCATTCTACACATCTGGGCTTTGCAGTATGTGGACAAGACATCTTGTTGACCCTCTTGCGCCATCATAATTAATGTTCATAGAATAAGTGGGTGGCAAGTGTGCAGTGGGTCCCTGAAGAGAAGTCTGTGAGGTTTGGCTTCTGAAGGCATTCTGGTCTTGTTACTCCAGATGCAGTTACAACAAGGGATCGTGGCACTCAATGGGACTGTGGCCTATGTTTCCCAGCAAGCATGGATCTTTCATGGAAATGTGAGAGAAAACATACTATTTGGAGAAAAGTATGATCACCAAAGGTAATATTAACTTTGAAAGCATGAGGCCCTTCAGTATTTGATTCCTTCTGCTACAGATGCCTATGCCATTGGTAATGATTGCTAATTCCTTTAATGAATTCTGATTAAACACTCATCAGAGCCAAGTGGGTGTTGGTTTTTCTCTTCCTAACCCAAGAGTTCAGGAGAGGTGCCTTCTGCAGACTTGTGATCACACTCTAAGAAATGGATGGAATCGGCACTTCATTCCCAGCACACAGTAGCATATGTTCTGAGGTTCTCTGTGAGAGTGCATATGTTGTCTGACTGGAGAAAGATATATCTGGAAATTTGCTTTAGGCCAAGTAACCAAAACTGCTCAAAATTGTGAGCAGCAAGTACACAATTAATCAGCTCTGAAATTATTAATTGACATCAGTCAACCACAAGAATATATTGCTGTTAATGTCCTCAAAATTATCTAATGGAATAAAAACAAAGTTCATGTCATAATTTTTGTATACACTTTGTGCCATTATCTTTAAGCTCTGGAAAATAATAGCTTTCTATGGTTCTCTGCTGGGTTTGGTATGCTGCTGTGTACATTCTCTCTCTAATGAGAATTCTACAAACACCCATTTAGGGAGATCCTGGCATCATATCCCCATTTTACAGATGACGAAGCTGAAGCTTAGAAGGAGAGTTGACCTGCCCAAGGTCAAGGCTATTAAATGGCAGTGATTGAGTCCTGAATGCCAGGGTAACATCATTTATTCTCACTGGTGTTTCCTGACATCTGGGTCCCCCTGAAACCTCCCTAAGCTCCATGATGCTGAAGTAAAGACTAGTGGAGTTGGCTTTCAAAATCTGCTGTCAGCTTTCCAGTTATGGTCTGGACTTTCATATCTTATTTTTTGAATGCACAAACTGTCCTTGCTGACTGACATTGGCCAGCATGTGTGAGTTCCCAGCAAGAGGTCTATTACTTCCTCTCATCTTCCCTGGCCATGGCATCCTGCTGCCAGGAGGCTCAAGAGTGGCAGGAAGTTCTGATCAGTGCAGGAGTCCTTGGCACCAGTTGCACTGCTCTGCTCAGCATTTCCTGGCCTGACTTTACCTGTGCCTCTTCCCTGCTCCACCTGGAATTGCTTTTCTTTCTTCAGTAGCAGGCTAGTAGGAGGTATTCCTATCCTTATCACTTAGAATGTCAGGGCAAATATTTACAAAATACCTGCAATATGCAGGGCCATGAAGGATTATGGGGGACAGAAGGGTGGCTCAGATGCGTCATTACCCCTCAGATGTTCAAGTCCGGGAAGGGGCTGTAAGAGATGTATAGAAATAACAGTGCACCAAGAAGGAATGTGCCAAGTGGCAGGAGGCTGTGCTGGATTGTTCAGTGACAGCAGAAATCATGAGAGGGAAGAGAGGGTAGTGCTTGAATTGGGCCTGGTAGGGTGGATTAAGCATCCTTTGTATGTGGCATCTCTAGCAGAGGCTTTGCTCCTAGGGCAAACATAGTGGCTCTCAGGCCCCAGGAAGGAAGGAAGGTGAAGGGAAGCTTAAGATGGGGGTGGGGGTGTCAAAGGGATGAAGATGTGCTGAGCACTCTGAATCTCATAGTTAAAGATTGGCAAGGGTAATAATATTAATAGTAACCATCAATGATGGAGAATTTGCTATGCACCAGAAATTGTGTTAATGGATTTACATATGTGTTCTTGTTTCCTTCTTACAACACAATCAGAATTATTAGCACAATTTTATAGAGTGGAGAGTGAAGATCAGGGAGGTACAGTCACTTCTCCAAGGTTACCCAGCTGGATTCAAATGCAGATTGTTCTGGGGGTGCCTGGGTGGCTCAGTCTGTTAAGTGTCGGACTTTGGCTCAGGTAATGATCTCATGGCTTGTGAGTTCGAGCTCTGCATTGGGCTCTGTGCTGACAGCTCAGAGCCTGAAGCCCACTTCGGATTCTGTGTCTCCCTCTCTCTCTGCCCCTCCCCCTGCTTACTTTCTGTCTCTCTCTCTTTCCTTCAAAAATAAATAAAACATTAAACAACAAACAAAAAACAAAAAACCCACCAAATGCAGATTGTTCTGATTTTAAAGCCCCTGGTTTTTAAAAAAAAAATTTTGTGAGTATAGTTGACACACAATGTTACATTCATTTCAGGTGTACAACATAGTGATTCAACTTCTCTGTATGTTATGCTATGCTCACCTGAGGTGTAGCTACCATCAGATACCATGTAACTCTATTACAATATCATTGAGTAGATACCCTGTGCTGCACCTTTCATCCCCATGGCTTATTTATTCTGTAACTGGAAGGCTGTATCTCCCACTCTCCCTTCAGCCATTTTGCCCATTCCCTCCCCCTCCAGCAACCATTAATTTGTTCTCTGTAGTTATGTGTCAGATTCTGCTTTTTGTTTGTTTATTCAGTTGTTTTATTTATTTATTTATTTATTTATTTATTTATTATTGTCTTTGTCTATTCATGCACCAACACCAGTCTGTTTCTTTCTTTCTTTCTTTCTTTCTTTCTTTCTTTCTTTTTCTTTCTTCTTTCTTTTTAAATATAAATTATTGTCAAATTGGCTAACATACAGTGTGTAAAGTGTGCTCTTGGTTTTTGGGGTAGATTCCCATGGTTCATCACTTACATACAACACCCAGTGCTCATCCCAACAAGTGCCCTACTCAAAGCTGATCACTCATTTTCCCCTCTTCCCTACCCACCCCCCCATCCACCCTCAGTTTGTTCTCTGTTCTAGGAGTGTCTTATGGTTTGCCTCCCTCCCTCTCTGTTTGCAACTATTTTTTCCCCCTTCCCTTCCCACATGGTCTTCTGTTAAGTTTCTCAAGATCCACATATGAGTGAAAACATATGATTTCTGATTGACTTATTTCACTCAGCGTAATACTTTCCAGTTCCATCCACACTGTTGCAAGTGGCACGATTTCATTCTTTCTCATTGCCAAGAACTATTCCATTGTATATATAAACCACATCTTCTGTATCCATTCATCACCTAATGAGCATTTAGGCTTTTTCCATAAATTCGCTATTGAAGGTGCTGATATAAACATTGGGGTACATGTGCTCCCATAAATCAGCACTCCTGTATTCCTTGTAGTATCTACTTGTAATTAGTATCTACTTGTAATTCCTACCAGTGCTATTGCTGGGTCATAGGGTAGTTCTATTTTTTTTGTTTTTGTTTTTTTGTTTTTTTTTCAATATATGAAGTTTATTGTCAAATTGGTTTCCATACAACACCCAGTGCTCATCCCAAAAGGTGCCCTCCTCAATACCCGTCACCCACCCTCCCTTGCCTCTCACCCCCCATCAACCCTCAGCTTGTTCTCAGTTTTTAAGAGTCTCTTATGCTTTGGCTCTCTTCCACTCTAACCTCTTTTTTTTCCTTCCCCTCCCCCATGGGTTTCTGTTAAGTTTCTCAGGATCCACATAAGAGTGAAACCATATGGTATCTGTCTTTCTCTGTATGGCTTATTTCACTTAGCATAACACTCTCCAGTTCCATCCCAGAACTAGACTCACAAACGTATGGCCAACTAATCTTTGACAAAGCAGGAAAGAATATCCAATGGAAAAAAGACAGTCTCTTTAACAAAGGGTGCTAGTAGAACTGGGCAGCACCATGCAGAAGATTGAAACTAGACCACTTTCTCACACCATTCACAAAAATAAACTCAAAATGGATAAAGGACCTGAATGTGAGACAGGAAACCATCAAAACCCTAGAGGAGAAAGCAGGAAAAGACCTCTCTGACCTCAGCTGTAGCAATTTCTTATTTGACACATCCCCAAAGGCAAAGGAATTAAAAGCAAAAATGAACTACTGGGACCTTATGAAGATAAAAAGCTTCTGCACAGTAAGGGAAACAACCAACAAAACTAAAAGGCAACCAACGGATGGGAAAAGATATTTGCAAATGGCATATCGGACAAAGGGCTAGTATCCAAAATCTATAAAGAGCTCACCAAACTCCACACCCGAAAAACAAATAACCCAGTGAAGAAATGGGCAGAAAACATGAATAGACACTTCTCTGAAGATGACATCCGGATGGCCAACAGGCACATGAAAAGATGCTCAACATCGCTCCTCATCAGGGAAATACAAATCAAAACCACACTCAGATATCACCTCACGCCAGTCAGAGTGGCCAAAATGAACAAATCAGGAGACTATAGATGCTGGAGAGGATGTGGAGAAACGGGAACCCTCTTGCACTGTTGGTGGGAATGCAAATTGGTGCAGCCGCTCTGGAAAACAGTGTGGAGGTTCCTCAAAAAATTAAAAATAGACCTACTCTATGATCCAGCAATAGCACTGCTAGGAATTTACCCAAGGGATACAGGAGTACTGATGCATAGGGTCACTTGTACCCCAATGTTTATAGCAGCACTCTCAACAATAGCCAAATTATGGAAAGAGCCTAAATGTCCATCAACTGATGAATGGATAAAGAAATTGTGGTTTATATACACAATGGAGTACTACGTGGCAATGAGAAAGAATGAAATATGGCCCTTTGTAGCAACATGGATGGAACTGGAGAGTGTGATGCTAAGTGAGATAAGCCATACAGAGAAAGACAGATACCATATGGTTTCACTCATATGTGGATCCTGAGAAACTTAACAGAAACCCATGGGGGAGGGGAAGGAAAAAAAAAAGAGGTTAGAGTGGAAGAGAGCCAAAGCATAAGAGACTCTTAAAAACTGAGAACAAGCTGAGGGTTGATGGGGGGTGAGAGGCAAGGGAGGGTGGGTGATGGGTATTGAGGAGGGCATCTTTTGGGATGAGCACTGGGTGTTGTATGGAAACCAATTTGACAATAAACTTCATATATTGAAAAAAAAGGAACTATAAGCAAAACAATAAAGAAATCCCAAAGCCAGAATAAGAAATCATAAAGATTAGAGTGGAAATAAATAATATAGAATAAAAAAACCCCAGTAGAACAAATCAATGAAACTAAGAGTTGGTTTTGTGAAAAAATAAACAAAATTGGTAAACCCATAGCCAGACTTCTCAAAAAGAAAAGAGAGAGGACCCAAATAGATAAAATCACGAATGAAAATGGATTTATCACAACCAATCCCTCAGAAATATAAGCAATTTTCAGATAATACTATGAAAAATTATATGCTAACAAACTGGACAACCTGGAAGAAATGGACAAATTCGTAGACACCTACACACTTAAAACTCAAATGGGAAGAAATAGAAAATTTGAACAGACCCATAAGAAGTGAAGAAATTGAATCAGTTATCAAAAATCTCCCAACAAATAAGAGTCCTGGGCCAGATGGCTTCCCTGGGGAATTCTACCAGACATTTAAAGCAGAGTTAATACCTATCCTTCTCTAGCTGTTCCAAAAAAATAGAAATGGAAGGAAAACTTCTGGACTTATTCTATGAAGCCAGCATTACCTTGAATCCCAAACCAGACAGAGAGCCCACAAAAAAGGAGAATTACAGGCCAATATCACTGATGAACATGGATGCAAAAATTCTCAACAAGATACTAGCAAATCGAATTCAACAGTGTATTAAAAGAATTATTCACTATGATCAAGTGGGATTCATTCCTGGGCTGCAGGGCTGTTCAATATTCACAAATCAATCAATGTGATACATCACATTAATAAAAGAAAGGATAAGATCCATATGATCTTGTCAATAGATGCAGAAAAAGTATTTGACATAACAGATGAACATAAGGGAAGGGAAACAAAAATAATATAAAAACAAGGAGGAGGGCAAAACAGAAGAGACTCATAAATATGGAGAACAAAACAAGGGTTACTGGAGGGGTTGTGGGAGGGGGTATGCGCTAAATGGGTAAGGGGCACTAAGGAATCTACTCCTGAAATCATTGTTGCACTATATGCTAACTAATTTGGATGTAAATTAAAAAAAAATTAAATTAAAAAAAAGCATTTGACAAAACACAGCATCCTTTCTTAATAAAAACCTTAAAGAAAGTTGGGATAGAAAGAACATACTTAAACATCATAAAAGCCATATATGAAAAGCTCACAGCTAATACAATCCTCAATGGGGAAAAACTGAGAGCTTCTCTCCTGAGATCAGGAACATGACAGGGATGTCCACTCTCAGCACTGTTGTTTAACATAGTGTTGGAAGTCCTAGTATCAGCAATCAGACAACACAATGAAATAAAAGGCGTCAGAATTGGCAAAGAAGTCAAACTTTCACTTTTCGCAGACGACATGATACTCTACATGGAAAATCCAAAAGACTCCACCAAAAGACTGCTAGAACTGATACATTAATTCATCAAAGTCACAGGGTACAAAATCAATGTACATAAATCGGTTGCAGTTTTATACACCAGTAATGAAGCAACAGAAAGAGAAATAAAGAAACTGCACCATTTACAATTGCACCAAGAACCATAAAATACCTAGGAATAAACCTAATCATTTGTGTTTTTTTTTAATTGCACATGTGAGTGAAATCATATGGTGTTTGTCTTTCTCAGTCTGACTTATTTAATGGACCTAGAGGTCCAACCTAGAGGATGGACCTCTAGGTCCATCCATGTTGTTGCAAATGGCATGATGTCATCCTTTTTAAAGACTGTGTAATATTTCATCACACACACACACACACCCATCACACCCATCACATCTTCCTTTTCCATTCATCTATCAATGGATACGTATGTTGCTTTGATATTTTGGCTACTTTAAATAATGATGCAATAAAAATAGGTGTGCATATATCTTTCAAATTAGTGTACTTGTTTTCTATGGGTAAATACCCAGTAGTGGAATCCCTGGATCACATGGTAATTCTATCTTTAATGTTTGAGAGGCCTCCACATTATTTTTCACAGTGACTGTACCAATTTAAATTCCGAACAACAGTGTATGAGGGTTCCTTTTTCTTCACATCCTTTCCAACACTTGTTACTTCTTGCCTTTTTGATTTTAGCCATTCTGACAGGTTTAAGGTGATATCTCAGTGGTTTTGATTTGCCTGATGAATAATGATGTTGAGCATCTTTTCATGTGTCTTTTGGTCATCTGTATGTCTTTTCTGGAAAAATGTCTACTCAGGTCCTTTGCCTCTTTTTTAAAATCAGATTGGTCTTTTTGGTGTTGAGTTGTAGAAGTTCTTTTATATATTTTGGATATCAATGCCTTATTGGGTATATCATTTGCAAGTACTTTCTCCCATTCAGAAGGCTGCATTTTTTGTTTTGTTGATGGTTTCCTTTACTGTGCAAAAGGCTTTTATTTTGATGGAGTCCCAATAATTTATTTTTTCTTTTGTTTCCCTTGCCTTAGGAGACATACCTAGAAAAATATTGCTACAGCCAATGTCAGAGAAATTATGGCCTGTGTTCTTTTCTAGGATTTTTATGGTTTCAGGTCTCAGGTTTAGGTCTTTAATCCTTTTGGAGTTTATTTTTGTGTATGGTGTTATAAAGTCCAGTTTCATTCTTTTACATGTTGCTGTCCAGTTTATTCAGCACCATTTATTGAAGAGACAGTCTTTTACCTGTTGAATATTCTTGTCTCCTTTGTCATTGATTAATGACCATGTAAGCAAGTGTTTATTTCTGGGCTCTCTATTTTCTTCCTTTGATCTATCTATGTGTCTACTGTTATGCCAATACCATACTGTTTTGATTACTACAGCTTTGTATTATGTCTTAAAATCTGGAATTGTGATACCTCCAGCTTTTTTTTTTTCTTTCTCAAGGTTGCTTTGGCTACTTGGGGTCTTTTGTGGTCCCATATAAATTTTAGTATTATTTGTTCTAGTTCTGTGAAAAATGCTATTGGTATTTTGATAGGGATTGCATTGAATCTCTAGATTGGTTTGGATAGTGTGGACATTTCAAATTCTTCCAATCCATGAGCACAGTGTATATTTCCATTTATTTGTGTCATCTTCAATTTCTTTCATCAGAATTTTATAATTTTCAGAGTACAGAACTTTCATTTCCTTGGTTAAGTTTATTCTTAGGTAGTTTATTATTTTTTCATACAATTGTAAATGGAATTATTTTCTTAATTTCTCTTTCTGCTACTTCATTATTAGCTTATAGAAATGCTACTGATTTCTGGGTATTAATTTTGTATCCTGTAACTTTATGGAATTCATTTGTTACTTGTGGTTTTTTGGTGGGGTCTTTAGGATTTTCTATGTATAGTTTCTTTTTTAAATATAAAATTTATTGTCAGACTGGTTTCCATACAACACCCAGTGCTCATCCCAACAGGTGCCCTCCTCAATACCCATCACCCACCCTCCCTTCCCTCCCAGCCCCCATCAACCCTCAGTTTTTAAGAGTCTCTTATGGTTTGTCTCCCTCCCTCTCTAACTTTTTTGTTTCCTTCCCCTCCCCCATGGTCTCCTGTTAAGTTTCTCAGGTATAGTTTCATGTCATCTGCAAATAGTGACAGTTTAACTTCTTTGCCAATATGAATGCCTCTTATTTCTTTTCCTTGTTTGATTGCTATGGCTAGAACTTCCAGTACCATGTAAAATAAAAGTGGCAAAAGTAAATATCCTGGTCTTGTTCCTGATTTTAGAGCAAAAGCTCTCAGTTTTTCACCATTGAGTATGATATTTGGTGTGTGACTTTTTCATATATGGCCTTTATTATGTTGATATATATTTCCTCTAAACCCACTTTTTTTGGGAGTTTTTATCTGAAGGATGCTGGATTTTGTCAAATGCTTTTTCTGCATCTATTGAGACGATCATATGATTTTCAGCCTTCATTTTGTTGAGGTGGTGTATTATGTTTATTGATTTGCAAATAATGAACCATTCTTTTGTCCCCAGAATAAAACCCACTTGATTGTGGTGAATGATCGTTTTAATGTATTGTTAAATGGGGTTTGCTAATATTTTGAGGATTTTTGCATCTATGTTCATCAGGGATATTGGCCTTTCTTCTTTCTTTCTTTCTTTCTTTCTTTCTTTCTTTCTTTCTTTCTCCTTCCTTCCTTCCTTCCTTCCTTCCTTCCTTCCCCCGTCTCTCCCCCTCCATACCTCCCTCCTTCCTTCCCTCCCTCTCTTTTTTGTGTTCTTTGTATGGTCTTGGTATCAGGGTAATGCTAGCTTCATAGAATGTATTTGGAAGCTTTCCTTCATCTTCTATTTTTTGGAATAATTTGAGGAGAATAGGTATCAACTCTTCTTTAAATATTTGGTAGAATTCACCTGTGAATCCATGTGGCCCTGGACTTTAAGTTTTGGTAGTTTTTAAAAAATATATTATTACTGATTTAATTTTATTACTAGTAATTGGTCTGTCAAAAATTTCTATTTCTCCCTGATTCAGGTTTGGAAGATTGTGTAATTAATTCTAGGAATTTATCCATTTCTTCTAGGTTGCCCAATTTGTTGTCATATAATTTTTTATAGTATTCTCTTAGAATCTTTTGTATTTCTGTGGTGTCCATTTTTACTTCTCGTCTTTCATTTCTGATTTTAATTATTTGGGTCATTTCTATTTCTTGATGAGTGTTTATTAATTATGTTTATCTCTTCAAAGAATCAGCTTTTGGTTTAATTGATATTTTTTCCTGGTTTGTTTTAGTCTTTACATCATTTATTTCTCCTCTGAGCTTTATTATTTTCTTCCTTCTACTCATCTTGGGCTTTGTTCTTCTTTTTCTAATTCCTTTAAGTATAAGTTTAGATCATTTGAGTTTTTTATTGCTTTTTAGGAAGGCCTGTATCACTATATACTTCTCTGTTAGAACTACTTTTGCTGTGTCCCAAGGATTTTGAACCATTGTGTTTTCATTTTCATTCGTCTCCATGGCTTTTTTTATTTCTTCTTTGATTGCTTCATTGACCCATTGATTGTTAAGTATCATGTTGTTTAGACTCCACGGATTTGTGTTTTTCCAGAATTTTTTCTTGTGATTGGTAGTTTTATACCTGCTGTAATTAGAAAAGATGTGTGCTATGATTTCAGTCTTCTAAAATTTATTGAGGCTTGTTTTGTGGCCTAATATGTGATCTATTCTGGAGAATGTTTCATGTGCACTCAAAAAGAATGTATATTCTGTTGTTTTTGGATAGAATGTTCTTTATATATCTCTGAGGGTCATCTGGTTTAATGTGTCATTCAAAGACACTGTTTTCTTACTCATTTTCAGCCTGAATGGTCTATCCACTGATGTACATGGGATGTTAAAGTCTTCTACTATTATTGTATTACCATCAATTTGTCTCTTTATATTCATTAATATTTGCTTTATGTATTTAGGTGCTCCAATGTTGGATACATAGATATTTACAATTGTTATATCCTCTAGTTAGATTGATCCCTTTATCATTATGTAATATTTTGCCATTATAATTCTGACATAATTTATCATTATGTAATACTTTGTCTCTTACTACAGTATTTGCTTTAAAGTCTATTTTGTCTAATGTAAATATTACTACCTTGCCAAAGCCCCTGATATTAACCACCATGTATACCACTCCTAAAGGTGGCATGTGGGCATGATGCTCAGGGCTATGCCCAGCTTCTGCTCCAGGGTATTGAGTGCTGCCAGGGGCCAGTGTGCCAGCTGAAGGGTAACTACTCATGATCTGCCTGCTCACTCTCTTGCTGGTAACCTTTATTGGGAAGGTGTGTCTTGCAAAGTCTGAGTTGTGAGACTTTCCCATTGTCATGCATTGAGAAAGAGGATCCCAATGATGGTGATGATGGTAATGATATCAATTAACCAATAAATCAATTAGTCAACTAATTAACCTTTGTGGAGGCAGGAGGCCTTTCAAGTGGTACAGAAACCTAGGGTCCAGTGGCTGGAACTGGCTGCTCCTTGGATAGGGCATGAGCTTGAACTCCAGGGAATTCAGAGCAGGAACCAGTTCCTGAAGAAGCTATGTGGTGTACTCTGGTTCCCTGGGAGAGATTCTATCTAGAGTGGGGGCAGTCTGAGTGGGAATGAGGTACAGAGAAAACCCAGGGAGGAGGGTGTGAAATTTTCTCATAGCTTGGGATCTGGACATCTCTGAGTTCCTGCCTACTAACTTATTGACTTTCCTGGATCCCTTGCTCTCAGTCCCCCAAGGAGAGGGACTGGGGTCATGCCCAGTAGGTCATGGGATCCCCAGCATGATGGGGGATCCTGTCCTTTGCAGGATGAGTGGCTGATCTGAGCATCATGGCTACTGAGAGTTGGTTAGGGTCTTGCCCATTAGAGTCCCTACAGGCTGGACCAGGGCTAGAAAGTGCACAATGCTGAAGGATATTCCAAAGGGCTGGGAGGTCTAAGGAACTGAGATCTTATTCCTGCTTGGCCTCTCTGCTTCTCAAGCAGCATTCTCTGTGCCCAGTGTCCAAAAGTGTCTCAGGTGGAGAAAGGTTGCTTTCTCCAACCTTGTAGGAGTTACTGGTGGATAGAGGACCATCTTGGCGCAGATGTCAGAATCATCATTAGTAATCACCCCAACATCCTGCTATTATACCCTCCACCAACACACATCTCTTCCATTCACGGTCTTGTATCCTTTGGGAAGCCTCCCACAGTGACCTTCGCCCACACTTGTCACTCCCTTCTCTGACTCCCAAGAGCAGTGCTAGCAGTTGGTGCCCCCAGTTTTGTTTTTCAGAGGTTCCATGTGCATTGATGTCATCTTCCCCTCAAGGCAGGAAGCCTGTGAGGGGAAGGGCCATCCCTGACTCAACTCCACATAAGGAGTGTGGGGATGCCTATGAGTCAAGGGGAAACTGTCCTTGGGACATCAAAGATGAAGCAACTGGCCACCTCCCTGCCTTACCCCATTGACACCAGCAATGCCTTTCCAGGCAACCCAGGGAAGAAATTGTGTCTTTTGTTATCACACTGAAATTTCTGTCCACAGGTATCAGCACACGGTTCGTGTCTGTGCCCTCCAGAAGGACCTGAGCAACCTTCCTTATGGAGACCTGACTGAGGTGAGCAGAGCTGGGAGCTCAGCTCCACTGCAGTGGCATGGCAGCACGGCTGCCCAGGTGGAAAGGGGGAGGCTGACAGGCCCCAGTTCCATCCACATTTAGATGCCCTGGAGGACAGAAAGGTCCCAAGAAATGTGGGACCAGCCAGGTTCTACCATCCTGAATTCTCCATCTTGTTTTATTCTTGGGGGATTATTACAATGGATGTGGTACCAACTCCACCTGTATTGGGTTCAGCATTGTAACTCCTGGGGCCATTCCCAGTCTGCCTATTATCTTAGAAAATGTTTCTGTTGGAAGCTGCTTCCTTATCTCATGGGCTGGCTCTGTCCTCTAAAGACAGAGGTCCAGGGGTGCTGCATTGTGGCTGGAGTCTCAAGGGCCCCTTCTTGCCTCATTTTCTCTGCCCTCCAAACATTACTCCCAGCTGCTTGTCCCAAGAGCTGCCTGGGTCCTTGGTGGAGTCTGCCAACTCAGGTGACTTGGGTGGGGAGAAGTCACTGTGCCATCTTCCTGTCTCCCGATCCCAGTGTGTCCTCTGCTTAGTCTCCACACTTTGCCAACCCCCTAAAGGATACCAGAGAGCTAAAGCATCTTGAAGAAAGACCAGTTTGGAACACATTGCCTTTCTCTGCTGGTGCCCTTAATGTGCCTGTGTCAAGGAAATGGTCACCACAGCCATCCTGGCCTGGCATTCAGGACCTCTCTTGCTGCAGTCCTGGCCCACCTTCCCAGGGTTTGCTTCTACTCATCCCTACCTGCCCACCTAAGTGTGCACTTGCCTTCCAGCTTTCAGACCTCTGTTTTTGCTATTGTTACCACCCTTTGAGTTCTAACCCCAAATCCACCCCCTGGAGGGGGAGACTTCCCTTTCTTGAATCTTGTGGACTGATGTAATTTGCCCCAGAATACTTGGCTTATGCTTCTCAGTTGGCATTTGTTAAATCCTGCTTTGCACCATTATTATGTGTGTAACTGACCAGGCCTCCACTTTCTGCTAATATGTGAGCTCACAGTAGATGGGAGACTTTTTTGGTCCAGCTTCATATGTCTTTCCCCAGTGCTCAACCCAATGCCTGGCTGAATATAATGGGGGTTCACTTTGGGGTCAGTTGGACAGAATAACCTATAGTAGGCTATCTACCTTTTCATCTCTTCTACAAATACTCAATGAGTGCCTGCTCTGGGTCAGGTGTGGTGCCAGGCCTTACAGATATAGTGATGAACAAGGTAGACATGCCTTCTGCCTTCGTAGAGCTTAGAAATCCTAGTGGGGGTTGGGAGTTGATCCACAAGCAAGCAAATAGAGACCCCCCTTGTCCATCTGCTCCCAACCTCTTCTCCCTCCTGTTCACCTGTCCACTCTTCCAGATCTTTCTGCTCAACAGTTCCCTTTGGTGTTAGTGGTCAAGACATAGCCCCTCCCTATGGTATATGCACCGGAATGGGGCTGTTGTAAGCTAGGTCCCCCCCACTCAACATTGGAATGAGTTTTTCCCCTAGTTGCCACCGTCCACCAGGCTTTCTGCAGAAGCAAATATTCTACTTCCCAAGGCATATGATGCAGTCCAGGGTCCTTATAAGGGGTGGATGAGCTGGGACATAGTAATGATCAGAAGAGTCTTGCGAAGCTTCAAGAAGTTCTTGCTCCCTGAGGACTGCAGGGTGGGGTTGGAGCCTAGAGATGGGCAGTAGTATTGCTCCTGTCTACAGATTGGGGAGCGGGGCCTCAACCTCTCTGGGGGACAGAGGCAGAGGATCAGTCTGGCCCGTGCTGTCTACTCGAACCATGAAATCTACTTGCTGGATGACCCCCTGTCAGCAGTGGATGCCCACGTGGGGAAGTATGTCTTTGAGGAGTGCATCAAGAAGACGCTCAGCGGGAAGACCATCGTTCTGGTGACCCACCAGCTGCAGGTGACTGGGACTGGCAGGATCCATGAGGCCATAGGATGGGTGTGGCACCTAATGCTCACAGAGTCTTCTCTTCTACCTAAACCTGCCTCTCCCATCCGAGGTTGTCTTCACCTGGACAGGGTCAGGGAGGGAGCAAGGTGTGTAGGTTACATTCATGATTCTCCCAAGCCATCCCATCTTTCATATAGCCCTGCCTGATCCTCTCTGTGCATGGCTCCTATTGGTCCTAACTTTGGATTCAGTGGGGCTGAGACCTTTCTTTACTAGAAGGTAGATTCTCCAGGAGCAGTGGACCCCTATATATGGGGTGGACATAGGGCACCTCTTCCAGCTCTGGACTACTGATGGTAGGGAGATGGAAAGCCAGGTGGAAACAATTCAGACTCACCCTTCCTCCAGCAAGGGCTGGGTGGGCCAGAGGCCAGGAGGTCCTGGGAGTCGGATAGGGGGCCCAGATGTCCCTGGTATCACTAACCAGGGGGAAAGGCTGGAGACCAGGACTTTCGGGCTAAGGCAAGACTCTTCTCCTTGCTCAGAGCCACTCTCTCAGGCTTAGGAACATGAATCTTGCTGAGGGGTTACTGAGCTTGCCTTGAATGGCTTGGCAGGTTGGGGAAAGTTCTCACAATGTCAACTTCATCGAGGGTTATGAATGTCTTGATGAATCAAAGGAATCCAAAACTCCCCTCCACTCTGAGACAAACCAGATTTCCCCCTGACTCTTCTTCTCCACAGTGAGCCCCTAGAGGTGTGTGGTATGCTCGTGTATATCTGTGTGTATATACATGTGTACATCTCCTGCTGGAGGAGAGATCCCACAGGAGTGACCTACATTGAGAGGACTGTTGGAGCAGAAATCCTGTTCTTTCCTCTCCTACCACCTATGGGGAAAATGTTCAACAGGGGCCTGGTCTGGGGGTAAGAAGCAGACCTCATGGCCTTTGCATGGGTAAGTCAACCTAGGGAAGGGGGAGGCAAATGAGGTTTCCATGGCTACAGGATGTTCTGGCCAAATTTTCTAAGATCTTCTATCAGTGTCTAGAAGGGCCAGCTTGAGAAGAGGGAAATTTTTTAAAGACCTAGGAAAACTGTTTCTTCCCATTGCTGTAGCTCTGCTTCCAGCCTCTTTGCTGAGGATTGGAGTTCTCAGAATAAACTCCAAGCATCTGAATTTTGGGTTCCCTCTGAGTGGGCTCGATCACCTCTGGGAAGCATCCAGTGGAGCTGGTACAGACAAGTTCCTCAGCTGGCCAGTCATCAGAGTGGAGGAGAAGGTTGGATTTCTTCTGGACCCCCATGAGGCCAGTGGAAATGGGGTCTCACCCAGCCAGGGCACTAAATGTTGTAACCACAGCTCTGCACTGTGAAGGTCCAATTCTTGGAGACCACCTGTAGTGGGGAGGGCTGTCTTCCTGAGGGGTTCTGGGTATCTGGAGGGGGACTTGTGGCCCCTGACAAATGTGGGCCATGGCTGTCCTTGTAGGAGTTCTGACTGGGGAGTCATCACATCAGACTGTTGGAGTCTTTGAACCTTGATGACTAATAGCATGACCCCAGGCAAGAAATATCTTTTCCCCAGGCCTTAGTCTCCTCAAAGAGTCTACCTTTCTCCAAGGTCATTGTCCCTCACTTTTTGAGTGTTGAAAAATGCAAGCATCCACAAGATGGCACTGGAGTCTCAGTCCAGCTGTCCATTGTTAGGGAAGAGGGGGCTCAGAGCCCCTGAACCAGAGCCCCTGGGTTTTCTAGAACATTTCTCTGCTGCTTTTACTTTTGGGCCCATAGCCAATCTGGACGCTTCCCAGGGCTTGGGCTGGACAATTGTTCTTCTACTTGAGGAAACAAATGAAATAAGAGCTGCGGTTGCCACTGAAATCTAACCCAGGGTCAGATTTTGTGAGTTTGCAGAACAAAGCTGCTCAAATCATGCAGGATCTCACTGGTGTGAACTGGGGAGGGAGGGTGCTCACTAGCCAGAGGACCTTCACCAGGAGCTCCCTTGGCTGCAATGTGGGCCCTCACAGGTAGAAAAGGCTTTGGGGCTGTTGCAGGCCCCATACCAATGTCTCAATTTCCATATCTGGAGAATGGACTGGTAACAAAGCTGCCACTTCCTTACTGGCTTGTGGGAGATTGAGAGATAAGAGACAAAACAAGATCAGGCTTTGAAAGGTAAGAAGATGCTGTATAAAGGCTAGATGTTATTTTCAGGAAAAAGAACCTCTCAGAGAGAGTCTCAACTGGACATTAAAAGCCAGTCTGTTCCTGCTTTGGCTGTCTGGGAAAGTGGACAAGAAGCTGAGTCATTAGTCCAAGGGAGGCAGAAAGGCTGGAGCTGTGCAAGCTGTCAGAATGGCTGTCATTTGGCCTTTTGAGCACCTTCCCCATTTCCCCAACACCCAATGGGGAGAGCAATGACCAAATGTAGCCACTTCTCTCAAGCTTCTAATCAAGTACATGAAAAGCTGATTTGACCATGGGTAGACCCTGGGTACAGGGAAAGACTTCTGGCCTGTATTGCAAAGGCTTCTTTGGGCAAAACTGTCTTAAATCTCATAGCATCTTGCCCCTGTATGAGGGACTTTCTGATCTTAGATGGGTTGACCTGACCCTCACTCCAAATGGGAGGAAACCCCTTTTAGCAGAACTCTTTGATTTCAAGAGTGATATGCAAATGAAGGGAACTCAAACCAGGAAAATAGAAGTGCTTTGGGCAAAAAATGTGGGATGCCATATTAAATGTATTTATATTTTTATTGTACAGATAAATCTGGTGTAAATTCCTGAGGCCAGGGGGTATGGCTTGGTGGCCGGGAACTGCTCCATGTTCTGCTTCTTGTGGGCTAGATGAGGATGATGAGGTGGGCTTGTAACTTTATAGCAGCAGAGTAAGGCTGTTGCTGGGGTCACATTTCCCCTTTCCACCAAACTTCGTCTTGCAGTAACTTGTCAATTTTATATTCCAAATTCCCCTGCTCCCGATCTGATTTCTTAGCAAGGCAGCTCATTTAGGGAACAGTAGGAAAGGAAGAGTCAATGTGCATCATAGTGACAACCAGAGGCTCCCTTTGTACTTGTGACACCAGTGTTCACTAGATCAGTGCTTCTCAACTGGGGGTCATTTTGCCATTTAGAGGGCATTTGTCAATATCTGGAAACATTTTTGCTTGTCACAACTGGGATGGGGGTGCTATTGGCATCTAGTGGGTTAGAGAGCAGGGAGGCTGCTAAATATCTTACTATGCACAAGACAGCCCCCCCGTTTTGCCCCAACAACAAAGAATCATCTGGCTCTCAGTGCCAATAGTGCCAAGGTTGATAACCTCTGCACTAGAGGAACTTGGAACACCACTGGATGGGAGTTTGGCACCACACTCTTCTCTTACCAGGCAGAAGTTCACTATAGGTCACTTTAATATCTCTGCAGTTCTTGGAGTCTTGTGATGAAGTCATTTTGTTAGAAGATGGAGAGATTTGTGAAAAGGGAACCCACAAGGAGTTAATGGAGGAGAGAGGGTGCTATGCAAAGCTGATTCACAACCTCCGAGGGTTGCAATTCAAGGTAACTCTTTGTACTGGGGTGCAAGAGATGGGGTCCCTCCTTTGCAGTCTCCAGCCTGGGAGAAGTCCTGTCATTTAGCTTTCAGAAGGTATGTCATTTTGTCTCCAGGATCCTGAGCACATTTACAATACAGCCATGGTGGAAGCCCTTAAGGAGAGCCCCACTGAGAGAGATGGAGATGCTGGTACAATCTGAGTTCGAAACGCTCTTCTCTTATTGCCCGTGGCTCATGAGCAGACACAGATCTCTCTTTATTTCTCACCCTAGTTTTGGATCCAGGAGATGGGAAAGATGAAGAAAAAGAACCTGAAACGGACTCAGAATTTGTAGACATAAAAGGTATTTGCTATTCGTTCCCTCAGTTACATAGTCGTAAATATTGGGTGAGCATCCACCATTCTTGATAGAGAAATGTGGGCACAGTGTATGTCCTTTTGGGCAGCTAGGATTATACAGTTTACCATCATGTGAGCCTAGGGGTTCAACTGCCTGAGTCCAAACTCTGACTCAACCAATTACTAGTTTTATGAGTTTGTGCAAGACACTTGGCCACTCTGAACCTTAGTTTCTTAATCCATAGAATGGGAAAATAATACTACCAACTCCTGGTTCTTACAAAGATTACATGAGAAACTGCAGATAAAATGATTAGCCCAGTGCCTGACATACAGTAACCCTCAAGAGTAGTTATTACTGTTATTAGTTAGAAAGGTCAAAGCACAGCACATAGATTGATTAAAGGCAAAACACACATAGGAGCTGTTTCACACTCTTTATGGGAAGCGTTGAGAAAGGATTTTGCAGCCGTGAAAAGATTAGGACTAAGTATTCTTCTCTGTGCTGGGCACCATGTTAGTCTGTGTGGACAAAAATATGCCCCTTGTCTCAAGACCTTATGGTCTGGTGGGGGTCACAGGAAAGGGGATAATCAGAGGAACTGGACTCAGGGTAATGGGGATTTGGGGTGGACATAACAAGTCAGGGAGGGCCTTACAGAGGGGAAAACCTGGGGACTGGTCCCCAGAGTTTTCCGGGGTCACTGTCATAAGAAGGTGGGGGCTGGGGGGATTTGGAGTTGAGGGCAGGATGGAATTCTGGGAAGGAAGAGAGGAGAGATGTGGGAGATAAGCATGGTGAGGGTATCGTCAGGCTGCCTCTTCTCATCCCCACCCTGCATCCATTCAACACTTGTTGAGCATCTACCGGGTGCGCTGCCCAGGGCTGGGCACCAAGCAGACAGGGGTCTAGATCCACCACTTCTTTCCTCAAAGTGCCCATAATGAGGTGGCTTTCCAAGTTAGAGCTCTGTTCCTCAATAATGTGTAGCTGGAAAAAAACCCCTCAGTGTATTTAATCAAGTTTAAGATACCATCCATTTTAAGATCACCATCATTTTATGTACCACTTAGAAAGAAAAATCTTTGCCAATTAGACGATATGGCATACTACAGAATGGAAGGCACATCCTGATTTCAGAGATGTTAAAATGTGAAAAAAAATGTGAGTCTTTGAATTGAAATTTGGCACCATTAATGGTGCTTGTGACAAATGCATGCATGTTTGGAAAGACAGCATATTTTTATCGCTCTGGAGGCTGCCAAGGCTGAAGTGAGGTACTTGCCATCTCTTTCGTGCCTTCTCAGGAAAGCTCCAGGCTGCCCAGGATGTGAGCTCCTGTGACCAGAGTAAATCCTGTTCCTCTTTTCTTTCTCATCCCCCTTCTCTGGAGGGGAAATCGAACATGTGAAATGCTCTGAAAGTTATAGGAAAGGAGCCAGTTAAAGGTGGCAGTGCCCAGCATGCCTGGCATCAGGGCATTTTTTAAAGCACAGCAAGGTGAACAGAGAATCAGCAACATTCCAGGCTGGGCTGGCAGGCTGCAAGGGGATTTGACCAGTTCCTTTTGTGCTCCAGGATGCTGTTCGTTATGCTCTGCCAACCCACCTGGGCATCTCATTTTACAGGCCCGGGGAGAAACACAACGAAAGTCAGGCTGAACATTTCAAAGAAGCACAAAGGTTCCCAGGCAGAGGGTACAATAGTAGCTTTATTCATGGAGGCACATTTGAGGTGTGACAGCTATCCCTCTCAGAACAAGATGCAGTGGGTCTGTGTGCAGGGGCAGCCTCGGGTCTAGCTCTATTTATCTCTGTTTATAAAGGCTACGTATGGTGTAGGATTCTGCTTTGGAGCTGGCATTTTCATGCTTCTCTATGAAGAAGAAGAATGGGATGAGTACTCGGTTCTGACTGCTGGATGTTTAGCCAAACATCCCTATACCTCTGGATGTGGTTTCCATGAGAATTTGATGGTCATTTTCCTTTCCCTTTGGAAAGCGGAGAGGACTTGGGGCAGCCACATGGATGGAATCAGGAGCCCATGCAGTGGCTGACCAAGGAGATGCCCTGGGTTTCTTCTTTGAGGCGTGAGCTTTGAGAAGACAAGAGCCACCTGGTTCCTGGTCACCCTGCAGTAACTGCTGTGGGTGCCTTTAGCACTTCAGCGCATGTAGCCTGACTCCCAGCTGTATTCCTTTGCCCAGGGGCTCTCTCTGGAAACTGCCAGCCTCAGGTCAAGCTAGAAGTGCTGGCAAATTAACCCCCCTGCAGGGAGGAGCCCTCATCCAGTGGCCAATGGGAGTGTAGAAATATCCCAGATCCCTCTGGTCAGGTGAAAAGCCTGCTCCACACTGGCTCTGACATTTCTCTACATGAGATTAAGCTCCAGTTGTCCACAGGGATCTCTGGCTTGGTGATCCCTTGGTGAGATGCCTTTTTGTTGCTGCCTTTCCTTCCCTTTCCTACTCCCTCAAGCTCCTGAATAAGCTGCATGCACTCATACCCTCTTCTTAGAAACAGCTTCTGGAGAACTAGACCACAGCAATCCATATCCCAAGGCTGAGCACATAGTAGGTGCTTAATAAACATTTCTTGAAAGATTGAAAGCCACTTGTCTTACAGGGCTGTGATGAGAAAATAACACGAGAAAAAGTGTGTTGGGAATTTCAAAGCATAGGATAAATGGAAGGAGGGGGTGGAACTGCCGCCCCTTCTGATGGTGGTGTGGGGTATGCAGGAGAGGTGTGCCTGCTCCTCTGGGCTCCTGCCCTACCAGCAGATGACACAGGACTTGTGTCTGTCTCTGTAGTTCCTCTGCACCAGCTCGTCCAGACTGAATCCCCTCAGGAAGGAACCGTGACCTGGAAAACGTATCACACGTACATTAAGGCTTCTGGAGGTTTGATATAAAACAACGGGTTTCTTGATTTAATTTGCATTAAAAAAATCCGTCCTCAAACTGTTGGGTTCACATTTTATAATTTCCTTGACAATTACTCCTTTTATGCTGGACCCATTTGTCAATGCTTTTATTCCCCACTTCCCCCCATCTCCTCCTCCCCGGGCCTAAAAATCTGAAGTCTGATAATACAGCCTTTTAAATGGAATCACCCTTTATCTCCATTAAAGCTGCCAGATGCTATTTATTGAAACTGAATGAACAGCAGCATGAACCAGCCATGGTTCTTCCGCACCTCGCTGCCTCATGACTGAGTACAGCAGCCATCCGCTCATAGCCTGCCTTCGGTGAAAGATTCCCATCTCAGTGTGCAAATACCTTAAACTTTTATTTCTTGTCTCTCCCCAGCAAGACGGTTTTTTTATTTGTTTGTTTGTTTGAAGAATATCAAGTTGCTTCTATTAAGGTGCATTTGGTGGTTTTTGTCAATATATTGGCAATTTGGACCCATTTTCCAACCAGGTAGAACACATGTCCCCATTGGGGTTCAGGGTCTCAACACCCAGACTTGTGGTAGTAGCCTGGAAGGTGGTTCCCAGGGGCGGGGACCCTGTTCCTGCAGGCTTTGAATTTCCCATCAGGGTTGGACCCACAGCAGACTCCTCCTCTGTAACTCTCTGGACCTCTCCCCTCCTCTTGTAGGGTACCTTCTCTCTCTCTTTGTGGTGTCCCTCTTCCTCCTGATGATCGGTAGCTCTGTCTTCAGCAATTGGTGGCTGGGTCTCTGGCTAGACAAGGGCTCACAGGTGAGTTTCCCTTTGGCCTTGGGGAATGTTGAGTCAGTTGATGGATAGTAGGAACACACACAATGAGCCTGCCACTGCCCCTTTCCATGAAGTTGAGATCAGCTGCCTACACAATTCAAGTCCTGAAATCCCCTTTGATTTTTCAAGACAAGCAGGGCATCTGGATTTCTCTGTGCCACCTTCAGATTTTAAAGGATTAGCTAAGAAGATTGTGGTTGTGCCAGGCAAACTCAGCATGTCTGTGGAGTCATGCCTGTGTAGGACAGAGTCAGTCTTGCAGCCTCCACTGTGAGGCACCTCTCAGGAGGCCCTGGAGGGGCCCAGGGAAACCTAACATGGACTTTAACCTTCCTGCCTCTGAACATATACTGGCATCTTATTGTTGACACTGTGGGTGTCTGAGTGTTCCTTCTCTTTCTGCTCTCCAAAGTCCCTCTACAGGAATGGGATATGCAAAAGCCAGATTTAGTCCCTGGTTGTGCTGCAGAAGCACCGTGTATCTTTCTGAGACACTGGGTATCTGCCACCCAAGACTCTTCTCTAGACTGCAGCCCCACCTGGGAAGGACTGATAAGTCTGCTCTTGCTGGAGCTTGCTAAAAACTCTCCTAGCTTTTGGCCGATGGCTTCTAAGCTTTCCTGGAGCCCCTGGGAATGCTGTGGGTGCATCCTCCAAGTTTACATTTTGGTATAGTGCTGTTGCTATGACAACCAAAGTGAGAAGGCTTTGGGGAGACATAGGCAGGGGAGAAGTCACTACAGCTCTCCTGGAGGTTGGCACAGCTTCCTGGGGTCATTCCCAAGGGGAGAAGCCAGTGGGTGCCCTGCACTGTGCAGGAAGAGAGCCATCTCTGGAATATTCCCCCAGATCCTCACTGGCTCATGAAGAGCTCAAGGTTTCTGGTCTGGATGGAACCTCCTCCTAGGTGTGGTGCTTCCTCAGTGAGCCAGCACCATTGGCTAATTGAGCATGCAGCAGTGATGGCAGACCCAGGTGTTTGCCTGGCCCCCCCAGACACTGTGGGCACAACCTGATGCATAGTGAAGACTCCTCAGTTCAAGCTGGGCCTTTCATCAATTAGCTCCCTAGGGATGCTTTTGCTTTTATGGGTGTTCATCCATCAGCTGTCACCTCTGGTTTACATTTCCGCTATTGCTGTAATCAGCAAAATGGCATTTAGAAGAAAGATGCTTGTTTGCTCCCCAAAGACAGTCTTGACTTTCAGCACATGGCTCAGAGAAAAATGGAACTGCCAATTTCTAGGGAGGAAGAGATGGCTTCTCCCCAGAAATGTTAGCAAAAATGTGTGTTCTACGCCCCCCACCCCCAGCAGGATGGAGCTGCATGTGGTCTTCTTGAATTTTCCTAGAGTCCTGTGGTTCACCAGTCTCCCTCCTCCCCACCAGAGACTTCAGGGCAGTGGACCAATGCCTTCCAAGGTGCCCCTTAAGGAAAGGAAAGGGAGGGGGTTGTGGAGCTGGTCCACCCTACAGAGAGACCCCCCACAAATCCCTAAAGGTCTGGTGGCTTCTGCCAGGCAGGTTCCTGATACCCTGTCTTGTATGGGCTGCCTGAGGGCTGTTCAGCTAGCCTCTTGGCATCCAGAGTTCCTGTGCTTCTGTAATCTTCCTGGCCCAATATCACCTCTTGTCTCCTGAGGTGTAGCTAGCTTCTGGGACAGAAACTATCTGTCTGCTGTGCCTGCCTGGTTTGTCTGTTTTGCTTTTCCCACTGACTGTGCTGAGACTTATAAATCAGGTACCCCTTGGGGGCTGACCACCCAACAGGAGGACCCATGCAAAGTTCCGAGGCCCTCAGAGGGAAGTGACCTGATTTCTTAGCAATTATGTACCCCTTTTTAATTTCTTCTCTCTGGAAGGATCCTCTGGGAAATTCCCATTTTCCTGACAGTTTACCAATTCTTGGTGCTTCTTCTGTTTTTCTCCAAAGATGACCTGTGGACCCCAGGGCAACAAGAGTGCATGTGAGATTGGCGCAGTCCTGGCAGACACTGGACAGCATGTGTACCAGTGGGTATACGCAGGGAGTATGGTGTCTGTACTGATGTTTAGTATCATCAAAGGCTTCACCTTCACCAAGACCACACTGATGGCATCCTGCTCATTACACGACCAAGTGTTTGACAAGGTACTGCTCTCAGGGCCTGCAAACGAATCCAGTTTTTCAGTCAATAGCTTTTATTGAGCACCTATGATACATCAGGTACTGAGCTGGGCTCTGGGGACAGACATGATGCTCAAGATGCTTACAGTGATGTCTGGGAAGCTTCCTAATATGTACTATCAATGGTGAAGGCAACTCCAGGGACTGAGGGAATGTGTCATGAGCCCTCAGGCTAAACTAGGGGTGGAGGCAAATGTGGTCAGGAAGGTTTTCCTGAGAGCACTGCATTGGAACAGACATGTACAGGCCAACAGGACATCTCTAGCTCCAAAGACCCCTGAGTACACTGAGGGCCTTAAGAAGTCCTTCTGGCTGCCTTCTCATTCCACTGCAGCAGTAGGCATCAGCCACTATTGCCAGGGCCCTGGACAGAGCCCAGAGGTGTGGCTCATAATTTGAGGGCAGACAGACACAGGGGCACTTGACTTTTTATTGCTCCAGAGCACAAAATCCCACCCTCCTCCAGAGGTACCCCAGGCTGCATCCCAGGCTTGGAGGGAGGCCCAATCTTCAGGGGCTTTCCCTGGGGTTCCACACTGAGGCTGAATCTTTCCCACAATCCCTCTCATTCATGGGGGCCACAAGAATGGGGAGCATCCTCACCTTCCCAGGATGGCCTGGTACACTAGGTTGGGCCCTGGAAAAATGCTCAGGCTGCTCAAAATATCCCAGCCCCAGCAGAGTGGCCAGGCTTTACTAAACTCACACCTCAACGTGGACTCTCTGACTTTATCCACAGATCTTAAAGAGCCCAATGAGCTTCTTTGACACGACTCCCACTGGCAGGCTAATGAACCGTTTTTCCAAGGATATGGATGAGCTGGATGTCAGACTTCCATTTCACGCGGAGAACTTTCTGCAGCAATTTTTTATGGTGCTGTTTATTCTTGTGATATGGGCTGCTGTGTTTCCTGCTGTCCTTTTAGTCCTGGCTGGCCTTGCTGTTGGCTTCTTCATTCTTTTATGGTAGGTCAATGCACTATTTAAAAAGGAGCACATGAAATCTTGACATATTTGGTTAACTCTGCACAATGACTGGGTAGTGTCAGGTGATGCTGAGTCCCTGCTATCTTCTCTGAATGGGGAGGATCATATTGATTTTTAGTGGTGATGAAATGCCAGGTGCTATGCTCAGTGGTCTTGCATACATCTGACATTTTAGTCTCAGAGCAACTCTGAGAGGTGGGCATGAATGGGGAGGTTAAGTCTGTGGTCCTAGGCGAGGAAACTAGTAACCATGCTTGTTGTCTGCTGTTATGCTCTTGACCATGGGGCTCTCTCTGACATCCTGCTGCTGGAGAAGAGAGGTAAGACCAGTCCTTAGTCACTCTGAGCTTTGGGAACTAGCCCCCACCCTAATCACTGATATGGATAGAGGAAGGCCTCAGGCAGCTAGGCACTGGGGAGTCCTACTGAGGCTGTGCCTCATTTCCACTTCCTCACCACGTTGGAGGGAAGCAGGAGGGTGGATTGACCCCAGCCTTCAAGGAACCCAGCTCCTCCCTGTTCCTGGAGAGAGTTGGAGTTCTCAGCAGGCAGTGTGGTGGGTATTGTGTAGGGCCAAAGGCTTGGAAATCAGAGAAATTTGCACCAGAGCCCCAGCCCTCCTGCAAAACTAGCTGGAAGACCCTGGGGAAGCCAGAGAAATACTGCAAGCTTGTGTCTTCATCCCTAAAGGTAACCATTAAAATATACATCTCACCTGTGCCAGGGGAGTCTTGTGAGGATCAAATGAGACTGTAGAGCTATAAGTGGCTTACAAATTAGAAAGGGAATACAGTTGACCCTTGAACAACATGGGTTTGAACCACACAGGTCCACTTATATGTGGATTCTTTATATATATATATATATATATATATATATATATATATATATATATATATACACAGTACCTTATTATAAATGTATTTTCTCTTCCTAATGATTTTTTAAATAACCCTTTCTCTTCTTTATCTTACTTTATAGTAAGAATATAGTATATAATACATATAAAATATGTGTTAATCAACTGTTTATGTTATCAGTAAGGCATCTAGTCAACAGTAGACTATTAGTAGTTAAGTTTTGGGGGAATCAAAATTGTTATAAGCAGATTTTCAATTGCATGGGGTGGGGTGGGGGTTGATGCCCCATCCCTTGCATTGTTCAAGAGTCAACTACACAGTGTTATAGAAATGTTTCCATAAAATTCAGCAATATGTTTATTCCACTCCTAGATGCACAAAGTCTTGGGTTGGATGCTGAGGGTCTTAAAGAGGGTCCCCTAGTTGTAAGGGATTCAGCTCCCAAATCCTAGACCTGCCTCTACCCATAAGCAAGGTTGTTTTCATCCAGGGACACCATGCTCAGAGCTGAGTTTTTAGAAATATCATTTTGGCCAGTGTGGAGGATGGATGGAGCTATGGAAAGATCAGGACAGAGCTATGGGATGAGAGACTCTTGAAATGTAGGGTCTGAATGAGAGTTGAGACAAGTGGCAGCAGTGGGGACAGAAAAGATTTATGAATCATTTCTGAGATGGTCTTTGGGGTTGGGGAATGGGAAATGCCAAGGATGGGTCCAAGATGGGGAGCGATGTGAAGAGCGATGTGAAGGTGATCTGGGAAGGGAGTGATTTGGGTAATCAAGATTGTGGGCTCACTGTTGGATATTTCAAGTTCGTGGGTCAAGTCCATAGATGGTGCCAACAGATAGTGGGAAAGGAGGGTACAGGGGTGCATCGGGGCTGGAGAGGTGGATTCCGCATCCTTGGCTTCTGTGCAGGAGCTGGTGTGACCTTGGGAACTGGAGCCCTGGGCTCTCTCTTTGTTCTCCCACTGTCCCCTTGGTGACTCCAGGAAAGGTCACATGGCCTCACTGTCCAGCCTCAAGGATTTATTGTGGTGACCAAGTAAAATACTTTCTGCAAGTCCTTTGCAAAGATAAAGCATGTCTTGGACACCGCTTCTTAAAATGGACTCCTTGATTTGGCGTTCATTTTTGTAATCCCTGTGTTTGTCTGACCGTTGTTCCTGTCTGTTCTCCTGTTTTATACTGTTGATTTACTTAGCAAAAGGTTTTTCTCTGCTTTGCACCCCTACTTCTTGCTACAAAGATAGGCCAGACCAGGGCTGGCTGTGACTGAATCACCCAAATATTTCCAACTAACTCACTTGAACTCTGAGCTAATGAAGTTTTCTTTCCTCTTCCCTGGGTTTTAGATGAGAGTCTGGAGGGCAGATTAGACTCACTGTCATGGGCCAGCCTGCCAATGTGCATGCCTGTGGGCAGTAGTCTGGAACTCTGCAGGGTCCTGGAGCTTCAACACCCAGGAGAGGATCACCCTGTGGAAGAGTTTGGTTCTAAAGTCAGCTCCTGAGGCTATGATTCAAAATTACCTTTGAAAATGCCTTCAGAAGACCATGCACTGGAGTTGACACACCAGATTTTCCACCAGAATTGGAACAGATCATTTTTTCTTTGGTTGGGTCCCAGAAAGTGGTTGGCTTGTATTAGAAGCTACACTGTATGAAAATTCCTTGTCTTCAAAGACTGGACCCACATCTCCTGCAGCAAGACCATGCTACAAGATGCACTCAAAACTGAGACCATAGCAAGGAATGGCTTACATTTCTGAGGGACATTTTTCTTTTTCTTACTTTTTTTTGTAGTTTCAAGTTTTTATTTAATTTTTTAAGTTTTTATTTCAAGTTTTTATTTAAATTATTTTATGTATTTAGTTAACGTATAGTGTAATATTAGTTTCAGTAGTAGTGAAACTACTATGTAAGTGTGAAATATGTAAGTGATTCATCACTTACATACAATGCCCAGTGCTCATTACAACAAGTGCACTTCTTAGTACCCATCACCCATTTAACCAATCCCCCATCTACCTCCCCTCCGACAACCCTCAGTTTGTTCTCCATAGTTAACAGTCAGCTTTATGGTTTGACTCCTTTTTTTTTACCCCTCTATATTCATCTGCCTTGCTTCCTAAATTCCACATATGAGTGAAATCATATGGTATTTGTCTTTCTCTGACTGACTCATTTTGCTTAGCATTATACTGTCTAGCTCCATCCATGTCATTGCAAATGGCAAAATCTCATTCTTTTTTATGGCTGAGTAATTATCCATTGTATATATATATATATATATATATATATATATATATATATATATATACCACATCTTTATCCATTCATCAGTTGATGGACACTTGAGCTGTTTCCACAGTTTGGCTATTGTAGATAATGCTACTATAAACATTGAGGTGCATATATCCCTTTGATTTAGTATTTTTGTATTCTTTGGGTAAATACCTAGTAGTTCGATTGATGGATCATAGGGTAGTTCTACTTTTAACTTTTTGAGGAACCTCCATACTGTTTTCCAGAGTGGCTGCACCAGTTTGCAGTGTAAGAGGGTTCCCCTTTCTCCGAAACCTTGCCAACATCTGTTTCCTGTGTTGTTAATTTTAGCCATTATGACAGGTGTGAGGTGATATCTCATTGTAGTTTTGATTTGTATTTCCCTGATGATGACTGATGAGCATCTTTTCATGCGTCTGTTGGCCATCTGTATGTCTTTGTGGGGAAAATTTCTATTCATGTCTGAGACACATTTCTGAGACCCCATCTGTCCCTAGGATGGTTTCTCCTAGGGGAGAGTGGCAGGCCAACCCCTTCATCTTAGTTAGATGGCACCGTCTGACTTAAACTTTGTCTTGAGTGCATAGTCGGACCTGCAAGTGCTAAGGGCAAGCCCTCAGAGACCCCACTTTGTAGTCTTCTTGATTTCCCTACAGCATTTTCCATGGAGGAGCCCAGGAGCTCAAGAAGCTGGAGAATATCAGCCGGACTCCCTGGTTCTCCCATATCACTTCATCCATGCAGGGCCTGGGCATCATCCATGCCTATGACAAGAAAGAGGACTGCATTAGCAAGTAAGTACTGCACTGGGCCCCTGCTCCAGGTCTCCCCACTTCACATCTAACCCTGAATGGGAGGTCCTAGGAACAGATGGCCTCTTTGACTCTGAGAAGGGAAGTCTGGGCTGCTGGGGACTCACCATAAGTGAATTGCTGTCAGAATCCAGAAGGAGTACTTTAGGGTACTAAGCCTTTCTTCCTAGTATCTGGGGCCCCAAAAGTGGTGAGTTCATTCAATGACAACCTCAATGTGTGATTTTACATGTTTTACTTTATGCAGTAGAAGTAAAATGTGCACAATTCAGGAAAGTAGGAGAAAGCAGAAAAAAAAAAAAAGAAAAAAGAAAAAAAAATCACTCAAAGGTCCCTAACTACATCCTATTAATATTTTTATATATTTCCTTCCAGTCTTTTTTTTAAATTTCTTAAGTATTTATAATCATGTTCGTTTCATTTTATTTTTAAATAACATTTTAAACATTATATATCTTATAAAATTTTTTTATTTTTATTTTTTTTTCTATTTTTGAGATACAGAGAGAGAGAGACAGAGAGCAGGGGAGAAAGGCAGAAGGAGAGAGAGAGAATCCTAAGCAGACTTCACACTCAGTGTGGAGGCTGACGTGGGGCTTGACTCTGGGATTCCATGACTCTGGGATCATGACCTGAGCTGAAATCAAGAGGTGGACACTCAACCAACTGAGGCATCCAAGCACCCAGTAAAAATAAAATTTAAAGGCCATATTATATTTCACTTAATGGATACACACCTCTTTTCTTCTTTTTAAAGTGTGGGGACTAGATGAGTAAATTTCTCTGGAGTCTTCCAGCTCCAAAGTTCTAAAACACAGTATAAATTGTATCGACCATGTAGGCTCACTGTAGTAGCAAAGACTTCCAAGTTTTAGGGACTTAACACAATACATATTTATTCTTCTTCAAGTCACAATTTAAAGAGCATCCATAGGGTAGGGGAAAGGGATTTTGTTCCACCTAGGGCTTTTCCATCCTGAGGGCTGTGGGGGGGGGGGTCTTCTCTATGATCCTCTGTGTCTAACTGGAGGATAAGGTAGGAGAGGTGGGTGCAGGATCCCATGGGAAATTTTTATGGGTTAATTCCAATGAAGATACTTATCATTTCTGCACATTCATTGACCAGATTTCATTCACACGTACTCACCAAACTGCAAGGAAGGCTGAGAAATGTAGTCCAGTTGTGTCCATGGGAGAGAAAAAAATGGAGTTTGGTGAAGCTATAGCAGTGTATGACACATAGGTGTTCCACTTTGTTTTGTTTTATTTTTTTCCATATTTTTCTGCCTTAAAAACCTAACACAAACTTCAAGTTTGGGTCTAATTCTTTTTCTCTCTCTTTTCCCACACTTTGCCACCCAGGGTCTCAGTGTAAACTTGGCATCTCAACTTGCCTTTAGTTCAATCAGTGGCTGTGCTCTTCCTAGTTTAACCTATGTGTCATCTGTAGAGAGTCCTGCATCACACATTGACACTTCCAGTGTCCTGATCATGAGGAAAGGCTCCTGTCCATAGAATTACTCATCAACTTACTCATGACAAACAAAACAGATACAAGGTTTGTCTTCTTGCAGATTTTTGTCCAAGGTTTCCAAGGGAATCCTACAGGGCAGCTGAGTCCTACATGATTGATGGGGTCCGCTTCTTTTTAATACTTTCTTTCCTGTCATGGACTTTCCAGAGGGCTTGGGCTTCTGACATGTATTGCTTAAAAATTTTTTTTAAAATGTTTTATTTATTTTTGAGAGACAGAGAGACAGGGTACGAGTGGGGGAGGGGCAGAGAGAGAGGGAGACACAGAATCCAAAGCAGGCTCCAGGCTCTGAGCTGTCAGCACAGAGCCCAATGCAGGGCTCAAACCCATGAACTGCGAGATCATGACCTAAGCCAAAGTCGGACGCTTAACCAACTGAGCCACCCAGGCACCCCTGACATGTATTGCTTTTTAAACAAAGCCTTGGGGTCAAATTCCAATTTGATCCCAGCCTTCTGTTTCTTTTGTTCCTGTGCAATCTGACCAACCACACAGATAAGACCTCAGATGACTTCTAAGTCACTTAAACCATCATCTGAATTTGTAAGCTTTATAGCTGTAGGATAGAAACACCATGGTATTTGGAAGAATATTTTAACTAAGCTCTGGGGAAAATAACTTTGAGAGAAACAGAAGGGGGAGGGTGCTACAGGCCCAGCATGGTTGGTCAGAGGTGCTTCTAGACAGAGTCTTTGGAGGATCATTGGAACAGGATGAAGCAGCAATGACCAGAGATGTTCATGACTGTGCCAGTGAGGGGTTTAAACATTGAAACCCCTTTCCCAATAGGTCAAGGGAACCTTCAGTGGCAGTTGAATCTGATATCTCTCATGGTTAGTTGTTAGTTCAGCCCACTCAAAATTTCAGTCTGGGTCAAGTTGACCCTTGAGCCATGCAGGTTTAGTGGCATCAACCCCCCCACACAGTTGAAAATATACATATAAATTTTGACTCCCCTCATACTTAACTACTAATAGCTTACTATACCAATGATATAAACAGTTGGTTAACACATATTTTGTATGTCATATGTATTATATACTATATCTTTACAATAAAGAACACTAGAGAAAGAAAATGTTATTAATAAAATCATAAGGAAGAGAAAATACATTTACAATATTGCATTGTATTTATTGAAAAACATCCATGTGTAAGTAGACCTGTGTAGTTCAAACCCACGTTATTCAAGGGCCAACTGTATTCCCTCCCTACACACCCAGAGGCTTGGAGTAGTAATACTGTGCTGTGTGTATGTGTCAGGTGGAGGGGGAGGGCAGGTGTGCTACTGGGAAGCCTTTGGTCTATTCTTTTAAACATTTTCTCCTTTTTCTCTGAGCCTGGTTCCCTGAGGCTGGTGCAGAGGAATGAAGTGAGGGAGGACACATTATCAGGTTATTCTCTCCTTCCTGATGCTCATTTCTGCCATTCCAGCAAATTGTGCAGATGTGGTGTGGCAAGGTGGAGGCTCCAACAGGACCAAGTCCATGGCAGTTCTGCTAGGCATTGCTCATGGGCAAGATCTGCGTGGGTCTTCCAGAGAGCTCTTCCTGTGAAGCCTTCCACTGCATTCCCCTGATCTGGGGCCTCTCTGCCTCATGCTGATGGATACTGCATTAAGACTACAGCACCGAAAGTCATCTTCTCTCTGTACCCTCAACTCTAGGAACTGCAGGATTGGGCAGGATCTGCCTTCCATGCATCTAGGGAATGAGCAACTCCAGGGGGGTCTTGCCCTCATCCTTAGCGGTGTCATTTCTCCATCCCTCTGCCCAGTGTCCTTTTTCTTTTTGGCTCAGTGGATACACAACAGGGGTTACAAGTTGTCAGTTTTTTTCTTCTGGAGGAGACCCCCAGCAACGGCCTTGAATCTTCTCTCTCTGATTTGATGAGGGGAACCAAGCATCCTTCTTTCCCTTCTCAACCATCACACACACTGATTCTCCCTAAAGGCATCCTCTGCCAAAATCAGCCCTTACCCTTTTATAGATCAAGGGGCTAACTGTCAATTCCACATGGCCTTTAAGGGAGTGGCTGAATCCAAAATAGAAGTCTTTTGAAGGTAGAGTATGAGATACTGAGCACCTTTTTTTCTCAGCTGTGGGTTCTAGTTGTCAGTTCTGGGAAAGAGAGAAAAAGCCCACTCAGCACAATGCTGCTACATAAGATTTCTCAAAAAATGTGCATATCAAAGATGCCTATGGTGGCAGATTTTAAAGAGTATTGATGGATATATGCGTGTCTTTGTAAGAGTCTTATGTAAGAGTGCATTAGCTCTTGATTAAAAATTCCTCTTTGTGGAGCCTGGGTGGCTCAGTCAGTTGAGCATTTGACTCTTGATTCTGGCTCAGATCATGATCCCAGTGTTATGGGATTGAGCCCCATGTCAGTCTCTGTGCTCAGCATGTATCCCACTTAAGATTCTCCCTCTCTCTCCCTCTGCCCTTCTCCCCCACTTGCATATGCACACTCTCTCTCACTCTTTCTAAAATAAAGAAAAAGAAAAAGAAAAAAAATCCCCTTGTCTTAATTTTCTGGTAACCCTAACCCTAGCTCTGTGGAAGTACAACTGACTCCTGTTTTGTATGATTTTTTAATTTTAGGTTTAAGATGCTAAATGATGAAAATTCCAGCCACCTCCTGTACTTTAACTGTGCTCTCAGGTGGTTTGCTCTAAGAATGGATGTCTTCATGAACATTGTCACCTTCATCGTGGCCTTGTTGGTGACTCTGAGCTTCTCCTCAATTAGTGCTTCATCCAAAGGCTTGTCTTTGTCTTACATCATCCAGGTAACACCTCGTATAAAGTTAGGTTTGGCCTGGAGGCTCTGGAATAGGGTATTACTAGGGAGGATGGATGTAAGAGAAGATCCAACTCAAATGGATGCAACAAACAGAGAGAGCTTACTGGTTCACATCACTAAAAGGCATGACAGTTGTGTGGGCTTCAGGAATAGTTGGATCATAGCCCCTGGCTTTGTCCTTGTTCTGTGATGACTTCCTTCATGGTTGTACAATGGTGACTGGCATTCTCTGAGAGCTGCAACAGGAAGGAAGGAGGAAGAAAGCTTTTTGTACCCTAGTCACGGAGCAAAAGCCCTGAGCTTTATTCTTACTGGATTAGTTTAGGCATCCCGGAACAAATTAGTGCCTGGATAGAATTGGGATGATTGGCTTAGGTCAAGGGATGGAGTCACACACCATCCTATCCCCAAGTCACAGAACTGTCCCATAAAAGAGATCAGGAAAAGGATGCTGGAGAGGCAGCCATGATGTCTATGACAAATAATACTGACTTCTCTTTTTGTTTGCTTTGGTATTTTTCTTTTGAAGAAAATAACAGTAATAGGAAAATAATAGTAATACAGAATAATAATAATAATCAGGAAATACATGCCATTTGGGGTACTATTGTAAGTCATGTATGTGAATTAATTCATTTATTCCCACAACAATTGATGAGATAGTTTCTGCCATAGTCCTCACCTTACACATGATAAAACTTAGGCTTAGAGAGATTTGTCCAACATCACACACTTGTCATGTGTTAGAGCTAGGGTTTGAACCTAGGTCATCTGGGTCTGATACCTATCTGAGTGTGAATCTTGAGTGTATGTGTGTGTATGTGTTGGCCTAAGGATAAAGTGTCCAGCTACATCTGGTTAGGAGAAAGATGAGGACTGGTAAACAGATGGGTCTATAGACAGACTACTGATCAGTATTTCTGTGGCTCCTTCTCACACCTGGAGCCTGTCTGAGTTCTGCTAGATAGAAATCTCTGTAAGCCCTGACAACACATTCTGCCTCCTTTCTATTAAAAGGCTCTTCTTCCCCTTTCCATCTTCCATAAATCTGTGACTTCTTCGTTCAGTGCTATCTCTTCCCAACCCTCTTGCCCTTAAAGTTCTATTCCTTTTTTAAAATCTCTCTGATATCATTTTAATGGCATTTTAGGAAGGGGGAAGAACAAAAATATATTCTCAGATCTTTATCTTAAGTGGGAAAAAATGAATTTTTCTTGGGTAGCCAGTTTCCCTCATTGATGGATGTTTTTATTTGTTGTTGTCTAGTAAGATATAAAGCAGATGATATTGAATAGATTCCCTTACTTGGTCCAAGTGAAACAGCTTTCCTCAACTGAGGGCATGCTTTTGGGGGATATCATCAGCTTTCCGTGAGATTGTTTTCAAATATTCCTGTAAGACTGGAGAATTTGCGCACACTAGATCTAAGGGTACACTTCTCTAGCTGACTTTGGGGTTTTGCTGAACATTAGCCCCCTTTGGAGAACACAGAATCCGAATGACAGAGCTTCCATTGAGAACAGAGGAGACTCCCTAGATGGATGAGAAATTGGTGTAAAGTCCCACAGAGCAGAAAGTGAATGTAAATTGACATCACATAACATCATGGAGGAGAATGAGCACTTACTGGGCCAGCACTGTGCTGCGGGGGAGTTCTTAACTTCTGGAGGACTTCCCAGGGACTTAAAGGGATGATACCCTTGAATTTAATAAAATGCACATAAGCCCTTTTTAAGGGCAAGGTTCATTCATTCATTCACCAGATAGCCACTGAGAATCTACTGTGAGCCAGGAATTCTGCTAGGTGCTGTGGATTCAGCAGCAAACAATCTGGACAGGTCTTGTTCTCATAGAGTTTATGGGATAAAAAGAGATATAACATGGGACGGAATAAATAAGTGCACAAGCAAATAAGTGAGAAGGTTTCAGAAATTGTTTGTTATGAAGATAATAAAACAGGGTAATGTGACTGTCAATGGGGAAGCAACATGAGATTCTATAGTCAGAGGAGAACTCTGCTAGGAGGTGACTTCCAAGCTGGTCCATGAATGACAAAGAACCAGCCAAATAAGATGGAAGGGAGGATGCTTCAGGCTGAGAGGCCAGAGCAAGGCTTGGGGTAGGTAGGAGCTGGGTGCATTTGAGGCATTCAGAAGGTCATGTAGCTTGAGCAGAGTAGAAAATAAGGTCTGAGGTGTTGGCGGGGAGAGACTATGTAAGGCTTTGTCAGCCATGGAATATAAGGTTGCTTTTATATAAGGGCTGGATGATCCTCTTTGTGAGAGGCTGTGCTATATGTTATAGGATGTTAGCCTCCATGATCTCTAACTAGGAAATCCCAGTAGAACCTCCCTCCTCTAAGGTTGTGACAACCACAAGTTTCTTTAGACATTGCTAAATGTCTCCTGAAGGGCATAATCACCCAGGTCAAGAGCCACTGCTCTAAGAGAAATAGAAAGCCAGTGGTGTGTGTTAAGCAGGCAGGCAACAAGGGAGCCATGCAAAGGGTGTGGACCTACACCACTGCCCCCTGCCATTTACCTGCTTGGGCCACACTGCCTCCTTGTTAAGGTCACTTGCTGCTACTCAGAACTATCCAAATCCTGAGTTAGCCTGGCGGACTTCTTTTTATAAATGCCTCTGCTCACACAGTTCCTTAACTGCCCTAACAGAGGCAAACCTCTCCCCCCCACCTCCATTCCGACCATTCTTTCACATCCTGTTTTATTGGCATCTTACCTTTTCTTGAAATGACATGTGTCTTATCCTGCCAGCCTGCTAGAACATAAGCCATGTGACTGTAGGGGTTTTGTCCATCACATTCAGCCCTGGAAAACCAGCCCTTCTGTGACAGGGCCTGGCCCACAGTCACTGCTCACCCAGTGAAAGAAGACCTGGTCCTGCCTTGAGCCCACAAGCCCACCTTGTGACTGAAGCAGGTGCTGTTGGTGCACCAACCCTCCAGGGCAGCCTTGGCCTCCTGCTGCTACGGGAAGGTGCCCAGTCCAAGCCCAGGGCAGCCTGCAAGTGTGGGGAATTCCCTAAGCCAGAAGTGGCCCCAAAAATTGTTGAAGGGCATCAGTGGGGATGTAGCCCAGCTTCCTCAGGACAACTCAAGTGTGTTCCATGCAGTGTCCCAGAGCTTCCAGTAGGATCAAATTTTGGGTATTTACAAGTGAACCTCTCATGACTTACTTTCTGTTCTGTATGTCACTTCTCCCAGCTCCCACTGGTACTTTTGCGGTCCACCTCCTGGATTAATTTCCTAGGGCTGCTGTAACCAGTCACCATAAGCTAGTGGCTTAAAATCAGAGAAATTTATTCTCTTACAGTTTTGGAGGTCAGAAGTCCCAAATCAAGGTGTAGGCAGGACCTTGTTCCCTCTGCATGCTCTAGGGGACACGCCATTCCTTGTCTCTTCCAGCTTCTGGTGGCTGCTGGCATTCTTTGGCATTTCTTGTATTGTAGCAGCATCACTCCAACTTTTGCCTCTGTCTTCACATCTTCTCTTTTGTGTCTTCTCTTCCTCTGTCTCTTATAAGGATACTTGTCATTGGATTTAAGGTCCATCCAGGTAATACAGGATGATCTCAAGATCCTTACTTACACCTAAAGGTCTTTTTCTTTCAAATGAGGTAACATTCACAGGTCTCAGGGATTTGGATGCATACATTATCTTTTTGGGGGAGCTCCATTCAACCTGCTTACACTCAAATTTCAGGGTTGGCTTCTGGGGGATTCTGGCTTAAGATAGGTGACCTTAGCAAGCCACATTCCCCACTCTGAGCCTAGATATTCTCATGTCTGAAGCAAACAGATGGGCTAAATGATTTCCTTCTACCCATGATGGTCTGTGACAATGGGATTTCAGTGGCTGCTTGGCTGCCTGTTGGGTAAATCAGGGAGGGCATGGAAGTGCAGGACCATGCCAGATGGCAGCAAGGGGTGGATACCCAGCAGCTCTGTGGCCCTGGGAGATTCCAGCTTAGACCAAGAGTGATCAAGTGGTACTGTGGTGGGATGGTTCATGCCATCTGGAGTGTCAGGGAAAATGTCATTACCCATTTGGTTCCGAATGCAGAGGAATATTTAAAGGCAAAACACTGCAGTGTCTTTACTTCTGGGCACTTGGCTGGGAATGCAGGCATATTTTTGTGTGGCTCTGAGTGAGGCTGGTGAGGGGTAATTCACAAGGGCTGCCCCTGAGGGTGGGGCAGCAGAACCCAAGGGAGGAAATGGATCTAACTCAGCTTTTGCTTCTCTACAATAGCTAAGCGGACTACTCCAAGTATGTGTGCGAACAGGGACAGAGACCCAGGCCAAATTCACCCCCGTGGAGCTGCTCAGGGAGTATATTTTGGTAAGAAATTAGTGCATGCCAGAGGAAGGGCTAGTTAACTCTGGCGGAATTTATGCAGGCATTGATTTTTTGACATGTGAAAGGGGTCTTTTTAAAAACTGAAATTTGTTGGGGTGCCTGGGTGGTTCAGTCGGTTAGGTGGTAGACTGTTGATTTTGGCTCAAGTCATGAACTCACAGTTGTGAGACTGAGACTTGCATTGGGCTTCAAGCTGAATGTGGAGCATGCTTGGGGTTCTCTCTCTCCCTCCCTGTGCCCCTCATTGTGTCATGCACACACATGCTTTCTCTAATAAAAACAAACAAGCAAACAGACAAACAAATAAAATAAAAACTGAAAATGAACCACAACCCTCTTCTTAAAGCCCATATTTACCATACAGTCTAAAGTACTTTAAGTTGAGGAAAAGATTCTTTTTTTAAAAAAAAATTTTCTCAAAGGCAGTTTCTGCATACAAAAATAGAAATCAGTGGCTAACTTTAGTTTCTAAAGATTACTATTTGATTGACTAAAATTGTAAATTGAAAAAAAACAATGGCCGAACTCTTCTTTAAAAGCTTTTATGTTCAACTTACAAATCCTGCTATTCTTTGAAAAGTCTAGACAAGTCAAGCAATCACTTTTAAGGGCCTTTGAATAGCATTTGGCCTCATTTACAAACTTAATTAAACTCTTTAAAACATTAAACTGCATTTTAAAATTTAGCACATTCCATTTCCTTCTTAAGTATCTCGATTATCTGATTTAACAAACAAACCTTCCAGAGGTTATATAAATCTAATAAATTGCACTTATAAATATAGTAAGCTTTAAATTTGCATAACCATCCCAATGCTGTGGATGAACAGTAAGCTTTTAACTTAAAATCATGTCTAAATAAATTATTCAATTATACATTTTAAATTAGAATCACAGGCCCTTATGTTACTAATATTATACTTGAAACACAAAATATGCAGATTCCTTCAACTGAAAATACTGTTACAATTTTGCTTCTCTTAAATATTCTCGTTATTAATTCTAGATCTCCCGGGGGTTACAAATATTCACTGTGTAGGAATACAGATATTTTATCAGTTAATTGTAGTTGCTTATCACAGATTTGGACTCGCCAGCCACCCCCAGGGCACATGGGGGCCTTACTTCTCATGGCTCACAGGGACTTCAAAACTTTAGAGGAGGTGGTGTTCTAACACAGCCAAGTTGAATAGAGCAACTTGGTTTAGACTTTGCATTTCTTAGACACTTGCAGATATTGAAATTGTATCTGACTGAACTCTGCAAATCTCAAGATTTGGTCTGGATTTGCCACACAGCTTCAAGGTCACAATGCTGACGCCCAGGCCCACATGGCCCCGTATGAGCTGTCCCTTATAGTTGTCCATCTCTCTATTCACTAAGCTCCAGACACCTAACTTTTCTTTCTATTCCTCAAAGTGCCCAAGCTTGTTCTGGCCCCAGGGCCTTTGCACTAGCTGTCTACTCTGCCTGGAAGGTTCTGAACTCAAACTTTCTTATATCAGCATTCTACGTCTCAGCTTGAATCACACATCCTCATAGATGCCTTCTTAAACCCTTAAGTTACTTTTACTCTGCCTACCCCTTTCACTACACACATTGTCTTCATTTTTATTTTTTTTAATGTTTTATGTTTATGTTATTTTATGATTTATTGTCTTTATTTCTGATTTTGTTTCTTATTTATTATCTGACTTCCCCATTGGAATGTGACTTCTTTAGTGGGTTTCTTGATCTAGCACACCACCACGAACACTAGTACCTAGAATTGTGGGAATGCATGAATTAATTAAATGAATGGAAAAGTGAATGATTGTTAACCTGTCATTGGTTCTTCTGTTTTCCAGACCTGTGTTCCTGAATGCACTCACCCCCTCAAAGTGGAGACTTGTCCCCATGACTGGCCCAGGCATGGGGAGATAACATTCAGAGACTATCAGATGAGATACAGAGACAACACTCCCCTTGTTCTTGATGGGCTGAACTTGAGCATTCAAAGCGGGCAGACAGTTGGGATTGTTGGAAGAACAGGTTCTGGTGAGGACAGGGTTGTCTTCTTTGCATTTCCACCGGGGATGCTGGTTGAGCCACACCAGAGGGCTGTGTGTATGTGTGGTGGGTTGGCTGTTTTTTTCTCCCTCTAATCTCTTTACTGTAAATTGGGATTTCAGGTTGAATGGGTGTGTGGAGTTGGAAACAAACACACACCAGTTTTTGAATTAATTAAATGAGAATCATTCTGGTGAAACGAGGCCCAGAGGATGAGTCGTGTGTTAACAGCCCCTGCAGGAACGGGCAGGTTAACCATGTCAGGGCAGCTGATTGCCTCCACAGAGTGAGGCCTTTCTGTCTGCACAGTCATCTGCACTGAGCCATTTAACTGCATTACAAATTCCCCTGATTAGATACTTGGATATGATAGAAGTACAAACTGATGTTTGATTTGCTGTTCTTGCTTTTATTATTCCCAGGAAAGTCATCCTTGGGAATGGCCTTGTTTCGTCTGGTGGAGCCAGCTGGCGGTACGATTTTCATTGATGAGGTGGATATCTGCACTATAGGTTTGGAAGACCTCAGAACCAAGCTGACTGTGATCCCCCAGGATCCTGTCCTGTTTGTAGGTACAGTAAGGTAGCTGTTTTTGATCATCGTCCATTCCTATTTTTTAGGTAGTAAAATCAGACCAGCCAGGAACTTTGTGAAGTGCCCACAGTGGGCCTAAAGGAAGCAGCCATCCTGAGGTGCTCAGAAGCACTTCTAGTACCTGTTCCTGCTGAAGCCTTAGGAAGAACCAAGGACTAGAGCCCTGAACATTGTCCGTATTTTATGTGCCACATCACAAATAAGCAAGATGCTTACACATAGGGTGAGCATATAGCCCAGTTGGCCCTGGAGAGCCCTGGTTTATGCCTGTGTCTCAGCATCCTATAAGGTTTAACACTGGCCACCCTCAAAAGTACCCAGTTAGTGAAATAAAATAAGTGGTTACCCTATGTATGTAGCATTCCATAGGGAAGTGCACCAATTTATTCCCATTGAAGAATGAACAGAAGTTGTTCAAGTACAAGAACAGTAGGGTTGCAACTTCCATGGGGCTCAAGATCTGATGTCAAGGGATAAGGAGAAAACCATTTTCTCATTTAGTCCAGGGCAATGGTTCCTCCTCCAATGAGAAGGACATTTCTCATATTAAGTGCCATTTAGAATTATAAGAAAAATGCATTCCATGTCTTGAGATACCAGACCTACATGGGGCACCCTGGGTGAAGTCCTGGGAGCCACAGCTGTACCTCTTGCTTCTGAAGGCAAAGTGAATCCCCCCACCACACCCTCTCTGCCTATAATTTGCATAGGGTCAAAGGTCTTCTGCTGTCCATGGCCACTGTAAGGACCAAATGTGTCTTCCTGGGTGCCTTGTTCAGTGCTGTCTCTCCTGCCTTGGTAGTCTCTGCCCCATCACAGAGCTGTGGGGCTTTGCTCACTTGGCCTGAGATTGGTAATTTTATGGGCCATTGTCCTGGGCTAAGCACTGCTTTTGGGGCCATGAAAGTCATCACACACACCACCCCTTGCTCTCTCCCACATGCTGCAGAAAACATACTCCCCCATCCTGTCCTCCTCAGAAATCTGGCTCCCTGCTCTTTCCTTTATTGCAGGTACAACTTGGATCCATTTGAGAGTCACTCAGATGAGATGCTCTGGCAGGTTCTGGAGAGGACATTCATGAGAGACACAGTAGGTCTCTGGGGTTGACCAGGATGAGTCCGTTTCCCAGCACCAGGGCCCAGATTTGGATTTGACAAGACCCGGGCCATCATTTGGTCCGGCTTATTTGCTGATGTCACATATGTCAGGAGAATGTGATCTTTTTTTACTCTTTGTTAAAAGCAACAATAGATAATATTTTTAGGCCTCTGAAATGATCTGGACAAGAGTTCTGCATGTATGATCTCACCTCACCTGGTCCTGTCTTGACTGCAGCCTTCTGAGTTTGGAACTCCTATCCTGATTTTTAGAGGTGTAGCAATTAAGACTCAGGGAAGAAACATGTGAAGCTAGTAAGTGGCAGAATGGAGACTTGAACCCAAATGCATCTGACTCTAGAGCAGATGGGGCATCCTGTTGCTCTGCCAATAGCCTCCTTTGCTTATGGGTACATATAAGGCACAGGAAGGTGAGAGGGGGTATGGCAGGCTCGAGGAATGGCCAGTATGGCCAGTTTCTGTGAGACAGGGTCCTGTCCTAGAAGAGCTGTGGGTATGGCCACCTCGGCAGCATGGAGGGGATTTTCTCCCCCAAGACTTGGTACCAAGGTGAGCATGTCCCAATATCACTGTGACTGGATAAATCAGATGCTGTTGTACCTTTCCTTGATGACTAGAAAACTCCCATCCCATGTGTATTTTGTCCACAGAAATAGGAACCCTGGAAGCCATTTACACTTCATTTGTGTTTCTCTGGACCCACATGTGTACCATTTGTCCTATTTTCATGAGGTGTCTACAGGGTTCTATGAATCATACTGTGATTTTAAATTATTAATGTCCGCCTACTCCCTGGTCCTTCCCTGGTGCCTGTTTGCAATGTTGAAATGATTGTTGTTTTGTACTTTCTCTTCCTCAGTAAAATAAAGCCAGCTGATGAATGCATGAGTGGGGCAATCAATAGAGATGATGCAGGACAATTTTATAGATCATCAGCATAAATGTGGCATTTTCTGTGTTTTATAGATAATGAAACTCCCAGAAAAATTACAGGCAGAAGTCACAGAAAATGGAGAAAACTTCTCAGTAGGGGAACGTCAGCTGCTTTGTATGGCCCGAGCACTTCTCCGTAATTCAAAAGTAAGGAAACAGCACGGAAAAATGGATTGGTCAAATTTTGGATATTTCCCGCAGCGCCACTCAATCCAGGAGGTAGAGCTATGCGTTTGTCTTTCAGCAAAGAGAGAACAATTGAGCCATTTAAAAACCGATCAGTTTCTTTTAAGACAAAGTTGTAAGGGGTAAAAATTGAAAAATAACAGTCATTTACAGCAAGAGCACCTGCCTCCTCTGGGCCTCCCCCTGGGAAGACTTGCTTAGGTATTCTCTTTGTCTCCTAAGTGCTCTGAGTATGAGAAATCTTTCTCTTGACTTTTTTTTTTTTGCCTTGTCCCTGAACAATTCTGAAGCCTGATAAACAATGTCCAGGATGCTAAAGAAGGCCTTCAGAATGCTAAGATATGAGAATTGTAATGTTTATATTCATTTTTCTTAGTGACTTAGTCATCTTTGGTTACTGATTTCAAGGAAGGGATTGCTGTTGCTTTAGAAATCCCATTCTCTGAACCCTGACCAAAGTGTAACCTAGCCTGTGTGTTGTGTAGACATGCTAATGGTAGGAGAGGGAGCTGGCACCATGATGCATTCTGTGCTGACTGAGGCACTATACGCTGCTAAGTACTTTGTGGGTTATTTTTGCATTTCATGCTCATAAGAAAGTATAACCTCCCTTTATAGAGGAGGGCACAGAACCTTTGAGGGCAGGGGTCAAGTAATTTAGTCAAGGTGAAGCAGAGGTGAGCTTAAGCCCTCTTATTTCCAAATCAGTATGGTGGTAGGCAGAATAATGCTCTCCCCCTCCAAAGATGTCTGAGTCCTGATAGCTGGAACAGGAGAATATACCACCATACCTACGGAAAAGGGGCTTTGCAGATGTGATTATGTCAAGGATTTTGAGATGGGGAGATTATCCTGGATTACCTGTGTGGGCCTAGTGTAATCATGCAAGTCTGTATAAGAGGGAGGCAGGAGAGTCAGAAATAGGAGAAGCAATGTGACAATGGGAGTAGGTATTAGAGCAATACCAGGAAGGAGGCACAAGCCAAGGAACACAGGCAGCCCCAAACAGCTGCAACAGGCAAGGGAACAGTTTCTCCCTCGAGCTGGCAAAAGGGATACAGCCCTGGCAATACCTTGACTTTAGGACTTCTGGCTTCCAGAACAGCAAAGGCAATAAATTTTTGTTGTTTTAAGCCTCTGAGTTTGTGCTGATTTGTTAATAGCAGTGATGGCAAACTAATACGATCACTGTTATTATAGCTCACACTGACTCTGGTTAGCACAGTAGAGAAAGCCTCCTACCACTTTGCAAGATTAGAATAAACCACTTAGAAAACAGAAATAAAGAACATACCACCTTATTCTTCCAGCCCGTCCCTCAGAAGGAGATGGAGGTGGTGTGAACTTTTATTTTGCTGTTGTTGTTCTGATCTTTTGAGACGGGCCCTTAGCTCATGACTTTTTAGCCCTTCTCCTCCTCCTTCTTCTTCCTCTTCTTCTTCTTCTTCTCCTTCTTCTTTTGTAATAAATAGAGCTAAGATTGTGAGTTTCCCTCAGGTGCAGCTTTGGTCTAGTATGGCTTTTACCATGTGCCTTCCTCAACAGATCATTCTCCTTGATGAAGCCACCGCCTCCATGGACTCCAAGACTGACAGCCTTGTTCAGAGCACCATCAAAGATGCCTTCAAAGGCTGTACGGTATTGACCATCGCCCACCGCCTCAACACAGTTCTCAACTGTGACCTCGTCCTGGTCATGGAAAATGGGAAGGTGCAGGAAGTTGTTGGCATCCCCTCCACAGAGGCTTCAACGGTTTGGGCTCTAGGTGAGTGGCTATTTTCTGCCAATTTCAGCTCTTTTTCTCTGACTTTCAGGTGGTCGAGTTTGACAAGCCTGAAGTCCTTGCCGAGAAGCCAGATTCTGCATTTGCAATGTTACTAGCAGCAGAAAACAAAGTCCGATTGTAAAGGTCTCACATCAGCTGATTTTAGAGGAGGAGGAGGATGCTTCAGATGAGTTGGATGAGCCTGCAAGAGGAGGGCCAGCTATCTCTGCAGGCATCATAATCCGTCCCACCCCTGACACACAGGCTGAGCTGGGGCGGAGGGTGGTTTCCTGCCTTACCCAACCCATGCCTCCCAACCTCACTGGTTGGCTTGGAGCTGGTTCTGGGTGGTAAACAGAGGCAGAAGAAGCTAATGGATTAAAAAACTGCCCCCACCTCCTAAAACTCCAAGGTGCCCATCAATGAATGTGTCCCCATCAATACCACCTCAGTGCCGGAGAATGGAAACTTTCAGTGTAAGTGTAACTTTCAGTTAAATCTAATCAAACAGAATGGGAAAATGCCTAAAGATGGAATTTGTAAAAGGTTTCCTGCCTTCTCATCAAAAAGGAAAAGTGCAGAGTTTTCTCCCCATTGAACTCCTCTTCGCATCTATTTTGTGTGTGTGATAAGCAGTAACTACAAGGTCTGTAGCATGCAAGATTGATTACATTGTTTGGTGAAAAAAAATTTTTTTAAATCATATTATATGTTCTATTTGCTCTATTAGAATAACAAGGGAAACAAAAGGTTGGAGTTTCTCTGTAAATGACATTTTTATATCTTCTATATTGGTCATTAAAATGCAATAGGAGATTAAACTACCCTGAAATGTTGCCTTGCAATTATTATACTGAAGATCTTCCATTTTCTGTACTGTTTCCTCTCACAGACCCTCTTTGCTTTCTCCATTGACTCAGTGATAAAGCCTCATGGCATCTCCCAAATAAAAGGCTTGCTTTCCAACCTCAGGTTTGCTATGTCAGAGGCAGGAAAGATATGTTCCCAGTAGCCCAGGAGACTGAGTACTGTTAATTCACAGCAAGACTGAAAGGAAAAAAAAAAAAAGAAATTCCAAAGGGCTCTTCTTTGCCAAGGGCACACTCACAGTCTGTTTCTCTTCCCTTAGGACTGAAGGCCCCAATGATGTTTTAGTGAGGTTTTCTGGACTCACCTCCCAACTCCTAGGCTGAACTCTAAATGTGGCACAGGGCAGCAGTGGCCAGCAAAGCTCCTATTTGACATCTCCCAATTGCCTCCCCTTCTTAGTCTTGGTCACATACCTTTCCCCATCTTTACAAACATGGAAGAAGGCAGTGCCTGGCATATATGAGCACTCAAGAATGAGTGGCATGACTGGGGCGCCTGGGTGGCTCAGTCGGTTAAGCGTCCGACTTCAGCTCAGGTCACGATCTCACGGTCCGTGAGTTCAAGCCCCACGTCGGGCTCTGGGCTGATGGCTCAGAGCCTGGAGCCTGCTTCCGATTCTGTGTCTCCCTCTCTCTCTCTGCCCCTCCCCCGTTCATGCTCTGTCTCTCTCTGTCTCAAAAATAAATAAACGTTAAAAAAAAATTTAAAAAAAAAGAATGAGTGGCATGAGTACATGAAGTTAATTACTTAGCTACAAAAAGGAGGAACAGAGATTGTATTTGAACCCTAGCCAGGCTGACCCCAGGGGCACTGTTCCTAACCCCCCTGCAAGAGGGACCTATAACAGGGACAGTGATGATTTTCAGCATTACACACAGGGGAGACTGACTCTTGGAAAGATGGCTGTTGTTTGCATGTGTAATGACATGGAATAGTCTTAGTGAGCACCCCCACCACCACCACCCACACCTTACTGTTACCGAACTGTCACCAGGGAAAGACTATGTTGAATAATAGTTACCAACATTTAGCCAGTAGTCCTCAAAACACAGGCTTAGTTACTGAATCCTTGCTGTATCCCTGTGGGGTACATACTAGTGTCATATTACTGATGAGGAAACTGAGGCTCTGAGAGAGTAGAATGACCAACTCAACCCAGGCAGGCTGACTCTAAAATGTGGGTTCTTCAGTTCTACATAATACTGTTGGAAACCTGAGGTTCTCCAGGTGAGAAGGAACCCAGTATTTAGTGTTGTAAAACCTCAGCATTGGTCAGCATAGACTCAGTTATGTTGTGTAACAAAGAGCCCCAGATCTCAGTGGTTTATTTCCTATTCATTTACATACCCATCATGTGTCAGCTGTGTCTTTGCTTTTTATCCTCTTTACTCTGTGGCCCAGGCTGGTAGAGCAGTCTCTGCCTAGCACCTACTTCTGCTGGTAGAGGGCAGAGAGACATGACAATCAGAAGTGACACATGCCACTTCACCCATGTTCCATAAACAAATCACATGGCCACTTCTGAGTTCAGTGGTAAGGAGGGTATATAGTCTGCCTGCAAGGAGGGGCACGATAAGCACATGGGGAACTTGTCCCTGCAGGAAGTTATATAATCTATCTCTTGGGAGAGGTAGCGGATATTCTGAATAACACTACAACCTACCACAGCCTGAGTATGGGTCTTGGTTTTGCTCCTAAGTGGCTATGTGATCTGGAGAAAGTAGCTTGCCCTCTCTGAGACTCCATTCTCTCATCTGTTAAATTTGGGGTTTAGACTGGGTGTTAAGGTTCTTTTCAGTCTTGACTTTAACTACAGGAGGGGAAAAAAAGGTGGATATGAAAACACTTCCTAAAGAGTAGAATTTAGACTTTCAGGGGAATTATAGTGAACCCTAGCTGTAAATATTTTTGGGAAAGGTTATATTTGTAAGTTGAACAAAGTTTAACCAAGTTCTGAGTCTTCCTTAGTGCCTCCTTTGATGCTCTTTGGACGTAAGAACTTCTTTGAAATGTCATTCTTGTATTATTTTGGTGGCCCAGTTCTATCTGCCTGCCTATTTAGTGATCTTCTATGAATTAGAAGCCCTTGAATATTTTTTATTAGATGCCAGAAGAGAATAAAATCACTTACAAACATTATTATAAATTAATAACAAATTGCCTGTGACATGTTTCACAGTCAGTTGTGTCCTGAAGCCAATTGTGAAATGGCTGATCTGGAACAGTGGTGGACAAACAATAGCCCATAGGCCAATCCCAGCCTGCCACCTGTCTTTATAAATAAAGTTTTATTGGAACATGGACATTCTCATTTGTTAATGCATTACCAAGACTGCTTTCACATTCCAGTGGTAGAGCTGAGTATTTGCAACCAAACGCATGTCTCCCAAGCCAGAAATATTTACTAAACTTGGCCCTTTACAGAAAAATTTTGATCTTTCTTGTTTAGGCATTTGTGTGTGATACAATTCAGGTTAATGAGATGTGAGAGGAAGTCAGCTGGAGGTTGGGGGAGCAGGTTCTGGAAAGCATTCTTTCCCATTGCCTGGTGTGTATGTGGTGTCTGAAGCTGTGGCAGCTGTGTTATGACCATGGAGGAAGAGGAGAGATGGACAAAGCATAGACATATCCTTGCTTACAACATTAATCTGCTGATTTACCAACCCCAACCTCACTCTACCTCTTGTCATGCCAGAGAATGCATTTTACTTATTGTTCAAGCCAACTTGAGTTGGCTTGCTGTTAGTTGCAACCAAAAACATAAACAATGCAGGAGACAGAGATGTCTTTTTTCCTAGGACATTGTTGATTCTGACCAGAAAGAGAATCTGGATCCCTGATTCTCACCTGTCTTCTCCTACTTTAAGATGTGGCCCAAAGGAGCATTAGGTCACATCCAAGCAAGGAGGAGTTTGCAATTCGCATCTCTCCCTGAAGATTCATGCCGTATATGAATATTTCCCTCAACTTTCCTCCCTGCTGCTTAAGATCAGAAGGACTCAGAACTCACAGATTTTGTTCTTGCTATTCGAGTGAACAGATCTGAAAATGGCCCAGAATTGTCGGTAAAAATGTGAAATATTCTCTGGTAAGAATTGGAATCTCTTTAGCAAGAACAGCATGATTTAAAATGAATTGAAAAGCTCAGGAGGTCAGTTTAGGGTGAAATGGACGATCAAAGAAATCACTTTTCTTTTGGCCCTGTGTAGAAGGTCACCTCTGGGTGAGGCTAAATCGGGCACTAAAGCCTTCAAATAAATACTGATTTCCATAGAGAAGGTCTGCCTGGCTTTACAATGTGCAAGTTCATGGTTCCTGCTGAAAAGCTTTCCCTCTGGTGGGACCAGCATTAAAGGGCCAGGCTGAGTCTGTTTCCAGGGTTTTTGCATGAAGCATGGTGGTAAACAGGCTGATCTTTACCCCCAGGAGCCCGTGGAACTCTAGGCTCCCTTCACCTAGCAAAAATTACACCCAAAGAAACCTGAATTTGGTTTTACATTTCTTTAAAACATTTTTAAATGATGTCAAAATACATATAAAGTTTACCATTCTAACTATTTTCAAGTGTAAGACTCTGTGGTGTTAAGCACACTCACATTGTTTGGTTCTTTTAATGTTTCTTTTTGAGAGAGAGGGAGCACGCGAGCTACCGGGTGAGGGGCAGAGAAAGAGAGGGAGACACAGAATCTGAAGCAGGCTCCAGGCTTTGAGCTGTCAGCACAGAGCAAGATGTGGGGCCCAAACCCAGGAACTGTGAGATTATGACCTGAGCTGAAGTCAGTCGCCTAACTGACTGAGCCATCTAGGCACCCCAGCACACTCACATTGTTGTGCGGACTTCAACACCACCCATCTCCAGGACTTTTTCATCTCCCCAAACTGAAACTCTGCCCATTGAACAATAACCTCCTATTCCACCCTCCCCCAAGCCTCTGGTAACCACCATTTTACTGTCTCTGTGAATTTGACTACTCTAGGCATGTAATATAAGTGGAATCCTATAGTATTTGTCGTCTTTGTCACTGGATGATTTCTTTTATCATAATGTCCTCAAAGGCATATGTCGGATGTTCATTCCTTTTTAAGGCTATCCTAGTAAGTGCCAAGTTGTATCTCTTTTATCTCTTTGTGGTTTTGATTTGTCCCTAATGTTTTGTGACACAGAACATCTTTTCATGTGCTTATTATCTATTATAGTAGCATGTAAAACCCTTAACAGAAGACATAGTATTCTACCACCTTGCAAAGTTCCTTCTCTAATACAGCATCTTGAATGGATATTCAAACTGTGTCAGAATCTGGACAGGAACTTTGAGAATGTAATTATTAACTTTGGGCTAAGCACCTTATGTATATCATATCATTACATCTTTAAAACAGCTCATGAGGTAGAAATGGTTCTTCCTGTTTGCTCAGGGAAATCATGCTACCTGCCCCAGGTTACCCAGATGGTAGGTAGAGGAAAGCCCAGAGCCGACTCTCTCAGTCCAATCCCTTCACTTCACAGATTAGGAAAAACTGAGGCCCACAAAGCCTAAAACTGGTCTAACACCATCCAGAGAGTGGCGAGGAAGGATTAGTATCCTAAATTCCAACTTAGTGCCATGTCTATGGCACCACATTGATTAATGCACAGACTGTTCTCAAAAAGGCCAACAGTGGCCCAGTTCTGTGACCTGAGTCATAAAAAAATAGAAAACGACAGCTCTTTTCTCCAGGAAGCTTATAATATTACTGGGGATATGACTTAAAAGTGCCAAAGAGAATACCATAAAATGCAGCAGCATGGAGTGTAAGGTTAGATGTGAGCTCATTCATTCTTTCTTTCATTCACTCATTCATTTACCTGATTCTTCACTCCTTTGATCCATCCTTCCATCAAAAAAAAAAAAAAGAGGTGAATGAAGGTTGGCAGAAATGAAGATGATTCTGGAAACCACCAACGGCCCTTGTAGGACAAGTATGGGCCATGAAGGTGATGGGGACTGGGGATGGTGTTCCTGGTTGGGGAAATCATCCAGAGACCTGGAGATAAGGATTAGCCTCATTGAGGGAGACAGCAGGCAACTGTCTAACTAGGGCTGACAACTGTTTGGAAAATTGTCAGGTACTTCACTGTCTGAATCTCCAAACACAGTTGGAGACCACCAACGGCTTGGATACAATTGGTGATGGGAGAACAGTTTGTTGTAGAAACAATTAGGGCAGCACTGGGAAGAGGCCATTAGCAATCATGGGAGTCTGGCCAAGGAAAAGCAGGGCTTCCACAATCCCAATGCAACAGAGCCAATAAGCTATGGGGGACAGAAATGGGTTGGTTCTGATCACTCCCTTTCCCATGGCAGGATAGGCATCTCAAGAAGAAATAGCCAGTAGAAGAAATTTGCCAGTTGGTCACATGTACCCTGCCCCCATTAGTAGGACGCTCTCTTCCAGGTACGCAGGGAAAGAGACAGGAAAGCCAAGTTCTTTCTGCTGCCTCCATTTCAACGGCATGCCTCTTTGCTTCTGCAATTGGTAAATCAGAGATCATCTGCATAGCAGGATCATTTAGGAAATGATGAGGCCACTCTGTGCAGAGAGCACATTTGTCTTGGCAACCAAAAGGATTCTTTGGGAAATGGTCATAATGGTGCTACAACACTAATCAAATTCCTCAGTTTTCTCTGATGTGGGGATTTTAGAGCCAAGTGTCTTCAAGCAAAGGCAACATGTTAATATCTAAAATGACAAACTGAGGACAGGGGCTCATGGTACAGAGAAACAAGGCTGGGCTCTAGGGTTCTAGGAAATGCTGTCGGTACTCTGCCCAGGTCCCTCCTCTCACTTGTTTGAGCATGCTTTTGGTTTATACCTTTAACTCTTCTTCTCAAGACTGCCTTGGGCTACTGGAGCCATTCATGAGCAAAACCAGAAAAGCCTAGAAGCGAACCCATCATTTCAAGTTTCCAGGACTCCCAAATCTCTTGGGAGACCATCACCCACTCTATTCTTAGCCCAGGACCTAGGCAGTTCAGATGAGGCTGACACCACAAATTACCTCTAGAGTGAGGCTGGGACCCAGGCCAGGCTGATACGAGTCACATCTCCATGGTGCTCTGAGAGATTTGGGGTGGGCACATAACCCAAGCTGGGCCAGTCAAGATCAAACCCTGGAAAATGAGGAGTTCTCTTTCTTGGACAACAGATCTCTTTAGCTTCAAGCTTCCAGGTGCCATTTTTGATATCACAAGGAGAGGGCCTGCCTGAGAATGAAGCCAACATAGAAGAAAGCATAGCTGACACATGGAGAAGATGTTACCGTGTGTTCTGGGCATTTCTCATCTCCTGTGAGGTAGCACAGTCCCTCTTGGTGGACTTGCTGCTGATGGTCTGCCTGGGGTGCTGACCCCAGAGCTTCTTAACCCCCAGAGTACCCAAATGTCCTCGCTGTGTCAGGACCATGCTGTGTTGTGCCCTAAATGGGAAGAAGGCCCTCACCAGATGGCCCCACCAAGCCTATGGGGGAAGGCTGGGAACTAGATGCTCTTCCAGACCCAGGCCTCTCCTGGACACACCTCCTCCTGCAGATCAGTCCCTGAATCATGGTCTCACAGAGGGAAGTCCTTCTGCTACCCTATCCTACAAGCATCCTGAAGCACATAAATAATAAGGCACTTATTTAGTACTTGCCATGTGCCACTGTTTCACGAGTTTTGCCTGACGACCTCATTTACTTCTCATAAGAGCTCGATGAGCACATGTGCTTATTATCCACATTTCACTGAGTCACAGGAAGGCTTAGTTACTTGCCCAAGGATCTTGCATTTTTTAAGTGCCATTTAAGTCTTTAAAATGATTTTACATCTTTAATCTATTTTTATTACCACAACAGTTTCCTGAATTAGAATTATTATCCCTCATTTAGAATTATTATTATTATTATTTTAGATGTGGGGCTCAATCTCATGACCCTGGGGTCATGATCTGAGCCAAAATCAAGAGCCAGACATTCAACTGACTGAGCCACCCAAACACCCCCAGAATTTTTTTACAAAGCACAAAAAATTGCAATAAATTGCTGATGGTCAAACTATGAGTCTTAAGTCAGAGTTTATTCGCAAAATCCCAGAAGCTCAGAGTTGGCAAAGACTACTAAGGACATCCAATTCTGACTGCTCATCTAATGGAGGGGGGAAGAGGCTCAAAGGAGAGAGAGGTTTGCCTAAACCCAAATTGGGGTCTGGACTCTTAATCTCCCAGTTCTTGTATTATACTCTGTTCCTTGGAGAGTGTGTGACTCTCTCTCTCTCTCTCTCTCTCTCTCTCTCTCTCTCTCTCTTTCTCTCTGCCTTTGTCTCTGTATCTCTCTATATCTCTGTTTCTCTGCCTGTATGTTTCTCTCACACATACACACACACACTGTACCAACTCCCCCTCTCAGAAAATACTCCCTTCTACCCTCACCCCGCACGCCCTACCCAGGATGTCTTCTCTCTAAATTCAGAAGGAGCAGAGGGTCTGTGCTAGTCCTGGTCCCTCTGATAAGCTAGACAGTATTTCAGCTCAAACCCAAATGGCATTATTTCCCTCAGTATGTGTCCTCAGTGTCCAAGGGACTTCCAAGTTTCCCTCAATTTTTAGGGGAAAATAAGTTGAGGGGGGAGGTAAGTACATAATGAAGGGACCAGCATTGTTTAGTGATGGTAGGGGCTCCCATGCGACATGGCTGCTAAGAAGATTCTGGTCTTCTTCTGCCCCCGCAGACTGAGAATCTGGTCTTGGAGAGCCAAACAAGAGGAGGATGGAAGTGGAGCAGCCACAGCCAGCAGGCCCTGTGTGCTATCACAGCACAGAGAAGACATGAAGGAAACAGTCAAGGGGAGTCCATAGTCAGAAAGAAAAACCCACACAAATGAAAACTATCAACTGCACTTGAGCAATAATGAAGAAAGCAGATCAGCAGAGGCAAAGCAAATTCCCACTGCTAGTCTAGCCTCTTCCCTTTCCCTTCCAAAAAGCTGACATGTGCGGGTTGATGGATATCTCCTAAGTCAAAGTCAGCAGCACAAGTAGAATTAATGAAGGCAATGGCATGGAAATGCATTGTATTAATATACCCAAGCAGAAAACAGATTCAAATGACTTTCATAAATGAATCCAAGCTAGGAACAGAAAGAAGATGCAGAGGACAATAGAAGGTAGGGGATGGGTCTCAAGAAGGGGTGGGAAGACTTTGAAAATGATTACCAGAATTTATTTATTGGAAGCCCTTGGTGGCAGCAACTCAAGAGATGAACCGTTTGATTAAGCTACAACATGAAAACATGGCAGTATTCAAGGTATTGACACCAAAGAGGAGAATGAGGATGAGCAGAGGAAAATTTGAAAATCAAGAAAGTAATGAGCATGACTCCCCAAAAGTACATCTGCAATTGTATGCAAAGTGGAGTCCATGGGGGCAGAGTTCCACCGGACATTGATGGATGAAGTGACAAAGAAGCACTGTTCATTGAGCCTCTGCCACCTGCATTAGGATGGAGCTCTTCTAATAGGGATGGTGACTGTACTGGAGAAGGTCAAGGATCGGTCAGATCTGAGCAGTGGTTAACATTTCCAAGGAAAGATGGATATAACATGAGCATTTCCTAAGACTTCAGGCCTCATAATTTCCTGTGAATTTATTGTAGCCAAGACGATGGAATCTCAGGCTGGGGAGTGTGGGTTTGTGACTTTCCCTCGAAGATGCCTATTTTCTTCATCTGGTGAAGAAAAAACGATGGTGGGGATTTTAGTTTCTACCTGTAGCAGAGTCAGTGGGCTCACCAACATTCCATCGTGCCACCCCCCCACCCCCATTCCTGGCCCCCTTGCTATCTGGGAGAGATTTTTGCAATTCTCTTACAATTTTGGTTAACAGGTTAAATGGAAGTGACACATGTCAACATAAACTAATACATGGAAGAGCAAGTGCAGAAACCCTCTAGATATCTCTTTCACTGTTTTTGCCACATTTAAGATGGTATTCCAGATGGTGAAGCCTCCACTATCTTGGATCCTCGGGTAAGTATGTGAAGAATTTCCCCTTTCTCTTCCTTTCCTACCATAGACCTGAATAGATCAGGTGGTATGAGTGAAAAATAAATTTCTGCAATGTTAAGCAAAAGATAAACCTTTGTTGGCTTGAGATTCTGTTAGAGTATTATGGCCTAGCATACTCTGACTAATACACTGCCTACTGGGCACCAATCGCTATCCAAATTCATACTTGCCAAAGCACTGTGACATTAGTAAGCTGTCATAGGATTCTATTATTTCAATTCGACAAGCATTCATTGAGTACCTACTAAGTTCCAGGCATTGTGGTAGGCCCTGTGACTACTGAGATGTGGAAGACCCAGGGTTTTTCCATTTGCCTGGGGAGACAAACTCATGGGCACATAATTATGATGTAGTGGGTGAAGTTTTACTGCATTGTGTTCAAAAGTACCATGAGGAAACCAGCAAGTGAAGTCCCAGAAGCTGAGGTGGGGTCAGGGTATCAGGAATATCCTACAGAGGTAGTGTCTGAGCTGAGCTTTGGAGGAAGCATATATCCGGATGTATCAGGTAAAGAAGGCTCAAAGAACACTCAAGTCAGAGAATTTAGGAAGATTAGAACACTTTCCTTTTGCTTCTCTTTTGGACCAACTTACCTTTAAAATCTTCTCAGGCATTTCTCCTTCTTGACAGCCTTTCTCACCTCTGCTCCCCCTCCCTCATCACCCACCACCACACACAGAACCTCAACCCTAGGCTAGGTTGCATAGCCCTTCTCTCTGTTTCACTAACATTCCAGCTCCTGGAATTACAAAACAGCATTTTGTAATACACCACCATCTTGTATTCTTCTCCAGTGTGTTGGAACCTTGATGTCAGGTTCTGTCACTGTATTCCCAGAGCCCAACAGAGAGCTTACTCATCATACTCAAAAAAGGGGTTTTTTTTTGAAAAGTAAATAAAAACAGGAAAAGTGAACAATCCAATTAGAAACAACTCAAGGTTTCATCACAGGCCTAAGGAAATCTGGCTTCTCTCTGGCTACAAGCTCTAGGTATAATGAGGAGAAGGAGATTGGAAGGGAGAGGCTGCACAAGACAGGAGTCTAGGGACCCAGAGAAAGTATGGTCCAGCTGGGAAAAATCATCTGGGCCAGGAAAGGGCCAACCTTTAAAAGCAAAAGGTGGGGGCAGCACTTCAGTGAGGTGAGGTCATGGAGGTGTCATGAGCTATTGACTTTGTTCAGTCATTAGTGTGCATTGACTGTTGACCAAACAATAGCATCTCTGTTTCCTACAATTTCTAATTTCTACAGGAGCCTCTTTGGCTTTCTGGAGTTTCTGTTAGCACATGTAAGCATCTCAATGGTAAATTCCAAGTGTCACAGATGTTATTGGCAGGCTGAGGTCTAAAGATAATCCTGCATCTGGGAATCAACAGATATTTGATAAGCCCTTGCTCTGGATGAGGTGCAGGGATAGGAGTGGGGAAGACACCATGACACACTGGACCTGAGTTCTGGAGTAGTTACAGTCTTCTGGGGAAAGAGACATGTTCTACCCTGTCAATTGACTCCTCAGGGTGAGGGTGGGGTGCAGAACACCCCCAGCTAACATCAGGTATCATAGTGGTCCAGGGATTAGAGCCAGGCTGGGCTGGTGCTCATGCTGGAGGCTTAGGATAGGAGAGACCAGAAGGGGGAAAAAGCTGTTTCCTATGGATAGCAATAATCAATACCAGGGAAGTCAACTTCTGTGCTCAAGTTCAAGAAAGAAAGGCAGGGCCAAAAATGGAAGAATTATTGAAAGTCAGAAGTCAAGAAAAGATTAAACAGTAAAAGACTAGAGGAACAGGATGAGAGGAGAAAGAAGATCCAAGACACTTAGCTGTGAACTAGGCTGAAGATCCCAATGTCCATTTTTATTGGTCTTTAGCCATAACTTTTGTGGGTGGATGGATTTATTTGTAGACTCAGTGTCTGGATGTACATCTATGTAGTGTTTTAAGCCAGGATCCACAAAACCCAGTCCCAGGGTGAGTTAGAGGTCAAGAGAAACCACAATTAAGAGTAACTTTCAGGGACACATGCATGGCTCAGTTGGTTGGGCATCTGAGTCTTGATTTCAGCTCAGGTCATGGTTGCAGGGTCATAGGATTGAGCCCCACATCAGGCTCTGCTCTGAGCTTGGAGCCTGCTTAAGATTTTTTCTCTCTCTCTCTGTCCTTCACCTCCTGTTCAGTCTCTCTCTCTCTCTCTCTCTCTCTCTTTCTCACTCTTTCTTTCTCCCCCCAAAATTAAAATTAAAATAAAAAAGAGCAATTTCAAAGCAAGTACTCCCATCTTTGATTTATATTTTTCAGATGCAAAGGAGGGCATTATTGACCTTTAACACTTTTCTGTTTTTTTTCTCTCATCCACTTTGCTCATGTGCTATAGCACTCCAAAGTTATTATTTTCCAAACCACCCTGAAAATTTTCAGCCTCAGTCCTGGCTCCCCAAGACCTCTTGTATTTCCCTTCTTCTCCCTTTCTACAAATTCTGCACTACTGAGTCTAAAGACCTGGCCTGCTGAGAGGTGCCCTTCTCAGATGATAGAGAGTGGGCTCAGCCAGAATGCTCATTAGTAGGTAGAGGGTCAGGGAAGACTGGGAACATTCATCTTTTAAATGTTATATCCCATCATATATGTAACAGACCGCCAAATACCAAATGTATTTGGCAATGCTTGGTGGAGGCCTAAGGATCTATGTGCAGGCTCAGATAGCATTCCTAAGTCTTCTGTGGAACATCGTGGAGATTTCCTGGGAGAGCACTGTGAAGTGTCCCAGGGAGAACATTCCAGTCCTTCTAGGGAAAAATTAGATCTCCCAGTTCATGCTAAAATTTAGAGGAAGTCTCCTTGTGCCTCTGTGATGGTCCAGATTCTAGATGTAGGTTTGACCCAGCATTTCATGCTTGATTTCCCCCCTCATTGCTTCCACATTCTCAACAAACATTATTAAATGCCTGTGCTTTGATGGTAGGGCACACCTTAGATTTTCCAACTATAAAATGATCCTATTTTATAACACTGCAGGCACTGCATTGCTTGAATGCTTCTCAGTCCTGGAATCAATCCTGCTCAAGCCAAGTTGTTGAAAAAAAAACTCCCCAGCCATTTTCCATTCATCTCAAACGTTGAATTTCCTGACATAATTGCCCAATCCTGGAGTGTCTCTGCCTCTTCGTCTCACAGCTGGAGGAGATTGGTACCATTTCCTTGCAGATAGAAGCAGAGCAGGAGGGTTAGTTCCCTCACAGACAGTGAAAATATAATTTTTTCATAAATAGTGAATTTTCTAGGAATTAGCCTAATCCACAAAATGCACTTAAAGTATGAGAACAGGAATTCAAAGCAGGTCCTGTAACAACAGATGAACCTGTTTAACGACCACATCAGCCACTTTCCAGCAGACTGGGCCTTTGAGAGGGCTCTGTCCCTGAGGAGTCCTAATCTCAGATATTTCTAGGTAGCCAAATACTATTTCTTAGCCAGCATCTTGCCTGCCTCATGCTTGCATATCAACTTCTCTCCTTGCAACAACACTGTGACAGTTGTGTGTGCTGCCCAGGAATTAGAACAGGGCTTTCCAAAGAGTATTCTCTGGAACCCTGGTCTCTAAGATGAACTGTGCAGAAAGGTTCCTCAATTCAATACATTTGGGAAAGACCTCAGGCTATGGAGATTTACAGTGCAGATTGACTGTGTCTTAGTTTGAGCTCGCCAAGAGCATTTACTAAGATAAAGATTCCCGATTCCTGGAAGATGCAGAACAGAATAGGAAAAGCAGTAAGGGTGAGTTAGAGAGTCAGCTACCACTGTGAACTGAAGTTAAATCCACTGGGGACCTTTGCAGCCAGACAGAACCCGGATCTGTCATCTCACCTGAGGGTGGTGCGGGAGAGCTGCGGTGGCTCCACACCACCTCCATCCCTCTTTATTTGAGGGCTCTTCCTCAGGAGTGTTCGTTCCTTGGCATTTCTTACTTGCTTTGGCTGAGGAAAGTGGGCTCCAAGGATTAAACAAGGGCTTCAGGAACAGAAATGTGTGCACTGACCATGGAAGTAGGGCTGGTAAGCACTGAAGGAGGGAGAGGGAAGGATATGGGCGGATGCTGATGGCGTCTGCCGAAGATTGTCAATCCATACACTGTGACAAATTTTTGATAAACCTAGCTCAAACACTTAGGTAGACATATAAAACTGGAGCTGAATGTGGTGCTTCTGTTATGAGAATAGCAGGCTTTTCAACCAGGGGGAAAGAAGATACTGGAGAGGTGGGGGTAGGTCTATTTTTTTTCCTGACAAGTGCCTCAGCTCTTTTTTATTATTAATCTTGGATTTTTCTTACATGTTCTCCACACATCTTTGGAAGCCCTTCTTTTCTGGAAGCCAGTGGACAGATTTGGCTCAGTGAAAGGAAGAAGTGTAGCGGTTGGACCAGCCACCCAAAGGATGGATGAACAGTGAACTTCCTAGTCCTGGACATAGTCTAACAGTTTAAGGATTCTCTGTGTGTGTGATGGGGAGGAGGGGATATTAAGTGTGGGGATGTTTGTTAGAAGGCCAGACATTCAGACTCTTGAGTTTGTGTTGTTTTAAAGTCTTCATTTTGATTCTTCCTCCAGGATTGAAGGGCAGGGAGAGAGAGAGAGAGAGAGAGAGAGAGAGAGAAACCAGGACATTTACCCCCTATATCTTTGCTTACTTGGAATCTCTAGCATTAGCTGTGTCTCTCAGTGTCCCTTAGGCAGCCTCAGCCATTATTTGGTTTTTACTGGAAGGCTCTAACTTCTGAACTTCAGACAAAAGATGGAAGACTCAATTCTGCTCCCCATTACACATTTACCTGCTCCCCATTACACATTGTCTGTGGGGAAATCTTTGCTTTTTACAGAACTAGGGTAGGAGGTGGGTCAGGGAGGGTAATGACCTGAAGTCCTAAAGTCATGGCCTGCTGTGGCAAAGGCCATTATCTCTCTTCCCTTACCACCATGTTAGAAGTACCACAAGAAACTCAGCCTGTGCTGAGATTCTTAACCACATCTCAAGCTTCCAGATTGCTGAGGAGGTGGGGAACTTTTTGCATTTTTAATTCAGAAAGTTGTGCTTGTCTATTGATAAGAAATAATAGTTGTCTTTTGTTCAAAGAGTCAGAAAAATGGATTAGCCCCTTGGGAATATACAGATTTGGTTTAAATTAATCTTCCAAAGATGTATGGAGAACATGAAAGAAAAATCCCAGATTAATAATAAAAAAGAGCTGAGGCACTTGTCAGAAAAAAAAAAAATTAAAGAAAACAAGAAAATCTAATTCCCCAAATCCCAGGAGCGATTGCCTTTCTGCTCTCTGTAGTATTCTGTATTCTAACAGAGCAGTCCTGGGTATACAGTGTGTTTCCAGGACCCTTCTAATTCAGTTTACCCAGTGCCTTCTGATACCTCCCAGTTAAGAGATGCCCTTTTGTATTTTAATTTACCCAATAAAACAAAGTTCTGTGCTGGCCCCAGGGGAAACATGTGCATTAGGAACTGGGGAAGGAGGCTATGCTTGTCAACTATCTGTTTGCTCCCAGATCCACTTCCTGCATTCTCTATCCCATTTGCTGTCATTGGAAACTACATTTCCCAGACTCCCTTGCTCCCTGTGTGGGGTGAGAGAAAAAGAAAAGCCAGGGTATTTCTTCCCATCTCCCTTTGCTTATTTTGGTGTCTCTGGTAGTGGCTGTGTCACCTCCACTGTTTCAGCTTCCACCAGGCAGTCCCTCCCAGATACTTCCCAGCAGCCCCTGTCAAGGTTTTAATTCCTGCCAGGAGGCCTGGCTTCTGGACTCTGTAGACCTATCTCTTCCCATTGTCCTTCCAGCCCTTAGGTGATGGTGACTTGCCACTGTTGCTAATTTCTGGCTCACCATACTGTCCTCTCCTTGGCATCTTGGTTCTGGCATTATCCGTGCCACAGTTTCCCCAAATCAAATTGCCTCTGGTTTGGAAGACCTGGATTGACTTTTGCTTTTCTGATTAGACCGTCATTATTATAGTGGTCTGTGCTGTGGGTGGGGGACAAAAATTCCCTATTACCCTCCATTGGCCAATGATATGAGAAGATGATTCTCCTAATTGAGGAGTGTGCTAAACAGAAGCTAGGCTACAGAGAACAAGGATGTGGGTCAACATTACTATCACATAATAGTCATAGAGGCCTCTCAATGCTGTATTTCCCACAATTAGTTCCCTCTGCCCTGACCCAGAACATTCTAGGATTGTTACTATTACTTATTATTATTATCCTATTTTACAAGTATGTAAATTGAAGGGTAACATGAAAGGTCAGCATGGGGTTTGAACACAGGAAGTGTGACTCCGGAGCTTGTACTCCTGATCCCTACTCTGATGCCCTGATGTATTCTCCACATGGTCCCCAAAATAAGCACTGCCCAAGGCCCTCTGTTTCTGATCTTCTCAGACCTGTCTTGGTTTCTTTTGGCTTTAAATAGAAGTTGGGCTGAAGAAGAAATAAAAACATGTCTGATTTTTGCACCTTAGCTCTCATTTGACTTCTAACCAAGATAAGTCTTTAATCAACTCTGCTATAAAATGGTAGAAACAGCCCCTAGGTCCTGATGCTAAGGCTGTAACTATGGGAACCACTTCATAGATACCCACACTCTTTCCAATACAGCAGTAACAAACCATCCTCCACACTCTCTTACCATCTATAGGAACATCTGAGGGCATTTTCAAGATGCTGAGTGAAGTTAGGGGTAGGCTCCACTCACAGAATGGACAAAGCCCATTACTCTATGAGGGGGCAGAACCATGACACCAGCCTCATTAACAAATTTCTCTAAACTGGTGACAACCATTGATGTAAACTTCTTTTTCTTCCAAGAGTGTTTCAGGCCATACACTAAAAGGCTGTGCACCTACCCATTCCCTGGGAGCCAGGCCTCATTAAGAAACGAACTTAGTTGTGTCCAAAAGTTCTTCAGAAAGACAAATTAACTAAGCTTTTTATAAACTGTGGCCTTGGGGATGAGGAGGAACTGGGTTATTCCCAGAGAGTCTGCTCCACTGATGCAGGAAGCCTGTTGTCTTGCAAAGAGCCCTTGAATGGAGTGACTGTGAAGGAACAAGGCACCTATTAGGGGAGAAAATAATTTTCAGAGACTGAACTGGGGCTGACCTGGTTTCTTGTTGGGGAGCTGTTTGCCTGGTGCTGCAAGTAGAATGCAAGAGGGAATATGTTTCAGGTTTGTGTCATCATCACTATCGTCATTGTCCCCATCAATGACATTATCATCCTCAACCCCAAACATTACTTATTGAGTCAGTTATTACTGCAGCCAAATAAACTTGGGATAATTATGAAATTTGGGTCCACATCTAGTCTCAAGCCACTCAGTCAAATATCTGTCAACCATTTTCCTACTATTTGTGTTGTGCTGGACCACTAGTTCCCCAGCCTGTCTGCACATTAGAATCACCTGAGCCTGGCCCTCCCAATAGACCAATAAAATCTAAATCTCTGGTTGTGGGACCTAGCATTTGTATTTTTTTTAACATTTACTTATTTATTTTGAGAGAGAGAGAGAGGGAGAGAAAGAGAGAATCCCAAACTAAAAGTGCAGAGCCTGACGTGGAGCTTGAACTCATGAACCATGAGATCATGACCTGAGCCAAAATTGAGTTGGACGCTTAACCAACTGAGCCACCCAGGCACCCCTGGATTTTTTAAAAAGTGCCCCTGGAGACTCTAATGTGCAACTAAAGTTGAGAAGAATTGTGCTAGGAACTATGAAAAGATAAAACAAAACAAAGAAACAAAACAAAACACCTGACCTCTGGGCACTTACTGCCCAGTTAGGGAAATGTGTGCAGCTAAATAACAATGTATGTGTTAACTAATGAAATAAGACAACAACTCAAAGGGACAAACAAGTTAGGAAGATGTGGAGGGAAGAGTGGTTTTGAGAATTTGTGAGAGCTTTGTGGAAGAATTGGAAATTGAGAAGGGACTTAAGGACAGTCAGATAGCGGTTGGGTTATTCCAAGCTGAAGTGGCCCAATAGTCCTAGAAAAGGAGATTAAATGTGTTATATTCTGGAAGCAGTGGCTAGATCAAGAATACATTAAATGGTGGGTTACTACGAGAGAAGATTAAAAAGGTAGGTCACCAGCTGGATTGAAGTCAGCCTTGACTAAGCTGCACAGCAGATTTCTAGAACTTCTTCATCATGCATAACTGACATTTTGTATGAATTGAACATAGTACCTACAGTTAACAATACTGTTTGTGCACTTAAAAATGTTAAGAAGATAGATCTCATGCTAAACATTTTTACCACACACACAAAAAGAACACAAGGAAACAATTAGAAGTGATGGGTACATCTATTACCTTGATTGTGGTGATGATTTCTTGTGTGTATGCATATGTTCAAACTCATCAAATTGTACACATTATACATATGCATTTTTTATATATCAATTATATCACAATAAAGCCGGTTTTTAAAAAGTTTATTTTTGAGAGAGAGAGCATGCAGAAGGAGCAGAGAGAGAGAGAGAGAGAGAGAGAGAGAATTCCAAGCAGGCTCTGCATTGTCAGCATAGAGCCTGACACAGGGTTTGAACTCATGAACTGTGAGATTATGACCTGAGCCAAAACCAAGAGTCAGATGTTCAACTGACTGAGCCACCCAGAAGTCCCAATAAAGTTGTTTTTAAAAAGAGAAAGGAAAGAAAATGGCCTTGACTTTAAGCTAAGGTGCTTGGGTAATGGAGGAATTATTGACTTCTGTGTAAGGGAGTTCAAGACACAGAGATTTTAAATTTCTGTTCATTGGGGGTTTGCATTAATAATGTAATGAAATGTAATATGGACTGGAGTGGAACAGAACGACCTGCAAAGCTATTGTATTATCTCAGGAATGAGAAATTTGACCAAGACAAAGGCTATATATAGAGAGAAAGCTAGAGAAGAATCTCTGGAAGAAGAGTCACTGGGTCCTAGTGACCAATGGGATATTAGAGTTCCCGGCTTGGGCAACTGATTGTGTGGTGGTGATATTAACCAAACAGGAAGGCAGCCAGCCTGGTGTAGTAGAGGCTCAAACTTTGGGACAGCTGGCCTGAAGTTCAGCTGCAGCTTAGTCACTCACTGAACAAATGAGCTTAGACTCTGAGATTTACTTTCCTCATCCATATAGAGGGTTTACAATATCTGCCTTTATGTTAGCTGGGAAGGTTAAAAATAGTGTATATGTAATGCCTACCATAAGGCCTTGCACAGAGTAGCAATGCAGTTGGTGTTATTATTTTTAGTATCATTTCAAAACATAGGGGAAGATGTTAGGACAAGTGGACATTCTATTGAGTTAAGCTTTAGATATGTTATACTTGCAGGATATCTCAGCAGAAAAGTCCAATAGGCAGTAGGTAATATGGGCCTTGTGCTAAAGGGAGGGTCATCTACTTAGAGGTGACAGCAGAAACTCATGGAGGTGGATGAGATTTCCCAAGGAAAGTATATACAGAAAGGGGGGTAAAGAGTGGGTTTGGGTTTTATATCAGTCAGGACTCATTACAAGTGATAGAACCCTAACTCAAGTGGCTCAAGGAAAAGTGGGGAAAGGAGGCAATTTATCGACTCTAGTTACTGAAGTTACAGGAGAAGTTTCACACATGGTTGCATGTCGAATGCAGTTGCTCGGAAGATGTCATGGATGTCATGAGGATTCTTTTTTCTACTCTCCTGGATGGAATCATTCTCAAATTTGTTTTTGCTGTCTTAGGGCAAAAATGGCCCCAAAGCTTTATTCTATATCTTAGAAATACCAACAAAAAAAAGGCATGTCTTTCTCAGCAGTTCCAGCAAAGGAGCCAAGACTGATTCTCTTTAGCTCATTGCTCTTGTGATCATTCCTGAGACAATCCCCCTGACTTTATCTGACTTTACCTGAGTCTGGGTTACATGACCCCTTCGAGCGGAGGAATGGGCTCAGGACCACCACCAAAACAACATGAACTGAGAGTAGAGAAGGTGTGTCTGCACAAAGGAAAACTGGAGGTGCTGTTAATCCACTAGAACAGGAGTCCACAAGTCAAATCCTCCCTCTTACAGTCCTTTTTTATAAATAAAGTTTATTTGGAACAGAGCCACATCCACATGTTTATGCATTATCTACAGTGGCTTTTGAGCTACAGCAACAGAGCTGTGTCATTACTACTGAGACCATCTGTCCTGCAAAGCCTAGAATATATACTATCCTACTGTCCTTATAGACTAACTCACATTTTCCTCCACTGTCTAGAGCTCCGAGCTTCTCTCTGTGGGTATAACCTCTTTCGAGTCTTTGTAATAATCCCTGGGGGGAATTGTCTTGATTATGCTATTAAAATTTAAAGGATATCCTGGCCCTTTACAGAAAAGTTTACCAACCCCTGCACTAGAACCTAAGTCCATAAGAACCAGAACATTGTCTGTTAAATGTACTGCTGTATACCCAGTGCTGGCAGAATGCCTGATAGATGGTAGGTACTTAATGAGTATTTGTGGAATGAAAAGGGAATTGGATGCTGGGTTCAAATAAAGATTGTATATCTACTACCAAACAATAGAGAGAATCAACACTTAATGAGGGTCAGCCTGAGGGACAGGAGGGAGAACAGAAGAGAGGGCATTCTAGCAGGAGGCCGTCTCTGGAGCTACATGAGGAGAATAGCTCAGAGAATCAGGCCAACTGCAGGAATGGGAGAGGAGGCTCATGGGTCTGAATGGTAAGAGGGCTCTCAACATGCTGAGTTTCCCCAAAGCTGGGTCAGTGGATGCAGCATGTTGAAGGGTGGGTTGAAGAGGTGGAAACGGTTCAGGTTTGGGGACTTGAACAGATGCTGAGCAATGATGGGAAGGGGACAATCTTTCACATTTAGGTTGATAGGAGGGGAGGCCAGCATTCTTAAAATGCCTGGGTCCCTCAGGAAGGTCTTTCTCTCCTGATCATGGCTTGGAAGTGAACTTCTGAGAACCCATCCTGTCTGCTCTGATATCCATCCTTCAAACAGCTAGGAAGCATGCCACACAAGTCCAATATCATACATGGTTAAAAGGATCTACTGTCCCTTTACTGACTAAGGGACATTTTCCTCCAAGATCTAAAGCTCTAGGCTTTTTCCTGTTGGTTTAACATCTTCTGAGTCTTTGTAATAAGCCCTGGGGGAATTGCCCTGTGTACAGTGTTAAAATGTAAAGCAGGAAGTATAAAGGCTGGGCTTTCTTCTTTTTTTCTTGAGTTTAATTCAAAGACCCCTTCTACTAACTTTATTGGAGTCTATTAATCAATGTCAAAATCACCCATCTCAGAGGTACAAACTTCCAGTTACAAAATAAATAAGTCACAGAGATGAAAAGTACAGCAGAGGGAATATAGTCAATAATATTGTAATAATGTTGCACGGTGACAGATGGTGACCACACTTAACATGGTGAGCAATGACTAATGTATAGAATTATTGAATCACTATGTTGCACACTTGAAACCAATACAACACTGTATGTCAACTCTACTTCAATAATAAATTTTAAAAAATCATCTATCTCAGTTTCAGTTGTATTTAAATCAATTCAAACATTTGCAGAGTCCACTGAAGGCAGGACTCCCTCCTGAGGAATTCTTCACATGCTGGTTTCCTCTGTGTGAGTCTGAAGTGAAATAAGGCTAGTGAAAGAAGCATCCAGCAGGGTTTCAGGACTCAGTAGGCATTCACAAATCCATTTCCCCCTTCCAAAGTGGGCCTGGGATGAGGCTGGTGCTTCCCACTGGCCTTTGATCCTAGGAAGGGGAATTTCAGAGGGCTTTGACTATTTAGCCTCCCTTCAGGGAAAGTAGTCTTCACATTAATTCATTACCCGGGGTTAGACATCCAAGGATGCCCTTGGTATGCTGCTTCAAATAAGCTTTTGCATTTAGGTTTTCCTTGAGAAAAGTTGCTTAAGATGTCATCCAAGCTAGGAGTTTCAGGTTTCATTAAGTCATTCCCTGGGAAGAGAGAAGACATTCTGCTAAGGCAGGGCCCTCTCTCAAGAGTGCCATTATGCCCTTCTTACCCTGGCTGGTGGTGGCCTCTCGTGTGGTTGTAAGGATAAAAACACAGATTGTGAGCCCCTGGGTGAGGCCTGGCCTGCCTACCCCTCATTCTTTGACAGCTGATTCTTCTGGACACAAATCAAGTCAGAGATGCGCCCCGGCTTCACAAGACACACTGGGCCAGTGAACATGGGGATTTGCTGAGAGTCACTCCCCGTCCTCACCAATGTCCAGCTCTGCACCCCCACTCCAGGGGCTTGTTGATCTGGATGCCTCCCGGCCCCCTCCCCCGGGGCCTCACACAGTGTCAGTGTGAACCTCGGACCAACCTAGGCCCTAAGAAATAAAATTAATGAAGGTGAGCAGGGAGGGTGGGGTGAGGATATTTCAGGCTCCTACTAACGTCTGGAGACGTATTTAGAATTTCTTTTGGGGATCCTTTTGCAATCCTGTGTGTTCCAGCTTGCTGCCACTAGGGGCTGCTGTTGTCAGGGAGTAGAAACAAACCGAGAACTATTTACAAAGGGAAAAAGAAAAAAGACAAAGCAATGATTATTTCAGTTCGTGAATATTTTTGTGGCTGGGGTGCTGTGCTTGCCCTCTGCCCCCATTTTGCAAGTATGTGACTCCTTTCTTACCGAGTGGCCCTGCCAGGACGGCCCCATTAGAAGGTCCCTTCCATTTGATCTGTAGGCTTTGTGTTGACAGGTGCAGGCTGCTATGGCTGATGCAGGGCCAGGCTGGACTCCGTGCTTCATCTAACAGAGTACCTAGAGAGGAAAAGCTCTTCTGAAGACATGGAGTGGAGTTGGGTTTTCCATTATAAGTTGGGTAATGAATATGGAAGAGAGCAAACTAGATTGGGAGGCAGGCTGTGATCAGCCTATCTCCACAGATTCTGTAGTTCTCCACAGGGCTAACACCAAGATAAGGAACAGTCAATGCTTCAATTTAATCCTGCATGACTTTAATGGGCACCTACTATGCGCAGGATACCTTACTCTAGTTCGACAGCATTTATTTAAGCCCTCGGAAGAGCCAAGTTAGAAATTTGTAAGGTGGGGTAGGGGAAGAGTTGAGAGGCTTTTGAAGACAGCTCACAGGAGCAAGGAAAGTAAGGAAAACCTGTAAATTGTATTTATTTAATTTACCAGGAAACAGAAACTAGAAGAGGCAAACAGTGAATTAAAGGGTAGGGTGTATGCTTTCTTTATTTCTTATGGCTAAAAAGCATGAAAGCTGGAAAAATGAATCCCTGCTGAAGAATGATTTCCTCCATATTGCTAAAAGGTCATGGTGGAATTGTTTTATTATTATTATTGTTATTGTTGTTGTTGTTATTCTTATCTTGGACATTTTTTGCCAGTGTGAGCAATTGTCTGCAAAGGACATGCATTGTTACTTGTCAATTTAGCCTCAAAAGAAAACAAAACAAATAAAAATCCATTCCTCCCTTATTGGAAATAGACCTGAAATTGACAGCATTAATAATGGGATCTTCCTGCTGCAGAATTTTGGTCTGGGCTTGAGCACTCTTATGGTTTGGCACTTTAGGCCCCAGGAAAGGATTTTTTATGAGGGCAGAATCCAGGCAGGACTTCTGCATTTGCTCTCTGCAGCCCTCCGCTGGGAGCAGACAGCACTGGAGGGAAACAATGACAGCCTACAGCCATCTGTACTAGATTTTCCTCATGCAGCCAGGCAGCCACAATCCAGGCATGCTTTGGTGTCTGCCCTGGCCCTTCAGACACAGTGGGAGATTTCTGGACATAGAGTCAGGACCTGTGTGTAGAGGGACAGGGGAGCAGTCTGGGAAATGTGTGCCTACTCCTGAAACCCATGAATATATGGAAACTTCTTTACCCTCTATTGCCTTATAACAGTGTACAATGAGTATGTGGGAAAATGTGTGGAATGAGTCTGGTCCATTGTCTTGCATGTAGTAGGTGCTCACAAATGTCATTTCCTCTTCTTCTCCCTTCCCTATGGACTTGCTCCCCTGCATCAACCATTCCAAGGATTCTGTTGAGATTTCTGTTGGTGTTTCAGGAATGTCCAGTGTGGTCAGCTCAAGAGGGGAGGGCAATTTCCCCAGACTTTCCAGGGCCAAATAGGAGAACAGCATCCAGGTGGAGATCTGGATGGAAAACTAGTAAGTCAAAAACACACCTAATGGAGAGGCTGTTGGAGGGTGAAAGACCTCATTTTGCTGAGAGTAAGAGCAAGGGGCTTTAAGTGTCTACGGATTCTGCATGAGTTGTGTATTTTCTGCTTGTAAGGCATTTGACAGGTTTTTAAATGCATCAAACTGAGCAGATTTGTTGTGAAATGCAGCACACATGTGCTGAGCATTTTAGTAGAATCATAGCCACCAGGAATGCTTTTCTTCTGGTGTGAAAATACAAAGACAAATGCCTCCTCCTTCCTTTGATCACAGTTCCCAGCACAGAGATCTCTGGATTTACATAAATAGAAAGATTAATTTGTATGTCTGAAAATCACACCCTACCAGATTTCTCAACTTTGTCTTTTTTTTTGTTGAAGGCTCAGCACTCAGGGACTCTTAGAGATGGAAGTGGCCTACAGTCATTATTGACACTAACCTGTCTGAGAAGTTTCATCTATATCCTCTCTGTCTAAAGGGTGGTCCAGGAACAGCAAGCATCAGCATCACCTGGAAGCTCATTGACAATGGAGAATCTCGGCTGCACCTCAGACCTAAAGAACCAGAATCTGCATTTTAACAAGACTTCCACGTGATTCACCAACAACTGGAGTTTGTGAAGCGTTGTTCTCCTTCAGCTCTGACAGTTGCCACCCACTTCCCTGGAAGAGAGCCAGCTCTTCAAAATTTTTCTACTCATTAGCCATCATGAGCTTTCTGAAGCATGAGCTATCTGAAGCAGCATGTAGTATGTCAGCCCCCTCTTCTCCACACAAAACAATTGACTCACCCAACAAATATTTATGGTCTGCCGACTCTGTGCTAAGTGTTCGTGGGGGAGGAAAGAAATGTATGTGAAGAGAGTGGCTCTGCACCCCATTGCCCTTCCTTCTCCAAACTCCTGATGTATTCAGGTGGTTCTCAGATGATATGGCTCTCTGACCTCGTTGTTATTCTTCTTCAGTTCATCCCAGGTGTCAAAGTAATTATTTTAGCATCAATTCATCAAAAAATATTTATTGAATCCCTCTTAAAATCAGACACATAAGATCATGTATTTCTTTTTTTTTTCTTCTTTTTTCTAACCATATGATCCAGCAGTCCCACTTCTGGGTATTTATCTAAAATAACTGAAATCAGGATCTTGAAGAGATATGAGCACTCCCAAGTTCATTTCAGCATTATTCACAGTAGCCAAGATGTGGATACAACCACAATAGCTATCAATGGATGCATGGATAAAGAAAATGTGGAAACGTTAGAAAATGGAACCTTAGAAAAGAGGGAAGTTCTACAATACACAATGACAGAGATAAACCTCGAGGACATTATGCTGGGAGGAATAAGACAATCACAGAAGGACAAATACTGCATGATTTCACTTACATGAAGCATCTCAAATAGTTAAATCCAAAGATTCAGAGTGGTATGGTGGTTTCCCAGGGTTGGAGGAAAAAGGAAATAGGGAGTTACTAATCCACAAGTACAAAGTTTCAGTTAAGAAAGATAAAGAAATTCTAGAGATCTGCTGTACAAGATTGTACTTGTCATTAACAATACTGTATTTATACTTAAAAATTTGTTAGGAGTGTAGATCTCATGTTGAGTGTTATTCACCATAAAATTAAACTTAAAAATCACATATTTCCAGTATAACAAATTAATAATTTAGGGGGACTTCTGTAGTCTGTACAGAATTGTCTGGAGTCTCTAGTGTGAGTTCCATACCTACTACTAATTAGCTGTGTGACTCGGGGGTAAATTCTTTTATTTCTCTGGGCATCTTCATCCTCAAGTGTGGTTACTGGAATGCATCACTAAGGTCCCTTCACATTCTACATTTTTTCAAGATACTATGAAAAAGAAGAAAAAGAGACACTCTGTCACATTGCATTGCTTGGTGAGTACCACTTCCTATCCGCCATATTTGTTGAGCTCATCCCTCCCTCAGTGCCAGCACATTCCTAGGCCCTGGAGAGGTAGCAATGACTAGAGCAAACAGTCTCAGCCCTCATGAATCTTCCATCCTAGGAGGGAGAGACCAATGAGAGAAGGCCATGAATGAGTCTCTTGTCTAGCAGCTCTAGCCCACGTACTGCAGCTCAGGCAGAGTGCTGCTGGAAAGGCAACAGGAGGAGAGTCAGGAGAGGATTTGCTTCCTCTATCACTATAGCCCTCTCAGTTTTTCATCTGTTTTGCAAGCAGACTTCTTAAGACTGAGGGAATGAATAAAGTAAAATAGAAACCCTTTGTTTTTTTTGCCAAACTCTTTCATTTAACACTGACTCCCACCACAAGAACTATGTTGCCTTTCCTGTGCAGCAAGAAGAGGGAAAGAGGAGAGAAGCAGAAACCTATAGCATTAGAGAAGCAGTAATCTTTCACTTCTTCGGCCACATCTTTCACTTCTCGGGCCGCAGGAAAGCGCCCATGAAGTGGGCTCTGAGGTGTGATTTACAGAGGCTTGCTTGCCAGGCCACTCCACTGGGCACTCTGGAAGCAAAGATCTGCTATAAAATGGAAAATGCATGTTTATAGGCTGCCCTGGTGCAGATCCGGGGGTGAGTGCTTAAGAGCTGACTCACTGACATTTCCTGGGAAAGTTCTTTCAAGCATCTCTGCTGCAAACAGTGAGAAACAGAGGATGGCCTTTCTATAGGATGCCTGCCATTCTGCTGGTGCAGGGAATCATTTGCAGGAGGAAATGATGCCTTGAACAAGCATGGTGATGGAGAGGCATTTCCAGAATGTTCCCATACAAAGCCTGTGTCCTTTCCCTCAGGCAACTCCAGCTGAATGCAGACTTCAGTCCTAAAGTCTCCCAGAAGCTCCTCTGTTTGGCCATGAACCCACCATTCTGGAGGCTCCAGGAGCTTCTCACTGATTAGACAAAGACTGTTTGGTATCTGCCATACTCAGGATCTGCTCATCCTTAGCTGCGTGGCCCAAAAAAGACCTAGTCCTCTTTGCTCCCTTCCCAATTCCTTGACTGGCCGTCCAGGGTCTCAGTGACCAAGTAGGGTACTGGAACTTTGAAAAGATTATAAGCCCTGCTAACCCCTTTGCATCAGTTAGGGTTCTGGGATGCATATAACAGAAAGCAAATGGGAAAGATATAACAGGTCAGAGTTGTTCTGTCTCAAGTATGGATGCCAGGGCCACTACTACTTCCACCATTGCCATGATAAATGGCTTCATCGTGGGTCGTTTACTTTTAAATGGTTTTACTTTTCCTTTCAGCACTTTTTGAAGACTCAAGTTTTGAAGAGAGAGTATCTGCTCTAGCTATCCTGAGGTGGATCTGGCTCCTTTAGTTTTATAATGAAAGGTGATCATCTGGAATTGTTTTTCACCAAAACTATCCCCAATGGGGAGGAAAGGAAATAATTTCCTGATGGAAAAGTGGTGGGCCATTAGGGAAAAGAATGGATGGCAGGTAACCAAAGCTGATGGATATCCGTGACACAGTTGGTCCAGTGTCCATTTTGCGAAAGACAACCAAAAGAAAATCCAGAGGAAGATGTCTAAACCTCTTCCAGTTTTATCCTCTCTGTCTTTTGAATATATCAGAGGTATCACATATGAACCCCCATCTGGATTAGCATGTAGGGACCTGGCCCCAGCCCCACAATGTCCCAGCTTGATGTCTTTGTCTGTAAAATGGGGCTAGTCTTGTCAGCTCTGCAGTGTTGCTGTGAACTGAATGAGGAAACGAGTGTAAATGTTTTTGAAGAGCAGAGCTCATCCTGTAATTGAGAGATATTAAGCTTGCTCTGAATAGGCCAGCTGTGCCTGATCACCAGCTTTTCATTTCTTCCTGTCCTCACTGCCCCTTTTAATTTGCGTTTGCTCTGATTTATTTAGTTGGTTAGTTTTACTCTGCTTTATTCCTCAGACGGTTTGGCTTTCAGGTAGCAGAATTTCCTCCTTCATTCCCTGGCAGGCTGGTTTTTGCTCACATCTCTGCTTCTGTGATTTCATGAGGGTGTTTTTTCTCCTCCTTTGGGTATCACCTGCAGCCTAGGAAGAGCTGGAACAAGTGTGGAGCTTACCCTTCGATGGACAGCCTCTCCTCGGTACCCAAAAAGGACCAGGGTACATTTTTCTCATGCAGGCTCCCACAGAATTATTCCCAATCTCCTGCCCCAACACATTTTCCTATTCCTCCTCTTCTTCCTCCTTTACTTTTTTCTTCTGTTACTGCATTGGGACCACTTGGACCCAATAGGTTGAGTAAGATACTGTCAGGATCTGTCAGGTTTTTGGGGTCTTGGTATAACACACCTTCCTAATCTGCTCTACTCCAACAAGATGTAATTTGGCTATAAATGCTGTAGACTGAAATTCTCACTGGAAAGAACCACAGAAAACAACACTCCTGAGTCTTCTTGAAAAGAACACCCAACAAAATACAGCCAATTAAGAGAGAAGTCAAAATAAAGAAGCAGGGGTGGAGAAGCCATGGAAAGAAGCAGGTGCTGAACAATAGAGTCACTTAAATGTGAACCAGAACTAAGTAAATTGTGAATCATAATTATAGAATAGACTAAAAATGTCATAAACCTTTAAAATTAAGAAAAAATAACTGACAAAAATAGGGGGTAGGCAGTGCTTATGTCCATATATTGCATAGAATGGAGTAAGTAAATATTATTTGAGATCGATAAATATAAACAACACCTAAAAATTGATATACGTAGCTAAAAAAAAAAGCTTAGACATTTTTCAAGTTTTAATTATCACTTTATTGTAATCCAAGGGGCTCTTTTAGGAATGAATACCTCTGATAGAACATTAACTTTTACTTGAAATTTATAAATTCGTTTAGTTTAATGCCATTTTTTTCCTCTAAATTCGAGTATAAGGAGGACACTCATTGGAATGAGCAATGGATGTTATATGTAAGTGATGAATCACTAAATTCTACTCCTGAAACAATCATTGCACTATGTTAACTAACTTGGATTTAAGTAAAATTAAAGAAAAAGAAATAGTACATGTAAGGTAAAATACCTGTATGCTGAAAACTATAGAAACCATATGAAATAAATTAAAGAAGACACAAAGAAATGGAAAAACATTCCATGCTCATGATTAGTAGAACAAATATTGTTAAAATGTCTATACTACCCAATGTAATCTACACATTCAATGCAATCCCTATCAAAATAACATCAGCATTCTTCACAGACCTAGAACAAACAATTCTGAAATTTTTATGAAACCAGAAATGATCCCAAATAGCCAAAGTAACGTTGAAAAAGAAAACCAAAGTTGGAGGCATCACAATTCCAGACATCAAGCTGTATTACAAAGCTGTAATCATCAAGACAGTATGGTACTGGCACAAAAACAGACACATAGATCAATGGAACAGAATAGAGAATCCAGAAATTGACCCACAAACATATGGCCAACTAATCTTTGAATATCCAATGGAATAAAGATAGTCTCTTCAACAAATGGTGTTGGGAAAACTGGACAATGACATGCAGAAGAATGAAACTGGACCACCTTCTTACACCATATACAAAAATAAACTCAAAATGGATGAAAGACGTAAATGTAACACAGGAAACCATCAAAATCCTAGAGGAGAAAACAAGCAACAACTTCTTTGAACTTGGCTGCAGCAACTTCTTCCTAGACATGTCTCTGGAGGCAAGGGAAACAAAAGCAAAAATGAACTATTGGGACCTCATCAAGATAAAAAGCTTCTGCACAGCAAAGGAAACAATCAACAAAACTAAAAGGCAACTGATAAAATGGGAGAAAATATTTGTAAATTACATATTGGATAAATGGTTGGTATCCAAAATCTATAAAGAACTTACCAAACTCAACACCCCAAAAACAAATAATCCAGTGAAGGAATGGGAAAAAGACATAAACACTTTTCCAAAAAAGACGTCCAGATGACTAACAGACACGTGAAAAGATGTGCAACATCACTCATCATCAAAGAAATACAAATCAAGACCACACTGAGATACCACCTCACACCTGTCAGAATGGCTAACATTAACAACTCAGGTGACAACAGATGTTGGCAAGGACATGGAAAAAGGGGAACCCTTTGCCCTGTTGGTGGGAATGCAAACTCGTGCAGCTACTATGGAGAACAGTATGGAGGTTCCTCAGAAATTTAAAAATAGAACTGCCTTACAATCCAGCAATTGCACTACCAGGTATTTATCCAAAGGATACAAAAATGCTAATTCAAAGGGGCACATGCATCCCAAAGTTTACAGAAGCACTGTCAACAATAGCCAAATTATGGAAAGAGCCCAAATGTCCATCGACACTGAATGGATAAAGAAGATGTGGTGTGTGAGCCAAAATCCCAAAGGGAACCAGTTCCTGCCAGGGAACTTGCTCGCTCCACGCAAACACCCAACTCTGTGCTTCTGTGGAGCCAAACCTCCGGCAGCGGATCTGACTCCCTCCCGCTGCCACAGGGCCCCTCCTGAAGTGGATCACCTAAGGAGAAGTGAGCTAAGCCTGCCCCTCCAGCCCCCGTGCACCTTGCCTACCCACCCCAGCTAATACGCCAGATCCCCAGCAACACAAGCCTGGCAGTGTGCAAGTAGCCCAGACGGGACACGCCACCCCACAGTGAATCCCGCCCCTAGGAGAGGGGAAGAGAAGGCACACACCAGTCTGACTGTGGCCCCAGCGGTGGGCTGGGGGCAGACATCAGGTCGGACTGTGGCCCCACCCACCAACTCCAGTTATACACCACAGCACAGGGGAAGTGCCCTGCAGGTCCTCACCACTCCAGGGACTATCCAAAATGACCAAATGGAACAATTCCCCTCAGAAGAATCTCCAGGAAATAACAACAGCTAATGAACTGATCAAAAAGGATTTAAATAATATAACAGAAAGTGAATTTAGAGTAATAGTCATAAAACTAATCGCTGGGCTTGAAAACAGTATAGAGGACAGCAGAGAATCTCTTGCTACAGAGATCAAGGGACTAAGGAACAGTCACGAGGAGCTGAAAAGCACTTTAAACGAAATGCAAAACAAAATGGAAATGACGACGGCTCAGATTGAAGAAGCAGAGGAGAGAATAGGTGAACTAGAAGATAAAGTTATGGAAAAAGAGGAAGCTGAGAGAAAGAGAGATAAAAAAATCCAGGAGTATGAGGAGAAAATTAGAGAACTAAGTGATACACGAAAAAGAAATAATATATGCATAATTCGTATCCCAGAGGAGGAAGAGAGAGGGAAAGGTGCTGATGGGGTACTTGAAGAAATTATAACTGAGAACTTCCCTGAACTGGAGAAGGAAGAAGGCATTGAAATCCAAGAGGCACAGAGACTCCCTTCAGACGTAACTTGAATCGATCTTCTGCACGACATATCATAGTGAAACTGCCAAAATACAAGGATAAAGAGAAAATTCTGAAAGCAGCGAGGGATAAACGTGTCCTCACATATAAAGGGAGACCTATAAGACTCGTGACTGATCTCTCTTTTGAAACTTGGCAGGCCAGAAAGGATTGGCACGATATCTTCAGTATGCTAAACAGGAAAAATATGCAGCCGAGAATCCTTTATCCAGCAAGTCTGTCATTTAGAATAGAAGGAGAGATAAAGGTCTCCCCAAACAAACAAAAACTGAAGGAATTTGTCACCACTAAACCAGCCCTACAAGAGATCCTAAGGGGGATCCTGTGACACAAAGTACTAGAGACATCACTACAAGCATAAAACATACAGACATCACAATGACTCTAAACCCGTATCTTTCTATAATAACACTGAATGTAAATGGATTAAATGTGCCAACCAAAAGACATAGGGTATCAGAATGGATGAAAAAACAAGACCCATCTATTTGCTGTCTACAAGAGACTCATTTTAGATCTGAGGACACCCTCGGATTGAAAGTGAGGGGATGGAGAACTATTTATCATGCTACTGGAAGCCAAAAGAGAGCTGGAGTAGCCATACTTATATCAGACAGACTAGAATTTAAATTAAAGGCTGTAATGAGAGATGAAGAAGGGCATTATATAATAATTACAGGGTCTATCCATCAGGAAGAGCTAACAATTATAAATGTCTATGTGCCGAATACCGGAGCCCCCAAATATATAAAACAATTACTCATAAACATAAGCAACCTTATTGGTAAGAATGTGGTAATTGCAGGGGACTTTAATACCCCACTTACAGAAATGGATAGATCATCTAGACACAAGGTCAATAAAGAAACAAGGGCTTTGAATGATACATTGGATCATATGGACTTGACAGATATATTTAGAACTCTGCATCCCAAAGCAACAGAATATACTTTCTTCTCGAGTGCACATGGAACATTCTCCAAGATAGATCATATATTGGGTCACAAAACAGCCCTTCATAAGTTTACAAGAATCCAAATTATACCATGCATACTTTCAGACCACAATGCTATGAAGCTTGAAATCAACCACAGGAAAAAGTCTGGAAAACCTCCAAAAGCATGGAGGTTAAAGAACTCCCTACTAACGAATGAGTGGGTCAACCAGGCAATTAGAGAAGAAATTAAAAAATACATGGAAACAAACGAAAATGAAAATACAACAATCCAAATGCTTTGGGATGCAGTGAAGGCAGTCCTGAGAGGAAAATACATTGCAATCCAGGCCTATCTCAAGAAACAAGAAAAATCCCAAATACAAAATCTAACAGCACACCTAAAAGAAATAGAAGCAGAACAGCAAAGGCAGCCTAAACCCAGCAGAAGAAGAGAAATAATAAAGATCAGAGCAGAAATAAATAATATAGAATCTAAAAAAACTGTCGAGCAGATCAACGAAACCAAGAGCTGGTTTTCTGAAAAAATAAACAAAATTGACAAACCTCTAGCCAGGCTTCTCAAAAAGAAAAGGGAGATGACCCAAATAGATAAAATCATGAATGAAAATGGAATTATTACAACCAATCCCTCAGAGATACAAACAATTATCAGGGAATACTATGAAAAATTATATGCCAACAAATTGGACAACCTGGAAGAAATGGACAAATTCCTAAACACCCACACTCTTCCAAAACTCAATCAGGAGGAAATAGAAAGCTTGAACAGACCCATAACCAGTGAAGAAATTGAATCGGTTATCAAAAATCTCCCAACAAATAAGAGTCCAGGACCAGATGACTTCCCAGGGGAGTTCTACCAGACGTTTAAAGCAGAGACAATACCTATCCTTCTCAAGCTATTCCAAGAAATAGAAAGGGAAGGAAAACTTCCAGACTCATTCTATGAAGCCAGTATTACTTTGATTCCTAAACCAGACAGAGATCCAGTAAAAAAAGAGAACTACAAGCCAATATCCCTGATGAATATGGATGCAAAAATTCTCAATAAGATACTAGCAAATCAAATTCAACGGCATATAAAAAGAATTATTCACCATGATCAAGTGGGATTCATTCCTGGGATGCAGGGCTGGTTCAACATTCGTAAATCAATCAACGTGATACATCACATTAATAAAAAAAAAAGAGAAGAACCATATGATCCTGTCAATCGATGCAGAAAAGGCCTTTCACATAATCCAGCACCCTTTCTTAATAAAAACCCTTGAAAAAGTCGGGATAGAAGGAACATACTTAAAGATCATAAAAGCCATTTATGAAAAGCCCACAGCTAACATCATCCTCAATGGGGAAAAACTGAGAGCTTTTCCCTGAGATCAGGAACACGACAGGGATGTCCACTCTCACTGCTGTTGTTTAACATAGTGCTGGAAGTTCTAGCATAAGCAATCAGACAACAGAAGGAAATCAAAGGCATCCAAATTGGCAAAGATGAAGTCAAGCTTTCGCTTTTTGCTGATGACATGATATTATACGTGGAAAATCCGATAGACTCCACCAAAAGTCTGCTAGAACTGATACATGAATTCAGCAAAGTTGCAGGATACAAAATCAATGTACAGAAATCAGTTGCATTCTTATACACTAACAATGAAGCAACAGAAAGACAAATAAAGAAACTGATCCCATTCACAATTGCACCAAGAAGCATAAAATACCTAGGAATAAATCTAACCAAAGATGTACAAGATCTGTATGCTGAAAACTATAGAAAGCTTATGCAGGTAATTGAAGAAGATATAAAGAAATGGAAAGACATTCCCTGCTCATGGATTGGAAGAATAAATATTGTCAAAATGTCAATACTACCCAAAGCTATCTACCCATTCAATGCAATCCCAATCAAAATTGCACCAGCATTCTTCTCAAAACTAGAACAAACAATCCTAAAATTCATATGGAACCACAAAAGGCCCCGAATAGCCAAAGTAATTTTGAAGAAGAAGACCAAAGCAGGAGGCATCACAATCCCAGACTTTAACCTCTACTACAAAGCTGTCATCATCAAGACAGCATGGTATTGGCACAAAAACAGACACATAGACCAATGGAATAGAATAGAAACCCCAGAACTAGACCCACAAACGTATGGCCAACTCATCTTTGACAAAGCAGGAAAGAACATCCCTTGGAAAAAAGACAGTCTCTTTAACAAATGGTGCTGGGAGAACTGGACAGCAACATGCAGAAGGTTGAAACTAGACCACTTTCTCACACCATTCACAAAAATAAACTCAAAATGGATAAAGGACCTGAATGTGAGACAGGAAACCATCAAAACCCTAGAGGAGAAAGCAGGAAAAGACCTCTCTGACCTCAGCCGTAGCAATCTCTTACTCGACACATCCCCAAAGGCAAGGGAATTGAAAGCAAAAGTGAATTACTGGGACCTTATGAAGTAAAAAGCTTCTGCACAGCAAAGGAAACAACCAACAAAACTAAAAGGCAACCAACGGAATGGGAAAAGATATTTGCAAATGACACATCGGACAAAGAGCTAGTATCCAAAATCTATAAAGAGCTCACCAAACTCCACACCCAAAAAACAAATAACCCAGTGAAGAAATGGGCAGAAAACATGAATAGACACTTCTCTAAAGAAGACATCCAGATGGCCAACAGGCACATAAAAAGATGCTCAACGTCGCTCCTTATCAGGGAAATACAAATCAAAACCACACTCAGATATCACCTCACGCCAGTCAGAGTGGCCAAAATGAACAAATCAGGAGACTATAGATGCTGGAGAGGATGTGGAGAAACAGGAACCCTCTTGCACTGTTGGTGGGAATGCAAATTGGTGCAGCCACTCTGGAAAGCAGTGTGGAGGTTCCTCAAAAAATTAAAAATAGACCTACCCTATGACCCAGCAATAGCACTGCTAGGAATTTACCCAAGGGATGCAGGAGTACTGATGCATAGGGTCACTTGTACCCCAATGTTTATAGCAGCACTCTCAACAATAGCCAAATTATGGAAAGAGCCTAAATGTCCATCAACTGATGAATGGATAAAGAAATTGTGGTTTATATACACAATGGAGTACTACCTGGCAATGAGAAAGAATGAAATATGGCCTTTGTAGCAACATGGATGGAACTGGAAAGTGTGATGCTAAGTGAAATAAACCATACAGAGAAAGACAGATACCATATGGTTTCACTCTTATGTGAATCCTGAGAAACTTAACAGAAACCCATGGGGGAGGGGAAGAAAAAAAAAAAAGAGGTTAGAGTGGGAAAGGGCCAAAGCATAAGAGACTGTTAAAAACTGAGAATAAACTGAGGGTTGATGGGGGGTGGGAGGGAGGGGAGGGTGGGTGGTGGGTATTGAGGAGGGCACCTTTTGGGATGAGCACTGGGTGTTGTATGGAAACCAATTTGACAATAAATTTCATATATTAAAAAAAAAAAAAGAAGATGTGGTGTGTATATACGTTCATACATGGACTATTACTCGGTGATCAAAAAGAATGAAATTTTGCCATTTGCAACAACATGGGTGGAACTAGAGTGTATTATGCTAAGGGAAATCAGTCAGTCAGAAAAAGACAAATACCATATGATTTCACTAATATGTGAATTTAAGAAACAAGATGAACATAAGGGAAGGGAAGGAAAAATAATATAAAAACAGAGGGGAAGGCAAGCCATAAGAGACTCTTAAATACAGAGAACAAACTGAGGGTTGCCAGAGGGGTGTTGGGGGGGAGATGGGCTAGATGGGTGGTGAGCATTAAGGAGGGTACTTGTTGGGATGAGAACTGGGTGTTATATGTAAGTAATGAATCACTAAATTCTACTCCTGAAATCATTATTACACTATATGTTAACTAACTTGGATTTAAGTAATATAAGATAAATTAAAAAAAAAAAGGAAATAGCATGTATTGGATCATTCACTTCATAGAAATGTATTTTACTTGATTTATCTGTCTTCCTATCAGCATACATGCAAAAGAAAAAGAGGTATTTGGAATAATAATGTTATAATTTCAAAAATATTCACATTATTTTAATAATATCTATTTCTAGGGGTTAGATTTGGTATAAATTTTTTATACCAAAATTTTTTATACCAAATTTCTTCTTTGTAGATTTGGCATTGCTTAAAATCTTTAGAATAAACACAAACTATTTTTTTTAGCCAAATGCAATCATTACCCTAAAAAAAAAGCATCTTAAAGGAAAGGACTCTGGGTTCACTGAAAAATCTGCTGTATAGATGAATAATTTAAGATTAGATTCTTAGGATAGCATACATGGTTACTTATGTTTACATAGACTTAGTATATCTTTAAATCCCCCTAATTTATAGCTCAGATACATATTTATTAAGCTTAAAGTCTTCCCATTTAGACATTTTTCTGTATGTTAATATATAGCCATGACATTGTTGAAGTGTGACACACCTTGCTGTGCATGTTGGGGTGCACAGCTGGAGATAAACCTGGGGCAGAGGGTGAGGAACTAGCTCCTGTTCTAAAGGCAAATGAATTTATTATGATCAGTACTACCAGAGCAAAGCAAAAAGTGAATATACGATGAATTAATGGTGTGAGGGAAAAGCTGAAAGGAAAGACTCCTGTCAGAGTGACAGCAAGCTTAACATTGTGACTTAAGGCCCTCTTTTTATGCCTCCAGTTTGGGCTTGATATAGAGACAGTCCCATGCTTTAAGATTCCCTCTTGTTCAAGTTATTTTTCCCTGGGTGGCAATTTTTCTGCTCTCAATTCAGGGCGAGTGAGCTAAGAGCAAGTGTGTTGCTAGGAGAAGCCTAGCCTGTGGAACTCGGTGAGGATAGGCTGTTTTTCCTAATCTCTAGCCCCTACTAAGGAAAAACCCTGGGGAGAGTGGATCATAGTGCCCTCCTCTGTAAAAGTGGGTGGCTTTAAATTTGAATTGGTCTGGGAAAATTACATTTCTCCAAATTTATGCCAACATTTGGACCCAAGCTCAGATATTGCTGCCACCCAAAGCATTGATGTTTATCTAGGACCGTCCAAATTTTACCAAAAAGCAAGGAATAAATGATCCAAGTACTACTGAAACTGTGGGAAATCATTGAAATTGCTTGCTATAAAAAGAAGAAATCAGACAATACATGCATATATTTTTACTCATGGAGAAATATGTGGTTTTCTTTTGTGTGTATTTTAATACACACTGCATCATATTGAATATTTATATAAATTCATCTAAAAAGGTCTGCAAATCTCATCTCAACAATGGTGGCCTTTAAGGGGAAAGGAGGAGACCAAGTTTGGGCATGGGGAGCAGAGACCCCAGCCATGGGACATCTGTGTTATTCTCACATCTCTCTTCTCTCTTCCTCTCTTTTCCTTCCTTTTGTTTATCTTTTTGAGAAATAGAGTCGTACTTTACTTTCACAACTAAAAATTACTTTTAAAGATTTGGGAATATTATTTTCCAGAAAAGTCTGGTTGTACATTTAATAATTTTCTAGTCAAATTGTTTGTTTTGTTGTTTTAAAAACCAATTTCTGCATAATAGCTATGTTTTGTGATGCAGCTGATTCCATATGGTCACTGGGATGAATAAATATATCAAAGATATGTTTTTTGTCTTGTTTTTTATCTGAATAAAAATTCTTGTTGGATGGATGGATGGTTGGATGGATGGATGAATTGGGAGTTGGATGGATGGGTAGATAGGTAGGTGGTTGGATAAATGGTTGGTTGGATGAATGGGTGGATGGAAAGATAGATAGATGAATGATAAATCTGGTATGAGAGATAATTACTTGTTAGATTAGGGATGACCTTGTGCACAGTTTATAAATTTGAAAAAAAAATGAGTTAAAATACATTCTTATTTACTTCTGGCCATAACTAAATTTGATAAAGGCAGTATTTCTTGTCTTTAAAAAACTCAGCAAAATAAGGGATTGGATGATGATGTAAGTCTAATACTAAGATGAAGCTGAGACTTTGTAGAGATGCAGTAGGGAGTAATAAACTGTTTCTTCTCTCTCAGTGAAATGAGAAGAAAAGATACAAATGAACACTGAAATCATTTAGGAACATAGCAGGGTGATTACAGAAGTTATAGGGAGGACAGTAGTGCCCAGAGGTGTAGCAAAGCAGTCAGGAAAACTGAATCTGCCACACAAAGATGGGTTTTATTCCAAAAGAGAGAGCAGAAGGAGACAGTCCCTGGCAGCCAAGTTTGCTCTCCACCCCAAATATGATACTGGCACTAATAATCTCATAGAAGGAAGCAAGAGACTCATCCTCTCATGGACCTTCAGTGAGAGGAGACTAGAAAAGTCCATTTTTGTTTGACCAGAGTGAGAATTATGCTTTTTTCTAAATGATCACCACCTATTCACTTTTCACTTCCCGGCTCAGGGTCACTGTCCTCTCCCCCCACCCCCCAACAGGGTCTCTATATTTTTGCAGATATGGATATGGAGAATAATGAAGACTTAATGTGAAACATAAAACTTTATCCTGTTTCCATTACTAGCCTATTCTGCCCCAGCCTATCAGGGAAAACGAAATCTTTTCTCTAAGCTCTAGAAGGCTTTCAGCAGGCATCTAGCCAGAAAATGCCTCCTGGCTCACACAGCAAAGAATATCCAGGACCACAGCTTGAAAAGCTCAGTGTTGTACAATGGCCTGAGGCTGGTGGCTTTTCCTGGAGCTGCAGGCATTTTCAAAAAGGGAATGCCAAGGCAGAGAAACTGACCTGGAAATTAGAGGGAACAAGAAAGAAATGTTTGCCTATTTCATACAACCATCTAAAGAGGGCAGACTGAGGCTCTGGGTGCAAAGAAGAAGAAAAGAGAGAGAGAAAAAGTCCTCCTCCCTCCCTACTCCCACCCCACACAAAGGCTGTCAATGATTGACTTTGAAAGTGCCATATACACATCTCTGCTTAAAACACATGCTGTCAAACTTGTTTTTCTGCGCCTTGAAAAATTCTGTCAAATGCCATAAGCCATTCTGTCAAGAAATCTGTTTTTAACTGCCAGATCCTTTGCCTTGCCTCTTTCTTCTTCAAAGCATTAACCTTCTTCTTGGGCTTTTGGCCAAATGTCATGGAAGAAATGGATGCTCTAGTTGGTCGTCCCAATGATGGAATGTACTATTTCACAATACGCTAAGCCACAGACCTCAAACTCAAATGCCTACAGGAGCTGGGCAGGTAACATAAATGAACAAAGCAGGCTTGATGGTAAAGTAGACTGTCTTCATCCTACCAAAAAGAGGAACCTTGTCCTGAGCTCTAGCTAACAGTTGACCTGCAAGTCTGATGTTGCCAGATCTGCAGATCCACTTCATCTGTTTTAGGAGCAATTATCTTACCTTTTCTATTTCTCTGATTTTTATGTTTCTTTGGGGGCTGCTGTTCCCCTTGCAGTAATGCTCCAGTGGCAAAGCTGTGCTACCTCCTTCCCACACCCCATCTTTTAAGGAATTGTTTTGTTTTCCTCTTATTCCATGACTCTAAAATGTGATTTACCAGAAGTTACTTCTGGTAGCTGCACAATAGCTGCACAATAACTACACAGTTATCTTCTCCAAAACTTTTCCAAGAATGGGCACCTAGCCCAAGCTAAAATGATTCTAGTTCCTCACCCTCCTGGCCACAGTGATTGGTCCAGGAGACCTGGTCATGTGACCCAAGTTGGCCAATTAGTATTTTTCTCTCTTTCTCCCTATCCCCATTTCTTTCTTTCTTTTATTGGATCTTGGGTGAAAGAGTATTCTTTTCATTGTGAATCTGGGAGGGTATCAGCTAGGAAATCTTTGGTGGCCCTCACTTCAACCTTGTGGAAGAATCTAGCCTTAGGCAATTATGCAAATACCAGAAATCAGAGAGAAAATCCTGAGGGCAGCCAGGTTCCCAGCCTCTGTTGTCTCAGAGAGCAGCTCCCCTCCTATTATTTTCCAGGATTGATTCATAGGAGCAAATAAACTCTTTTTGCCTAGCCAATTTGAGTTGAGCTTCTGTCACTGGTAAGTCAAAAAACCCTGACAGTTAAGTGGACTCTGCGGCTGGACTGCTTGTGTTCAATCTACATCTGAGACTTGCTCTGTGATCTTGAGGAAGTTTGTTAAACTCTTCATCTCAGTTTCCACAGCTGTAAAATGGTATCAAAAATAGAACTTACATTGTAATGTTACTGTAAAGATTAAGAGAATCAATACATATGAAGCATCCAGAACATAAATGTTGTCATCAAAGTGTGATCAAATGGCAAAAAATTATTTTGAGAAAGAGAGGGACTCAATCAGTCTGTTTGCAACTGTACCCAAACTGTCTGCACTTCTGCTCAAAGAAAAATTTGAAACCTAAAAAGGTGATTCCTCTTCTATCAGGTTCTCACCCTTCAAAGAAATGGCCAAAGAAAGATGTTTCTCTTTTCCCTTCTCAAAGAGAAGGAAAAAAAAAAAAAGAGCTTTATAAAATCACATTTATGTTATATCAAGAAATTAGAAAACAAAGTAGACAAGAACTCTAGAACAAGGTGGAACTCATTAATATTCTGAGAGGAACAGAAAGTTGAAGAGAGAGTAGAGTCATTATAACACATTTAAACACCCACTACAAAGAGAAGTTACTAATGGGTGAGTGTAGGTATAATTTAATGCTTGCATTTATGAGAAAATCCAGGAAATGACAGGCCTGTAATTTTGACTTCAGAGAAGAGGTAATGGAAATGCTGCTCAGACTTAGAGCAGCAGAGTGCTGTGCAAGTTATTATTTAATTAGAAATTGTAAGCACAGATTCAAACAAGAGAAGTACTCTCATTTTGCATGCAGTAGGTTCATTGGCACCCTGAGGAAATGAAGAAGCAGCAGAGAAGGGAGCTACTAACTTCTTCAAGAGGACCTATCTGAAATGTAGTCGAGGGTGAGAATCTGAGGTCATGAGTCCAAGAATACCTTGCAACCTGCCTTTACCCTCAAGGCCCTTGGTGTTTGTCTCGAAAGAAACAATGTCATCTTCAAGAACAGGAAAGAGAAAAATAAAGTTAGGTAGCAATTTCCATGTTTTAGGAGCTGAACTGAGAAATGAAGGGATTAAATGGCAAAGGAATTTCAGTTTTGATAGGAGAATCAGCTTTCTGAAGTCTAATGATAAAACATTAGGTTGAGGCTATGGAGTCAGAGTGTGGCATCTCCCCTTTTGGAGATGGTCAGAAAGGAATGTCATAGCCATCTGAAGACAAGAAAAGTGAGTGACACAGGTCCATTTAGGGTGACTTTATGGCTATTTTGCTCACTTTCACTGTCTGCTCAATACAACATATCACCATGAGTTATACTGATATTAACAGATTGTCATGGATAGTTTCAGCACTAAATCTTTTTTAAATATAAACAAAGATTTCATGAAAATTTCATGTTACCTGGGAAGCCCTCACTGTTAAAATGGTGGGAGAAGGCAGTTAGAGCACTGAAGAAACTCATGGCTCTGTTTGACATCACTGTTTTTTTCAAGGATGAAGAGCAGCCTTTAAAAAAATTGGTTATTTCCCCCTAAATGGCCATCAGTGGACAAAAGGATAGAAAAGATGTGGTCCATATACACTGGAAAATGATTCAGCCATAAGAAAGAGTATATCCTGCCATTTGTGACAACAACATGGATGACCCTTGAGCACCTTAAACTAAGTGAGATAAGTGAGACAGAGAAAGGCAAGTACTGTATGATATCACTTATATGTGGCACTCAAAAAGTCATGAAGAAAAACGGAGAGTAAAATAGTAGCTACCAAGGGATGGAGAGGAGGATAAGAGTGATGTTACTTAAGGGCACAAACTTGCAATGAGTAGTAAACAGGTACAGTATAATGAATACAGATAGTACTGTATTATAATTATGTAAGGTGATTGATATTGCTACAATGGCAATCCCATCACAATATATAAATGTATCAAAGTAACACACAATGGTATATGTCAAAATTATCCAATAATTTCACCCACTATGTCAAATTTTTCCAATAAAAAATGATTATTTGTAGGTCAGACATTTCCTTCTAGAGGATCAGAAAAAGGGTGGATCGTCATCCCCAACATTTATTTCATTCAGTCTTATTTAAAAAGGTTGAAAAAAGAAAGTAAATGAGAGATTGACCTGGAGAATCCATGGAGAATGCATTTTATGGGTCAGTCTAATTGGTCCTAAAACAACTTAGCCTGGTCACAAAGCCAAGGGCCCCATTACTAAAAGTATTTTTAAATTGTCCCAGAGGACACCACTCTTAATTCAGAGAATAGTTTTGTGTCTCTTAGGGTCTGAAGGCTCATCCCATCGCATAGTTGTCAGTTTAATCTCCAGGCTATACCCACAGGAGGCAGCCAAGTGCAGAGAAGCAATATTATTTCAACCAGATGACACAGATTCTTTTCTCAACTCTGGTTCTGGTTCTGGTGACCGTAAGCAAGTCACTTTTCCTATTTAAGCCATTTTTCTTTACTATAAATTTGAAGAAATAAAGAGTGGTTGACTTCTAATTTCCCTTTCAGCATTAAAGATCTATAGAATAAGTCCTTTCTTTTTTTTCTTTTTTTTTTAACGTTTATTTATTTTTGAGACAGAGAGAGGCAGAGCATGAACAGGGGAGGGGCAGAGAGAGAGGGAGACACAGAATCTGAAATAGGCTCCAGGCTCCGAGCTGTCAGCACAGAGCCCGACGCGAGGCTTGAACCCACGGACCGTGAGATCATGACCTCAGTTGAAGTCAGATGCTTAACCGACGGAGCCACCCAGGTGCCCTAGAATAAGTCCTTTCTAGAAAGAGAAACTGTAGTGTGAATTCTATGAAAATGTATTTTGGGAGAAGCAAATTTAATAATGAATAAAATGTTGACTGAGAAGGCTGGACAGAGCAAAGCCAGCACTAGGATTGCTTCAGACCAGGAAAGAAGAGTAGAGCATGTTATGGGGGAACATGATGGCAGGGAAAGGACATTACAAGCCTGGAAAGGCAAAGGCAAGAAGGAATTAAGGAAAACAGGGAGCAGAGTCAATGCAAATGGCATTGGGTTCTACCCCAAGCTCTGCTCTGAGGTTCATCCTTCAGGCAAGTTTTAGATTTATCTCCTTGAAGCCTTCCCAGGCCAGTTTCATTTATAGTACTCTGGACAGGTCAGGTTTCTCTCAGAAACCATCAAGTAGCTCCTCATGGCCTGTCTCCACATGTTATTACTATATGGCTAAAGTTTGCTTTGTGCATCTCATAAAGTCTCCACATACTGTCTCTAAAATTTGTCTTCTACCTATCTTTCTAGACCTCTCTTTAACCTGCCCCTGGCAAATGCTAAATACTTTATCCTTTCTGGACTGTTCCTGAAGGTCCTTCCATTGTTTTCACTTTCTGGAAGGCCCTTCAGCTCCATCACTCACTACTGGTGGAAATACACTCATATTTCAAGATTTATGGTACCATTCCTGACTTCAGGAGTATTTTATCCATCAGGCCCTCAGAGTTTTCAGGAGCCTGTTACAATGTTTGAGACCTGCAGTGGAGGTGAAAAAAATAATGAACCTCAAAATATGAAAAACAAAAAATTAAAATAATATTTTAAAAACAAATGTTGACAACAAAATATTGTATTTAATCTGAGAACTGGATGCATTTTAATATGATTACCATGTCTTGGAGTGGAGTTTTCTAAGGAAAAAGTACTTGGGGCTTACAGATGCTTCACAAGAGAAGATTCCTGTTTAAACTAACACCTAGAGGTCTGTCCCCCACTCCTTCCTGTTTCTCTAGTGCTTTGGAGATGTATCCATCACACCACTAATTCACTCTGCTGTATGTCCATGTGACCTGTGTTCAGCCGATGCTTCTTGAAGGCAGAAATCTCCACCTGGGGTCCCATGGGCCTATAGGTCAATAGATAAGTTTTTCAGATCAGGAGATTTCACCAAATGCCTGGGGTTTTTTTTTTTTTGTTTTGTTTTTTGTTTTTTTTTGGCTTCTTTAAAAAATTTAGATGCCGAAGCCACACCAGTCTCACCTTTGTGCCAAGTTATAGGTGACCAGAGCAGAGTAGGCAGGGCATGCTATCTCTTGTTTGCCAAGCTCTCCTGTGCCCACTTCAGCAACTTACATCAGAACCTGGAAACTGTAGGCACTGAGTCTGGGACCCCTTGTCTTATTCCTTTCTGGGTAACTCCTCTTAGCCCTCAGCATACCCAGCACAATGTCTTGCATAGTTCAGGGGGTTAATATGTATTTGTTGAATGAATAAGTGATTACAGGGTTTGGGGCTTGATGTCCTCAGATTTCACTGTCAGAATCAGACTTTGAGATGCACAAAGCAAACTTTAGCCATATAGTAATAACATGAAACTATTTTTCCTTTTCCAGCTGGTTGAGGAGGGAAACTAATAACAAGCTATGTGGAGTATAATTGGATCATTTTACTGAAAATGATCACAGCAGTAGCAAATTATATCTGTATGATGGATCTCCAGCATTACTGATTTTTTTGTCAAAATTTCAGGCAAATTATTGTCTTAATTCCAAAATGATGTATCCAAAGATTTGTTAATGCAAGAGTGTCAGATGCAATGGAAATTTATAATGAAACATCAACCGAAAGCAAGATAAATGTGTGCCATCTAGTGCTTCTATTTTTCTTTTATTAAACAAAATTAGCCTTCTCCCCTAAATTGAAAAATACCCTTTACAAGATGAGAAATTCAGCTGAAAAGAATGCTAGAGAAGCTTAAGCATTTAAAGAGATTTAAAGCCATCATTTCAGAAAACTGAATTTTTTTTTTCAAAATTTCAAGTTTGCTACTGAGATCCAAACTACAGATGTCAGGTTTGAGAAACATGTTTAAAAACAGGCTATTCCATAGTATCAGCTGGGGAATTTAAGGTGATATTTTCAGTGGCAGTTTGACCTGACCCATATGTACACTCTAGTACTGACACAACTGGTCTATGTCAATATGAAAGAGCATCTCAAATTTCCAAACAGACACTGAGCTCCTTGAGCGTACAGACTGTCTCTCACCACTCTGCCTGTCTTCACTTCCCTGCTGCAATGCTCTGTGCATAACTAGTGCCTAAATATTTATGATTACTTGGCGAATAAACACGGCCAACCCATTTGCCATAAAATGCAACAAACCTTTATTCAATTCTCTTGGAAAAGTAGCAAGTTCTAAAACATGGGAGAGCTATAGAAAGTGCGTGGATCTATAAGGAGAGCCTTTGTATTAATAACTCATGCAGGGAGAAAACTGCAATTGAAGAACAGAACACTGCCAGGGCTCTGGGTAAGGTTCTATAGCACTGTAGTGGAAATGTTACCACCTTGGTAATAAGAAATGAGATTTATATGTTGGCCAGTTGCACCAAATCAGATGTAGTTGTTCATTTTCAGATAGAATGTGACCTACAAAACACTCCAGTCAAGGAAGCAATGAGCTATTCAAGTAGTAGAAATCTATTGTAACATTAATTCACATATCAAGAATATACCTGGTATTATCCTTTAAACATGATATGTGTTTCCATTCCATGACCAAATGGTCATCGAAACCAATAGTAATTGAGGCCCAGATAGATACAAGGACATGGTAGATTCTATTATTCTTAAAAGAGATATTTTATCCCATCCACCTCGTCCAATCTCCACAGGGGGAGTAAACTCTTCAGCTTCTTTTCTTTTTTAAAGTTTATTTATTTTTGAGAGAGAGAGCATGCACATGAGAGGGGTAGAGGTGCTGGGAGAGAATCCCAAGCAGACTCCAAGCTGTCAGCATCAACTCAACATGGGGCTTGATCTCACAAACCATGAGATCATGCCCTGAGCTGAAATCAGGAGTCAGATGCTTAGCCAACTGGGCCACCCAGGCACCTCCTGCTTCTTGACTTTGAGCTAGGCCATGTGACTTGTTTTGACCAATGAGATGTTAGTAGATGGGACTGCAAGCAGAGGCTTGAGGTATGCTTGAGTGCTTGGTATTACCTGCTTGTGCTTCTGCTATTGACTGGAGAAGATCATGCCTGTGTGGCTAATGCCTCCTTAGTCTATGCCCTGAACTGAGATCTGTGAAGCAGCAGCACCCCATATGTCTGTGAACATATAAGTGAGTGGCCATTTGGGTGAAGCAATAACTGTGCTGTGGTGCAGCAAAAACTAATTGATACAGGTGTTCTACCTGTCCAAGGTCAAACAATTAGTGGGTGGTATTTTATGTAATTGTACCAGGAAACTTGAAGATACACAGCATCTCACTTTTCCATCTTACAGAAAAAGAGAAAGAGCATACATTGCTGGGAAATATCATCTTGGGGACTCAGAAAGCCAGTGGTAGGACAGAGAGATAGAGGCAGGTATGGATGTTGATTCTAGAATTCTAGATCTAGGCACCTTTCACACAGATGTGCTCTGAAGGAGAGTCTACATACACTGCTTTGAAAAATTCTATCATTGAAGGGTTACATGAGGAAAACAATGAATTACAGACCCCAAAACTCTGTCTCCCCCACTCTACCTCTTTCTCTCTCTTTCTCTCTTACCCTTTCTTTTCTCCTACTCTTTCTTTTTCTCTTTCTTTCAACTTGGGGATGGAGACAGTGTGGTACAGGTGACAGTACACTGGATAAAGAGTCAATAAAATTACCTTCTGAGGCTATCTCTGCCACTGTATCTTTGAGACTTTGGCTAAGTTACTTCACCTCTTGGAGCTTTGTTTTCCTCATTAGTAAAGCACAGTTGGTAATACTACCTGCTTCTCAGAGGCATGGATGGGAATTATGAAATAACAATTCTAAAGTGCTCACAACAGTGTTTGGCTCAAGTTCTGCCTCTAGAGAGAGGCAGATATCTTTTCCTTTTATAACCTCCTGCAGCAAAAAAGGTTACATACTTCCCCCTTCTGTCAGGTAAAAATGTGCAGAGCCAGCAGATGCTAGCATCTTCCTGTCAAGAAAATTGGCACAGAACAACTTCCCTGGCTGAGCTAAACAGGTCAGCAGGGTCCTGTGCTTCTTCTTCTATAAGAATCCTGTGTTCTAAAACCCTCAAGTGAGTTATTCTTCATAGAAAGGTGATGCCACTCATTCTCTAATCTGGTCTTTTGACATTACTTCCTGATACACACATCGGGCCCCACTGTTTCATTCCTACAGCCTCAGTTATATTTGGACCTCCCTAATCACCTTTATTCAGCAAACATGTGCCAGAGGCAACTCTCACCTGTAAGGCAGACAGAAAAATCCTTTCCTTTTCTTTTAGTAGCTCATGATTCTTCTGGGGAAAGGACTTCAAGTAGGAAGTGTTCATTTATTCAGCAGGTGTTTACTGAGCCCGTACTACATACCAGGCTCTGGGCCAGGCTCTGGGAATGCCGTAGTGAATAAAACAATGTTCCTGGAGACATGTAGTGTGGGGCAGCTTTGTCCAACAGAAATGGAATGTGAGCCATATATATAATTTTAAGTTTTCGAGTTGCTATATTAAAAAAGTGAAAATAAATAGGTGAAGTTAATTTTAATAATATATTTTATTTAACCTAGTACACCCAAAATGTTACAATTTTGACACATAATCAAGATTTTTACTTTCTTACTGGATTATATGGTAATTCTGTTTTTAATTTTGTGAGAAACTCCCATATGTTTTCCACCCAAAGAAAATGAAAACACTAATTTGAAAAGATATATGCACCCCTGTGTTTATTGTAGCATTATTTACAATAGCAAAGATACAGAAATAATGCAAGTACCCATCCATAGATGAATGGCTAAAGAAGACGTGGCATACACACACACATACACACACACACGCACACACACATGCACACTGGAATATTACTCAACTATAAAAATAATGAAAACTTGCCATTTGCATCTACATGGATGGATCTACAGGGTATTATGCTAAGTGGGATAAGTCAGTTAGAGAAAGACAAATACTGTATGATTTCACTCATATGTGGAATTTAAGAAACAAAAAAAGTGAACAAATGATGAAAAAAGAGACAAAATCCGCTGTTAAATACAGAGAACAAACTGATGGTTATCAGAAGGGAGGTTGGGAGGATGGGTGAGATAGATAAAGGGGATCAAGAGTACACTTATCTTGATGAGCACTGAGTAATATACAGAAATGTTGAATCATTATATTGTTACCTGAAACTAATATAGCACTGGATGTTTACGACACTTCAATAAAAAAATAAAGAAGTTAAAAAAAGATTTTTACCTTCTTTATTCATACTCACCCTTTGAAATCTGGTGTATGCTTTATACTTTCAGCACATCTGGATTTGAACTGCCACATTTCAAGTGCTGGGTGGCCTTATGTGGCTGTTGGCTACTATATGTAGGACAGTGAGGGTATAAAGAAATAGGTGAGCAATGGGAGGCCATGGGCACTGGACTGGGAAGAGGAATGAGGAGGGCAGGAAGGACTCAGAGAGCAGAGGTGCTTTCTGAGGAGGCAGGTGGAGTCAGGCTGCAGAGGTGGGAAGTAGAGAGAGAGAGATGTCCAAAGCAACAGCAGATGAGACATCACTGCTGTGCCAGGAGTCAGCTCAGCCAGGCTGATGGGGGAATATTGGAGAAGAGAGTGAATGAAAAGTGCTGGAGGAATTCCAACTCTGGAGTGGCAGAAATCATCCCAATCACAAGAAGCATTCTGAAGGGAGAAAAACTAGCTGGGAGTACAAAGAGCCTAAACATTTGGTTTGGTTTCTGAACATTGACTCATTCTTTTCATTCATGAACAAATATTTATTGAATACCTACTATGTGCCAGCGACTATGAATTAGTGTTGAATAAGATGGTCCCTTCCCCATGGAAATCACATTTTGCTAGAGAGGTAGATAATAAACAAGTGATAAATACATAATACAGTTTCAGGTAATGGTAAATTCATGATGGGGTGGGGAAGAAACACGTGAAATACCCACTGATAATGGACACAGTGTTATTTGGTGGTGAGCTGGATAGTCTCCATTTGCCCTGCAGATCCATTTTCCACCTTCTCTGCCTATCCCTGTGTCCTAGGAGGCTGACCTCTGTGGAGTGCAGCAGCAGACTTGTCCTCTAGTTCCCTGTTGGGCCTGGCCAATAAGGAACATTGACAGGAGCTACAAGAAGGGGAGGGAAAGGTTAATGTCTCCCAGGATCCACCTCTGTTGCAGCTGGGACCACAGTTTGGGCAGTGGCTGAGTGCCTTTATCTATGACTCCAACTCTTGCCGGAACTGTTTACACCATTTTCTCCTCTCACCCATCCAAGCAAGGGATTGGTAATGGCTCTTGTCTGGCTCATTCTTGGGTGCTTCACTCTTCCATCTTGATTCCCATAACCCATCTGCACCTCTGCAAAACACACCTGAGTTAAAAAGTCTCTTCAATACCCACTCTGAGTGCTGCCACTTCATTCTTGACCAGGGAGGTTTAAGCTTTGGCTTGAAGGAAAAATGTCAGCCAAGGTGATATCTATGCAAGAGTGCTCCAGGCATAGTGGGTGCAGGAGCAAAGGGTGTGCAGAGAACAAACTAGGTGTGTCATAGGAACAAGAAGAAAGCCAGAGGGACTGACTCAGCAAGAGGCAAGAGAGGTAGGAGTGGGGATGGAGAGTGAGGTCAGAGGTACACAGGGTCTCTTGTGTGGGGCAGGGGATAAGGGAGGAACTCTGGGACTTACTCAAAGTACAGCGGAAATGTGAGGGAAGGTTGTGGACAGTAACATAATCTAATTGACGCTTTTAAAAGACACAGCCTGTGCCAAGAAAAAGCAAACCAAACCAAAATTAAACCTCAAAAAGGCTGGGGACACATCAAAAAGTTACAGAGGTCAACCTGAAAAATCTCCCAATGGCCAATTGGAACAAAATAAATAATAATAGTGTTGGATTATCACCCAAAGATGAAAATATATATACATAAGTCTACACTGACACAAACAAATGATTGAATAAGTAAATAAATGGAGAAAATCTGACTCTTCTTTCCAGAAGAGTTTTAATTAATAAGTGGAAAGGAGTGAGGGAAATAGAAAATCACCATTAGAGCATCACAGCAATCACTGCTGCAGGCAAGATCCACCAATAAATGCTAAAATTAATGAGGGAAAGTTTAAGGAGAAACAGGATATTTGCATAGCCTTAAAGTATCTCCCTTCAGATACATATTAATTACTGTGGTGGCTTTAATATATATCTACATGTTCTTTGACACTCCTTCCTCCAGCAGGCAGAGCTTAATTCCCTTCCCATTGAATGTGAGTTGATTCTCTGACTCACTTCTAATGTGGAGAGTACAGAAAGGGAAAATAGTAACTTTACAATGGACACCACTCTGTGTGTGCTAGTGATGCAAGTTAGCATCACCAGCAAAAAGACACATTGGTCTCCCCTAGCCCCTGATGTCTCTGTGGTATACTTTCCCAAATCTACAACATCAAAGTCTAATCATGAGAAATCATCAGCCAAGTTCAAATTGAGGGACAGTCTGCAAACCACCTGACCAACTTTTGAAAATTTCCAAGGTCATACAGGACAAGAAAAGACTGAGGAACTAATCACAGATCAGAGATTAAGGAAACATAATGACTAAGTGCCAAGTGGTGTCCCAGATTAGATCCAGGAACAGTAAAGGAAGTCTGAATAAAGTCTGCAGTTTAGTCACTATTATTGCATCAATATTAATTTCTTAGTTTTGATAATTCTACTACGTTCATGGAAGATATTAACATTTGGGGGAGGCTGGATGAAAGATATATGGAAACTCTATTCTCCTTGCAACTTTTCTATAGAAAAAAGTCTAAGCTTATTTCCAAATAAGCAGTTAAAAAAAATACATGGTTGTATTAGTTGTGGTTCTCCAGAGAAACAGAACCACTAGGATATATAGCTTTATGATCTATAACTATATCTATAGCTATTTCACCTCTATCACCTACATCCGTATCATCTAAATTTATATCTGTCATTTATATCTTCTGTATCTATGTCTATATAGACAAAGGTATTATGAGGCACTGGCTCACAGAAGAATGGAGACTAAGCAGTCCCACGATCTGCTGCCTGTATGCTGGAAAACCAAGGAAAGCTATTGGTATAATTCAGTCTGAGTCTGGAGGTCCCAGAGTCAGGCAAGCTGATGATATAGTTCTTAGTCCAAAGGCAGAAGACTACTGTCTCAGCTCAAGCAGCCAGGCAGAGATGGACAAATTCTCCTTTCCTTCTCCTTTTGTTGTGTTCAGGCCCAGGACATCAGAGAATGCCCACCCACATTGTGGAGGGCAATCTACTTTACTGAATCCACTGATTCAAATGCTAATCTCATCTGGAAACTGCTCTCACAGACACACCCAGAAATAACAGTTAGCCAAATAGCTAGATACTCTGTAATCCACTCAAATTGGCACATAAAATTAACTGTGACAATGGTCCAAGATGAAAATTCATGTATCAGCAAGGAATTTATATTTAGTCATATCCACCAGAGGATCACCTGAGAAATGTTAGTAGCATCATTTTTACCCTGCAGACCCAACTTCCCTAGCACGTCTGCTTCAATTAAGAGATCATCCTCAGAGCTCTTTAACACAGGGACAGAGGGATGAATCCATCCCCATGCACCTTCCTCACTCTCCATAATCCCATTGAATTCAGGAGCTCAGGTTGTGCCCCTTTGGGCCTTGGTGGTTCCATCTATACAGTTTGGGCTGTAGGATCTCTAAGGCCTTCTGGGTTTAGGGGTTCAACTCTGAGAGCAGATTTGCTGTGTGGTAATCACATCTCAAGTCACTGCAGCCAGGTAAAGAGAATCAGAAAACATGTTCTACTTCTTGAATAGTGGGCTTACCATGGTAGGAGGCAGTTGTAACAACTCTAAAAATAACTAACACTTGGGGTGCCTCAGCTGGTTTGGCTCAGGTCATGATGTCACAGTTCATAAGTTCAAGCCCTGCATCGGGTCCGAGGTGACAGTGAGGAGCCTGCTTGGAATTCTTTCTCTCCTTATCTCTCTGCCTCTCTCTTTCTCAAAATAAATGAAAAGGTTTAAAAATAACTAACACTTGCTAAACTCTTACTGTGTACTGGGTACTATTCTAAGCACTTTGCATGTATTTACATACTAAATCCTCAGCACAGCCACCACCACCACCATCACCATCATCATCATCATCATCATCTCCACTTTATAAGTAAGAAAGCTGAGGCACAGGGAGGCGAAGGCATAGCTAGACTTGAACTCTATAAGGGCATGAGCTGTTCTGTGTTGCACAGAGCAGGGATGGGGGCCCTAGGGGAGATGATGAAGTCCTGGTGAATGCAGGGACAGAGCCTGTCTCCTATCCCAAAATGGGGACGGCACCTGCCAGCTGGTGTCCACCTCCACTCTTTACCCAGGACTCTGAGGAGCTACGTTTACAGGCCTGGCCTGGATCCTAGCACAGAAACACAAGGGAAGAACACTTCAGCAACTTGCTCTCTCTAGAAGCAGCTTCCTTTCAGCTGTCTCCCCAGGCACCTGGGAAATATCTGTCTCTCACATACACTACCCCTGCCTCCTCCTTATCTCCTCCCAGCCTGGCTTTTTATGGATGGTGTGTACTCATGCATGCACACAGTTCATTTATTTTCTTTCCTCTGTTGGTTTTATAAAAATTACAACTTGATAAATACTAATTGTGAAATATTCAAATAGCACAGACATACATAATGGAAGAAGTTAAAATGCCATCCTCCTTCCCCCATGCCTCTGTGCCCATTTCCAAATCCCACTCTCTGGGGGTAGCCATGTAGTTGCTATGAGCAAGCATTTCTTAGGCACATTTTTTTTTTTGGCCAAAAATAGGGCCCATGAGAACAGGACTGTTTGTCTTGTTCACTGTTGCAATCCTAGGACAGGGTCCAGGTAAGTGGCCAATCATGTTTGTTGAATTCTGGGTGAATGAATGATTTATTCTGCAACTTACTTGCTTTTCTCTCCAAGAAACAGAGCTATCTCCCTACATCACTTTTCAGGGACTGTCGAGAATTCCACAATCCAGATGTACCTTAATGTATTTAGCCATGTCCTTTTGATAAACACTTGGGTATTTTGCAGGGTTTCTACTACAAACATGGTGCAGTGAGCCCCTTTTTACAGGTTTCTTAGTATGCGTGAATGAATGCTTCAGTAAGGGAGAATCTCTGTAATGTAACTGCTTGGTCAAAGGGTATGTAGGGTTCAAATTATGCCCCAGAGATGTGGCAGGGGTGCAGAAAGTCCACAAGGGCTGCAGGCACTGTGAGGCCACTGCTGCTTCCTGACAATGGGTTAAATCAACATCTCTCTGCTCAGGAGTGGGTTGCAGCTTAGGAGGAGAGCAAATTCCTCTTTCAGAGCCCTAGCCAAGGAAACTGGCAACCTGCAGGTGGCTGTGGGGCAGACAGGAGTCTCTCTACCTGGGCATTTAGGATTCTTTCTTATAACTCACAAGGTTTTATAAGTGCTTGCTGTTTTCAAAACACCCTCACTTGATTAGCTTCTTTGGAATTTGTAATCCCCATGATGCATGCTGGATAGCCAACATCATCCTCATTTTATAGAAGAGGTGAATGATAGCCCAAGGTCACACACAGGTCAGCAGGAGTAAAAACAACTGTGTGCAGGGACCAGTAGGGCATTTGGAACATATTATCTTCCTAAAGCAACTTTTTAAAGATGAAAATGTCCTCAGGTTATTTGATAATCACCTTGTCTTGGGAGGAATAGAAAGCGAAGCCTATATGATATCAAATCTGCAATAAACTCTGTTGGCCCATGAATGAAGGTCTACAAACAGCTCCACTGACGGGACCCCACAGTTAGAGAAAAGTCTTCACAAAATAGAAATAAGGTCACAGAGACATCAATAAGAAATGAATGTCCTTTGGATTTTCTCAGTTTGAGTCTTAGGGAAGTTAAGGTATTGCTTCATATAAAGATACTTAAAAGGTTTAAAAATTATTTAATTTTGTCAGGGTTCACTCTCAATTCAATTCAATCAATTTATTTAATTTCCTTATCAGAGGGTTTAAGAACAAGATCAACAGCAACCACAACAAAACATGGCCTAAAATGGACACCAGTTTTGACTGAAATCTCTGAGGCATCCTCCCTCGGTCTTCATCCAAGAGAAACCCTAGAGTCAACCCCAGGGCTTCTGTAGGAGTAATTAGCCAAAAGGCCAGCCCCTTATGGTCAGGGTCTCCCTATTGGTAGTTGATAAGTGTGGAGCTGCTGAAGCCCTCTCAGGGACAGGCTCCCTGAGAATGAAGTTGGTGTGGTAGGCAGGAGGCTGAGAGAAGAAGAGACAGAGCCCCTGAATCTAGCTGTTCCTGAAGTCAAACTGCTCCTAAACTTTCCAGCCAAGACAGTCAATAAATCCCAGTTTTGTTTAATCTAGTTTTGTCCCCATCATTAAAAGACTCCTCATTAATATTTACAAAATGTTAAGCACAAGTAGAATAATAATTGTGATTTTTACCAGTAACTTTTTAATGAGGGTATAATTTATACACAGTTAAATCCAGATCTTAAGTATTCAGTTCAGTGAGTCTTGACAAATGCATGTATACTCCTATCAGACACAGAACAATGTCATCACCCTTGGAAAATAAATCCCTTGTGGTCCTTCCCTCTGTCCCCAACTCTCACCTTAGGGGAAACTATTCAGTAAAATCATACAGCATGTGCTCTTTTGTCTGTCTTCTTTCATGCAACAAAACAATTTAAGGTTCATCTACACTCATGCAAATAACATCCAACATTTTCAAACCCTTCTGGTTCATCAGGCACTGTGTATGGCACTTCATATTCTTACAATCCTTGTAATAATCCCATGGTGTGTTATTATTTCCATTTTACAGCTGAGGAAACTAAGCTTAGAGAGGTTAAGTAACATGCTCAGAGCACATTGCTCTTCAATGGAGCCATCAGAATTTAAGCTGCTGTGTCTGACTCCAGAGCTTGAGGCCTGAAGCACATGGCACTCTGTCCCCCGTGCTGGGCAGGTCAAATGCCAGGGCTCTGTCTCCCATGCTGTGCAGGTCAAAGGCCTGGACTCTGCCCCCAGTACTGGGCAGGTCAAAGACAAGGGCTCTGTTTCCCACACTGGGCAAGTCAAAGGCCCAGGCTCTGTTCCCCCATGCTGGGCAGGTCATCACAGGTTATTAACCACCTTACACATGCCCCTTTAGGCCTCTGGACTGCTGCTTCATCCTGTTTTCAATCTCCTTGCTGCTGGGCTGTAATCTCAGCTCTCTTCCACTCCAGAGGGGGTCACCTTCACCAACCCTCCATGGGAGTGAGCTTCAGGGAGAGAGAACCAGGTGAGTGAAGGTGGCACGGCTGTTCCAGTGAGTTACTGCTCCATCTCCGTCCTTTGAGTGATGATTGTGTGCAAAGCCTGACCCATAAATACAGTTACATTTCTGGGCCTGTCTACAAAAAGAAAGATTATCTATAGCTATAAAAAGGGTAAGGTGCAGTTAAAAAAAAAACAAGTGCCACCCAGATAACCCAAATTAAACAAAAGCCTTTTCTGCCTAAGGTGACACCTGATCAAAATGGAATTTGGGGGCAGGTGGGGAGTGATTAGTCCTGACTCACAGATAAATTCTAGTGTGAGCCCATCAGACCCAGGGGGCACACCCCAGCCCAGGGGCTGGGAGCTGATTGGGTGACTAGACATTCAGCGTGATGAGGAAGGGGAGCATCCAGGCTGCTGGGGAAGCTCTCTGTTCAGAAGAGCAAAGCCCCTGCTCTAGGTCCCATAGACTTCCTTCCCCACCTTTTCTAGACTCTTCAGCCTAACTTCCTTGAGATCAAGGCCAGGAAAAGATCATTTGGGTTCTCAGGGAAGGGTGGAGTAGAGAGAAGAGCAAGCAGCTGTGGGCACATGAAATTGGGAGGAAATCAGGCCAATTAAATTGAGAAAATGAAACAAGATGGGCAACGACCCTTTTTCCAGGTCTTAAAGGACAGAGTATTTCCTCGCTGTGTGATCTTGAGCAAGTTGCTTAAACTCTCTGTGTCACTGTTTCCTTAGCTGTGGCTTGTGGATAATAGTAGTACATACCCTATCAGGTTGTTGTGAGGCACAACTGAGTTAATACATATAACATACAGAACATGGTTTTTGATGGAATAGTAGGCACTCAATATATGTGCATGGTATTGCTATTACTTCTGTTACTGGGACTGTGGAAAGAACATTCTGGACTGGGAGTCCATCAATGCAGATTCTCTCATAACTTGCTGTGTGGCATTGAGCAAGTCACTTCATGTTTCCGGGTCTCAATTTCACCATCTGTAAAGCCAAAGGCCCATTCCAGCTCACATATTTTAGAGTTTACACTCCTTGGAAAGACAGCTTTCAAGCAAAGCCCTCCAGTTCTCCTTCCTGTCCCCCATACCCCTATTCATCCCCAATATCTGAACCTGTCTGGAGATGTCAGCAGACCCCCTGTATCTCAAGATGGAAAGCCGGGACAGCTACAAACCTAGTATGGAACACTACCTTTTCCCAGAGGGCAAATGCATCTGTTGGCTGCTTCCCTAAGGATGATGCTTTAAGTCAAACTGCCCAAGTCCTTGCCTGGCCACTGACCAGCTGCTTGACATTCCTGATCCCCAGATTCCTCTTCTGTAAAGTGGGGGTAATAGTAACAGCAGTCTCACACACCTATTTTGAAGAGTAAATGTAACTTTACAATTGAAGAGCTTAGTACCATACCTATTGCAAAGTAAGTATTCAACAAATAGCCACTTTTCTAATACCATGCTCATCACCAACTCCTCCTTTCCTATCCCGGTTCTCAGGTGCAGGGATCAAATAGTCTGGGAACATAGCTTCCTCCTTCACTGCTCTTGGGAGCTGTCTGTTTTGGTACCCTCCATGTAGACACATGCCCACATACGTTCACACAAGCACACTTACATGTACACCCACCCACCCATCCCTCCCTTGGCCACCTGGCTCTAGGGGCACCTGGATTTGGCTGTCCTGTAGGTGAGGGCAAAGGCAAGGAGCATGCAAAGGCATGCAGCTTCTGGCCTGAACACAATGATTTATAGGCTAAACTGGGGTATTTCTGCAGGTTCACCAGCAGTTTAGACTGCTTAATAAACACAGTCTGCAAATCTGGAGTCGGGTAAACTGTGTGCTCAGACCCATATTTAAGATCATCCTTGGACGGCAGTTGGCAGTCAGAAAGCCAAGTGTATAATTTTCATTAGCGCACTGCAAGCTTCCAGGTTTGCCCAGGCTACAACCTTCTGGAATGTGTTTTGTGACTGTTCATGGCCTAAAAACAAATGAGCCCTGGACTTTTGCAAGAAAGGAAAAATATTTCATATGTGAGGATCTCTGAGCACCCCACTCTGTGTTCTCAACATACATGGCCTCGTTGTGGGAATAATACCCTGGTCCAATCCACACTGGGGGTTACTCACCCTGTTTCTCTCTGACTAGGGTGCCCCCTCTTGCTTCACTAGGGCACACCCTCATATTCCTTCAGACCTGGTTTTATTTACAACTCTATTTTGTCTTGCTTTGAACTCCCAAATGACCATCCTTTTGTACACATACTGATTTCTACATTCTTTAAAAGCAACAAATGCCACAATGGCAACAGCAATAATGATTATCCTTATCAGTAAGAGGCCACTTTCCATACACCAAGCACTGTGCTAGATGCCTTATGAGCATTTAATTCATGAGCAGTCCTTGGGGGCCAGGTACTACAAACAGTCCCACCGTGTTACTGAGGAAATGAGGATTAGAGAAATGAACTAACTTGGCTGAAATCTCCCCAGCAGTGACTGGTAATCTTGAACTTGAACCATGTGAGTCTGATGCCAGAATCCAAGTTCTTAACTTCCATGCATCACTGCCTTAAAGAGTAACGTGTGGTCTTCAGCGGTAATCTTCAAATCTTGGCTCGTGACCCATGAAGTCGTTTTAGTGAATCACGCACCCTTTAAAACAGACTACACTAGGCTACACCAAGGAATATCAAAGTGTATCATCCACATTACAGACAAGTATTATTTTACGACATTTTTATTTTAATTTGATGTGCACAGGTGTACTTGTACCTGTTTGCCATGTGAAGTGTGTGTCCTAAGTTAAGTCACAACCAAAACCAGTTTGGAAGTCTCTGGTCTGTGGAGTTCCTCTGGGAAAATGCTGGATGTTTTGAGTTGAGGTCCTGCCCTCTCTCTTCCCTACCTTTCCTGATTATAATAATATTAACAGCAATGATTTCTTGTGGCTCTGATGGATGTGAAATTGCTCAGCAAATCATAAAATCATAGGAAAGTTCCAGGTTGATTTTTACTGTTGCGGAGTGGTTTTGTTCACATCTCCAGCGGTGGATGGAGATGGATAGGTGTTCCGGGACCACCTTCATGGGCTCCAGGGAATCTCCCATTTCACTGCCCTGTGGCTGCTGCAGCCTGCCAGCCCTCCAGGTACCATTCCTTCCAATTAGAAGGTCAATGCCCAGAGGTTAGCTGCTTAGGCGGCAGGGATGGAAAAGCTTCCAGTCCTTTAGGAAGTGTTTCTATGAGGATTTAGTTTTTCAACCTTTTCCCAGACATTGGAGGGCTAGCCAGGGCCTAAGCTCACCCACCCGAAGCTGGCTGTCAGTTCCCAGGGAGAGCTGGGGCAGGAATCTGCTAGTCCCACCCCCAAGGCCTTTGCTGACTGTCCTTTCACAGGTTGATTGATTCCTAAGCAATCTTAGACTTCACCATCAGCGCCAAGAATCACACCAGTCCTATGGGTTTACACAGGGCCTTTCTTCTAACAAGTTCAAAGTAATTTCTTGGATGTTGGGCTCATTTTTTCCAAGGTCACTGTGGAAGGTGTGGTTTCACTGAGAGTTCTTAATACTGGGGTGGGGAAAAAGGCCTTGATTACCTGTGCAGACTGTGGGCTGGGGTTGGATTTGCCTGCAGCATAGCTTCCCAAATCTTCCCATCTGACTTTTGCTTTCTTAAATCCTGTTTTTATTAGCACATCCCTAAAGAGCCTTTTTAGACATTTTTCCCTACTTGTCTTCCACTCTCCCCAACACATACCATAGATACACAAAGCATGTATTTACACGTGCTGTGTGGATCTCTGTGCCCCTTGAGGGTAATTTTGCCCTGTTGGGAATGAATGCTGTAGAGAAATAGTGTTGGTAGTACCTAACCTCTTTAGATCTCAGCTCCTTATCTGTATACTAATACAGGATAACAAGGATACCTCCTTGTGGGGTTACTGTAAGGGTTGAAGGCCACTCTGCAAATAAAGTGCTTAGCACTATGCTTGGCACCAAGTAAGCACTCATAAGTGCTATCTCATAATTATTAGTAATAATCCTAACAGTTAAGGTGTATTGGGGAATTACTGTCTGATAGGCTTTAGAGCTTTTCATAAATTCAGTGACTTAGTTCTCATAGCAACCCTGTGAAGTAGGGACTATTATTGTCATTTTGCAGATAAGAAAATTGAGGTCCAGACAAGTTGATTTACCCAAGGTCACAGAGCCAGTAAGTGACAAAGACAGCATTCGATTCCAAGGAGTCTGGCCCCTAAATTTACACTTTTAATCTTGATGCTGTGTATATTAGTAAGGTAAGCATAATGTTGGTAGAAACATCAGGATTGATCCTTTAACTTTTTCAACAGTGGCAAGTGGCCTCATTGGTACTATGGCTTCAAATAGGTTCTGGCCCATGTGGTCATCTTAGAACTTTGAAGTAAATTTTTCTGATTCTTCCATTCCAGGCAGAGCTGCCTGAATTACTGATAAGGATCAGTTACTTCAGTTGCCACTTCCCAGCCTAGGAAAACTACCCAGGTATCCCATACGATGATTACTCTCTCTTTGGAATCAAGATGGCACCAAGTGTGGGCTGCTGCTGTGGAGATGTGTGTTACTATGGCAGCAGCTCATGCCTCCTTCCTACCCTCTCAGAGGTGCTCTGACACAGGCAGCAGTTTCTATGGTAACAAGCCAAACGGAGGGTCCATGAAGAAAGGACTGTGTGTGCTCTGACATGTAGGGAATTGAAAATGAATCCTGGGCACTTGGAGGGCTACCCTGCTTCGTGTCAAAGGCAAACAGCATCAACACTGCAGAAATGGTCCCAACAAGTAGAGTATTAGAGATATCAGGGTTTCTTAGTTTATTCTCTTTACAAGTTCACCTTTTGCCTTTCTATATAAGGACAATTTAAGACTTCAGAAAATAAGATGAAGAGGAGGAAATTGTGACTGAGAGTGAATTCTCAGGGGTGCATAATTCAATTACTATGCAGGCAACAGACCCACAAATAAACTTTTAAACATGGTTCTAAGCCTGTCAGTGAAGTTTCAAAGGATGAAGGGATCACCGCTCTGTCCTATTTGAAGCTGTTCAATGCCCTGCTGCAGAAAGCACTTCCCACTGATTGACAGCCCCCACCCTGCAGGCTGCTGAGCCCCTTTAGAGCCCACACCTTTCCTGCTGCCAATAGGCAGGGCTACTCCACTCCCTTCCTGGGCCATGGCTACCTGCAACCTGAGATCAGGCCACATATCAACACTCTGTCCTTTGCATGCTTTCAAGGTAACAGGAGGTGTGGGAGGAAAGCCAAATTTGTGTCAGCCCAGTATTCTAAGAGCACGCTCAGCAAGGAGAGACCATTTGGCAATGGCAACTGTTTTGCATTTCTTCTTGGGTCAGCTTATGAGATATGTGATGGGACAAGCTCCCTGATACTTATTAAGACCTTGCTATGTGTTAGGTATTGTTCGAAGCAATCGACATCTATTGACTCATTTAATTTTCCCAACAACCTGATGAGATAAATAGTATTGTTATCCCCATTTTACAGATGAGGAAATAAGCACAGAGAGTGTGAGGAACTTACTCAAGTTCTCACACTTAGTAAATAGCAGATCTAGGATTCAAACCACTCATTAGGACCCAGAATTTAGGTGGTAGCCATGGGAAGAAGCCAAGTTAGTATACTCATAGAAAGCTGGGCAGAAAGTGAGCCTACTGCCAGAAAAGATGGGAACCAGAGTCGGGCCCTTTCGGTGACAGAAATCCATCTCAGGCAGTCTTAAGGAACAAAAGAATTTTAGATGGTCAAAATACAAAGATGCCTGAGGATGCACAAACTGCAAGCACACTGAATCCAGCAGGTGCTCAATCCCTCAGCCCAGCCCACCCTCCTCTCCATTGGCCCATTCTCAGACTCTCCCCAGGTGGTGGCAAGGATGGCTGTTGGCAGTTTCAGACTGATGTCCTGCCAGCTTAGTAGTCTCTGGATAAAAAGGCGACCTATCCCCCACCATTTCGACCAAGTGCTAGAATAGACATTGTTAATGTGATTGGTCACATGTCAACCCCAAACCAATCATTTGGTTGATACTGTGCTCACATTGATCAAACCTAGGTTATATGTCCAACTCTGTCACAATGTAAAGGTGGAAAGAAATGACATGTTCATAAGGAGAGATCCCAGTTGAAAACCAGGCTGCTGTGAGCAGCAGCAGAAGGGATGGATGCAAGACTGGCAAAAATAGCATCTGTCCTTAACCCTTGCTCTCTGATATATACATAGACATGGTGAACAGACACCCAGCAACCAAATCCTGCATCCACTGCTTCTTCCCACTCTGACTCCCCAGCTTTATAAGGTGCTGATATGAACCAATCTCTCCCCAAGAAGACTGGCCAGACAGGAGCAGCTGTGCCTAGCTGGTCTCTGCCAGGCATTCCCGTTTTGCACTGAGAGGACACCCTGCTCTTCTGATACTCTCCCTCACTTGCACTTGTACTGCCTTATTACCTTTGCTTTCTGGGTCTCTCATCTCCCTCTTTGTACATTCACCTCACTGAGCTCTTTCATCAGAAATGCTTCAAATCTTTCAGCCTCCCCTCTCTTCCCATCCTTCTCCTGGCACTTTTCTACTGTCATTAAAAACCAAAGTTTCAGCTTTTCTACCACCTTCTGAGTTCTCCTTGTGGCCCCAACCCATGCACATAAGATCCAAGAACTTTTCTGGGTGGCTATCTGAAAATTTGGAACATGAGCTTCAAGGAACTGAGATTCTGTCAAATAGAACATCTCTTGCCGGGGTTTCTGTTCCTGAGGGAGGGCAGTTGCTGTGAAGCCAAGTTTTTCCTCTTACACACAGGCACTTCCTTTAGGTTCAGGCCAAGCCATCCTCCAGTGTATATTTACTTCATCCTATGTTGATCCTTTGTTTCTCCAGATTCTCCCACAACCTCATGTTTACCTTGGCTCCTAGGACCTATCTCTTGCTGTGGCTCCTAGGGTCCCAAGGTAATGGAAATTAAGACACATTTGTTTGCCTGCAGACTCTTTGGTGATTTTATTGTCTACAGTATCCTTCATTTTAGGGGAATGAGTGTACAGAAATAAAGCTGGCTTTGAAAGACCACATGACAGGAGAGAACTATGATGGACTAAATGTTTGGAACACCCTGCCCCCTGACATGATGGATATTTAGAGGTGGGTCCTTCAGAAGGTCACTAGGTTTAGATGAGGTCATGAGGGTGGTGCTGTCATGATGTGATTAGTGCCTTTTGCAAGAAGACTGAGACACAAGAGCTCTTTCTCTCTCCATAAGTGTGCACTGAGGAAAGGACATGTGAGTCACAGAGAAAAGGCAGCCATCAGAATCTTGAATTTACCAGCCTCCAGACTGGGAGAGATAAGTTTTTGTTGTTTAACCCATCTAGGGTGTTATATTTTGTTATGGCAGCCCGTGTAAACTAAGACAAGAGTGTTAGCAACAGAAGCTAGCCTTGCTCCTTTGTTCAGAGAGCTCACTTAGACTATGACCAAACTTCTTGCAACTCAGTAACAAACTTCCACAGCTTAAATTTTTGAGTTCATGTACCAGATAAGGAAGAAATATAAATTCATTACCTTTCCCATATAAGGTAGTCATTAGTGCTATTTACTAGACATTTCTCAATGTCCTGATACAATGTTGGATTCTACTGCATTATCCCCTTTGAGTTAGGTGTACACATGTGACATCACTTGTTCAATAAAATGTGTATGGTCTCCTCCAGGTAAACACTGTAAGAGCCAGTGTGGGGTTGATCATGCTCTCTCTTTCTCTCTTTCTCTCTACGACAAGAACCAGCATTAAGATGCAGGCTGCTCCTTCAGCTTGGGTCCCGGGATGAGGACCCATGAAGCAGAATGCCCTCCCTCCAATCTGCCATGGACATGTGCCATGACTGCTAGTAAGCCTGTATCAATATACATCACTGAGATTGGAAGTTGCTTACTATTGTAACATAACCCGGTGTGCCCTGACTGATGGTTATGTCCTATTACAAGGGGCTATAAGTGGATCAAGGCCTGAAGGCACAATTGTTTAATGGGTATTTCCCAACTCTAAAATATCCTCCTCTCCACCCATCAACTCTTCATATGGCTCTGTTTTTATCTTTCGAGTCTTAGTTCAAATGTCACCTTTTAAGGGCAACTTCCCTGACTAGAACATGTTAAGAGACTCTTCCCAGTAACTTAATACCTTCATCCTTCATGGGACTTGTCAAAAACTGATATAATCTTGCTTATTTGCCTCCTCACCAGAATAAAAGATCCTTAAAGTCAAGAACTTTATCTTGTGCACCACTGCATCCTCAGTCCTTAGAATCATGTCAGGCACCTGGGAATTCCATAAAGTTTGTTAAATGAATGAATAAATGGGAAAGAAAGTGACCAAGAAAAATCTGTATGTATGTAGGTATGTATGTATGTATATGTCCTTAAGAGTCATTTTGGTTTGGGGAGCCTGGGTGGTTCAGTTGGTTAAGCATCTGACTTCAGCTCAGGTCATGATCTTATGGTTCATGAGTTTGAGCCCTGCGTTGGGCTCTTGCTGAAAGCTCAGAGCCTGGAGGCTGCTTCAGATTCTGTGTGTCTCTCTCTCTCTCTGCCCCTCCCCCACTCATGCTCTGTCTCCATGTCTCTCTCTCTCTCTCTCAAAAATAAATAAACATTAAAAAACTTTTTTAAAAAGTTATGTTGGCTTAAGATGCATCTTAACAAATGGGGGCTTGACAAAGTTTGAAACTCTTCTCTTTCCTTCAACCTCACTGTTAGTAGTATTTTTATATCAGACCTCAACAGAATTGGAATATCTCATGATTTTTTTTTTTTTTTTTTTTTTTTTTTTTTTTTTTTTTTTTTGCTTTTCCCATTGCATGCAGTAACAGGTGTTCACAGAAGGGACTGGTAAGCTTCCTGTAAACCCCATGAGCAGGGTTTCTGGGCTTCTTAGAGGAAAGATTAAGATTGGGGAAAGGAGAGAGCTACCACAGATGTATAATACAGTGACTTTATTTACAAAATTTGTAAATCCCACATTACAACACTGAATAAAAAATTTTGTGTCGTGTTTAGGTGCATGAGATAATTTTAGAGTTAAAGTTCAGATGCCAGATAAACATTAACCAAATGAGTAAATGAACAAATGGCAAATCCTAAGATGGCATGCAAAATTAAAACCTTCTGTCTCATACACAAATGACATCAAGAAAATCAATTATACCTAGAAAGGAATTTCTTAATTTTCTAAAACTCTTCTGTAACATCAAAATATTCTTCAAACAAAATCTGAAACAAATTGATTATATCCTTTGGTTTGAGATTTTGTTTGAAGTCCTTAGAAGTTCTTATAAGATGCTAGAATGATCCTGGTCACTTCTGTCATGATATTATAGTCAATCACTCAGTGCACACAAATGGTGCCCCACAGATGGTGCCTCAGTCAGTAACCATCCAGTGTTAGTGTTTTCCTCACAGATGAATACCTCCATGCTCTTCACATTGCATCACTTGTCTGATATAATCCCTGCTCTAACTGAGCCAGTGGGAAAGAAAAACATGTAAATGAATACTGATAACCAAAACATCAAGCTTCTGCCCATTTCTTCACTGGATTATTTGTTTTTCAGGTGTTGAGTTTGGTAAGTTCTTCATAGATTTTGGATACTAACCATTTATCTGATATGTCATTTGCAAATATCTTCTATTCTGTCAGTCACCTTTTAGTTTTGTTGATGGTTTCCTTTGCAGTACAGAAGGTTTTTTGGGTTTTTTTTTTGTTTTTTTTTTTGTTTTTTTTTTGTTTTTTTTTTTTTTTGTTTTTATCTAGATGAGGTCCCAATAGTTCATTTTTGCTTTTATTTCCCTTGCCTTTGGAGATGTGTCAAGTAAGAAGTTGCTGCGGCTGAGGTCAAAGAGGTCATTGCCTGTTTTCTCCTCTAGGGTTTTGATGGTTTTCTGTCTCACATTTAGGTCTTTCATCCATTTTGAGTTTATTATTGTGTATGGTGTAGGAGAGTGGTCCAGTTTCATTCTTCCACATGTTGCTATCCAGTTCTCCCAGCACATTTGCTAAATAGACTGTCTTTTTTTCCACTGGATACTTTTTCCTGCTTTGTCAAAAATTAGTTGGCCGTACATTTGTGGATACAATTTTGGGTTCTCTATTCTATTCCATTGGCCTATGTGTCTGTTTTGTGCCAGTACTATTTTGATGATTACAGCTTTGTAGTAGAGGCTAAAGTCTGGGATTGTGACACCTCCCACTTTGTTTTTTTTTTTTTCAACATTAATTTGGCTATTTGGGGTCTTTTGTGGTTCCACACAAATTTTAGGATTATTTGTTCTAGCTTTGAGAAGAAGGCCAGTGCAATTTTGATTGGGATTGCATTGAATGTGTAGACTGCTTTGGTAGTATTGACATTTTAACAATATTTATTCTTCCAATCCATGAGCTTGGAATGTTTTTCCATTTCTTTGTGCCTTCTTCAATTTCTTTCATCAGTTTTCTATAGTTTTCAGCATACAGATCTGTTACATCTTTGGTTAGGTTTATCCCTAGGTATTTTACGGTTCTTGGTTCAATTGTAAATGAGATCGATTTCTTGATTTTTCTTTCTGTTGCTTCATTATTGGCTTATAGAAATGCAACCGATTTCTGTACATTGATTTTATATCCTGTGACTTTGCTGAATTCATGTGTCAGTTCTAGCAGCTTTTTGGTATAGTTTTTTCAGCAGAAGACATGAATAGACACTTTTCCAAAGAAGGCATCCAGACGTCTAACAGACACATGAAAAGATGCTCAACATCACTCATCATCAGGTAAATACAAATCAAAACCAGACTGAGATACCACCTCACAGTGGTCAGAGTGGCTAAAATTAACAACTCAGGAAACAACAGATGTTGGCAAGGATGTGGAGAAATAGGAATCCTTTTGCACTATTGGTGGGAATACAAACTTGTGCAGCCACTCTGGAAAACAGTGTGGAGGTTCCTCAAAAAATTAAAAATAGAACTACCCTACAACCCAGCAATAGCACTACTAGGAATTTATCCAAAGGATACAGGAGTGCTGATTCGTAGGGGCACATGTACCCCAATGTTTTCACTTATATGTGGAACTTGAGAAACTTAACAGAAGACCATGGGGGAAGGGAAGGGGAAAAAATAGTTTCAAACAGAGAGGGATGCAAACCATAAGACACTCTTAAATACAGAGAACAAACTGAGGATTGATGGGGGGGGGCAGGGGAGAGGGGGAAATGGGTGATGGGCATTGAGGAGGGCACTTGTTGAGATGAGCTCTTGGTGTCGTATGTAAGTGATGAATCACAGTAATCTACTCCAGAAGCCAAGAACACACTGTACACACTGTATGTTAGCTAACTTGACAATAAATTATATTAAAAAAAAAAACAATAACATCAAGCTTTATGTTCTCCTCCAATCAGAGGAGGCTACAAGGTTCAGTGGGCACCAATGAAAAAATGGTTAATTGCCTTCTTACAGTCCAGGAAGGTTTTGAGAGATGATTAAGCTGAACCTTGAAAGACCAATAGGAGAGGACATTCTAGCTCATGAAGATGATTGCAAAAACCGAAGTGTATGGAACAGCATGATGCCTTGGAGCCTTTCTGGGAACAGCAGAATGTTCAGCATTCCTGGGGAACAGAGCATTTCCATGCTGCCTTCAATCTGCTTTCTTCAAGTTTTTATAGTCTTGCCAGCATATAGCATCAAGAACACACACTCACATATGTGCACACACACACGCCATCATCCACATACAAACACGCTTGATGACATTGACCTAAAATATACGTTGTGTGCTTCTTGTGGTCATGAAGTCTGTTTCAAAGGCTTAAGATAAATATAGCAGTCATAGAATTCCTTGAATAATCTTTTTGGTTTTGTTGTTGTTGTTGTTGTTGTTGTTGTTGTTGTTGTTGTTAAATTAACACTCTGCCCTCCTCCACATCTTTTTGTTCAATCAAGTAATGTAGCAATGTCAGTTGCTAGTATCAGAACTTCCCAGCTGCCTGAAGTCCAGACAAGAGCTAACTCCATCACCCTCTTCTTGGAAATAATGATTGTAAGAGCCATCGTAGCACACACTTCACCTGACCAATGATCCGGGGTCATTTTGAATGACAGTTTTATGTTTCTTCATATAAACTCATACGCTTTAAAAAGATAACAACTGTCAGGACCAGTGATACAGATCTGTATGTCATCTCAGCATCCAAACAACAAGTTCTTAACTCCTTTTTCTCAGCTTTGTACTGGTAGGCTAATGCCACGGAAGTCTAGAGATGTAAAATGGGAATATGGCAGTGAAACCCCACATGTTGAAAGCCATCTCTTGATGGGCATAATGTCCCTGCTACAGTACTATCATTTTGGTTATAGGTAATAATTCTTGCCTTGTTTATTTTTTTTAATTATTTTAACGTTTATTTATTTTTGAGACAGAGAGAGACAGAGCATGAGCGGGGGAGGGGCAGAGAGAGAGGGAGACACAGAATCCGAAGCAGGCTTCAGGCTCTGAGCTGTCAGCCCAGAGCCCGATGGTGGTCTCGAACTCACGGACCGGGAGATCGTGACCTGAGCTGAAGTCGGACGCTTAACCGACTGAGCCACCCAGGCGCCCCTTCTTGCCTTGTTTAAATACCAGGCACTTAATTTTGTTTTCAGCAAACTCATGAGCAGAAAGTGAACTGGCATGGTCGGGAAAGAAAGAAATTTGTCAAATACCAAGATTTAAAGCTTGTTGCAGGCAAAGGTCAAAAAGAATACCTTGACACAAACAGCCTCCCAATATCTCCATCTCACTGGATGTCTGTTGTGTTTTAAAGACCCTCCAATATGACCAACTGAACTACAAGGACTTCTTAAAAACATATACTCTAACTACAGGCGCCTGGGTGGCTCAGTTGTTTGAGCATCCTACTTCAGCTCAGGTCATTATCTTGCTGTTTGTGGGTTCAAGCCCAGCATCAGGCTCTGTGCTGACAGCTCAGAGCCTGGAGCCTGCTTAGGGTTCTCTGTCTCCCTCTCTCTCTGCCCCTACCCCACTCACACTCTGTCCCTCCCTCTCTCTCTCTCAAAAGTAAATAAATATTAAAAAATGTATACTGTCATTAAATTACAGATTTATTCCCTTGAAAGTTAACTGAGTAGGGTTCATAGTCTGGTGACTAAACCATGGCATCAGTCATTCCCTAGAAAAGACAAGGATCTGAGGAATGGAATGCATGTTTGAGGGAACATCTAAAAGTCAAAGGGTGCCAGAATGGGCTTTAGGAAAACACACCAAGGTGGTTATAGGAGGGTAATGCCAAAGGAAGTTATGGGCTCATGAATGAGACATACCTCATCTATTTTGTAACTGTCCAAGTCCATTTCTAAGAATTTTGTAAAAAGCAGAATATGTATTTCTATCATTTTTTCCCAAGCCTTAAAAAACTTCTTCCAGAGCAATTGGCCTTCTTGAAAAGGTGAATCACATTTTTATAGAAGTGCTTACAGATGAAATCCAGTGTACATACATGTCCTTTGAAATAGAAAAAAAAGAAAAAAGAAAAAGAAAGGAACGCAAGGCCAGAATAAGAGTTTGTCCAGACCTGTACAGCCCTGAGAGGAATGCTCAGCAAGTTGACGTTAGCGGGGCAGTTCCTTCCAGCAGAGAGAGCTGGCGGTTTTACTATAGCACCCAGTCAGAACACTTTAATTGTTTTTCATGCTGTACAGTCTCACAAATCTTGCCTTCCCTCAAAGTCCAGCAACCAGCATCCACACGATGGTGATTTATTTCAATTCTGCTTTTATTAATAGCTTCTCATATTTGGTAAAATCAAGTAATTTTGCTGCCATCCAGAATGTTAATGCACTGCATGGGCAGCACAGCTAGCTTGTCAGGACGTTCTCATGGATACACACACGCACTTATTTAAAGCCAAAGGATTTTATAAAATTTCACTTTGCACTCTTAAAACACCTTCAACATTTAGCTCTGAAAAATAAATGTGTTTCCATATGCAGGTCTATTACTCCCCTGCCTTTGTTTCTTTTGCATCTTTCAAAGCTCAAATCACCTTCTCCACAGTATTTTACATATTCTTTTTTTCTATTTTCACCTCTTTGGGGGGATTTTCATCTCAGCAAGTCAATTCCCTTTAAATGGGTTTTGATGATTTTTATATTTTAATAGCATATTTTGAAAAGAAAGGGATTGCTCAGCTTGTGGATAAGAATATTAGACACACAAATACAAAATATTTGGGGATCTGAAGGACAAAGCTATCATTTGTGCTTGATAGGTTTTTTCTACATGGCAAAGAGAAATAGGCTCTTGAGTTTTCGTTATTGAAATCCTGTCTTTGTTGATTACTTTGCCTCTGCCTGAGCCCTTGATGAAAAGCTCCCCAAAGTGGGAAAATGTGCAGCCCTATCTCCATTATCATCCTCCTTCAGCTGACTTGCTCAGGAGCCTGCGGCTAGGAGAGAGTGTGTTGCATGGATTGGGGACCACACTGTGTCTGTTAGAAGCCACTTACCCCAATTTCAGCCACACAAAGGGATTTTAAGATACACCTGTGATCAAAGCCTTTTTCTCTTGTTCTTCATGAGACCTACATCTAGACAAAAGACCTCCCTCTCACACTTGTGCATCTGCTCAGGCTGCTCTGAGTTATCTGTGCCGATGGAGGGTGGCAGCAAGGCTGAGGGTCCCACATCATTTCTACAAGGCTTTGGAAGAAATTGAAGGAACTTGGTTCAGAGGATGCCAATGTATTTTCTGGATTACTTGGCCTAATAGACTCCATGTTATTAAATTAAGGTCACACAAAGCAGGAATGGTCAGTGATGGGATCTGGAAGGGGCAGGGAAGAGTCAGCCTGGGGTTAAAAGAGTTTCAAGCTCAGTTGCAAAGCTGATATCCAGAAAATAATTGGCAGTCTGAATCCACAGCAGGGTTGACCTTTCACTCTGAGATTTTGCGGAGTTGTTTTTGTTTTGTACTTCTCAAGACCATTTTTAAAATTGTGGTAAGATATACATAACAAAATTTGCCTTTCTAAAGTTTTTTAAGTGTAGAGTTCAGTCGTGTTAAGTACATTCATAATGTTGTGCAACCAATCTCCAGAATTCTTTTAATCTTGCAAAATTGAAACTGTGCACATTGAACTACTACCCATTCTGCCTTCCCCAAACCCTGGCAACCACACTTCTACCTTCTGTCTTCTTGGGACCATTTTAAGTGCCTACGCTGTTAGAGCTCTTTTAGCCATAAGTAACAGAAGCCACTGGAAACTGATAAAGCAATAAAAGAAATTTATAAGCTCAAGAGAGTCCAAGAAACTGTTGGGCAGTTGGTCACAGAAAGGTAGGCATAGCCCTCAGGAGCAGATGGAGTGCAGCCCTCAAATGCCACCAAACTTCTGCATCCCTGCTTCCTTCTATACATCAGCTCCATCACCCCCTCTCTGCAGAAGGGCTTTCTATACATGTCAGAGAACATGGTTCCATGTTAACTACAACTACTAGAGATGCACTGGATTGACAACCTCTGTGTTTCCAATATAAATTCCCAGGAAAGAGGATTATTGAATCAAGTGAATCAGAGGCCCAATCTTGGACTAATCAGCCATGGCCAGGATGATTGGTCCAGATTAAGTCAGGTGCCCACCTTTTACCAATCAACTATCACTAAGGGAGGAGCACATAAGATCATGACAGAACCCATGGGTAAAAGGAGGCATTGAGGAGTTCCCAGCAGAAAGTGCCAGTGGTGCTGGGCAGATAAAGCAGAAAGTATCCACTAGCATGCCCTTCACTTCTTTCTCCACCAAATGTCCATGTATTTCAAAGCCATTTATGCAATGTTTTCTCTGTCCCACTATGACAAGCCTTTCCTAGGATGTACCCCCTTCTCTACACCTTACTTCTTACTAGCAATAAGAGATAATGAGGTTATCATCTGCATCCCTGGCACATATGCAGAAATATTCTGTCTCTCTTTCCAACAAAAGATTACATGTTAGGGTCTTAAAATGTGATCCTTCCCAATGTATTCTTGTACTTTAAAAAGAATCTAAAGATCAAAATCTTCTAAAGACCCATTGCTCCAAATTCACACCTCATGGTGGAATCAAGGTATCTGGTCACCTAATCTCCCTTCCCTAAGCCCACCCAGTATTACTCCCTAGTTGGAACAGCCTCAAAGCTGTTGGCAAGAAGACAGAGAGGCTCTCTCCTCATTCTTGTTATTATTCTAATTCCTTTGTTTTGTGACATTTAACCAAGCAGTCTCCATCTGTGTTTTATGTTGGTCAGAATATCCTTGCCTGTAAAGAATTGTCTCTGCATTTGTTTTGAGCAGATTTACAGGTGGGCAAACACTTCCTCTTCATAGCATATTAGCTGAAAAGCAAAACCTACTGTGTCCTGGGAAACCTTCTTCCCAGCTGAGCAGGGCCATAAATCTGACATAGCAGTGCCCCCACAGGGATCCCCAGAGAAACTGCTCACTGTCCTCTCGAGGGAGATCACAGACCCTGCACAGCGTCCACATGAAGGACTATTTAAAGTAACACCACTGAGCCTGGTCAGTGTATTTAAAAGACCATTAGTGGGGCATCTGGGTGGCTCAGTCAGTTAAGCATCCGACTTCAGATCAGGTCATGATCTCACAGGTTTTTGAGTTCGAGCCCCATGTCAGGCTTTGTGCTGACAGCTCGGAGCCTGGAGCCTGCTTAGAATTCTGTGTCTCCTTCTCTCTCTGCCCCTCCCCCCACTTGTGCTCTGTCTCTCTCTATCAAAAAATAAATAAATGTAAAAAAAATTTTTTAAAAACCATTAGCCCCACCTGAGAGTCTTCAGAGACACTTTTGAGGTCTGCTGTTCAGTCCGAGGCTGTTGAACACCATTCACAAATTTGAACAAAATCGGAGAAATGTTTTAAAAGTGTTTATTCTATATTTCTGGCCACAAGTATTGCCCCAGACCCTTCTGCCTAAAAAGCAAGATGGAATCATAGCATTAAGAGTCCAGGAGTTTTCAATAGGAATCATACTTGATGATAGCCAGGGTAAAGGGGAAATTATTTATTGATCACATGCAATGTACTCGCAGGGCCTGAGATTGTACTCAGAAAGGCATAAGTTGTGATCTCTGCCCTCAGAAGGCTTGCAGTCCATTTCCCTTTATGCCACTCAAAGAAATCTGATTTTCTTTGAGGAACCATCCCTATTCCACTCTCAGATTGTGTGACTTTTTAGTACCTTCCTTCTCAAATTCATAGATAGTCACATGACTCAGGGTTAACCATAAGGCTTTTCCATCCCTCTGATTGGTACATAATGGGACATATCACCCAAGGCTGGCTCATCGGACTCATTTTTGAGACTTTTACTGGAATTATTGGGAAAAAGATTTGGACTTTCTGTTTTTTCTTAGGATGATAAGATGGTGGTCTGGAGTGTCTGATGGTTATATCCTTCCTCATTTTATGGATGAGATAACTACAACACAGAAAAAGTAAGTAATTTGTCTAAGGTTGTAGATTCAGCTTGAGGAAAAGCTGGGATTCAAATCGAGATAGAATGGTTCTAGAATCCATACTCTGATAGAGTGCCTTTCATGCAATCCACGTACCTGTCATTACCAGCCAACAAGGAACTCTTCACACTCTCCATAGCTCTTTCTTCCAGGAAGATATCCTTTATGGAAAATTTTCCCAGGTCTGCCAGAAGCGATGATCTCTGGCTTTGGGGCACACCATGGGATAGTAAGGCTGATATCTGGATGAAGAAATCAAGGACTATGAATGTAGTATACAGAAGACAAATATTTCACTAGAAAGCCTAGAATAAAGATTCTTGATCTGCTATGGGTCCTTGATCTCTTTGAGACTTTGATTTCCCAAAAAAAGCTTGCATGCACTTGAAAGGTTGATTATGACAAGGTTCTTCCTATTGCAAGTGACAGAAACCCAGTTTGAATCAACTTGGTTAAAAAGGCTCACATGACTGTGATAAGAGCAAAGGTGCAACCAGGCACAAGGGACAACTAGAACCAGGCTCAAGGCTTGTGAGTTTTTCCCCCCACTGCTTCCATGTGTTGGTCTTATTCTCTCCGACCCATAGTAAACAACACGGTTGAAATTGAGTCTCATTTCACGTTAACAAGCCACATCTTTGCCCCAGCTTTAGTTCAAAAATATCATAGTAAACTATTCTAATTGGCCACGGGTTATGGAAGCAAAGAACTGGGATCAGCAGCAGTTATCACCTGAAGAAAAAGGGTAGTATCTTCAGAAGAAGAGAGGATGTGGGCAGACAAAGCAAAGATGACCTCAGGAAAGAACCCAGTGGGACATTGAAACTAGAGCCCAAAACTGTGTCTAAAAAATAAAGTGGAGAACTGAGAATATATATGAATAATTCAGGGAAACACTCATCTCAGGCTGTTATCTTAATGGTTCAAGAGAAATGTTTTGACCAAGATTAATCAGTATGTGGTCTCCAAATTTCCTTTTTTTGGTAAAGAATTCATAGCATAACCCATATTACTGTGCCTCTTCAAAGGGAAAATTACTTTAGAAAAAAAATATAGTTTCTTAGTGCTCTGTTAGCATGAAGTTTCTTCTGTTTCCACATTTTATTTATTTTTTTAAGTTTATATTGAGACAGAGAGAGAGAGCATATGCAAAACTGGGGGAGGGGCAGAGGGAGAGAGAGAATCCCAAGCAAGTTCCATCAGTGCAGAGCTGATGTGAGGCTGATTCCCACAAACCATGAGATCATGATCTGAGTTGAAATCAGGAGTCGGATGCTTAATTGATGGAGCCACCCAGGAACCCATGTTTCCACATTTTAAAAGAGAAATAAGAGATGTTAAATCAGATTGGTCTTGTCCAGGCTGTCTATATCCAATATTAATTGTGCAGAATATTTAGGAAACGCTCAAGTAGGCTTTTAAACTCCAGTCTAAGCCCCTTTAAGTCTGTCCTCTGCACAGATGGGCAATGTTTTAGTGTTTAGTGTCTTAAAACATTAGTTTGTCGGGGCGCCTGGGTGGCTCAGTTGGTTGAGCGGCCGACTTCGGCTCAGGTCATGATCTCGCGGTCCATGAGTTCGAGCCCTGCGTTGGGCTCTGTGCTGACAGCTCAGAGCCTGGAGCCTGTTTCAGATTCTGTGTCTCCCTCTCTCTGACTCTCCCCTGTTCATGCTCTGTCTCTCTCTGTCTCAAAAATAAATAAATGTTAAAAAAAATTTAAAAAAAAAACATTAGTTTGTCATGATTCTCCATAAATTCCTAGTGCTCAAAACTACATACAGTGGGGATCCAATCTCCTAAACCAATCTCATCTCCAAGTACTCTATCTGGGGTTGCTTCCTCAGTCCTCCAAAACTTCATGATTATTTTTACCTCTGACATCCATATTCTTCTTTCAACTTATCCCAAATCTCATCCATTGCTTAAAGCTTGGTTTGATTCCCACATTTGTAGAGAACTACCAAGTGTCACTTACCTTTCGTTCTTCAATTCATTGCCACATTTTGCCTGTTCTGCTCTGTATGTAGGGAACTAATCCATGCAAACTCTGCTTCCTAGGCTCCCTTGCTAACTGTGCTAACTGGTTTCCAGGTACATTCATCCAATAGGAGGTAAGAAGCCGGAGGACATCTTTGAGGAGTGGCATCTCTGATAGTGACTCGGCTCCTCCATGGTCAACTCTAGCCTCTGCAGTTGCTAATCTCTGGGCTGCCTCACTAACCCTGTTTGTCTTCTCATATCTTCCAAGCAACTTTATATCCTGGTAATGAGTCCTCCATATTAAATTCTCTTTATTTGGATACCTGGAATAGATTCATTTTTCCTCACTAGAAATTTTTTTTTCAAACAGAAAACCACTTCATAATCTCTCTCTTCTCTGCTTACCCATAATAAGCACTGCCATATCAATTGTTCAATAATGTTACTTAACTTTTAAATAGTAGTATAGCTTGAATTACTTAAAATAGTACAAAATAATAGACCATAAAGAGCTTCTCATCCTAGATGCCCAGTCTTCTGTTTAAGTATACACTAGTTAGAGCATGTTGGCAGACTAGGAAAATCCTGGTCTTCTGTCTTCCACAGAAACAATAAATTAACAACAATATATGGACCATGATACCCCTGTGAAAACTCTGGATACAGTTGAAGAGCTATGGCACTCAAGCCAATGTAAATTCAAGAAAGAATTCCAGAGTAAGAGGTAGAAAAATTTATGAGATTTTGAAAAACCATAACCTCTCTCTACCCAGCATAGCAAGTCACAACATTCACCCGTACCAATACCAGAGATCTTTCCTAGGGTCTGAAACAAACTGGTGCATCCATTTGTGCATCCAACTTTCTGGGTTGTCTGGAGGATGACTGAGGTATTGGTTTCTGTATTGTCTGACTTACAACATTGATGGTACTGGTGCCAGAGTTTGGAAGCTGCTGAAAACAAAGGCAAGCATTTCAGGACATTACAGCTACAGTTCTGCATGCATACATAAAGGGTTACAAGACATCAGAAAAGGTTTGAACAGTCTTAGAACTTCTACTCAGGTTAATTATGAAATTCTTCCTCTGCACAAAGCCAGTACTTAAAGATTTGGAGAGGTAGCTGCTTATTCAAATGCACAAATCTCAAAAAAAAAAAAAAATCACAAGGCATACAAAGACACAGGGAAACAGGGCCCAAAGGAACAAAATAAAACTTCAGACCTTAAATGAATGTAGATCTCTAAGCTGCTTGACAAAGAACTTAACTGTCATAAAGATGCTCATTGAGCTAAAAGAGAACACTGATAGAAAACTAAATGAAATTAGGAAAACATTGCACTAACAAAATGAGAATATCAACAAAGAGAAACTATCAAGAAGACCCAAACAAATTATGGAGCTGAAAATTACAATAACTAAACTGAAAAAAATTTCTAGTGAGGCTCAATATCAAACTTGATCATACAGAAGAAGGAACCAGTGAACTTGAAGATATGTCACTGGAAATCAGCTAGAGAAGCAAAAAGAAAAAAAGAATGGAGAGAAGTGAAGAAAGCCTAAAGGACTTATAGGATGCTAGAGAGTAGATCAATAGCTGTATGATGGGAATCTCAGAAGAAGAAAAAAAAAAGAGAGAAAGGGACAGGACAGAAAGTTTATTTGAAAAAATAATGGCTGAAAACTCCCGAATGTTGGGAAAGAAATTTTCATTCATATTCATGAGCTCATACATATTCAAGAAGCTCAAAAATTCCAAATAGGATAAACCCAAAGAAACAAAGAAAGAATCTTGAAAGCAGCAAGACAAAATTGACTCATCATGTACAAGGGAGCCTCTGTAAGATTATCAGCAGACAACTTACAGGCAAGAAGGGATAATATATTCAGAGTGCTGAAAGGAAAAAAAATGTCAATCAAGGATGCTGTATCTGACAAAACTGTCTTTCAAAATGGAGAAATTAAGATTTTCCCAGAAAAGCAAAAGCTGAGAGAGTTCTTTACCACTAGACCTGACCTGTCCTATAAGAAATGCTAAAGGGAGTCCTTCAAGTTAAAAAAAAAAAGATGGTAGAAAGCAGCTTGAAGCTGTATGAAAATATAAGGTTCTCCAATAAAGGTAAATATATGGACAAATATAGTAAACTGTACTGTTGTGATTTTGGTGCATAAAATTAGAGGTGAAAATCCAGCAAAAAAAAAGATATAAATCGATGTTAATAGGTATACAACAAATAAAGACATAATTTTTGACATTAATGACATGAAGTGGGGGGATGGAGCTGTAGAGGATAGAATTTTTGTACATGATTGAAATTATCAGTTTAAAATAGAATGTTATGGGAACTTTCTAGAACGCTCAGTGCAAAATGGAGAAGCGGCAGCTGCCCGAGCTGCGCCCAGCAATGTGCTCCCTCCAGCTCCCCCACACCGACCCCAGCCCCCTCACCGGCTGTAGAAAATGGTGAAAGAAAATACTTACTACATTTTGGGGGTCAAACCCAATGCCACCCAGGAAGAATTGAAAAAGGCTTACAGGAAATTGTCTTTGAAGTACCACCCTGACAAGAATCCAAATGAAGGAGGGAAGTTTAAACAGATTTCTCAAGCTTATGAAGTGCTCTCTGATGTGAAGAAAAGGAAATTATATGACAAAGGAAGAGAACAGGCAATTAAAGAAGGTGGAGAAGGTGGTGGTTTTGGCTCCCCCATGGATATCTTTGATATGTTTTTTTTTGGAGGAGGAAGGATTCAGAGAGAAAGGAGAGGTAAAAATGCTGTGCACCAGTTCTTTGTAACTTTAGAAGATTAGTATATTGGTACAACAAAAAAACTATCTCTGCAAAAGAATGTGATTTGCGATGAATACGAAGGCCAGGGTGGTAAGAAAGGAGTGGTAGAATGTTGTCTCAATTGCTGAGGTACTGGAATGAAAATAAGAATTCATCAGATAGGACCTGGAATGGTTCAGCAAATTCAATCTGTGTGCATGGAGTGCCAGGGTCATGGGGAACGGATAAGTCCTAAAGATAGATGTAAAAGCTGCAATGGAAGGAAAATAGTTCGAGAAAAGAAAATTCTAGAAGTTCATATTGACAAAGGCATGAAAGATGGCCAGAAGATAACATTCCATGGTGAAGGAGACCAAGAACCTGGATTGGAACCAGGAGATGTTATCATTGTTTTAGATTAGAAGGACCATGCTGTTTTTACTAGGCGAGGAGAGGCATGTTCACGTGTATGGACATACAGCTGGTTGAAGCACTGTGTAGCTTTCAAAACCAATGTCTACTCTTGACAACAGAACCATTGTCATTATCTCTCATCCAGGTCAGATTGTCAAACATGGAGCTATCAAGTGTGTGCTGAATGAAGGCATGCCAATTAATCGTAGACCATATGAAAAGGGTTGCCTAATCATCGAATTTAAGGTAAACTTTCCTGAGAATGGCTTTCCCTCTCCTGATAAACTCTCTTTGCTGGAAAAACTCCTACCTGAGAGAAAGGAAGTAGAAAAGACTGATGAAATGGACCAGGTAGAACTGGTGGACTTTGATCCAAATCAGGAAAGAAGGCGCCATTACAATGGAGAAGTGTATGAGGATGATGAACATCACCCTAGGGGAGGTGTTCAGTGTCAAACCTCTTAATGGGGCCAGTGAATAACACTGCTGGCATTTTATATGCAGTGATGAATGAGTGAAAGATTATAATCATAGCTCACTACTTACTGTTGTTGTTGTTTTAATATTCAACTATAGTAGTGTTTTAAAAGTTAAATGAAGAGTAAAAAATATAAAAGTTCTGACTTTGCCCTGTATGTATGATGACTTCAGTCTGCAACATAAGTTTAATACTTGTAAAAACTACTTCCAAAAAAAATCTCCCCATGAGGTCCCAATAGTTCATTTTTGCTTTTAATTCCCTTGCCTTTCGGGATGTGTCGAGTAAGAGATTGCTACGGCTGAGGTCAGAGAGGTATTTTCCTGCTTTCTCCTCTAGGGTTTTGATGGTTTCCTGTCTCCCATTCAGGTCCTTTATCCATTTTGAGTTTGCTTTTGTGAATGGTGTAAGAAAGTGGTCTAGTTTCATCCTTCTGCATGTTGCTGCCCAGTTCTCCCAGCACCATTTGTTAAAGAGACTGTCTTTTTTCCCTTGGATGTTCTTTCCTGCTTTGTCAAAGATGAGTTGGCCATACTTTTGTGGTCTATTTCTGGGGTTTCTATTCTATTTCATTGGTCTATGTGTCTGTTTTTGTGCCAATATCATGCTGTCTTGATGATGACAGCTTTGTAGTAGAGGCTAAAGTCTGGGATTGTGATGCCTCCTGCTTTGGTCTTCTTCTTCAAAATTACTTTGGCTATTCGGGATCTTTTGTGGTTCCATACAAGTTTTAGGATTGCTTGTTCTAGCCTCAAGAAGAATACTGGTACAATTTTGATTGGGATTGCACTGAATGTGTAGATAGCTTTGGGTAGTATTGACATTTTAACAATATTTATTCTTCCAATCCATGAGCATGGAATGTTTTTCCATTTCTTTATATCCTCTTCAATTTCCTTCATAAGCTTTCTATAGTTCTCAGCATACAGATGTTTTACATTTTTGGTTAGCTTTATTCCTAGGTATTTTATGCTTCTTGGTGCAATTGTGAATGGGATCAGTTTCTTTATGTGTCTTTCTGATGCTTCATTGTTAGTGTATAAGAATGCAACTGATTTCTGTACATTGATTTTGTATCCTGCAACTTTGCTGAATTCATCAGTTCTAGCAGACTTTTGGTGGAGTCTATTGGGTTTTCCATGTATAATATCATGTCATCTGCAAAAAGTGAAAGCTTGACTTCATCTTTGCCAATTTTGATGCCTTTGATTTCCTTTTTGTTGTCTGATTGCTGATGCTAGAACTTCCAACACTATGTTAAACAACAGCGGTGAGAGTGGACATCCCTGTCCTGTTCCTGATCTTGGGGAAAGCTCTCAGTTTTTCCCCATTGAGGATGATATTAGCTGTGGGCTTTTCATAAATGGCTTTGATGATGTTTGAGTATGTTCCTTCTATCCCGACTTTCTCGAGGGTTTTTATTAAGAAAGATGCTGAATTTTGTGAAAGGCCTTTTCTGCATCGATTGACAGGATCATATGGTTCTTATCTTTTCTTTTATTAATGTGATGTATCACATTGATTTGCAAATGTTGAACCAGCCCTTCAGCCCAGGAATGAATCCAACTGAATGGGAAAAGATATTTGCAAATGACATATCGGACAAAGGGCTAGTATCCAAAATCTATAAAGAGCTCACCAAACTCCACACCCGAAAAACAAATAATCCAGTGAAGAAATGGGCAGAAGACATGAATAGACACTTCTCTAAAGAAGACATCCGGATGGCCAACAGGCACATGAAAAGATGCTCAACATCGCTCCTCATCAGGGAAATACAAATCAAAACCACACTCAGATACCACCTCACGCCAGTCAGAGTGGCTAAAATGAACAAATCAGGAGACTATAGATGCTGGCGAGGATGTGAAGAAACAGGAACCCTCTTGCACTGTTGGTGGGAATGCAAACTGGTGCAGCCACTGTGGAAAATAGTGTGGAGGTTCCTCAAAAAATCAAAAATAGGTCTACCCTATGACCCAGCAATAGCACTGCTAGGAATTGACCCAAGGGGTACAGGAGTGCTGATGCACAGGGACACTTGTACCCCAATGTTTATAGTAGCACTTCAACAATAGCCAAACTATGGAAAGAGCCTAAATGTCCATTAACTGATGAATGGATAAAGAAAGTGTGGTTTATATACACAATGGAATACTACGTGCCAATGAGAAAGAATGAAATATGGCCTTTTGTAGAAATGTGGATGGAACTGGAAAGTGTTATGCTAAGTGAAATAAGTCATACAGAGAAAGACAGATACCGTATGTTTTCACTCTTATGTGGATCCTGAGAAACTTAACAGAAGACCATTGGGGAGGGGAAGAAAAAAAAAAGAGGTTAGAGAGGGAGGGAGCCAAAACATAAGAGACTCTTAAAAACTGAGAACAAACTGAGGGTTGATGGGGTGTGGGTGGGAGGGAAAGAAGGGTGGGTGATGGGTATTGAGGAGGGCACCTGTTGGGATGAGCACTGGGTGTTGTATGGAAACCAATTTGACAATAAATTTCATATTTAAAAAAATTTAAAAAAATAAAAATAAGAATAAAAAAACTCTCCCCTGGCATTTGTTAGAGGCCCTACCTTGTAATTGATTTCAGCTCTATGTACATGAAATAGTTTACACTGAAAATGCTAGGTATATGTATTGACTTCAGTGTATGATCCTTAATTGTTAAGCTATGAAGTTAAAACTTGTGTTTAATTGGCAATCAGAAAAAGAAATTGTAGAGAAGTGTTGGTCTGTAGTTCTATTGAGATTCATTGTGATGCTTCTGCATTTATTCTATTGCCTCAACTGTTACTTGAAGATGGCATGCTGTGTAATTTGGCCTGTGGTATCAATGGTGGAAAGGCTACCTTTCTATAGAAGGGGTTTATCATAATCTGCTGTTTGAGGGCTTGCACTTGTAGAATTGCATTCCCTTCTGCTGTGCCATATTTTTTAAAATATATATATATATATATATATATATATATATATATATATATACATCCTGGTTACACTTTTATTCCTTCTCTTTGGACCATGATAAGCTTCAGAGTAGTGACTTCAGGAGCTGGGTAACTTAGAGTAAAGAGATATTTACACGGAAAAGTGAATTTGCATGTATGAGCTAGGAAGGTGTTTTTTAGGTATGTTACAGGCTTACTTTAAACCATTTAACTTACACTCCAAAGTAACTGTAATTCAATGTTGGTAGTATAGCAAATTATGATGAATAGTTTTAATTGTATGTTTAAAAGTCATGTTCATAATCTTAAATCTGGATATCAGAATTAAGCAATTCTTAAAATGTATGAATGTCTCCTTAATATACTGATTACAAAGCAAAAAAAGTAGAATGTTACAACTTTAAGATGTTTTATCTGATTGCAATAATAATCACAATGAAAATATCTACAGAATATTTCTACAGAAATAGCTACAGAACATATCTGCAGAATATAAACAAAAGGAAATGAGAAGGAAATCAAATCATGTCACTACAAAAAATAAATAAAACACAAAGGCAGGGAATAAGAGAGGAGAGGAGGGACAAAAAAGTTAAAAGATACACAAAAAAACCCAACAAAGTAGCAATAGTAAGTCCTTCCCTATCAGTACTTTAAATATGAATGGATAAACTTACCAATGAAAAGATATAGATTGGCTGAGTGAATTAAAAAACAATATCCAACAATATGATGCCTACAGGAGATTCATTTTAGATCTAAGTACACATAGGTTGAAAATCAAAGCATGAAAAAAGATATTTCAGGCAAATACTAACCAAAAGAGAGCAGACAGACAAAATACACTTTAAGTAAAAAATTGTTATATGAGACAAAGAAGGATATTATATAATAATAAAGTGGTCAATTCACCAAGAAGATACAGCAATTATAAATATATATGCCCTAAACCTCAGAGCTCTTGTAATAGAAAGCAAACCTTGAGAGAATTGAAGGGAGAACTAGACAGTGACACAATAAAAGTATGAGACTTCAATACCACACTTTCAATAATGGATAGAAAAAAAGACAGAAATATCAATAAGTAAAAGAGGATGTGTACAACACTATAGACCAATTGGATGTAAGAGACATGCAGAACACTCAACCAAACAATAGCAGAATATACATTCTTGCCAATGCACATGGAATATCCTCCAAGATAGATCACCTGTTAGAACACACAATCATTCAAGAAGTTTAAAATTATACAAAGTATCTTTTCTGATCCCAGTGGAATAGATTAGAAATCAATGGCAAAAAGAAAGCTTAAAAATCCACAAATATGCAGGGGCACCTAGGTGGCTCAGTCAGTTAAGCATCTGACTTCAGCTTAGGTCATGACCTCATGGTTCATGGGTTAGAGCCCCACGTAGGGCTCTGTGCTGACAGCTCAGAGCCTGGAGCCTGCTTCGGATTCTGTGTCTCCCTCTCTCTCTGCCCCTACTCCACTCACTCTCTCTCTCTCTCTAAAAAATAAATAAACAGTAAAAAAAGTTTTTTAATAAAAAAATCCACAAATATGTGGAAAATACAACACATTCTTAAATAATCAAGGAGTCAAAAAAAAGTAACAAGGGAAGTTAAAAAATATTTTGAGACAAATAATAACAAAACATACTAAAACTTATGGAATAAGGTGAAAACATAAATAAATTTCATATTATTTACACCCTTTTTGTGTTTTGTTTAATTAATCTGTCAAATTTCAAAAGATCTTGATCAAAGACTCCCAATACTAATATGGTTTTATCAAATTCTTTGTTACATTTCTAAATATATACATTATACTTATTTCCCTGTTCATTTGTTTGTTGTATAAAATACACATCTCTTACTTTCTTCTTTGTGTAATATAATTTTTATTAACAAAAATTATTATCCCTTTTAATACTTTTGGCCCTCTGAATTCTCTGTAGTGACTATATATTCATAGCATAGCCTACTATATTTGTTTAATGAATATTCTATAGATAGACATTTGAATTGTTTCCAATAGTTTCTGTCTTCAATAATGCTCTTCATCCTCAACCTGTTTAGTCATACTACTTCCAACTATGTTCTGGGGAAGGAGATTAAGAAAAATATACATCAATGCATTTTAAAACATTATGAGATTTTTTTATTAGCCAGTATCTTAGGGATGTGTGTGATGCTTTTTAAGATCAAGCTTTCTCCCCAGTTGATCTACCTCTATAGTTCTAGACACTTGGGAATCAATTTTACTACAATATTAAAACTAGAGGCAGCAAAATAAATTATGTTGAAAACCTTCCTTTAAGTTAGAAATTTAATACTAGTGATAAATGTACAGAATGGTTCACCAGATAACTGAGAGCAAACTAACAGTATTCAAAACAGAAGAAATCTTGCAGATGGTACAAAGACAACTTTGACATTTAATTCAATAGCATAAAACTGAATGAGATCAGAGGGACTTTGAAATTACAGTTCCATATGGCTGCTGTTATAGAAAATCACCAGGGAATGTTACTGAGTTTGTTGAACGCTACTATAATAAAAAATTATTATCATCCCAGGAAAGAGGAAAAATCATTGGTTACAAAGGTAGACACTCCATTGCTGTAATTCAGATGAAATCACTGGCATATTTGTCACACTGCAGAGAACATCACCTCTAGCCTTTTCCCATCGAATTATTAATGGAGGATTGGAAATTATTTGATAAAAGGCTGAAAGGGAGCTACACTGAGCAAAACAAGTGCCAGCGACACTCAGAGAAGCAGGTGTTGATGAATAAAACATCGAGGTCATGGAATACGAGGTGTGTAGATGATTTGGACATACAGCTTGTGTGGACTGATTTGAGTGACACAGAGCATTCTGTGTAAATGTAAAGTAAAATAAACATAGGCTTCACAAAGGATATTTCCTGCCAGGGAATCTATAAATGATTTTTTAAAATATGACATTTCTTTTATAGTGATTCCTGTCTTTGAGGTGCAACTTGGGTCAATAAAGGATTCAAAATGTGAATAGAAATAATCCTGGAGGAAGTGTCTTCCATTCCTATATTCTAGAATAAAATTCAATTAGATCCTCCTCTTGAATCAGAGACCCCCCCCATGGGTCTCCATACTGAAAAGCTATCATGCCTGTAGCACATCTATCAGGTGGGAGGAACAGTCTTAAAGAGCTATTAGGACAACACGCTAAAACTCTCCTGCCAACCAAATTATTCAATGTTCAATGCCTTTGGTGGAAAGACATCTCTGATCTAGTGAAATCCATGTCATTTTCTCTTTAATGTCTCTTTTTCTTGGAGAGTTGTGTTAGCAGTAGTTTATTTGCAAGGCTTAAGTGGTTGTGGTACCCCTTTAAATTGTGGACTATCATAGTGTAGGTACCAGCTCAATGCTAAGGCAGTCCCACCATCCCCTGAGGCCAAAGTTCCCCAAGTACAAAGAATGGGTGAACTGGATGGACTGTAAGGGCTCTTGTGGCTTTTACAGTCAACATAAATAAGCGGCTCCACCCTGTATAAACATCCAATTCTTATTAAACTGAACATATGAATAACAAGCTTTCTCCTCTATCCATTATTAATGTTGAAAACTCTTGAGATGCTTTGGTCAAAGGCTTTAGATTTAGTACAAATGTCCAGGTAACTAGTTCTTTTCAGCAATGCTAGCATTGCTGCATTTCTGAGCAAAAATAAAAACAGCATGGACAGTAGTTGACCATTCACTTTCCTGTGTGTAGTATATCATTTAATTCTTACCAACTCCTATTACTCCCATTTTTTTGGTATTGGCAACTTAAACACTTATTGATCAATTGAATCATTGTGACAAAAGAACTTAACATGAGATCTACTCTTTTAGCATATTTTTAAGGGTATAATACAGTATTGTTACTTATGGGCACAAGGTCATGCAGTAGAGATTTAGAACTTATATATCTTGTATAACTGAAATTTTTTACCCATTGATTAGCAATTTTCCTTCTCTCCCTGCCCACAGTCCCTGAAAACCACCAATTCAATCCTTTGCTTCCATGAGTTTACCCCCATTTTATATATGAAGAAACCAAGGTTCTAAGTTGTAAGTAATTGTCCAGATCATATATAACCAACAGGTGGAGAAGCCACATTGACTCCAAAGACCAATATTTCCATGATGTCTCACTACTTATGAAAGGAGATGGACTGTTTCTATGTGTCAGAAACTGTACTAATGGCTGTAATGCATCACTTCCTTACCAAAAACTTGTTAAGAAAGTAGTGTCATTGGCTACAGTTTACAGAGAACAAAGCACACTTGGAGAGCCAGAAACTCAGAGCTGGGGATCAAATCAAGGCAAGCTTTTCAATCATGAAATCACTGAGCATTCTGCCTCCTTCCCAAGGTGAAGAGAAAGGAGACAGTGCTACCTGTTTCCAAAGCCCCTGCAGGCATAGTATTTACATAATATTATCCCCCAAAGAAAATTGGTGTTGTTCTCTCTGACAGTGTCCTAAAGCAATGCTACTTTGGTACTGACCCTGAGGACACAAGGCTCCACTGAGGCTGAACTGCCTACCTTAAAATTTTTTTTTATCTTTATTTTTTAGAGAGAGAGAGACAGAGTGCAAGTGGGAGAGAAGCAGAAAGAGAGGGAGACACAGAATCCAAAGCAGACAACAGGCTCTCAGCTGTCAGCACAGAGACCGACACGAGGCTCGAACTCAGGAACTGAGATCATGACCTGAGCCAAAGTTGGACGCTTAACCGACTAAACCACCCAGGTGCCCCTGAAATGCCCACCTTATACCACTATGCCTATAGCTTTCTCTTCTGAATATAACAAATAGTCTATCATACCTCAAGGGGAAAAAACACAACAGAGTTTGAGAACTTGTAGGGAACAATAGAAATGGAAACACAAATGATCAAAGCTTATTGAAGAAGCCTGGTGTGTAAGAGGACTGTTCAGTCAGGAACAATGAAGACTGAGCTGGATGGTGGAGGTTGCCTTGGTAACGAAATCCTGCTACAAGATTTAGGGGGTTCCTCAAAGCCTTGAAAGAAAGCCTCATTGTACAGTGTCTTTACTTTTGAGGAGTGTGCCTTCCAGTTGCAACACTCTCCGTATCAGTTTGCTACACTCTCTATTTTTCAGTCATTTCCAGCCTCATTCATTGATGACTCTCGTATTTGGCTCAAATCAGCTATCATTTTGCCATAATCCACCCTGTCAAGATCCAAGGTCCAAATAGATCTTTCCATCTATGAAATTTTAAAATTTAAGTAGGGTCACTGAATAACCCCCCACCAGAACTGTTTTCCAACCTCATGGAAACCTCCAACCATTGACTCTTACTTTCTTTCTCCCTCTCCAATCAGTCTCCTCCTCCTCTCCTTATGCCAGCTAGAATCTGAGGACCATAACTGGTACCCAAATTTCCCTTATCTTTTGTCCTTTCAAAGCACCTACTTGACTCTAGCCCTCAGTGAATTTGACTACCACTTTCTCCATGGCTGCCTCTGCCCATGGCATTTTCTCTATGGCTAACTACTGCTGGGCACTAATGGAGAAAATTATACAAGTGGGCTCATGGTACCACTGAAAATTCATAGTCACAAATCTCAATTGTCCAGAAAGTCTACTACTATGTTTTCCTGTCAGTTCACACTCTTATTATTTTCAATATTGTTATTTATTTATTTAATTTATTTTTTAAATTTACATCCAAGTTAGTTAGCATATAGTGCAACAATGATTTCAGGAGTAGATTCCTTAGTGCCCCTTACCTATTTAGCCTATCCCTCCTCCCCCACAACCCCTCCAGTAACCCTCTGTTCTCCATATTTAAGAGTCTCTTATGTTTTGTCTCCTCCCTATTTCTACATTATTTTTGCTTCCGTTCTCTTATGTTCATCTGTTTTGTATCTTAAAGTCCTCATATGAGTGAAGTCATATGATATTTGTCTTTCTCTGACTAATTTCACTTAGCATAATACCCTCTGGTTCCATCCACGCAGTTGCAAATGGCAAGATTTCATTCTTTTTGATTGCCAAATTCAACCTTTTTTCATTTTCTTAAATCTGAGTCCTTTGCTTCCTCACTTACTGTATACCCTCAAAACCAAATATGCACATGTTCCTGCACTAGCACTATAGCACCTGTCCTTGGGGCTCTACTGAGATCTTCTTTACAGGTAGGCACACCCATTCCCCAACTGCTGTGGAAGTTGGCAAACTAATGGCTTATGCCTGCACCCTTCTCTGGAAGATTGTCCTTGGACTGTGGAAGCTGCCTCACCCAGAGATACCTGGGAGGTTATGCATTCCATTCCACTTCCAAGATGGTAGCCAAGGCTAATGACTGACTGATGCAGCCCTCAAAGACAAACTCGGTGGAAAGAGTTCACATGCCAGAATTCCCTGAGGGATCAGACTGAGGCTGGATTTCTGAATCCATACCTCTGTCTAGCTTTGGCCCTGCAAAATGCTGCTTCCCATACTCCCTTACACATTTTTCTTGAGAAAACTCCTTCAGTAAATCACTTGCACAGAAACCCCCATCTTGGGATCTGCTTCTAAGGAACTTGACCTAAGATACCCATCAACTTTTTTTCTCCTTTCCTCCTACTGGAAATGAGTGATCCCTGCTGTTGTTCAAGGCCAGTGCTTCCTCCTGTGTTCTGGACCCCATGCTGTTCTGTCTTAGCAGGACATTTCAACAATCAATAATCTTTTTTCTTTTTCTTGGCTCCTTTCTATTAGGACAAAAACAAACTCAAGCCTCTCCCATCTTAAAAAATAAATCTTCCCTCAACCCCATCTCCTTTCCAGCTACTGCATCCCTCTCTTTTCTCTTTCATAGCCAAACTACAGCATTAAGTTGTTGGAGTTTTTAAATATTTTTTTCATAGTTACATTTCTTCCTCAAGTGTAGAAGATAAAGGGTCCACATTATGGAAAGATTAGAGATTTTGAAGGACTCAAGATATGGCCAGAAGGAAGCCCTTTAAGGATGCGCCTGCCATTCTACTTGTTATTTTGAGATTTTCTGGCATATGAGCTGGTGAATGCCCCGTGGTGCTGTGTTTACATGTGTCTCCTCCATTCCCTTACCTCCTACTCTTTTTGCAACCCACTCCAATCTGGTTTCTTCCCCCTGCCACTTTCCTTCTGACCTCCTTGTTGCTAAATCTAATGGACACCTTTCAGTTTCCATCTTACTTGATTTCTGTCCCTCATTCTTTTTCTCTCTCTTTGTATTGCTCCTGCCTGTCTGGCTGCTCCTTTGGTTCCTTTTTCAGGTCCTCTTTCCCTCAACACCCATTCAGTGATGGTATCTCTCAGAAATCTGTCTGGATCTTTTTATTTTTTCACTCTTCATGAGACCTAGGCGACGTTATGCAGTCCCAAAGTTTTAATCACCATCTCCATGCAATGCATATCCAAATATCCAGCCCAGGCCGTTCCTCTGAACTCCAAACATATATATTCAACAGACCTTCCACATCTCCATGTGGATACTTGAAATATGCCTTAAACAGAATATGTCCAGAATTAAATGCACAGTTTTTCTACCCAAACTTCTCCATTGCAAGCTTGATAGCCTTAAGAAATGGCACCACCACCCACATAATTTCTCTAGTCAATAATTTATGAGTCAGTTGTTAGTCCTCTCCAACCTCATTTAAATCAATGAAATGAGTCCTATTAATTCAATATATTCAACCTCTCTCAAATTTATCCCCTTCTATGCATTCTCCCATGACAGTGTGTTACTTTAGCTATCATTTCTTGTCTGAAGTATTGCAATAACCTCTGTATCAATATCTATAATCTCTATATCAATTGGAGGTTAGTTGCAGGAAGTAGAAATCACTTTAGCTTTTAAGTATAAAAGGATTTAATATAGAAAACAAGGAGCTTTCACAATCCTCAATGGACTGGAAGACTCTGGGTTAGGCTTCCAGAAATAACATCCATAACAACACAACAGAATGAACCCATCAGGGGAACTATTTCCCTACCAGTCAGGAAGGTGGAGAACTAGGGAACCATCACTGGCACTGTTGACCTTAGATGTGACCTAGGAATCACAAACCCAGTGAAGCTGCCTCTTGTCACCACTTTGCTAGTTTTTGACACTGGACTGCTGCTTCAGAGAAAGTCAATGTCCACAACTAATCTTGCCAGATGAGAGCACTTTCTGATGTATGTACATATAAGATGTATGTAATTGATGGAATCTTATTTGCTCCAGAACCTGAGCTATAACCTGGTCTTCTGCAGCCTCTGCAGTACAGGAAAGCATGTTTCATGGAAACTGAATTGGATGCTAAGCCAGACAACTCCTGTATAACTGCCACAATCTTCCTATTGCACCCCTCATATCTTATCTTCCCCTCCAGCCCCTTTTTCTCTCTGCTGCTATAGCAGTGCTTTAAAGGCAAAAAACAGATCATGAAATACTTTTGAAAACTCACTGATGAAAGGGGAGGGCACCAGGGTGGCTCAGTCAGTTAAGTATCTGACTCTTGATTTAAGCTCAGGTCATGATCTCACTGTTCGTGAGATCGAGCCTCACATCAGGCTCTGCACTGCCAGTACAGATTCTCTCCCTCTTTCTATGCTCCACCCCTGCTCTCTCCCTCTCTCTCTCTCTCTCTCAAAATAAATAAATAAACTTAAAAAAAAAACCTCATTAATGGTTTCCCATTGCTTGCAAAATATAATCCAAATTCCTCATTGTGGCCTACAAAGCCATACATAGTGTTTATCCTGCTTATGTGCCAGGCTTAGCACTTATGAGCTAAGTGATTTTTGTGGATTATCTCATTTAATACTCAAAATAAGTCTATGACTCAGATGCATTAACCTTAGAGAGGTTAAGTAAATCCTCAAGGCCACACACTTGGGAATCAGACTTTCTGTGTAGTATTGTCTCCATCAACATAGGCTCTGGCAAAGTCTATAGCCTCATCATTGCTTACCACTTGTAGGAAATCAGATAGTTATGTCCTGAATTAGGAGATTATAGGGAACACATTGCAAAGCAGAACACTGCTTTCTGGCCTTGCAGGGAAGGCTGAGAAAAACCACCATTTTTAGCCCACGGAAAACACTGGAAAAGTCTTACAAGGGGGAATTACCCAATTTTGTAATTTAGGTAGTTGGTAGAGGACATTGATAGAAAACAGTAGAGACAGAAATCTATCATGATCTAAGTAACATTCCAACATGTATAGTCTTTACAGCCAACTTCTTAGGAAATTATCCCCAGGTGGGTTTTAATTCAATTGGGTACTGGTTTCTGCCAGCTCCCAGTGGAGATCCTGTGGCCAGAAATGGCTAGACCAGGGATGTGGAGGGCATCACATTAGACCAATGAGGAGGAAACCTCACACGGAAGCCTTAAGATTGGCAGCCATGCTAGTCACTCAGGTGGCTGTCCCATGCCCAAGATAGACAGCTTTGTTTAAGGACAGGAATAAAGAGAGAGCATCAAGTTTCTGCATCCTATTGCCATTCTGGCCAGCATATTAACTTCCAGCCAAAAGGCAGGCTTTCTCTTCCCCATAGAGTAGCCACAGGCTAGAGGATTGCAGCCTGAGGAATCAACATGAAAGTGTTCCAATAAGACCATACTTCTAAAAAAGCCCCTGAAATGAGAGTAAAGGAAGAAAAGAGAAAGTATTTACCAAGTTTGCACTGGACCAGAGTCCAGATGAAAAAGACTTGAAGCCTCGTAGCAGTTTTACTCCTATCGGAATACCCCAAAATAGATTACAAATTGTGTAGTGCAACCCTCTTGATTTCTGAAGTCCACACAACATGATGAGTGGGGGAAAGTATTGTTTTTGTTAATGGCTTCCAATCCCAAGGGGTCATTTCATATCCATTTCCTATTGCTTCAATTATCCCTTAGTAAAGGAGCTTTGGATACCATTCTCAGCAACACTTCATTTCGATTCCTTAAAGACAGTAAAAGGGAGGGACTCATGCCTAGGTTGATGTCCAGCAGTGGTAACGACAGGGATGTCTGAAACTCCCCAGTAGCATATCCCTCTTGTAAACTTTGCTGCATAATCAATGGTTTATGTCCCTCCCATATAGGTATTGGCTTTAAGCAATCGGGAGGAATAGGGACAAGAGGAGGCAGTGGAGGGAAGTTGTCCACTGTAGGAGGTGCTGTAGGAGAGGTGGGTGTTAAGCTTTCTTTTTTAATTTGTTCCTTCTCTGGAGATATATGTAACTGACATAATACCATACAGACTAAACTCCAGGTCACTAAGATGGAAGCGGGAATTTTCTCTCCCTTTTCATGTTTTCTTTTAAGATGTCTTCCTATTTGTTCCCATAGATCTAAATCAACTGTACCATGGTCAGGAAACCAGGGGCTGATGTCTTGCATTGTTTGTAACAATTTACTTAATTGATCTTTTGTAACAGTACAACAGTACAGCAGCCTTTAAAAGCTGCTGTAAGGTTTTTAAATATAATAGCTGTTCCTTTGTCATTTGTTGGCCCATAGTAAAGAAAGAGAAAAGAAATACTCTCACTGAATACTAGACACATTGGCAGCTATCCCAAGTGGGTACTGCTGTCCCTTACTGGGATGTGTTCTGTTTGAAGTCCCAATGGTTTCATTTTCTTTTCCTGAATGTGGTAATTCTGCCACCTGAAAATCTTCATATGGAAGCGATCACTATCACGTCGGGGTCACCATTTGTGGGTTTGGCTTTTAGCTTTGTCCAGCAAAGCCGAGGGTGGCAGAAAGGATTGAGTCTTGAGTACAAGACTTTATGCAAGTCAAGAGAGGTGAGAAGGAGGCTAAGGGAAGTCTCCCTAAGCTGCTCTCAAGCTTGCATATTTATTAAGTATACATTTAGGAAAACAGTGCACAGTTTGTCAGAGGCCTATGTATCAGTAAGAACGTATTGAAAGCTTGCCAAAAAACAAGTTAAGGCATTCCCAAGACTACAAAAGAGCAAATATAGAAAACGGGGTGGAAAACAAGATACGATAACATGGTCTAAGGAATTTATGAGCACAGGCAGGACCCAACCCCTAGATATACATTAACTAGATAAGCGAAGTGAAGCCTGCTGTTTTCAGCAAGGCCAGAAAGTAGTGTTCTGCTTTGCAATGCATTTCCTATAATCTCCTAACCCAGGAGATAGCTATTTGATTTCCCATAACCACTGCCTTCCTCACTCCCTAAGATCAGCCCAGGCTGGCCATTTCCAGTCCTAGATGTTGCCTCCAAAATTTTGAACTTATTGGTCCTCTTTCTGGAACATTCTAGGTCTTCTTTTTCTCTAATTCATGTCTGCTCATCCTTCAGGACACAACTCAACCAAATGCCCCTTCCTCTGAGGAGCTGCTCCCGAACCCTTGGAGGATACTGAGTCTGATGAGAGGTACCCCCTCACATTTCCTCTGTTGTAGCACTTCACACACATGGAATTATCCACTAAATTATCTAATATTCCTTTATTTAATGTTTGTCTTCCTCACAAAACTGCATGGTGTGCCATATGCCTGTTATTATAACTCTTTCCTGGGTACTTAGAACTTTGCCTCCTATAAAGTGGGTACTCAATAAATATTTACAAACTGACTGACTTATTAGTAAAGGGAAATAATTTTTTTTAATGCTTATTTATTTTCAGAGAGAGAGGAAGAGAGCATGAATGGGGGAGAAAGAGAGAGGGAGGGAGGGAGAATCCAAAGCAGGCTCTGCACTGACATGGGGCTTGAGCTTACAAACTGTGATATCATGACCTGAGCTGAAATCAAGAGTTAGACATTCAACCGACTGAGCTGCACCCCATGGGAAAGAATTGTTTAATTTTTTTCAATCCAGAACTTTCTTTCTTTCTTTCTTTCTTTCTTTCTTTCTTTCTTTCTTCTTTCTTTTTATTTATTGTTTCAAGTTTTTATTTACATTCCAGTTAGTTAACATATAATGAAATGTTAATTTTAGGAGAATTTAGTGATTCATCACTTACATACAACACCCAGTGCTCATCACAAGTGCCCTCCTTAATACCTATCACTCATTTAACCCATCTCTCACCCAAATCCCCTCAGCAACTGTCAGTTTATTCTTTATGGTTAAGAGTCTGTTTTATGGTTTACCTCTCTCTCTATCTCTCTTTCTTTTTACCCCTATGTTCATCTGTTTTGTTTCTTAAATTCCACATATGGGTGAAGTCATATGGTATTTGTCTTTCTCTGACTTATTTTGCTTAGCATAATACACTCTAGTTCCATTCATGTTATTGCAAATGGCAAGATATATAGATATATAGTTATAGATATAGACACACACACACATACACACACACACACACACACACACACACCACATCTTCTTTATCCATTGATTAATCAATGGACATTTGGGCTATTTCCATAATTTGGTTATTGTTGATAATGCTACTATAAACATTAGGGTGCATGTATCCCTTTGAATCAGTATTTTTGTATACTTTGGGTAAATACCTAGTAGTGCAATTGCTGAATCATAGGGCAGCTCTATTTTTAACTTTTTAAGGAACATCCGTATTATTTACCAGAGTGGCTGCACCAGTTTGCATTCCAGAAATTTTTAAATTTTTAAAACTCATTATCTGAAATAAGGGTGACAAAAATAAAAACAAACAGCTCAACAAAAAGTATGGACAAACTCCCCTGTAAAAAATGAAGAGTGACTAAGGGAATTAAAAGATATCTGCAGATACCATTGATTTCCTGAGTCCATGTAGGTGCAGAATGCAGGAGAGATAGAAATGGGGCTACAATGTGATTGGGTCCTTGTATGCAGCCCTGGTTCTCACTCCATGCCTACCTTGAAGCAGGGCTCTGCTGTCACACATTCCAGAATTAGATCTCAATGAAGGAGTATTATATTCCCAAGAGGTTGGGATGAGGAAAAGGGAGGTTAGATTTCACACCATGTGGCCAAACTTCATGAATATTTCTTTTAAACATTTCTTATCTGTCCCCAAAGTCCTCTCCCATGAATATTTCTTTTAAACATTTCTCATCTGTCCCCAAAGTCCTCTCCAGCTACTAGCCTACTGATATACTCTTTCTTCTCCAGAATGGTCCTTCCCACAGCTTTCTCAACAATGCTAGTCCCTTTCTATCAGAGACTACCCACATTTTGTGTGTCCTTGTCGTCCCTTCTTTGGGCAGGGCAGTAAGATTCACTCTCGCAGCTTCTCCTGGGAGCATCCTTACACTCAACCCCTGCTCAATAAGAAAGCCTCCTCCTTGGGATCCACTTTCTCTGGAAAGCAGGGTGGATTGTAAATACAGTGAGGACATTTGGAGGGACAATAAAATAGTATAACTCTGTCCCCAATAATACTTTGTTCCTAGTCATCATGAGCACACACATCAAGAACCATTCCTAATAGGTTCAGATCATAGTTTCTTTTGTGGTGTAACAAGAATGCTCCCTCTTCTGCTATTAAGTCTGAGCCATGAGACTCAATACCCTGGAGAATAGGGTAAGTGCTTTCCAAAGAGAAAGTGTGAAATAAAACACCCTTTTCACCATAGTGAAGTATGGGAAGAAGTAAGGAGAAGATGTTAGACACATGCCCCCACTACTCTCCTCATTGGGTAGAAGTTTTGCTGGAGTTGTATAAATAACCTGATAGGCAAGGGAGAGCCAATATCATCATGAAGCTGTGGTTGGAAGGTAGCATACTTCAGTGGGCATTGCCTGGAGGAAAACTACACATACATGGCCACACCCAATGTGGCACAGGAGGATACAGCATCTCAGTTTGAGAGGGTCAGATAGAACAGGTTCTCTCAAGCTTGTCCATGGGCTGCAGGGGACCCAGCAGTTCCTACATATTCTTGTGAAGGAGACAAAGTTACAGAGAAGACTATTGGTATAGCAAAAGCTTGGGTCAGGAAAAGGAAGCTGTCAAGGGAGGGATTTCAGTGAGGCACAGTGATACCCAAGCAAACACCAGTTCAGCCATCAGACCAGCTCAGCCATCCTACAGCAAAGATCAGAGAAAGAGGACAGCATTGGACCAGGTGTCACAACCTTCATGCCAGGAGTTCTCAACACTTTCTCCATACCCAGAAGTAAGGAAGGAGAGAGAAAGAAGAAATGGCTCTGAATTAACCAAATATTTACCCAATAGAGACTGTTCTAAACTAAAAGAGATTCTTTAAATAACTCAAGTTGGAGAAACCATTATTTGGCAAGTTTAAAGTTTGTTATCTGCTTCCTACTCTTTCCCCACCTACCCTCAGGAGGGAAGTCTGGAGACCTAGGGGTTAGGCAGCACCAAGGGCAGCTGACAATACTTAGAGGGACCTCATCCTTCAGGACTGAGACATAAGTCATTGGGATAAATCCCAGAATCCACATGGTCTCCATAGGGATTGTGGGGGAAGCTATTACAGAGCATACCTCCTGACTTTACCTGAATAGTCTGGTTATTAATGAAATAGCATGCTCAGATTTCTTAGTGTAGTTGCTGTAGTAGCTGACAGGTTGTAAAAAACAAAAACAACAACAAAAAAAAGTCCAATTACATTTTGAAACCCACTTAATTATTTCTAGAAGTGAGCCCCTGTCTCAGGAGAGGATGAGGGAGGTAGCTGGATACTATTTCACATGGAGAACACAGTCTGCCAAAGACACCCAACAGAAAAGGACAAACAGGTTGGAAAACCATCAGGCTATAGCCTGTCTGCACAGCAATGAGTGAAGACAAGTAAAGCAAGAATGAAGATCCCAGATATGGGCTCAATTTGAATGCTATTGCTGTGGTCTTTTGTTGTGGTCTTTAAAAAATGGTGAGTGATGGGGCACCTGGGTGGCTCATTCATTTGAGCATCAGTCCCTTGATTTTGGCTCAGGTCATGATCTCACAGTTGTGAGATGGAGTCCCACATTAAGACTGTCAGCACAGAGCCTGCTTGGGATTCTTTCTCTCTCTCCTCTCTGCTGCTCTCCTGCTGGTGTGCGCTCTCTCTCTCCCTCTCTCAAAATAAATAAATAAATATTTAAAAAAATTTTAAGCGGTGAGTGATGGTCAGGAAGGGAGAGAGGGTACAGTTATGAAGGGCTGAGCTATTGGAAGGACAAAAGTGCCAGGAGCGGCAGCTTTGGAAGTGCCACTTCAGCTGTTTAAATGCTATGGTTGGTTGTACAGAATGATTGTTATCTTGAGGCCTAAATTCTGCTGATTCAATTGCTCTTATTTGGATTTTCGAATTATTCCTGACAAGATAATAAGTCTCTTTCAAAACATTAAATCGGATAAATCTCCCGGCTGGAGATCTCTAGTTCGATTTAATTTTCTGCAGATATTCTAAGGGTAATGAGAAATCAAAACGAAAGGGCTTAATTAGAATTCCTCTAATTCCCCAACACGAGGTTCTGAGTTAAAGAACTTGGAAGCAATGGCCACAGCCATGTGTTTCCTTTCTCTTGCTCTCTCTCTTTCTCTCTCTCTCTCTCTCTGGGTCTAGCTGAGTAAGTCCCACTCTTGACCTTTAGACCATCTCGTTAAACTTCACAGTCTATGGATGGCTGAACATTAATTACAGAGCTTGATTTTTGCTTGTTTTTGTGGCCAATTTTAATATACTCCCAGTTTTCTCTAGATCTATTTAAGTCTGCATGTTATGTCTTCTGCTGAGCTGCATGGACATAGCAAATCAGATGTGAATTTTCAGAGCTGCTATTCTGCAGAACTTGGAGATCTATGAACTGAGCCTTAAAAGTCTTTTGAAAAATAGTTTGCCAATGTTTATTTCTTTGATTCTCAGGAGCTTCCCTGGATAAGTGTCTTTGGATGTTGCTACCCTCTATACTAAGTAGTGACCACCCCCTTTATTGAGCACTTGCTGTGTGCCAGGCACTTTGCTAGGCATGTCCATGTGTGTTTCACTTAATACATCTCCACACAACATCCCCATGAGGTAGATGCTATGATTATCTTCATTTTATATATGAGCAAGTAGGCTTTGAGAGAAGTCATTTATCCTAGGCCACACACTTAGTAAGGAGAATGTATGTGGAGAGTGGGACACAGATAGGAATCTAGATCTGTGTGTTTCCCAAATTTATGCTCTCATTACCCCAAGAATAGACCAGCCAAGTTATAAAAAAAATCACTTTTAATGAAGTTTCAGGAGACCATGGTATGGCTTTAGATAACAGAGCACAATCCTTGTCCACCATCAGTGCATAGAGAATAATTCTTCAATTGCTTTTAGGGCCCTTTACATAGACAGACAATGAGGCAGGAGGAAGGAAAATGGGGTATAATTTCCTTACCAAAAAGTTGCTGTCACCCAGACTGGGAGAGAGATTGATGTGACAGTACCTATTTTCATGTTCCTAGGATTGCGAGAAAAGACAGAGAAGTCACATTAGTTGCAACGTTCTTTCTTCATTAAAGATGATATTGGCCATTTTAATAGTCCTGGGACAAATATATAGAGAGAATGCTTCATAGAAAATCAAGTCAACAGACAAAAGAACACCTTTCCACTGGCTTTATTTTCTCCCCTGCTGCTACCTGGGCTGACAACTCCACCTCCCCAGATGGCAGATACTTCTGTAGCCTGATATTAATGGCCATCCCAGATTAACAGAACCAGGAAGGTAAAGACCATCCAGCAACTGCTTTGACTGGTAATTTGAAGTGTGGAGCTTGCTCTCGCCCTATTACTTCTTGACTTTTATCACCAGCCATGGTGATACTGCAAAAAAAGAATGCTCTGGTCTGGACACTCTTTCAGACTGGGCTTGCTCACAAGACTTGACTATAAATATAAAATGGCCTGTGCCCCTTGCTCTTAAATCCACAGGCAGGGAGCACATTGTGAATGGGTGGAAGGAGCTTACTTTGACTTAATCAGCACAAACACTTTCAAAATAAAGAAATCTGTCAGGAAATTTCATTGTAGGGGACAGTGGCTTTCTCATAAATGGGTGGCTAAGACCTTGAAGGGCTCAGCACGAGTGTCCGGAGCTGTAAGAGCAGACTTTTCCCAGTACCTCTATATATCTATGCTCCTTCCCTCTACCATCTACCTTACAACCCAGTTTTCATCCTTAACTTGCTTTTAAGGCATTTGAGATGCAGTAAGTAAGTTAAGGAAAGTCACCTTTGAAAAGTTTGTCCAAAAGGCCTAGAATTTAAGCTCTTTGGTGGAAAGAATAGCTTCCCCTAGTCTCCTGTATCTATCCAAGGAGCAGAGAATGAATACTTCAAATAGTAACATCACAGCAAGCAAGCAAGGACCTCTGAGGGAAGGCACTGTCATTTATGCAGGTGCCATGATGCTGTGAGTTGTGGTGTGATATTGTTGGCATTCAGATCATGGCTGGGTTAAACTCCTTATGAGCCATTTATTATTTATACTCCTGACTACTTTCCAAAAGATGTGAGATAGCTTACAGCAAAAGACACATATCCTGTAAAAACAAGACTCAAATGATAAGACACTGATAAATATTAAAAGAGACAAAACAGAAAATATTATTATATAAGCCTAGAACCGTGACACTGTAACCTGTACCTAGAACTGTACACTGTACCTAGAACCGCGACACTGAAAGCTTCACTTTCCCATCTGTACCATGAGAGGGTTGAAATAGTTCAGAGGTTCTCAACTCTGGCTGCACAGTAGCATCACCTGAGGGAGCTTTAAAACATGCATATGCATGGCTTCCTCTATATGTAAATTAATAACTTTTAATTTCCTAGTGGTAGATCCCAGGCACAAGTTGTTAAAAACTCCTCAGGAGATTCCCACGTGCAGCCAGGACTGAGATCCCTAGATGAGATGATCTCTAAAAGACCTCTTCAGAACAATGCTTCTGTAAAGACTTTCTTATTTTGAGGGATACCTCACTTAATGATTCCCCAGAGCATGAAGCTCTTTCTTGCAGTCAGCTAGGTTAAAAAGAACAAGCCAGAAAGGTCCTTATAAATCATGCAAAATGAGCTGCCTGCTTATGCAGCTGCACGACAAAAATACCTCAGTGCACAACGTCTATTTCTCCCATCTTGTTGATGATAAACAGCACCCCTCTAATGCAGAGCATGAGCTGCATCATCTATGACCTCAGTCTACCTTTCTGTCTTCTTCCTCTTTCTACTGGTCCCTCTTACCTCACTTACACTCCAGATCCTTCCCTCAGTATATACTGAGAAGGAGCTGACAGCAGGTCTTAACCCATAAGTGTTGGCTGACTGAACATAGATAAAACACCAAATTGTTACTTCAGCTTGCATTTTGAGTAAACATTAATGGAGCATGTATGTGGCAAAGGGTGGGTTAGGCATGTCCACTTCCTCATTTTAAATATTTTACTGGCATTTGTAGAAAAGAGAGGATATTACCATTAAAAGAATGGCAAACATCACCCCAGCAATAAGTTTGGGAGTAGACTAGGTATGATACCCCAGGGGGCCCGCTCAACTAGCCTCTTCCAAGTGGCTTGGGGGAGGGGGTTGAAGATGAAGTCTAACAGATTGTCTTGTCTAGAGAATTTGCAGCCAATGGCTTCTCCCAGGAAGTGGAGCCCAACTTCTCACAAGCTGTGGTTGACCAGTAGGCTTGTGCTCCAGCCCTTTGCCTACATTCCTCAAATAATTTGGTCAGATTACATCTTACCCTTCTGTGAATTGGTCCACAGATTTGTGTCAACATTTTGCATCTCTTGGACCACTTGAAAATAACATTATAATATCTATATCCTGACACTTCCATCCCAAACTGACTTCCAGTGAAATGGGATAAGTACTATAAAATACTTCTGGTAAGGATACAATAAACATTAAGTGATAGGGGATTGTGGTTTCAGTATGGAATGTAAACATATAATGCCTGATAAACTAAAAATAATATAACCAACAAAAATTGTGTTGTGAAGAGAGGAAGGAGACAAAAATATAAGCAGGTTAATCAGTTCATCTACCACAGTAAAGACAAAAAGTCACTTCAAAAAGCAGAATTAACAACAGAGTGAACTCAAAGTTTTTATATTTTCTTGACCATAGAGAATGTTTTGGGAATAAATGGTGCTTATAATAAAAAAGTGTTTAATAGAAGTTGGGAAATTCTTTTAATTTGCATCAGTTTCTTTGCCTTGTATTAAATTCATACAAAATAAAATGCAAATGTTTTTATTTTTTTTAAAAAGCATGTATCTTCACAGATGTCTCTCTCTTGCTCCATATGTACATTCATACAGAGATTTCTGGAAACATGTTCACCAAGTGTTAATATTAGTCATTTCTAGGCAGTAGGAGTTTAGTTAATTTGTTGCTTCAATATTTGTTCTTTTCTGTCTTGTTTGCATTTTTTTTCTTTTTACCTTTTGACCCCCTTCATCCATTTATCCCATCTCCTACACTTCACCTCTGGCACCATCAATCTGTTCCTTTTATCTATGAGTTTGGGTGGACTTGTTTTGTTTTGTTTTGTTTTGTTTAGATTCCACATATAAAAGAGATCATAGGGTATTTGTCTTTATTTCATTTAACATGATGTTTACATTTTTGCCATGATCGTGTACTATGTTTAAAAACAAAATCATGACTAGGGGAGCCTGGGTGGATCTGTAGGTTAAGTGTTGGACTCTTGATTTTGGCTCAGGTCATGATCTCATAGTTTGTGAGTTCGAGCCTTGTGTCAGGCTCTGCACTGGCAGTGTGGAGCCTGCTTGGGATTCTCTCTTTGCCCCTCCCTTGCTTGTGCTCGCTCTCTCTCTCTCTCTCTCTCTCAAAATAAATAAATAAACTTTTTAAAAACTTAAAAAAATCATGACTCAAAATAAGGTCAATCACTATGCGTCCATGATGACTTCAAGATAATTCTGCAATTATATGCAATACTTTATGTATAATATGTATTTGAATTTTTTTTCTGAAAAGTGTGGTTATCAGAAGTGCTTATGACTCTAGAATGTAATTCTGTGCCTTCTAAATTCTTATACCTTCAGTTTTTAAGCTTCTGGCCAATAATACAGTTGCCTTTGACTATCAACTAAATGCCGGGTACTGTACCAAATACTTTATATATATTGTCTAACTTTATATAGCGGGCATTATCAATTCCATGTTGATAAATGAGGATCAGGGATGCTCAGTAATTCGCCCAAGGTCACACAACAATCAGAGGTAGGACTTATTAATCTGAACTGAGTTCTATCTCGGTCTAAAGTCTATGCTTGCTCTACAGCATTCATCTACTTCATCAGATAAGTTACCAGAAGTCATTCATCTGCCATTATTTGAGAGTCTACAATGAGCTGGCAATGTGTCAGGTGCTGGGGACACAGCAGTGAACACTGGACAAAAATTTTCACTTTCTTGGAGCTGATATTTTAGATATAGCTCAACACAGTTTTAAAAATACATTTTTATTGTTTAATTTGGTCATTAGAAGAATCCTGTAATTCAGGCAAAGGATTTCCAATTTTATAGACAAACTAACAAAATCTAAGAGAAATTAAAGAGTTAACCAAGTTAGGTAGCTATTGGGTGATGGACTCAAAATATCAAATCTGACAAGATACTAAGTTTCATCTTTAAGTTTAAAATATACATATATTTTATAATTTGACCATATCTTAATAGCAAATAGTGGTAGTGATAGAATACAAAAATTAGAGGTAAAGTTTGTCCTCATTAGTGGCCAGTCTCACCTGATAAAGGTTATTGGAATTGCAAAACAGATTTTTTTCTTATTTCACTCCCACTTTCCCTTTCAGGGTCCTTCTCTTGACTGCCATGTTCCTAATTTGTCACCCATGGTCCTCATCTTATTCTCAATTGTTTAAATCCAACTATCTGTCCTAAGTGCTCTGCTCCAACCCCTGAAGTTAGGAGTCAGCTGATAATACTTAGCATGTCTTTTATATGCAGTCACTGAATACTAGAGGATGCTGAGCATGAGCAAGGATGGGAAAGTATGTATGTAAAGATATGAGACAGGTTCTCTCCCAACAGGGAGCGACGCCTGTACTTGCATTTTAAACTGGGATTTGTTAAGCCTAAAGGACTTTAAGGGCTAAAAAATAGATCTCAAAGGGTGAATTTTTAGCTTTGGTTAAAGTATAACTGACATACAAATAGTTTCAGGTGTATGCTATAGTGATATGACATGTTTACACATTACAAAATGATCCCCACAATAGTATAGTCACCATCTGTCACCATTTAAAGTTATTACAATATTGTTGACTATATTCTCTATGCTGTACATTACATCCTCATGACTTACTGTTTTTTTATAACTGGCAGTTTGTATCACTTTATCCCCTTCACCTATTTCACCTGCCCCAACTCCTCCCACTCTGAGAATCAATACTTTTTTTCTGTATTTACAAGTTTATTTCTGTTTTGTTTGTTTTGTTTTTTTAGATTCCACATGAAAGGAAAATTATACAGATTTTTTCTTTCTCTGTAGGATTTACTTCACTTACCATAATACCTACTAGGTCCATCCATGTTGTCACAAATGGCAAGATTTCATTCTTTTTTATGGCTGAGTGATACTCCATTGTGTATATATATATATATATATATATATATATATATATATATATACCACATCTTCTTTATCCATTCATGTATCGATGGATGCTTAGATTGCTTCCATATCTTGGCTATTGTAAATGATGCTGCAATAAACATAGGGGTAAATACATCTCTTTGAACTGGTGTTTTCATTTTCTTCATATATACTACCAGAAGTGGAATTGCTGGAGTATATGGTAGTTCAGTTTTTAATTTCTTGAGGACCCTTTATAATGTTTTCCACAGTGGTTACACCAATTTACATTCCCACCAACAGTGAATTAAGTTTCCCTTTTTCCACATACTCACCAAGTCTTTTTCTCTTTTATATTTTTGATAATAACCAATCTGACCATGTGAGGTGATACCTCACTGTAGTTTTGATTTGCATTCCATGATGATTAGTAATATTGAGGATCTTTTCATGTGCCTGTTGGCCATTTGTATGTATTTCTTGAGAAAAACTCTATTCAAGTCCTCTGCTCATTGTTTAATTGATTCGTTGTTTGTTTGATATTAAGTCATATAAGGTCTTTACGTATCTTGGGTATTAACTCCTTATTAGATGTACGATTTGCAAATATCTCCTCCTATTTAGTAGGTTGCCTTTTCATTTTCCCGATGGTTTTGGCAGAAGCTTTCTGATTTCATGTAGTCCCATTTGTTTATGCTTGCTTTTGTTGCCTTTGCCTGAGGAGACTGGTCCAAAAAAATATTGTTAAGACAAATGTAATAGAGCTTACTGCCTATCTTTTCTTATACGATTTTTATGGTTGTAGGTAGTATATCCATGTCTTTAATTATTTTTAATTTAGTTTTGTATTTGGTATAATATAGTGGTCCCATTTCATTCTTTTGCAATGTAGCTGTCCAGTTTTCCTAACACCAATTATTGAAAAGACTGTCTTTTTCTCATTACATATTCTTATCCCCTTTGCCATAGATTAATTGACCATATGTGGTGGGTTTATTTCTGAGCTCTCTATTTTATTCCATTGATCTATGTGTCTTTTCATGACAATACCATACTGTTTTGATTACTATAGATTTGTAGTACAGGTTGAAATCTGGGCAGTTTTGTTATTCTTTCTCAAGATTGCTTTGTCTATTCAGGGTCTTTCTTATGATTCTTTGTTCTGTTTCTTTGAAAAAATTCCATTGGTATTTTGATGGGAATTGCATTGAATCTGTAGGTTGCTTTGAGTAGTATGGATAATTTAACACTATTAATTCTCCCAATCTATGAACCATGGTATATCTTTGTATTTATTTGTGTCATATTCAATTTTTTTCATCAGTGTCTTATAGTTTTCAGAGTACAAGTTGTTCACCTCCATAGTTCAGTTTATTCCTAGGTATTTTATTCTGTTTGATGCCATTACATTTGGGATTGTTTTCTCAGTTTTTCTTTCTGAGAGTTTGTTATTAGTGTATAGAAATGCAACTGACTTCTGTATGTTAATTTTTTATCCTATTTTCAGATAGTTTAAATGCTATATTCCACTGAATCACTTATAAATTATCTGGGACCTTGCTATAAATTATATGTTCCCAGGTTCTACCTTTGATAATTCCACAGTTCTGGGGTTGTGGCTGGGAATCTACACATTCGCCAAGCTTCCCGTGTTCATGCACCACATTTTTAAAAATCGTTGGTAATGGGAAGAGAGTGCCTTAAGCACCCACTCCAGAAATTTCTGCATCATAGCTTACCTATCGTATTTCTGTCAAAGCACCTATCACATTCTATTGTGATTGTCTGTGTCTGCTACCAGAGCATGGAGCTCATCCCTATTCATTTTTGCATCCCAAGTTCTTGGCTCATAGTACCCTACCTAGAAATACTCAGTAAATATTTACCAAAATGTGGCAATGGGCCCAATTCCACATTAGTCATGCACACACACACACACACACACTGTATTCCCATGGAAAAAGCTGGTCCTAACTCTGCACCACTACAGGGTGTCTGGGATGAGCACCTGCTTTTGCAATATGCTAAGAAGGAAGATTTAAAAAAAAAAAAAGAAGGAAGATTTCATAAACCCATAGTTGACCTGGCAGCTGAAGAAAAGCAACAAGGCACATTACAAGAAGGAAGCTAAACTTGTGACACATTCCCATGCCTAACTATCAAATAAAGGCACAAAACCTCTAATAAATCAAGTATCTTGGTGAAGATCACATAGAAAGTTGTTTAGATTCAGGACTAAAACCATTACTGTTTTTCATTCCATATCAAGTCCTTACTGCTCTGATCAAACCAAGAAATCCAAACATCTTTTATCTTTTACCACTATCAGTAAACACATAATGATATATTAGTAAAACCCAATTTTTCATATTGTAGATACAATAAATAAAACTAGAATTTCTACTTCTGCATAACAAAGGATCCTCTTGCAATTAATCCAGAACTTCTAGACTGTATCAGCACTCTTAATTAAAACAGAAAAATCTAGGGGCGCCTGGGTGGCTCAGTCGGTTAAGCGCCAACTTTGGCTCAGGTCATGATCTCACGGTCCGTGAGTTCGAGCCCCGTGTCGGGCTCTGTGCTGACAGCTCAGAGCCTGGAGCCTGTTTCAGATTCTGTGTCTCCCTCTCTCTGACCCTCCCCCATTCATGCTCTGTCTCTCTCTGTCTCAAAAATAAATAAACGTAAAAAAAACACCCCAAAAAATCTAGTTAGGGGGATAAGGTGAAGGAAGCCAAGAATAATATGCAGAAAGAAAAAAAGAAAGAGAGGAAAGAGAGAGGAATGGGGGGGAGGGAGAGGGAGAGGACAGAGGTAAGGGAAGATGTATAGAGGAAGGGAGGGAAACAAGGAAGAAAGAAAAGAAGGAGAGGAGGAGAGTGAAAGGGATAAAATTCTAAAGCCACACAGATTTTTTTTTTCTTTTGGAAACCAACTGCATTATACACAGGATCATTTTATGATATTGTTATTTTAGCTTGCAAGCAACAAGCTTGGCTTAGTCAAGGGAACATCAAGCTATTTCCCACATTTTTCTCATTCCAATTTACAATTTATTGACTTTGGTAAGACAGAGAGTAACAGTATCCCTCATTCATGGCTTCCCTGATTCTTGTGAGAGCCTATGAATGTTTTTATGGTCAATACCTCTCCATTCTGGAAAGCAGTCTAGCAGCACTGTTTATTTGTTTTTCGCCATTCAGTTTCCAGGCTTTTGACTGAGATTCCAGCACAATGCAGCCCTGATAATAGAACAGTTAAGGTACTTATTATGTCTCAACTGAGACAATCCATTTGTGAACATGCCAGAATTTGTTTTAATAGAACTAAATAAGGTCAATGCTATTGTGAGCCCAGAGAATCCCTACAAGTGCTGAAACTCTCTAAAATACTTTGTTCTGTATTTCACATATTTGGAAAGAATTTTAAAGGTCATCTAGTCCAATCTCCAAACTATGAATTAAGTACTAAAAAACAAAATCACTTTTTCTTTTAGGGGACCTTTGTTTCTTCATCTGTGAAATGAGAGGACAGGACAAGTTGAAGTCTAAGATTCATTCTGGTTCTAACATCTTGTAAATCAACCAGAATATCTAGCAGCAGTAAGCAGTCACAGACATCCTCAAACACGGAATATGGCAGATGATAGAGCATCATCAAACAAATTGAATAAGAAAGGAGAACTATGGCTCTCTTCTTAGCTTCCAAATATCAACTTATAAGTGCTAACTTTGAAGTGTTTAAAGGAAAAATTCTAGATACTGAATTAGTACCACAATGAGATTTATGCTTGAATGTTTTTTTGGGTGCCTGGTTGGCTCAGTCAGTAGAGCATGCAACTCTTGATCTCAGGGTTGTGAGTCCAAGCCTCATATTGGACATAGAGCTTACTTTTTAAAAAAAAATCTAAAAATTTTAAAGGAAGTATGGTCTAGCCTGGAAGATACATCTAGATACCTCTAGAAAAGTAAACCTTTTCACTTCTTTCAGTATGGTGAAGAGTTAATTATAGGCATTTAAGGATAACCTTTTATTCCCATGATTTTATCTAACCCCTTACCAAATGAGCAACCTCAATAGAAGTGTCAAAAGGGTAGTAAAGTTTCCAAAGCTAAGGAAAAAAAAGGGCATGTCTTCTGAGACTTCCACAAATGCTAATTACTCATAATGACAAGTCATTACCCAAATCCATTTCTGGAAAGTCACAAGGACTCTACAGGTCAAAACAAAAGTGTCATTTCAGGCTCCAGCAAGATACTCTGCCAAATTAACTCTCAGTATACTTATATGTGCTACCCTCTTTTTCCAAGGAGGGAGAAACAAATATAAAGGGAGGTTCAGTACCTTGGAGAGAGGAAACCAATTCGAGGTAGACACATGGGAAAAGCAAAGGCAGCTACTGTGTGCCAGGGGATGATAGGAGCTTATATCAAGGATGTCCTGCAGCACAACTATAACTACAGGCACAACTGTGGGGTTCTATAGGGGACAGGACTCACACAACAGACAGAAACATAGCTATGTGGAATTCAGAGGTAAGGATCTGGGAAGGTCAGAGCTCTTTGGATAAGGACAGGGAGGGGCTAAGAGACTTGGCTACCTATAGCAATGGATATTGTAAACAAGTGCTGGTTCCATCCAGATTCCTATTAATACATTTATTCATTATCTCATTTATGTATTCAAGCATGTATTTGATCAACAGATATTTCCTGAGGATCTATTTCTTGTCAATCATTGTTCCAGGTTCTAGGGATACAGTGGTGAATAAGATGGATAGTGCTTGACCTCCTTGAATTTCCAGAAATAAGATCAACAGTAACTAAATAAACACACAAATAAGTATATATAATTGAGGCTCACACTTTATTGAGTATAAGGAAGAGAACAAATAGGGCAGGATGAGAGATTTGAACAGGATTACTTAATCTAGTCAGCAGAAGGTTATGGATAAGAAGGCAGGGTCATCCTAGCAAATAGGAGCTAACAAGATCAAGAATATGGAATAGTAGCATTCCAAATGGAAGGTACATTTTGTTTAAAGCCTTGATGATAATATAGAAAATAGGAAGAAGTGACAGTGTGGTTGGAACCCAAGACAAGTGTGAGAGTGGGGAGAGCAGAGCCTGGAGAGGTGGGCTGGGGGAGCCTCTGAATTATAGGCTAGTTATGGACAGGAGTGGGGGAGCAGAAGAATATAGGAGATAGCATGTTTCAAAATTCACAGGCAACAATATTCAGCCATTCAAGACTCACTGTACTCTCTTGGTAGAAATTCCCTAAAGTCTAAACCCTGACACCTGACACACAGTAGTTGATAAATTTTCTTCTGCATTCCAGGACAGCAATTTCCAATTCATCTGATGTTAAGACACCTTATTTCTTCCTACAAGGGCCCTCAATCCCTTTCATAATCTTGTTAATTATAAATCAGGATATAGTGTATCATCAAGAATATCAGAAATTTATGGCCAAGCAAGGGTGCAACTAAAATTCAGGATATAGTCCTGATTCCAGAAGCAGAACCACAGAAATTATAATGCAGAAGGTTGCAGTGGGTGTATGTAAGGATTAAGCAGGGTCAGAAGCTTGACACATCAAGCCGAATTACCAAATCCATGTACAAGTCTGGAAGAAAACCTGCCAGAAGAGTTGGGAAATACCATATTACAAAGTTCACATGCTGAAACCAGCTAAGACTTAAGAAAGAAGCCAGTCCTTAAGGAAAAGGAATCTTTCTGACAACCTTGAACACCTACTGGGTTCCTTTTTGCAAGAATAAAAATGGTAATCTCTGCCAAGCATCATGTGCCTTGTACCACTGTAAACTCTGTGTGTACGGTCTCATTTAACCTGTACAAAAATGATTTAAATTTATTTCCCCCTTTTGCAGATGAGGAAACTGAGGCTTAAGAAGATGAAGTGACTTGCCCAATATCACATAGCTTTTAGGAGAGAAAAGAACTAGGAGAAGAGAGACAGGAAGAAACAGAGAGAGGTTGGGCTGCATCAAATCTAGTCAGTGTTGCTCACGAGCCACCATCTTAGCAATCAACACTACTCTCAGATGAGTCTTTGCCTTCAAGTCCCTCTAAGATTTCCTGACAACATACATATACATTATAAAAATTAAAAGCAAGTTTTATTCATTTGGCTTTAAACTGAGTTGAGTATTTTTGATGCCCTTTGAGATGACTTGAGAGAACTCAGGATCGAGAACCAGAGCTAGGGGCTTAAAAGACCCCACAGATGGGGATGTCAGGATGCTTCACCCTTGAGTTCTCCTTGGAGAATTCAGTGTCTCCATTATAGCTCTGCATGGGGTCTTCAGCCTGCTGTCATGCCTTGGAGTGACAAAGGGAGGAGAGCAGGGCAAATTAGAATATACACAAGGACAAGTCTGACTTTTAATTCTGATAAAAAATCAAGGCACCATAAAAATTCTATTTCTGAAGATTTATACTCCACTTAATGCTGTGAAGACTTGAGGTGGCTAAAAAAAATCTACTTGGAAAGCAAATAGAATTATTGGATTGTGAAATTGAGAGCTATAAAATTTAAAACAATTTTATATGAAACTTTAATATTTTTTGTATTTCAAAGTAAAAGACTCAGATAGTATCAAGTGAATTTGAATCTGATAGGTTTACGGACACAAGGAAGAAGAGGAGCTCAAGGTTTACCTTTGCTGGGTAGCAGAAAGCCTGCCATCAGCAAGAGGTGACTGAGGTTAAACACCTGCTCTGGGCTGGAGCCTACACTTGACCCTGATTCTTGCTGTATAAGATTTGTCCCCTGGATCTCTCCTAGTGTCTAGAGGATCCTCCCCTTTCTTTTTCCCTATGGAAAGTCTGTTATGAGTTCTGTGCCTACTTCAGCTTCTTGGTGAACACAGTACCTGAACTTCACATTTAATCACACCCTGTGAGGTATTATCTTCTCATATTTTTGCTTTGTGTTAAGTTTCTTTTCCCATTTGAAGAGTAAGTTCTTTTGGTTCAAGAACACTCTCTGATGCTTCTCATGTTTTTCCCCAATCTCAAGTGAGTGGCAGCTTAGTTCAGTGACTAAGATTTGAGTTTAAATTCTGAATCTGTGTGATACTGAATAGGTTACTTACTCTTTTCTTCTTCTGTAAAATAGGGATTAAGTGGGCATAAATTGCTCAACCCAGCACCTAGCACATCTTCATTACCCAGTAAGCTTTATTTATGATCATTATTCTTTATTGATTGGGAGGAATGGCTTCAGGCCCTGACACACAGCTGAGGCCCTCTTACAAATGATCTCTGAGTTCTTAGATACCATTCCTTCACTTTTCAAGATTAGGAGCTGAGCCCTCCTTTCACCGTAATAAGGAACCCCCACCACCTCCACCACTACAGCTCCTCTTCCCCTGATTTGAGTGTCTGTTATCATTTCATTGAGATGCCACTTAGACAAAGCCTTAAAATGTGGAGCTGTAGAGGGGGTCTGGGTGTAGTCTGGGGTAGAGTCCTGCTCCATTAACATTCAATCCACAATAGAGACCATTATCTTGGCAGCAAAATACCCCAGCAGTAGTGATGTGAGGAAATGGGGGTGGGTTACCAAAGCAACAGAGAGACTTGCGCTGCTCTGTTTCTATGGCAACAGAGAGCAGGCATGAGCACTTTCCTAGTTGGAATGATGGTTAGTTAGACTCTCACCAACAGCATGGGTGACTTATCAGATGAATTGCATTGCAAAGGGTGGGTTAGTAAAAGGTTTCTCTTAGGATTTGGGCCAGAATGAAGCCCACAGCAGAAATCTTACCCTTCAAGTGGAGCCCAGACATCTCTCTCATCAGACTCAGTGTTCTCTCCTTGGCTACTGACCAATTAATTACCTCCCAATATCATCAATTCTTATTTATGGCCTGCAATCTCCATGAGTGGCTTTCTTGAATAAAATCTATTTATGGAAATCCAACTCATCAGGCACATAAATTAAATAGTATACAACTAAGTGCCCAAGCAATTTTCCCTTTTTCCCCTCAATTTTAATTTATCAAGAAATACACTTACATCATTAAAAAGTAATTAGTACTTAAAAGCTTATGAGAAAAAATAGCAGTCCCCACACGTATAATATCTCCTCTCTCACCCCAGTTTATAGAGGCAAGCACTTTTAACAATTTTAGCTGTATGCTCTTTATTTACCTTAATATTTGCAAATATTTTCATATTGAATACAATTTCCTATTAAAGTAAATAGATATAGCTCTCTATCATCCTACCTCTCTTCAATTCAACCTCCAATATGATTATCATAACTTTTGAATAAATCCATATGAAGTGTTTTCAACATCAAGGACACATTGGCTCTCTGCTGAGTCAGTCAGGTGACCACACAACACCTGGGTAAGGGGCTAGAGGCCTCCGTATTTGAGGTGCAGACCTCCACCCAATCCCCTGGGTCTGGTCTGGCCCATCTGCCCTCCACTGTGCCTGTAGCTGGAGGCTTTCTATTTAATTTCTCTAGGGAATTACCTCCTGCTTCTTGGCAACATGAGTGGAGATCTGGGGGCTCTGCCTGTCCCTTATAGATTTTTACATAGTTCCCAGTTTGCAGCTGCTTTTTGCTCACCTTTTGCAGTAAGCTGGTGCCTTAGATTCCTGAGCTTTCCTTCTTTCTTTTTTTAAATTTATTTTTGAGAGGGAGAGAGGGAGCGGGGGAAGGACAGAAGAGAGGAGACAGAGGATCTGAAGCAGGCTCTGTGTTGACAGCAGAGAGCCCAATGAGGATTTTGAACTCATGAATCTTGAGATCATGACCTGAGCCAAAGTCAGATGCTTAACCAAATGAACCATTCAGGCACCCCTCGTGAGCCTTTCTTTAGGCACTTAGGTTTCACCTTCCTCCCACACCTACTTACACAATGGGAGTTCTGAATTACAGATGTCTTCTGCAATTGTCCCAGATGCAGTTGTGTTTCTAGTTCTTATTTCCTTTTTGTTTACGGGTGACTGTAATAGAAGAGGGCAGAAACACCTTTTTGCCATCAGAAATCTGGAAGTTTTGTCAAAGCGCTTGGGTGCTTGGGAGGTAGCACTCGGAGTGATTTGGGGATGAGGCTGGATTATATGAAATACCTTCTAAATCTTACAGTACCATTATTTTAAATGTATGACCATCTAAACCCATCCAGAGAATGATTTGGTTTGAAAATATTTTGGTTAAAAAAAAACAAAACATTTTCTCTTCTGGTATATTGTAACCAAAGCCAGGCAATTTTACTTTTTGACCAATTGAGTCTCTATCCTAAGAAAATAATTTAAGATGAGCACTAAATGAAATTGATTATTGCTGTCTTAACTATAATGGTAAAAGATGGAAATTACCTAAATGTCCAATGAGAAAAAACTGATATGTGACTGCAATGGAATAATACATACAGCATAAAAAATATGTCATTGTATCAAGAAGCTGATTTTATGCTCTGGATACAAGTGTGTAAAATACCCATTATAATTTCTTTGTGTCACAAATTTCCCATCTGTAAAATGGGATAGTAAGGTGGCTACTTCATAGGGGTTTCATGGGGTTAGAAGGAAAGAATGCCCATCAAGTCTGAGTTCACAACTTAGAAATAATAAACTTGTAATAGATGCTATCTCTGACAGCTGCTGCTGTTGTTTCACAATACAGTGGTCTGTGTGTAAGGTTCTGGGATCTTGTGGGTTCCATTTCCATTTTTTTTCTAATATTACTCATTAAATCAAAAATCAAGACACCCAAAATTACCTCCGTAATAATAAAGAAACACTTATATCATAATGAAATTGTTGCAAGCATTGAGATTCTCTGACTAAAGAAGTGTGGTCATGGGACCAGCAACATCAGTGTCACCTACAAAGTTGTTAGAAATGCAAGTTCTCGGGGCGCCTGGGTGGCTCAGTCAGTTAAGCGTCCGACTTCAGCTCAGGTCACAATCTCGTGGTCCGTGAGTTCAAGCCCTGCGTCGGGCTCTGGGCTGATGGCTCAGAGCCTGGACCCTGCTTCCGATTCTGTGTCTCCCTCTCTCTGCCCCTCCCCCGTTCATGCTTTGTCTCTCTCTGTCTCAAAAATAAACATTAAATTTTTTTTTTTTTTAAAGAAATGCAAATTCTCAGACCCCACCCTACACCTTCTGGATAAATAACTGGGGTGGGGCTCAGCAATCTATGTTTTAACAAGCCCTGCAGGGGATTTGTATGTATTTTAAGTGGTTCTAAACATTGGCTGCACGCTAGAATCATTTTAGAAGCTTTAAAAATGAATGACTGGCCCCACACAGATCAGTTAAATTAGATGCTTTACTCATGGTGCTCAGGCATTGGTAATTTTTAAAAGCTACCAGGTGATTCTGATGTGCAGCCAAGACTAAGAACCACAGCTGTAGAGAGGTTACTATACAGGCTGGCCGAGATAGATGGAAGGGGCAAGTAGCCTTACTCAAAACATTTTAAAATTATTCCACTATCCTTTGTTTCCACAAGACCCTACCTATTCTTAATGGATTCTAAGTCCAGAGAGACTGGGGTGATTAAGAAGGCTCTTCCACACTGGGTGTTGTATGGAAACCAATTTGACAGTAAATTTCATATATTAAAAAATAAAAAAAAAATAAAAAATAAAAAAAAAAAAAGAAGGCTCTTCCAAGCCTTCCAGACATATTGATACATCTTGGAGATGAAATAGACATAGAATTGAGAAAGGTTTGATGTGGTAATGTGAGCCAGTAGAACATAAGTCTCTTTAACTCAGAGAAAACTACCTCTTTATAAAGTCAGGTCTGGGTGCATTGGTCTCAAGGTAAAACTGATATTTTCTTAGGAGCCATACCAGAGACAGCCCCACATTTCCTGAATTTGCCCACCCAAACTCCCCCTTTGAGATTCAAGTTGTGTCCCAACAGAATCCAAGCAAACACCCTCCAGGAATAAATTCCAATTCTTGGTTAAGTTTCTGGGTTTAATCTTGGAGATATACTGAAAAATTTCTATCAAGAAATGACAAAGAAATAAACATCCTTGATTATGTTTTCTTTTCCCTTTACTCCAATTTTCTCACTTGTTTGTTTTTATCCTGTTGAATCTTTCATATTTTTATAATTCTCCTCAAATTCTTTTTTAGAATTTGGTGGGGTATAATAAATAGAAGCTATAAAAGCCAATCAATCATATTTTGCATTTTCTTTTTACTGAATACTTCATTTATTCAACCAGTAAGCATTTATTCTGCACATTTTAAGAAATTTCTACTGAGAACCTCTAAATGCACCATGAAAGCTGCCAAAGAACCACAAGTTTTAATACCTTTCCTTTAAGAAATTTACTTACTATTGTTATTGGATGAAAAGAAAAACACCTGAACTAAATAAGAAATAGTATTGATAAATTACTGAGCTAAATACAATCAAATGTGAGAGAACTAACTTGTATTGAGTGTTTAATACAAATCAGGCAGTGGGCTACATGTTTTCCATGTTCCAAATGCAACCCTATGAAGTGGTAATTAGGATGGTCTAGCCTCAGGGGTCAGAGAGCTCTGGAGTCTGCCAAAGCAATTTACTTAACCATTCTGTGCCTCCCAGGTAGAATGGGGATAGTAATAATCCTACCTCAATGGGTTGCCATGAGTTTCAAATTATGTAAAACATGCAGAGCAGTGTTCAATGAATGTGTCTTAATTACTTAACAAATTTCAAAGCCTGACACATAGAAGCTATTTACCATTGTTAGATGGTATTTTAATTCCATTTAAAAGATGAGAAAACTGAGGTTGAGAGAGGTTAATGACATCATGTTATTGTTATATAGCTGGATATGAAAACCTGTGTGTATTCTTCTTTTTGCTTGTAAAATCGAGTGCCGAAATATTTACCCTAGATCCCAAGCGATTTACTATTCTGTTTGCATTATAAAAATACTTAACAAAGCCAAAACCAAACTCTACATGGTCAGCTTTATTTATTTATTCTTGATTTTTAATAAAGGGATATGTTGTAAGAAAGAGTAAGTGCTTCCTCTGGTAACAGAGCTACCCAGGCTCACCACAGCATGACATCTAACCCTCTGTGGGTCTGTTCACCTCCCACCCAAGGCAAGCTCACTTCCTTACTTCACTTTTCTCTCACTGAAACCTGCTTCTCTCTTCTCCCTCCTTTTCCTCTTCTTTCCTATCCTACATCTCCACATATTTCAAGGCCCTGCCCAGGTCCCTTCCTCTGTGACCCCATCTCCCCTCTTTTCCCTCCTTCCCCATTCTCAGAACCCATGTAGTCATGATCAGTTCTTATAACTATAGCAAGACTTTGCTCACAGCACAGAGCACCCCACCCATATTATCTCAATGAATTTTCAACCCCACCTTGATTTTGTGACCCTCACTCTACAGATGAAGAAACTGGGCTTAGAGGGATAGGTAAGAAACATGTTGGAGGTCTCACATCTAGAAAAAGGAAGAGGTAACTCTAAACCCAATTCTCTCACCTTATGCTGCAATACTCACATTTCATGTTCATTTACCCTGGCCCTTCCACCAGACTGTGAGCTCCTTGAATTCAGTGAGCACAACAATGGGACACAGTAGAATTAAGCATTAGCAACTAACTGAGAAGTCAGATGGAACACTATGCTCTGATAGAGCATTCCTTCCCATCACACTCCCAGCTTGTGCCAGTGAAGAAGCCCCAGTGGACACTTACTGACACCAAGGACACTAAAAAAACCTTCATGATAAAGGGCAGAAGCCACAGAATCCCCCAGCCACAAACCATACTTTGAGTAACTCTTCCCTTTCCTCTCCATTTTTATCCGGAATCTGGACTTCTATTAGTCATTTATTAATTTGAAAATATTTATTTACTGAGCAGTTAGAATGTGTATGGTCACTGTGCTGGGTACTGCAACATAATGAGCAAAAAGAAATACAGTCCTTATTACACTCCTTAAAGGAATAGAGCCAAGTAATCAAAGAATCCCACAAATCCATTTGGTAAGTACTGTGACTGCTCTGAGAGCACTCCCTAGGGAGACCTGACCTGTCTGTGAGGTAAGGGGAAGCCTTTCTTGAGGGAATAATAATTGAACAGAGATATGAACAAGAGTAAGAGTAAGTTATCTATAATAAGGGAAGGGGTGCAGAATGCAGGACAAACAGCATATACAAAGCCTAGATATGGCGACCTCATAAACAGGCAAAGGGAAGACAAAGCAGGAGGTGTGGGGAGAGGAGTCAGACCAAGAATGACCTTATGGATGTACTAAGGTTTTAAGTTCTTATCTTAATATCAACTGGAAAACCCTGAAGCTTTTTAAGCAGAGGGTTAACATGATTTAATTTATGTTTTGGAAAGCTTACAACATGGAAGTCCCTTTGGGGCCAGGCACAATGTAGAGCAGTAGGCCAGAAAGATGATGTAGGACAGAGTGATGGTGGTTCGGTGCAAACAAATGGACCGATGTGAGATATTAAAATGATAGAATTGCAGTGATTAATGATAGAGTGGATAGGAGAGAGTGGTAAAAGACATGTCAAGGAAGATACTTTCGTTTTTTTGTTGGTGGATTGGTGGATGGAGCTGCCATTCATGAAGATGGGAATCGTGGAAAAAGACAGACTTCTGAGGGGAATTACTGACTTTAAGTTTTAACAGGCCGAGTTTGAGAGGCCCTTGACACATCTATGTGAAGATGTCAGGAAGGTGGTAAGGCATGTGGGTCTGAGATTCACAGGACTTGTTTAAGCTCTTCAAACTAGAGTTTGTGAGTCATCAGCCCATTGGAGATAATTGAAGTCGTGTGCAAAGACAAAATTTATAAGAAGAGATTCAAGAATAAGGGAGCTTCCTCAATATTTCATGAGACAAAATAAACTTGTAAAAAGACAGACATAAGGCTCAGAGTGATAGGAATAAAATCAGGATAAGGAAGGGAGCATTTTAAGCATAATTTCACAATGTAGAGGTCATTGGAGCCTTAACCTGAACTTTGCAGTGGAGAGATACCAAGAGCAATAGAAATGGAATCTGTTGTCATCAGTGATTTTCATGGATGTGAATGCCAGAAACCCCATGTTGCAGTCCCTGCCAAACACTAATAACCTTGGTCTTGGTATTTGAGTCCAAGCCAAGGTGTATGAAAGAAGGCTTGTTTCATCCAACCTATTTCTAGCATTCTAATCCAGCAGAAAAGAAAAAGACAGGAGAATTTGAATTTGCTGATAATCTTTGAACTAAAGGTCAGGACAAGAAAGGAAGTAATTATCTGCAGCTGAAATCAAATCTCTCAACTAAAGGTGGTGAATTCCCAGGTGAATGCAATGTGCACACCTAATGAAGAGTCCATCTGTTACAAGATGAATTGTGGCAAAGCTCTGGGAGCATCGCAGCATCCTATGACAAGACCACTTTGTCCCTTCAAGCATGTTATAAAGATTTGGGAAAAGCTTCATTTTGCACCTGACATTAAAGCACCATTAAAGGATTGTGAATACAATCTCAAAGACAGGCAATTCTGAGGATGTCAGGAGTCATGAACTCATCCTATTACTTTTAGAGGGACAGGAAACATAAAAAAAAAAAAAAAAAAAAAAAAGAACAAAGCTTTGTTTAAAGAACAGAGAAGCCTAGGAATAAAAGAGGGGAAATTTAAGTGCATGTGGAATCACAGCTTAAAAATAGCACATAGTGTGTCTGGTGTCCTGTGAAGGATCAAAAACCATGAGAGCATCTGTGCTCAAACATGCTGGCACATGATGTAAGAGTTGAGCCCTCTTTCCAAAATTCTGGGTGCTGGCAACTGCCACTATACTGAAGTGGGCAGAGGGCTCTCTGGCAGCCATGCTCCCTTCCTAGTGTGTTCTGAAGCTCCACAGTTCACACCCAATTCATACAATGATTAGGCCTAAGAGTGCCTCTCCCCTTTAGATACCTGGTGAGTTCATCACCCAACATGGAGGAAGAACAGATGTCCCATGGTGGTGGTGGGAGGGAGACAAGTTTTGTTGCTGCTTCACAATGAAGAATGACACAATGGCTGCCACTTATTTTTTACTATTACTGTGGGCCAGAGGCTGTGAAAAGTACTTTGTGTAGGTTATCCCTAATCCTCACATGAACCCTGAAAATTAGGCACTATTTACCTCCATGCTACAGATAAGAAAACTGAGTCCAGGAAAGATTAAGTGATTGTCCATGCCTGGCTCCAAGGTCTATCCACCTTGGACTTTACCTCAGATTTCTATCTGGTTGTGGATACAGGGTGTAGCATCTGTGTATCCATCCAGGAGGAGGCATTAGAAAGTAAACCCAGTGAAGGAGATAGCCATTACTGTCTGTTAATCCAGTATCCATGGTCCCTTTTGGGATATTGTCTTTCCCCTACTTGGATAGAGATCCAGACACCTGTCTTCCACCATAGAATCTGTAGGACTACACTACAGATAGGTCCTTCTGCCAGATCTCTCTTCCATTCCTCACAGAGAAGGGTTTGGCTCATGACCTAAGCTTGTCCAACCAGTGTCTCTCTCCTGGGATAGTGACTCCTGAGCTGAGGAGCAAGGACAGACTCAGTCATAGAATTCATTCATTCCAGCAACAGAACTCAAGAGAGACTGCTAAGCACTTCCTTCTTGTTCCAAGCTGATTCCTTAACCACTTCTTATTCAATAAATTCTCTACTCCTTGCAACCAATTCTTGTTTCTTACAGTCAAAGAACCCTAACTCAAAAAACTTAGCATATAAAAGAGTTCTAATATTTTATAAACAAGAAGGATAAAGAATTTGGGAAAACATTTCAAAGAACATATTAAGAGAGCATGGGGCACATGGGCCTTTGGTGAGGGTTAGACTCAGTGTCTGCTATGACCAATAAAATATGGCAGAAGTGATGCTGTGCCAATTCTAGACATTGCCCTTAACTGGCCTGGAATCTTCCATTATTTGCTTTTTGGAAAACTTACTGATAAGATAAGCCACCATGCTATGAAAGTCCAATTCACATGGAGAAGGCCTGTGAAATAATCCAGTCAATAGCCCCATTGGAGCTCTCATCTGCCAGCCAGAACCAACTGCCATCTTGGATGTTTAGTGCAGTTAAGCCTTCAGATGACCACAGCCCCAGTCTCCATCTGATTGCAACCATGTAAGAGATCCTAAGTGAGATTCACATGGTCAACCTGAAGAAGTGTGAGCAATAATAATAAATTGTTGTTTTAAGCTACTAAGTTTTGGGTTAGTTTGTTATGCAACAATAGATAACCAGAAAAGAATGCTTAGAATTAGGATTGCTGGATGGAAGGAAAGGTGATCTTATGATTTTGAGAGATACTGTCAAATCTCCTCCTTGAAGGCAGTACCAGTTAACATATCCAACAGGGGTAGATGATAATAAAGATGGGATTCTGTAGCCAAGCTCCTTATGCTTTTCTTTTCATAGCTATAAGAAATCAAGAGCACTCACGTATCACCTACTAGCACTCATTATTTCAAAATTCTTGTCAAGAAAAATGAATGGAAGAAAAGATATTTGAAAAGAAGGGCAGGCTGTTCCAAATTCCTTTTAACACCTTGCAATATATTTTTGGTCCATCACTCAATTTACCTTGGGTCCTGACAGTAAATCATACTATCATTTGTGAGTAGGGTAACTAAGCAGTGGCTTTTAATTAAATTTTATTTGATATGACAAATGCTTACTGAAGCACTCCTCTGTGCAAAGCACTGAGGGGCTGTAGAGATGGCTGCAATAGGAATGGAGCAGAATCTGCGGCATCTCACATAAATAAATCAGGCCTCCTTCCTCTTTGCTGCAAAACTATAAGCCCAACATTGATTCTGCACCTTGATCCTAAAGCTGGGTGGTTCCTACATGTGGTTTTCCTTATTTACCAGCCTTTGTCTACTCCAGGGGACCACCTCCAGTCCTGTCTCCTTTCCTGTTAGCTTCAATTCTTACTCCTTTATGACTGCAGAAAGTAGGGTTTTTCCTCTTCCTTTTTTACATCTCAATACATGTCCAAGATGGTTCCATTATCATAGTGTGTGTGTGTGTGTGTGTGTGTGTGCATGCGTGTGTGTATGAGAGAGAGAGAGAGAAAGAGAGAGACAGACAGACAGACAGAGAGGAGTTTCCAGATGCTCAGATTCCTGGATCTCTAAAAGGAAACTGGAAATTGAAATAGTTGAGACAAGGAAGAAGATGAAGTCAGTGGGAGGAATGAAGAGAAGAGAGCTGGTCCCCGTATCAGAGAGCAGATGGTTCCTTCACCCTACACCAATGACTGGGACAGTGAAGGAGAGAAGTCTGTTTTACACATAATAATTAAACAATGTTACAGGACCTGGATTATAACAGGCTCTCTGACCAAATATTTGGCAGGCTCCTCTGATCCCACTTTTCCATGAAAATTCCACCTTGGCCTCTGTCCTATCTTTGGCCTGCTCAGACCTGGCTGAACAAAAAATCCTGCTCTGTCATTCTTGACCTTTGATATCTGATCAAGTCCTTCATCTTCCACTTTTGATGACTGCTTTTACCAAGAATCCTAGGAAGTCAGTTTAACAAGATCCACCCATCCCTTAATGTCTCCTCTTATTAATTTTCCATCCATTGACCCTCTCACCTTGATCCTTGGCTATAAATGCCCACTTGTCCTTGCAGTATTTGGAGCTGAGCCCAATCTCTCATCTCTATTGCAATACTCTTATTGCAAAAGTCTTGAACAGTCTTCCTTACCATTTTAATAAGTGTCAGAATAACCTTTTCTTTAACTACACATTAAGACTGTGGAAGGTCTTATGCCCCCTAATGTACCTGGCAAAGTTTCATTTATCCTTGAATTCCAGTGTCACCTTGTTTTCCATTTTTCTCTGAGGACCCCATACCTCCTCCAACAGAATGAAAGGTTCCTGCAGTTTTAACATGTGTCACATGGCATTATGGTTGATTTTTTTTACGTTTCTGTCTCCACTGCTATGAGCACCTAGAGGGAATATTGTATCTCTATGTTTTTGTGTCCCCAGAGTCCATCACAAGCCTCACCCAGAGAGGAACATCACTTCAAAATTGTTAACTGAATTGCTTCACTGTAGAGTCAAATCCTTAAGATTTGCTGTTGGCTGAATGTTTGCATCCGCATAAATTTATATATTGAAACCTAATCCCCAGTGTGATGGCATTTGCAAGTGGGGTCCTTGGGAGACAATTAGGTCATGAGGATGGAGCCCTTTTGAATGGGATTAATGCCCTTATAAAAAGAGATACTAACTAGAGAAATTACCTCTTTCTCTGCCTTGTGAAGACAGAGCAAGAAGGAAGCCATCTTGCAAACCAGAAAGAGAGCTCATCAAGAACAAAATTGGCCAGCACCTTAATCTTGGACTTCCCAGCCTTCAGAACTGCATGGATTTCTGTTGTTTAAGCCATGTAGTCTATGGTATTTCTGCTATAGTAGCCTGAACTAAAACAGGCTCACAGTACTAGGAGACTTTTCTGGGCTTAGAGAGGAATAAGTGGGGTTCAAGAAGGATGGAAAATACTCACTTAAGCACAGAGCAGTGAGAGGACACCACTGAAGCAGGGGCAGTATAAACAAATGCAGGACAGTGAAATAGTCATCATGTGGGGTAAATGGCATAATGTGGCATCTAGAAACAACAACTCACTCAAGATTTGAACAGTTTACTGTATGTAAATTATAACTCAATCAAAAAGAGTATTTATTATAAGTTTATTTCCTGATAACAAGTTGAAGAAACATGGCCAGTTGTCAAGATGGACAGCAACAAGGACGTGGAATGCTGGCAAGATCACAGATCAAAGACATCTTACCTCTCCACACCTCACTTCCCTTGGATCAGCTTTATTCATTCCATCTGTACATGGTCCAGACTGGTCATCCCAACTCACCACCACAAATCCCTCTCCATGTCCATAAGACCTTCCAATCTAGCTCTACATCTAGGTAGAGTCTCCATGAGAGTCCCCAGACCCCCTCCAGGTCCAGTCAGGTGTGGTATGGGAAGGGGGACATCTAGGGCTGCAGGAATCTGCTCCCATGGTGGTGGAAGGGCAATTTTCAGAGAAGGGAGTCTAGGCAAAACAGGAACTCCACAAGTGTATCAACTATAGGGCAGCTGGACCAGAATAGAGGGTTTGTGTTGAAAAGAATTTGGGATGGGGTTGGATTACAGAAGTTGAGCAGCGAAGAGGCCATAGGGTTATGTACAGTATCTTTTAGGCAATGGCAAACCTGTACTGTAGAAATACTTTAGTATTGGGCTCCAGTCTCCCTGGGGAGGGGCTGGGGTGGTGTATCCTACAACCCTTCCTAGAAATGCCTTCCCAGGGAAGACGACCAGAGAGAGCAAGCCTATGAGATCCAGGGCTCAGTTGCGGAACTCCATTCTATGCAAAGAAGAGCTATTGTGAGCAGTTTAATGACCTGCCTCCTCTCATTATAGAGGCTGCTCTTCCTCACCTGCCAGAGAAGTGGAGACCTCCACATTCCTGACTGCAGTGGCAGGTGCACATCAAGATTTTGGACCTCCAGATTGACCTGTGCCAACTAGTCCTAATTGTCATTTTGAGAAGTGGAACAGACCTGTCTCATATTGAAGGCCCCACGCTGGGAGGTGGGGTGTATACCCCAGCTACCTCTCTTGGCAGAAGGGTATTAAAGCAATGCCCAGAGGAGGGCATGAAGCTGGTGTAGGGAGCTGACAAAGACTAATCTGAGTACCTTTGCACAGGTTACAACTCTTCTGGTTACAATTACTGATCCTCCCTGGAGCTGGCATTGGCCAAGAGGAGAAAAAACAAGAGTACAGAAGTGTCTTATGGAACCCACTGGGTTTCAGGGACTCAGTAATTGGATCCCTGTAGGGAGCTCAGGGTGTCCTATCTATTTTTTCAGCATGCCCACTTTATTCTTTTTCACCCTACTGAATAGCTAACTCCCCTTTCCTATCCACAAGGCAGAACAGCAGTCACCAACAGTCCCAAATTCACATGGCCTACTTTCAACAGAGCAATCAACTGAACCTGCCGTCTCTTAATTTCAGTCTGTGTTTATTGGGGAGGACCTGACTGGCCAGATAGAACTGGCCACTGTAGATCAACCACCAATGGTAGCCTTCAGTGTGTGGCCATGCTATATGAACATGATTTCTCTCACTGGAAAAAAAACTGGGGTGCAGAGCAGACAGTTATCAGAGAAAGGGTAATTACATGGCAAACTAGGAGGCACCCCAAGTTTGTTCCCTATGCCCTCACTGTGTAGGGACCTAGTACACAAAATCCTATTCTTTAATGTCACCTGATGATTATTCTGTGTTTCCCAAGCTTCAATCACTCACAAACCATCTTGATAACTCTTGCCATCTTTAGCACCACCACTCCTATTATCTACATAATTATTTATTTATTTATTAAAGTTCATTTATTTTTGAGAGAGAGAGAGGAAGAAAGCATGGGTGCACATATATGTGTGTGAGTGGGGAAGGGGAAGGGACAGGGAGAGAGGGAGAGAGAGATTCCCAAGCAGGTTCTGCATTGTCAGCACAGCCTGATGCGTAGCTCAAACTCACACCATGAGATCATGACCACAGCCGAAGTTGGATTTTTTAAAATCAAGTCACTTGTTTTACTTACTTAAGTAAATTTTGGCCTTGGCCTGAGCAATAATAGTCCTAAAACTGGGTTTGGTGTGTTTCTAAAATATTTTTTCCTGCACATATTATAGTCAGTGCATACCATTAAAATAAAAAAGGTTTGGCCATAAAGTTCTTGAAATGATTTCACAACCCCCCGGTGATAAATGAACCTTACTTTGGGACTCTTGACCCAGAAGGTCCTAGAAAAGGGAATAGCAAAGGACGGTGCTTCTTGGAGCCAGACAGGCCTGAGTTCAATTCCCTTTCTAGGTTATTCAATTTTTGGCAAGTCACAAAAACTCTGTAAGACTCAGCTTTTGCATTTAAACTTTTTCAGCTGATTTATAATTGACATATGATATTGTGTAAGTCTAAGGTGTACAACATGTTGATTTGTTAGCTACCACCTCTATTACATTACATGATTATCTCATATGTCATGAAAAAATTTAAGTTCTAGGCTCTTAGCAACTTTGAAACATAACAGATGGATGGATAAAGAAGATGTTGTGGGGGATGCCTGGGTGGCTCAGTCAGTTGGTACCCGACTCTTGGTTTCAGTTTAGGTCATCACTGAACCCCCGAGTTGGGCTCTGTGCTGACAGTGTGGAGCCTGCTTGGGATTCTCTCTCTTCCTCTCTCTCTGCCCCTCCCTCACACATGCTCTCTCTCTCTCTCTCTCTCAAAAATAAATAAACATTTTTTAAAGATGTTGTATACATATGCAATGGAATATTATTCAGCCATGAATAACCTTGCCATTTGTGACAACATGAATGGACCTTGAGAGCCTTATTCTAAGTGAGATAAGTCAGACAGAGAACGATAAGTACTTTCACTTATATGTTGAATTTAAAAGAGCTAAACTCATAGAATCAGAGAAAAGAGTGGTGGTTACCAGGGGCAGGGATTGGGGAGGTGATATTTGAGGTTACAAACTTGCAATCAGAAGATGAACAAATTCTAGAGATCTAATTCATGTTCTGGAATCTCTATGCTGGAGATACTCAACATAGTGAGTATAGATTTTTGCATTTGTAAAGCGGGGATAAACAATACCCACCTCAACCAAGTGCTAGAAAGCTTAACGGTAATGAGGTTTAGGAAGTGCTCCAGTGCTCCGTGCATGCTGCAGGGGCTCAAATCCACTAACGCTTTCAGGGGTATGCATGGCTCCTGAAAGACCACCATGGCTAGTTCTTCTTGGCACCATCTTGTACCCATACACCTCAGAAATCATCTCTCATCCCGCAAGGTAAACCAGGCTCCTGGATGAAATCCTCACAAGAGAACACAGGAATGGTAGCCTGGTGTAGTGGTTAAAGTGCTGGAAGTCTGCAATGCGAGATTTCAATACCAGTTCTGCCATTTATTAGCTGGGTGACCTTGGAAAAGTGACTTAACTTCTCTGAGCTCCTGTTTCTTTGTCTATAAAAATGATGATAATAATACCTCCTCCGAAGAGATTTTTGTGAGGATCAAGGGAGAGAGAGCAGGCCTTTCATCTCCCTTTATTCTGTGTAACCACAGCAATCACCTGCCATTAGCCACCATGACTGTGACATTCCTATACATGCCTTGACAAGAGCTACTATTTCAGGGATGTGACAAGCTGAGCTGTCTGCTGGAGAGGGACTCCGTGGGAAAACAGGCCTGACCATCAGCTTCATGAGTTCTGACAGTAATGTGTCTAGCAATGAAAGCAGTCATCATTTTCCACAGCAAAAAAAGAGAAAAAAAAGCATCTCCCAAACCTTTGTAAATGAGAAATAATTCATGCATGAAGAAAGTCATTCCAGGGAGATATTATTAAAATTCTACCCTTTCTTGCTATTAGAAGAACAAAATAGGCAGAAATAACTAGGGGAAAGGTGTGGGGGGGGGATTATTTTCCCATATCTGCAACTTCAAAATAAATATAAAATGGCTTCTCTTTCAATTTTGAAGTGATGTCCCTTCCACTTGGGACCAGATAGAAAGGGAAAGGAATGGGAAGACTCTGATGTACTCATGGGGGCCCTTTCAAAAATGTTATTCTTTATAAAGCCACAGGGGAGGTGGGATTCTTTTTCTGTTCACATGCAAAGCTGACCCTCAAGGGGTTGCCTGGGCGAGGTTGGGGGTAGAAAATGCAACAGGAAGGGGTCATGGTTGGGGGGGACCTTTAAAGAATTTGGGACTGGGACCCTACATTTAAATCAGGACTGAAAACGTGTATGCCAGCAGGGCTAGGCAGGTAATTTAGATAAATAAGTGAAGAACATAACCAACTGGAGAGTCCGTTCTCTATCTAAAAGGGGACAGCTGTTGCTCAACTCAGCCAACTCCTTATGCTAGAAAATGGGCCCAGAATTGCCAGATCTTCTGTTTCCAGAAAAGCCAAAATTCTGGGTTTTTATTTTCAATTTCTTTTTAGTTCACAATTTAAATATTTTGTTCTAAATGCTAAATTGGCCCAATAAAAACTTCACCCCACACATTTGTGGGCCACATTTGATCTAGGGGGAAATGGGTTATGACCTCTGATTTAAATGTTTTCCTTAGCCTACTCTCTCGATCACTAGGGTGTTTCTAGACTGTTTTGCTAGTGAACAGTCACAGGTGTCTTTTGAGAAGCCCTGTCTTGTGACCAACATGCACAGTTTTGAAGATGTCTGCCCCATGTCATTAATGGAAGAAAATTTACATCCACACCTGCCTACCAATCTTCTCCAGAACATTTGTTCCTCAAACTACTCCATCTTTTGAGTAGGATGTGTTTTCAGCCAGGATGTTCTCTTTGACACCAGCATAATCTACTGTGACATTGCCTGCTTGCTTGACAAACGACAAGACAGTGACTCGACTATCGGGATGGATTCCCAGCCACAGGCCAGGCCTATTGCTACCTGCACATCCTCTGGGGACTCCGGAGGGTGCTGGCCACCCCTCATGCCCCTCCCAGGTTGCCTGATACACGGCTCTGCCAGGATGTCATAAATACAAGAGCTATATTTTTCCGTTTTAGTCATTTAAACATGCAGTCTTGAGATGGCTGCAGCCTCCTCAGAGGGTGATATGTTTTGACATCCATATTTGGGGCTGACATTAAAAGGCTCCTGGAGGAATAGCCCTGATGTGAAAGCCCTTCTGAATGGAAGGTACATGGTGTGCAAACTGCTTCCTGGCTCAGCTTTTCATAAAGACTCTCTCACTGAGTGTGAGACACAGGCATCATACAGAATACAAGCTATTTGAGGGCTCCATGTGCATCCACAACTGTAACAGTAAAGGGGGTGGGGGGTAGGAATGCTTATTCTTAGGGTCCTTACTAGTGTTAACTGAGAAAATCTATGTAATACGTATGGTTTTACAAAAGTAGATCAAACATCAGCTCCATTCAGTTTCTTATTTAGGAAACTATATCCCCAAATCATTAGACAAATGGGGAGGGAAGAATTATATTGATTATATTTTAAATATCTTAAATATTTAAACATGAACACTTCAAAATTTATTATTAGATTTTACATAAGTATCTTTTCATAAAATCAGAATATCTTGGACTTGTCTAGCCTTATTCATTAGGAAGTTATCATGGTGTTATTTCAGTTGTTCTCACATAGTAACAGCTAAGCATACACCCTTGGGGGTGTCACTCACCTTGTCCAGGTTTCAGTTTGCTTATCTGTGAAGTGGGATAACTTAATGCTCCAATACGTGGGATCGGCCTAGAAAGAAATCTCTGGTAAACTATGTGAAAGCACTTTAGAGAATATGGAAGGCAATATATACAGTCAAGGTACCAGGGTGTGATCCCCCTAGTCCATCTGAGAGCCCCCCAGTACCCTGTCCTCTTACACCACTGGTGTGATTCCAGCCCTGCTCCTCACAAGCTAAGGTTGAATCCTTCCTGCTAACAAAGCAGATGGTGATGCAGAGGGTGTGAGTTCTGCACCTCAGGGCTATAACAGGCCTGGCAAGGTGAGCACTCAGTGCCCCTCCGTTCCCTAACCCCCCTCGGCTCCTCTCTGTCTGTCACATCCCCATCCAGCCTCTCAGTGAACCCTCTCAGCTTCCCCTTCCAAATGAGTCCCACCATGGCCTTCTCACTAGTGTGAGTGAGAAGGCCATCCTTCACAAGAGTCTCCTCAGTGGTCCCTGATTCCACCTTTGCCCCTACAGTCTACTCCCCACACAACAGTAAGACACATTTAAAAAAATTTAGTGGCATAAAGCAACCATTTTATTTTTTATTTATTTAATTTTTAAAGTTTATTTATTTTGGAAGAGACAGAGACAGCATAAGTGGGGGAGGGGCAGAGAAATAGGGAGAGAATCTCAAGCAGGCTCTATGCTGACAGAGACTTGAACCCATGAAACTATAAGATCATGACCTGAGCTGAAACCAAGAGTCAGATGCTTAACAACTGAGCCACCCATGCATCCCAGACACATCTTTTACAATATAAGTCAGATCAAGGTCCCCTCTGTGTTCTACTGGCAATCTTCCAGTGGTCCCTTTCCTCCCTAAAGACAAAGCGGGTCCTACTTGGACCTCATGTGTTTGCCTGAGCTGACCTCTGCTCACACCAGGTGCATAGACCACCCAGCGCCTTACATTTCACCTTCACACCAGCTGCACGAGGAGCAGACTCTGACATCATTTTACAGAGGAGGAAACTGAGGCTCAGAAAAGCAAAGTCATGGGACACCTGGATGGCCCAGTCAGTTGAGTATCAGACTCTTGATTTCAGCTCAGGTCATGACCCCACAGTCTTGAGATGGAGCCCTTGCATCAAGTTCCACACTGGGTGTGGAGCCTGCTTGAGATTCTGTCTCTCCTTCCTTCCCTCTTCCCCTCACCAGCTATGTGCTCTCTCTCTCTCTTTATCTCTCTCTCTCTTTCTGTCTCTCAAAAATAAAAAATAAAAAGAAAAAAAGAAAAGAAAAGTCACTTGTCTAAGGTCACACAATGAAGAAGTGATGGGGTCAGAATTTGAATTCAAGCATCCCTTTATGCTGATCTTACTTATTTTTACCCTATTGTGTATGTTTTATAAATCACTTCAAATCCATATTGGAATAATCAGGGAAGGAAGGAAGGAAGGAAGGAAGGAAGGAAGGAAGGAAGGAAGGAAAAATTTGAGGCCTAGGACCAGCCATGTCTCTAAAGCAAGATCCTTTGGAGGCTTGGAGGCTAAAAAAACTATTAACTTGGTAAAAATCATTCCAAATATTATAACTTGGGTTTTTCCTCTGTTTCAGGAATTTCTGTAGACATACAGAAAGAGGGCATATTTCAACCAGCAGAGAAGTCCTGACTAACCAGGCTAGCATTTGAGTTAACTACATAGAAAATGTAGTTGAGCCATCAGAAAATTGTTTTAATGTCTGAAGTTTCTTCTATTGTGCTGCCATTAACATGATGCTAATGAAATGTAATAAAATGTGGCTTGAAAAGGAAACCCATCTGCTCTGAAACTTCAATTAATATGATTAAGATACAGCTTTTACGCAATAAACTTGCATCTGATGCACATTCTGCTCTTTATGGATTATTACAGCAGCACTATTGCAGTCATATAAAGTTAAGCTGTGCCCAATTAACATTTGCAGCCAGCTCTATAGCCCAGAGCCTTGCAGCGGGTTGGGGGAGGGGGAGAGGCAGTGCCTTGGACTTGACCACTTCCCAGAATGGTACACCACCTCTGTTCTCAGTTCCTCTGGACAGAGCAGCACCTGCTCTTCTCTGTCTCCTGCTACTCTCCCTTCGTGGTATCTGACAACATGGATTGGGCAGGGAAAGTGGCCATGACAATAGTCTTGTCTTGGAACTCAGAGAGGTGACTACCCTGTTCCAGCTACAAGGGGCTGGAAGTTGCTTGGTAGGGACTGCCCCCTTTGCTTTCTTCTCTCAATATTCTACCATCAAAGTCAACAAGTTTTTCTACTTTTCTACACATCTTTTCTAGTTTTTCTACACATCTATTATGTGTAAGTCACAGGGGGCAAAGAGAAGAGATACAAAAAAAAAAAAAAAAAAGGACAGACCTGATCCTCAGAACACATGGAGAGGTTTCTGGAGTGAAAAATGAGCCACTGCGTGCAATGACATGGGTGGGGCTAGAGTATAATGCTAAGTGAAATAAGTCAGTTAAAGAAAGACAGATACTGCATGACTTCACCCATATAGGGAATTTAAGAAACCAAGCAAACAAAGAAAAAAAAAGACAAACAAAAAAACCCCAGACTCTTAAATATGGAGAACAAACTGATGATTACCAGAAGGGAGGTGGGGGTAGTTTAAATAGGTGATGGGAATTAAGGAGGACACTTCTTGTGATGAGTACCTGGTGTTGTTAGGAAGTGTTGAATCACTATATTGTACACTTGGAACTAATATTACACTATATGTTAACTAAAATTAAAATTTAAAAAGATATTTCTAAGGAAATAAATCCTCTGCACGGAGAAGAAAATTCCTCAGAGAAGAGTGAGAATAACACATCCATAAAACAAGAATAGTATGTCATTAATAAACAAATTAATAAAGGAGTATTTAGAGGGGGGAAAAACCACTTGGGGGGTGGAAGGGATCAAAAGGTACAAACTTACAGATGGAAAATAAATAAGTCATAAAGATATAATGTACAGCATGGTGACTATGGTTAATAATACTGTATTGCATATTTAAAAGTTGCTAAGAGAATAAATCTTAGAAGTTCTCATTACACACACACAAATTCCACAAGTATGTATGGTGATGGATGTTAATTAGATTTATTGTGATCATTTTGCAATGTATACAATATTGAATCATTATGTTGTATCTCTGAAACTAATACAATGTTTTATGTCAATTATAACTCAACTTAAAAAACAAGAAAAAAATGGGCCACTGTGTAAAATCTTATATGGATCCTCTGCTCACCTCTGTCCCTCCAAATTCCAGCAGACTTCAGATAGAGGAAGTGGAGAGAAGCCCAGTCCTCTTTTTCCTTCAGTGGCAGAAAGGTACTGCTAGAAATAGTAATGGACATCTACCTCAGGTGGAGTTCCCACAGTCTGGGCAGGACTGACCCCACCCTGCTCCTCTCTTTCCCAGGAATGGACAACCAGGGCAGTCCATGCCACTTACCACAGTAGTCAACTGCACTTGATCAAATCAGACTTGTAAGAATCAGGCCCAGGACTTTCTTTGGTGATGATAGGAAAAGTACTTTCCTTCACTGTGACTGCTAAGCTGGAGAAAGTGGGCCAGAAGCTGCTGGGGGCTATGTTTGCCATTAAGGGGAGTTGAGGGGAAAGAAGGTCCTCAGAGGAAGGCAAAGCCAAACTATAGGGAAAAGCAGTCTTGATGACACAACTTGAGCATTTACATCCAGTTGTGACTAATGGCAGCTGATCTCTTGTCCTGCCTAGTTGTCGGGAGCGTGAATTCATCTTTTATAATGTAGTTTTTAAAAGATTTTCTTAATGTTTATTATTTTTTAGAGAGAGCAAGTCAGGGAGGGGCAGAGAGAGAGGGAGACAGAGAATCCTAAGCAGGCTCCACACTGTCAGCACAAAGCCTGATGTAGAGCTCAAACTCATGAACCATGAGATCATGACCTGACTTAAAATCAAGAGTCAGATACTTATCCTCCTGAGCCACCCAGGCACCACTTAAAAGGTAGTTTTAAGTTGTCTGTTGCAACTGAAGGAGTTCTAGCCAGTACAAAGGCAGATACCACAAAAGTACTAGAATTTCCAGGGCCCTGGTACTGCTGGAGGGATCCTAAGGATGTTGCAGAACTGAGCTGGGATATCTCAGAGGCCAGCTGACTTCTGTGGTTAGTGAGGTCTGCAGAGGCTGCAGACTCACAGAGCCCACCCTCTTCTTTATTCCCTCCCTTCCCCACTCCTTCCTCCTCCCCAGCTCTCTCCCATGGGAATGTCCCATCAACCTTCAAAACTATTGCAGGGAACTCGCTCCAGTTGATCTACACTTTGTGAATCACTGTGACCTGTGCGCTCTCACCTGAGTTACATTTTCAAGAAGTTCATAACCTGTGAACCCAAAGTAGAATTGGCTGCCTTCCTGGGCTGAGTTTTGCCCCAGGAGATATTTCAAGGAAGGACAATGAGGAAAGCACTATTCAGTGTATCAGAGGTGATACTCTCCAAATTAATAGAGGTGGTGCCTGTGGGACCTTACGCTGAGGGCTGTGTCCTGGATTCATGGTTCCTACAACTACCTTAGATTCTACTTCCAAGCACACATTGATAGGCCTCAAAGCTGCATTGGACAGGAGGATGTAGAAATGAGGACGGAGAGTGGATACACATTTCTAATACTAGATAGACCTGGAAACAAATCCCAGTTCTGCATCTTATAACAGGGTGGCCTTAAAAAGTTACCTTTCTCATGTCTCAGTTTCCACCTTGGCAAAACAGTAGTGTCTTCATGGGTTTGTTTTGAGGATGCTATGAGCTATATTGCTTCTCTCAGGGCTTAATAATACTAAGCTTTTTGTAAACTTAGCTTTTATATTCCAGGCACCAAGCTAGGAGTGTTGGCATACTTTCTCATTTAATCATCACAAAACCCTTGTTAGGTAGATATTATTTTTCTTGTTTTTCAGGCAGAGGCTGTGCCAACTGGACAGTTAGTTGCAAAAAAAAAAAAAAAAAGATTGGCTTTCTTAGACAAAAATGGAACTTAATGAAAAGATATTGGGGATTCAAAGAATCACTGGGAAGTCACAGAACCAGGCTTGGGGGTGACTGGGAACCAAGGTCCTGCAGTAGGACCTGTCTGGCCCACACTCCTAATTGCATGGGCAAGGATAACACCTCCAGATGGTCCCTCTAGTTTTTACCAATTGGCAAGGTCATATAGAAAGGAGCAGCTGACTGACTGAGCTTACATCAGTAAGTTGCCTGTCCCTTGGCTAGGACTGGAGGTAGAGGGAAATTAGAGAAAGGACTGGACACCTCTGTTTCCATGGTAGGAGGTGGGCAGAGGAACTATACTTCATCAAAAGTACACAATGGGATATTAGCCAAATAAGGCTATTAACAGGTTAAAGAGTGTTTGTTTCAGGACAACCTACAATTCTAGAGGATCACTGGAGAACATAGTTTTGGGACTATTAATGTCTTGGTCAAGTATTCTCTCTTTCTCTATTTCTCCCTCCCTCACCCCCCGCCTCCCCACACACACATGTACACACACACAGACACACACATTTTTAGTAGAGACTGAGGATTTGCACCCATGTCTTTTGACTCATGGTCCTCTTTTTCTAGTCTTCTAGAACAGAATCTCGTAAGTGTGAGGGGAGATATGGTGGGCAGAAGCACCAAAAAGAAGTGGATATTGAATATGGAACTTAGATAAACCTCACAATTGTAGAGGGAGAACCAAGGTTCGTCATACTGGACTGGCTAAGAGGAGGTAGGGAAGCTGTGTGAGATGGGCTGGGAGGGGATGGTGTCTTCTCCAAAGAAGGGAGGAAAAAAGAGGAAATGCTGGGGATGAAGTAGGCAAGCATGAGAAGAAGATCACTCTTGGGGTTCCAGGTCTGGACAGTAATATACCCTCACGTGCTCCCCAGGAGAGGCTAGGATGTCAGGACAGGTTGCCCTTGGGGTGCTGAGTCAGCACCGCCAGGCTGAGCAGCTCCTCCAAACACAGGAGCTCATAAATCACAGCTTGACAAGGCAGAGGCTCTCTGCTGTGCCCACGTTTTGTTTCAGGGACAGATGGTCACTGGAACATGCATGTGTATTTTTTGTAGTTGGGGAAGTGCATGTGTATCCTGGAGTGGTTATTAGTCTAGAGAGCTAAAGTAAACAAGGAGATTGTTTCTGCCCCCATCCACCATGGACCACGAAGCGTTTCCCAAACTAAAGCTATTAGAATATTAATTGTACTATTATTTAATAATGTTGTCATTTTACTTGAAGTCAATTTTTTTAATCCTAATAAATATATTTTTAAAAGAACTTTTAGACTTTCATTTCTGGTCTAGTATGTAGACAGCTTGAAAATTGTTACTATGCTCCAGTAACAAGTAAAAAGCTAAACAGATTTAAAAAGCAATAACTCCTTAGATCTGTCAGAAAAGTGAGGTCACATGGCAAACTGAAGTCCCTAAAGTTAGAGAGACGGATAGCGAATACAGAAAATCATAGCTTACTAGAGCAGAAACTTCCTTGGGAACCAGGACCCAGTCAGGAAAACCTGAACTATAACTGACATGTTGCTGGGAGCTCAGTGTGAAAAGTTCTTAAAAACTCCAGGAAGACCCAGTCATGGGGGCCTCCACACTTTTGTGAGTTTTACCTCTAAGAGCTCAACGAAGTTCTTACAGTAAATATTGGGAAAAAAATGTCCTCATGCTCCCAGAAGAGGGAGAAGGAAAAGAACCATTTTGAAATATGCCGGACCACTTTGTTTTGTTTTGTTTTGTTTTTAACAAGGTCTACCCTAAAAACAAAAACAAAAAAACAATAACAAAATTTTAACAAAGCCTAAACTATTGGGGTTTTATCAGAGCCCAATCAACCTGGGGGAAAGGAAATACTCAACTCCAGGCCACTCTAGCCATCTTGTCCCACCTAAGGAGGAAGAAGGGACTGCGAAGCATTTGTAAAGTTTCAAGTTCAAAGGCACAAGCTCATCAAAAGACTGAAACCAAATCAGAAGAGTACAGAACACTTACTTTCTCTCCCCCCCACAATATTAAAGACCTATTTACAACTGCTCCTTTACAATGGACAGAGATTGTCAGAATGAACCAAAAAACAATACCCAATTATATGTTGTCTATAAGAATCCCACTTCAAATATAAAGACACATATAAATGAAAAGTAAATGGAAAAAGATATACCATGCTAACACTAATCGAAAGAAGGCTGGAATATCTATATTAATTTTAGACACAGCAGACCTCACAATAAAGAAAGTTATCAAGCATAAAGAGGGGAATTACACAATAATAAAGGATCAATTCTCCAAGATTACATAACAATTCTTAATGTGCATGCATCTAACAACAGAGCATCAAAATGCATGAGGCAAAAACTGATAGAACCGAAAAAATAAGATGAATCCATAATTAGAGGTGGAGACTTTAACACCCCTCTATCAGAAACAGACAGATCCAGCAAGTAGAAAATCAGTAAGGGGATAGTAGGACTCAACAACACCATCAATCAACCAGATATAATTGACATCTATAGACTACTTCATTCAACAAGAGCATAATACATATTCTTCTCCAGTTCAAATGGAAATTAACCAAACTACACCACATTCTGGGCATAAAGAACAGCTTAACAAATTTAAAAGAAGATAAATCATACCATGTCTGCTCTCAGTCCTCAACAGAATTAAAGTAGAAACCAATAACAAAGAGATATCTGGAAAAATGAAAAGTACTTGGAGGTTAAGCAATACAATTCTAAATAACACATAAGAAATTAACACATAATAAATAACACAAAAAATTAAACATATTTTGAACTACATGAAAATGAAATATAACTTATTAAAATTTGTGAGATGCAGCAAAAGCAGCACCTGGAGGGAAATTATAGCATTGAATGTATAAAAAGAAAAGAAGAAAGATAAAAAATCAATAATCTAAGTTTCTTCTGTAGGAAATTAGAAAAAGGAGAGCAAATTAAGGCTCTTAACCAAGAAGAATAAAAGAAATAATAAAAATTAGAACAGAAATCAAAGACATTGAAAACAAGAAGTCAATAGAAAATAATCAACAAAACTAAAGCTGGTTTTTGGAAATATTAATAAAATCAATCTAACTAAAAATAAGGAAGAGAAGATACAAATTATGTATACCAGAAATTAAAGAGGAGGCATCAGTACAGATCTCATGGACATTAAAAGAATAATAAAAGAATATTATGAACAATTCTATGCCCACATATTCAATACCTTAGATGAAATGGACCACTTCCTTGAAAGACACAATCTTCCAAAACTGATATGAGAATAAATATACAATCTGAATAGCCTATATCTATTAAAGAAGTGGAAACAATAATTATTAATATTCCAATACAAAATACACCAGGCCCAGAAGAGTTCATCGGTGAATTCTACCAAAGATTTAAGGAAGAAATTATACCAATTCTCTACAATCTCTTCCAGAAGATAGAAACAGAGGAAATACTTCCTAATTTATTTGGTAATACCAAAACCAGACAAAGATATTACAAAAAAGAAAACTAGAGACCAATATCTCTCATGAACATAGATGCAAAAATCCTAGACAAAATATTACCAAGTGGATTCAACAATGTTAAAAAGAATTACATACCACAACCAAGTTGAATTTATCCTGGATATGCAAGCCTGGTTCAACATTGGAAATCAATTAATGTAACCCATCACATCAACAGCGTAAAGAAGAAATAGCACATTATATTATGTATAAAAAGCATGACAAGGGGTGCCTGGGTGGCTCAGTTGGTTGAGCGGCCGACTTCTGCTCAGGTCATGATCTCGCAGTTGGTGAGTTCGAGCCCCGCGTCGGGCTCTGTGCTGACAACTCAGATTTCAGCTGTTTCAGATTCTGTGTCTCCCTCTCTCTGACCCTCCCCTGTTCATGCTCTGTCTCTCCCTGTCTCAAAAATAAATAAAACGTTAAAAAAATATATTAAAAAAAAGGCATGACAAAATCCAGCACCTATTCATCATTTGAAAAATAACTCTTGGTAAATTAGGAATAGAGAGAAACTTCCTCAACTTGATAAAGGTCATCTACAAAACCTATAGCTAACATTATATTTAATGATGAGAAATAGAAGCTTTCCCACTAAAATCAAGAATAAGGCAAGGATGTCCCATCTTGCCACATGTTTTCAAGATCATATTGGAAGCCCTAACACAGAAAACAAGAAAACAAGATAAAAGGTATGCTGATTAGGAAGAGAGAAATAAAATTCTTTGCTCACAGATGACATGATCAGAAAATCCAAACTAATTGACAAAAAAGAAACTCTCCCAGAAGTAATAAGTAATTATAGCAAGGTTGCAAAATAGAAAGTTAATATTGAAAAATATATTTAAAGATTGAAAAATGTTGAAAGTCAATTACTTTTCTATATACTATTAATGAACAAGAGAAATTTACACATTACCATTTATATTAACACTCCCTCAAATAACTTATTTATTTATTTATTTATTTTAGAAAAATGAAAGCTGATTTTTATTTTATCATCAGTAGCTATTCTTTAAATATGAACATACATATCTAGTATTCTACACATCACAGTTTTTAACATTAGTTAATGAAGCTTAAACATACAACATATATCCTTACAAAAAAAGTCAAATGCAAACTTAAAAATTTAAACAAAAGTCTTATTAATTTAAAAAACATTTGTGTTGGGTACCATTTGTACAACACAATTAATTTAAACATTTTCATTTTGGCTGCACATGAAAAAAGTGGCAGTAGAAAATAAAATGACTGAGGATTTTCAAATAGCAGAATAAGCAATTTTGCCTTGAAGGAAAAGCAATATTAAATACCAGCCATTCTGGTACCAGTGCATTCTCAGCCACTGCAGAATACTGTCTTCTATCCACAGCAGGCGCCTGCCCCAGAGCTGCTATTGCGCATGGATCCGATTTGCTTGAAGATAGTCTCGTCATTCAAATGTTTTGTTGTTTACCTGAGAGCATTTAGAAGACTTTCTACACTATTGGGATATTGGTCCTTAAGAACTTTGATACAACCTTTCATATCAATTTTTGAAGTTTTGGCAAATGCTCCCACTAAATTGTACGCGTCATAGAGTATTATGACACCCACCATTACCCTCAAGCAGAATGACACCGTCTCTTTGTTTGTAAATCTGCTTCTGTATTCCGGTGTTTCGAGCGTGACTCTGCATACACTAGCCGTGGTGCTTAGACAGTCTATGGTATTTTCTTTGGTAAATTTTTATTTTCTGATACAAATTTTGTTGTGGCATCACTTAAGGTTTTCAGCATTGGGACTGCCCCAGCATAAAACAAAGACAGTCGATTTGCCAATTTATTATTTACTTCATTTTCTCCTTTTGCTGCACCATTATTAATCCTCATAAGACTCAATGTTCTTCTATAATACAGAAATCATTCTGTATGGAGGGATTTGTCATCTTGAGTTTGTCCAACTGGAGTGTGAAGAGTCTCCGCAAACTGTTTAGCAAGAGCTTGCTCTCGCTCTAGATGCTGCGTGGAAGAGTATGGGGTACTTGTCAAGGCTCCCAGAAGATCTCTTAGTGCTTCTTCTAACCTCTAAGAAAATTCATAAAATTTCTTTAAAAAATTTTTTTAATGTTTATTTTTGACAGAGAGAGACACAGCATGAGCAGGGGAGGGGCAAGAGAGAGCAGGAGACACAGAATCTGAAACAGGCTCCAGGCTCTGAACTGTCAGCACAGAGCCCGATGCGGGGCTCGAACTCACAGACCGCGAGATCATGACCTTAGCCGAAGTTGGATGCTCAACCGACTGAGCCACCCAGGGGCCCCCAAATTTCTTTAATTTGCATACTAGTGGAACAACTGCACCTCAAGCCTTCTCATCTGCTGGATGCTGGATTGCATCTCGCATTTCATGGCCACCTCCTCTATGTTATTGCAAATCTTCCAAGATACCTTCTGCATCTTTTAATACTACATTCACCTGATTACAAATTTCCTTCTCAAACTCTTTAGGCTGGGCATTTTAAAACTCAAGGAAAAAATTTGACCCCTGCTCAACATCTGTGCATGTCAAAACTTTAAGATTCCTCATGTTAAGGTACCTCTTCTACTGAAAGAAATCTTCAGCCAGTGCTGGTGATTCTGTTCTTGTCATTCTATCAACTTGGTAACCTTGAATGAATTATTCAAACTCCAGGCCTCAGTTTCTTGCCAAGCCACCAGCACTCGCATAAAAGGAGGACACTTGCCCACACCACCTCCCGCTGTGTCCCATCCCCCTCAAATAACATATTTAAAGATAAATCTAACAAAATATGTGCAAGATATATACAAAGAAACTACAAACTCTGATAGAAGAACTCAAAGAACTAAATCAATGGAGAGATATTCCATGTTCATGGATAAGAAGATATTGCCAAGGTGTCAGTTCTTCCCAACTTGAACCATAGAGTCAATACAATCCCGATAAAAACCCCACCAGTTTTTGGATATCAACAAACTGATTCTTTCTATATGGAAAGACAAAAACAAAATGAAAGAAAAATATCCAACCCAATATTGAAGGAGAAGAACAAAGTCAGAAAACTGATACTACTTGACCTCAAGACTTACTATAAGGCTACATAATCAAGACAGTGTGGTATTAGTGAAAAAATAGACAAATAGATCAATGGAACAGAATGGAGAGTCCAGAAATAGACTCATATACATATTGTTAACTAATCTTTGACAAAGGTATAAAGGCATTGGAGAAAAGATGGTCTTTTCAACAAATGGTGCTGGAACAACTGGACCTTCACATACAAAGAACTGAATCTAAACACAGACCTTACATCCTTCACAAAAATTAATTCGAAATGGATCATATACCTAAATGCAAGATTCAAAACTACAAAACTTCTAGAGGATAACATAGTTTTCTCCTAATCTAGATGACTTTGGCTTTGGCAATGACTTTTTAGGTACAACACCAATGCACAATCTGTGAAAGAAACAAATAATAAGCTGGATTTCATTATAATTAAAAACTTCTGCTCTGCAAAAGACAATGTCAAGGAGAATGAGAATATAAGCCACAGAATGGAAGAAAATATTTGCAAAAGGATTATAAATACCTGTTAGTCAAAATATAAAGAATTTTTCAAAACTCAATGATAAGAAAATGTGCTCAATTAAATAATGGGAAACAGACCCAAAGAAATACCTCACCAAATAAAATACACAGATGCAGGTAAGCATAGGAAAAGATGCCCCACATCATATGTCATTAGGGAAATTCAAATTAAAACAATGAAATTCCACCATACACCTGTCAGAATAGCCAAATCTAGAACACTGATGACAACAAATACTGGTGAAGATGTGGATCAACAGGAACTCTCATTCTTTGTTGGTAGGAAAGCAAAATGGTACAGCCACTTTGGAAGACATTTTGGAAGTCTCCTATACTACTAAACATACACTTTCCATAAGATCCAGCAATCAAGTTCTTTGGTATTTACACAAATTACTTGAAAATGTATGTTTACATAACAACCTGCACATGGATGTTTATAGCAGATTTATTCATGATTGCCTATATTTGGAAGCGAGAAAGATGTCCTTTAGTAGGTGAATGAATAAATAAACTGGTACATTCAAAAAATTGAATATTATTCAGTGCTAAAAAGAAGTGATCTTATGAAGCCATGAAAAGATATTGAGGAAACTTCAATTCATATTATTAAGTGAAAGAAACCAATCTGGAAAGCTACATAGTGTATGATTCCAACTATATGGTACCCTGAAAAAGGCAAAACTATAGAGACAGTAAAAAGATCAGTGGTTGCCAGGGGTTGGGGGAAAGGGAGGGATGCGCAAATGGAACACAGAGGATTTCTAGGGAAGCAAAATTATTCTGGATGATACTATAGTGGTGAATACATGTGATTTTACGTTTGTCAAAGCCCAAGGAATGTACAACACCAATAAAAAGCTCTCACATAAACTATGAACTTTGGGTGATAATGTGCTAATGTAGGTTCATTGATTATAACAAATATACTATTACATCAAAGGATTTTAATATTAGGGGTGGTTATGTGTAGTGGGGCAGGGTATATATGGGAAATCTGTGTACCTTCCACTTAATTTTGCTGTGAGTCTAAAACTGCTCTTAATAAAGTCATTTAAAAAGAGAAAATTTATTATATATATTCTGTAAATGAAAAATCATTATTAGCTATGAACAGAAAATAACTCTAGCTTCCTTTATTCCTTGCTTCCTTTCCTGAAAAATTCAGTCCAAAAGTCAGCAGGTGGTTCCAAGCAGAGTAAGTCTGTGTGGATTGCGGAGTAGCCCACTGTGAAGTGTCAAAAATATCAAGAGGATAACATCCCTGCAACATGGGATGGGATACCAGAGTCTATGCATGGAGGCAGTGGCGGTGATGACCCAATGCAATGTGTCGAAGCCTGGGAAGAGTGAAGAATTTATCCATACATGGTAAATAGGTGCATGTAAGGTAAGATGGATAGGGTGTAGGGCAGCAAGTGGGATGAAGAAGACAACTGTGTAAGACAGTATGGAGTTTTAGAACTCTAGCTGGGTAAAGATGGCAACCATGGGGTAGGGTGTCAGGTCCAGGAAAGATGAAGAAGAAAACTGTGTATTGAGGGGTGATGGTAGCAGCAGCCAATGCAGGATGTTGGAACCTGAGCAGGGTCAGAAGGATACATGTAATGGAGATACAAGAGGTATTAGTCAGTGTAAGATGCCAAAGCCCAAGTAGGGTGAAAGGGCATCTGTGCATGGGACAGTCATGATGATTGGAGACTGGCTATATATAGGAGGGTTGCTCCAAGAATTAAATAGATTGAAATAGATGGATGGTAATGGGAGCCAGTTTTCTCATTGTTGGAGAAGGGAGTTATAAGTATAAAAGGGAAGAAAGTGGAATGAAACCTGAGGTGTTGGATTGAATTTAGTATGAACTTATGATAGTAGTGAGAGAGATAGAAGAGTTAAAAATAAACAAGTAAACAAACAAACAAACAAACAAACAGAGAGGGCTTGGGAACAATGACATCCCAATACCAATGAGCACACATAATACCCAGACCTTGGTTTCTAAATACCATTCTCCACTAAAAGTAACCAGAACTCCTTAGGGAAATGGCTGATTCTAGAGCTATGGCTGAAGATCCTAGAGAACCTTGTGGCGGGAAGCAAGGAAGTGCTTGGAGAGAATGATTGGACATGTCAAAAGGAGAAAGGACATACTGGAGAGCTTCTTACTGACCAAACCTGAGACAATTTGAATACCAAAATAAATAATGATCTATAAGAGATTAGAGCCAATAGAATAAGATAGGATTTTATGAGTATACACATAAATAATTTCATGGATAGAAGAAAAGTTTTTTTTTTCTCTCAGCAGAAATGTTCATAGAATAACAGAATGAGAAATTCACTGTTTGATAACCATCAGAGTAATGACTAATTCATCCAAGAAACATCAATGGATGCTAAAATTAGTCCTTAAAATGTAACAAGGAACAGGATATTTACATAATATCAATGTATCTCCCTACAAAATACATTTATACAAAGTGTATAAATTACTAAAGATAAAAGAGTAGCTTTCTTTACAGTGGAAAAACTGGCAGACATCACCTTAATTAAGTAATCAGAGTTAACATTAGCAGTAATGGGACAAATCAACACATGTGCTCTCTGAGAGGATGCAGAGAGGAACGATATATCACCTCTGTGATATTTTGCCAAAGATGCATAATCTGGATCTAATCATGAAGAAATGTCAGACAAATGCAAATTGAAGGACACTTTACAAAATAACTCACCTGGGATCTTTGAAAGTGTTGAGATCATGAAAGTCAAGGAAAGACTGACAAACTGTTTCAGACTGAAAAAAAAACTAAAGAGATATGACAACTAAATACAGTGAACTTAAACTGGATTATTTTGCTAGAAAAGATGTCTATTTTTGGTGCAATTGGTGAAATCTAATTGAGGGCTGTGACTTATAGGATAATTGCATCTCGGCATTAGCTTCCCAATTTTAAGGGTTATATTTGTGGTCATGAAGAGAATGTGCTTGTTTGTAGGAATTATAGTCAAATATTCAGGGGTGATGAGCTTCATGTCAACAACTTACTCTTCAATAAGGAAAAAATATTATGTAAATTTCTTAAACTTATCTGTACATTTGAGGTTGGTTCATATTAAAGATTATTTTAGTTTAAAAAGAAAGTGACTATAAAATAAGTACAATGAAAACAAAATGTTAAATACTACATTGGGTTGCCTGCTAAGGGCTGGGAGCCTGAAGTCTCCACTCTCTTTTTTAAATGGAGATTAACAAGTGTTTGGTATTAAGGACATGCTTATTAGGGGTGCTTGGGTGGCTCAATAAGTTGAGCATAGGACTCTTCATTTCAGCTCAGGTGAGATCTCATGTGAGATTGAGCAGCCTGCTTGGGTTCTCTTCCTCTCTCTCTGCCACCCCCCACCCCCGCTCACTCATGCATGTGTGCACTGTCTCTCAAAATAAATAAATATTTTAAAAAGGACATAATTATAAAAAGATACTTTATTCTGCCATAAAAGAGTGAAAGAAATTAGAAAGGAAAATAACTTTCACTTGATAGGTTTGAATGTTATATAACCTTCTGTGTTTACTTAAAATCATTTCCTATGTCACTGTAAATGTTTGGTCTATTCTTTAGGAAACACTGGAATGCAGTGACCCAAATATATACTTAATAAATGCTGAGTAGATGTCTAAGGGTAACCTGCTTCTTCTTCTTTTTTTTTTTTAAAGAAGCACTATTTCTTTAAAATAGAGGAATGTGGGCAAAAATAATATTGTTAAGAGAAAGCCCCAAATTATCTGGAGACTTCACCCTATTTGTCTCATATTCTTTCACACCCAACCAAGGTAATGTTTAGTCTCCTTTTGTTAATACTCAATCTCTTAAACCCAGAGTGTCCATAGAATGTTTTACAGAGCCCCAGTCCCCAGTATTCAGCAGCCTATTGACATGTTCACTTATATATCCTACCCATATCACAATGCTTAAATATTCAAAACTAAGCATTTCTTTTTCCTATCTCTATCCCAAGTCTCAAATATGTCCCCCTTCCCCTCATGTCTGCCTTAGTGAGTAACACCCTCATACAACAGTTTTTCAAACTAGGACACAGGGCATCATTCTTGACACCTCTTTACTTCTTTTCACTACCCAGTAGACACTCTCCATAACTGAGTCCTATGAGCCTACCCTAGAATATATCATAGATGCACCCATGTTTCCCCAGAGTCACTGCCTCCATTCCAACCCAAACTCCTGACTGGCCATTCGACTTCCATTCCTGCCCTCTCCAATTTATTCTCCAGACTGCAGCCAGAGCTAATTTTTTTAAAAGATAAAACTGACCTTGTAACTCTCTTCCATAAAATCTTTCAAAGCTGCTCTAATATAATAGCCAGCAGCCACATGTGATTATTAAATTTAAATTAATTAAAATTAAATAAAAGTAAACATTCAGTTCTGTGTTGCACCAACCACATTTTGTGTGTTCAATAGTCACCTGTGGCAAGTGACTGCCATATTGAACAGCATAGACTATAGAACATAGGAACATTCAATTGGATAGTGCTGCTTCAAAGGTTTCCCACTGCTTTTGGACAAAGTTCAAACTTTTGTGAATATCTACAAGGCCCCTCATGACTGGATTTTAGCTCCTTTTCCAACTTTTTTAAATGCTTCTCCCCCAACTAGCCACCATACTCCAGTCATGTGGGATTTCTTCTCATTTCCTCAAATGGACAAATGGCTTGAGAGGGAAAGATGAGCAGGGGAGAGGCAGAGAGAGAGGGAGAGAGAGAATCCCAAGCAGGCTCTGCACTGTCAGCACAGAGCCTAATGTGGGGCTCAAACTCATGAACTGTGAGATTATGACCTCAGCCGAAACCAAGAGAGACACTTACCTGACTGAGCCACCCAGGTGTCCCCCCCACACACACATCAAGAAACATTTTTAAAGCAGTTTTAGGTTTACAACAAAATTTAAGAAGAAGGAACAGAGATTTCCCATATACCCATGCCTCCATATATGCATAGCCTCTCCCATTCTTAACATCACATGGTACAATTTTTTTTACCAGGGATAAAGCTACAGTGACATGTCATAATCACCTAGAGTCCTTAGTTTACCTTGGGATTCACTTTTGGTGATGTACATTCTATTGGTTTAAACAAATGTAAAATGTATAACGACATATCCACCATGATAATATCATACAGAGTATATTCACTGCCCTAAAACTCCTCTGTGCTCTATCTATTCATCTAACTCCCACTCCCTGGCACTGATGTTTTTACTGTCTCCATAGTTTTGCCTTTTCCAGAATGTCATATAATTGAAATCATACAGCAAGTAGCCATTTCAGTTTGCCTTCTTCCACTTACTAAGATGCACTGAAGTTTCCTCCATGTCTATTCATAGCTTGATAGCTCAGTTCTTTTCAGTGCTGAATAAGATTCACTGTCTGGATGTGCCACAGTTTATGTATCCATTCACCTACTGAAGGACATCTTGGTTGCTTCCAAGTTTTGGCAAATACAAATAAAGCTGCTGTAAAAACATCCGTATGCAGGTTTTTGTGTGGACATAAGTTTTCAACTCCTTTGCGTAAATACCAAGAAGCATGATTGTGGAATGTATGGCAAGAGTATATTTACTTTTGTGAGAAACTGCCAAACAGTCCTCTAATGTGACTGTATACCTGCTTTTCTTTCTCTATGTCATTACCATATTCACAATGGTGATACGTTTAACTCTGTGTTTATGTAATGTCTACTTCCCTAATTCTGTAAAGAAAGACACCCTAATTTTTGCTTACCACTCTATTTCCATTGCACAACAGTGCCTGGCACATAAAATTTACTCATTATTTTCTGAACAAGAAGAAAGTAATTTTATAGCAATGTAATACTATAATCTACAGGTCTCTTTGGGGAATTAGGCTAGGTATAGGGTAGGTAGTAGAAATCAGGAAAACAATTTTCCACACATTTTCCTACCTTACTACTTCTTAACCATGAGTTCTTGTTTCCAAGACTAGTTTTTTCTACTGAGGCAGTCCAGGAAAAGACTTTCTCTATTCTCTTGTCTTCATAATTCAGCATTAGTTCCTCATCTGTGAAATGGGGATACATTTTCTCTGCCTGATATCTGGGGCCACACTAGTAGATCTCTTTAGAGACATTTCTGCCCCAGCCTATAATTGTGTAATCTCTGTCTAGAAGGCTGGTTTCCCCCATAGGCAAATTTGTGACTAAGTAGCTTACTGCAGAGGTTAATTGCACAGAAAATGTGGTTTGCGGACCATCAACTTTTTTCCCTCCCATGTTTCTGCTATTAGGCTGCAATAAATGCTTGACTTAAATAAACCCTAAAAATATCAAGAAGGAAAAGAAAACAAGGAGAAATCTAATACCTGAAACACCCATAATCTGGACCATTTGCTGTGTAAAAGGGAGAGTTGATATTGCCCTAGAGAGAGAGCATGCGCTAATTGGAGCCATTCCTACACAGCATGATGAGTGAAACAAACCATCTCTCTTATAGAAGTACCCACCCCCTGGCAGGAGAGAGATGGGAGATAGGTCTCCTTAACATCACAAAACAGCAGAGCTTGAGGGAATTTAGCAGACCTCAGGTTCAAGCACAAATGTTCACATTTGCAGAAGCAAGCCCTGAGGACTTGAACTCAGGTGTTTACACTTGCAATCCAGAGTCACTAAAAGGCAGCATTGCCACAGCTCCAGATAATAGGGGGTTAAAGCTGATTGTGCATAAAGTCTCTTCACTGACTCCTACACCAAGTTTTCTGCATTAGGAGTGACAGGAAAGGTATATATGATCATGATGCTGTCATCAGGATGTCAGGGGAAAGGTTCAATCCACACCAGCCCTGAGGCCTAACATCTGAATCTTGCTTTGGATGAAATCAGAGTCAGACATGCTCCATTTTTAAACTATACACCTACATCATGTCCTGAGTCAGCAAGACCTTTCTCTTACTCCTTTCCAAATGAGTGAGGGACTTAGGATCCTCATTTGGTCACAAATTCCTTCCTCATTACATATTTAATGCAAGGACCAGTTCTTTCCCTCTATGCCCTCAGGACTCTTAATTTGATGCCGGGGCCCAGGGCAGGAAAGTGGCTCTTTCCTATCACCATATCCATCCAACAGAATGATTGCAATTTACCTGATCTCCTACTTAGAAGCAGAGGATAGCCAAAGAAAAGACATTTCCTTCTCTTCCCTTCTCCCCTGGAATAATCAAGTTAGGCACTGGGGCTGGGGAAACAAGGGGCTTGGGCATGGAGAAATAAATATCAAAATAACTTTTTTTCTTTTTAAAAAACATTCATCTATTTTTGAAAGAGAGAGAGAATGCATGCATGAGAGGGAGAGGGGCAGAGAGAGAGGGGGACAGAGGATCCAAAATGGGCTCTGTGGTGACAGCAGAAAGCCTGATGCGGGGCTCAAACTCACGAACTGTGAGATCATGACCTGAGTCCAAGTCAGATGCTTAACTGACTGAGATGCTCAGGCACCCCTCAAAATAACTTTTATTTTTACTGAGATCTCATTCAGTCTGCAAATAATTCTGATCCAAAGTGGAAAATTGTCACAGTTTCAAAAATATGGTTTGGGAATCATGGTCAAAAAAGTCCCTGATAAAAGGACCACACATGAAAAATCACTAATTAAACATCCTCCCTCTCTCTCTCTCTCTCTCTCTCTCTCTGTCACACACACACACACACACACACACACACACACACAGAGTTATTCTTACAATACATTGCAACCTAGGAAATGGCTTCTCCATTGAAGAAATCTAATGATTTTTCTCAAAAGAAATATACTAGAATACATGGGCCATGCTGAAGGAATAAAGATATCCTAAATTAAGCACAGTGTGGTCATGAATTCAATTCTACCTGCCAGGGTCACTGGCTATAAACAGACAACTAGTATTCTTTATTTTGCTACATAAACAGTGGCTTTTCATTGGATTTCCTGCTGCTAGTCTCTGAAAACCATTGCCTAGGCCACCAGCAGGGCTGCTAATTGAAGAGCTGAGCAGGTTTTTCCCCAAAAGTCAGGATGACATGGTGAAACTGGGCACATTGCCTCTGCTCCCCAAGCATCCTTTTGGAAAGCATGCTCTTCTAAACAGAAATGAAACTTGCAAGGCGCAGCAGACAGAAGGCTGAAGGTCAAGTGATAAATTCCAAGTGTTAAGACATGCTTTACTAACTAATCTTCTATGTTCCACCATGTCTCTGTGTATGTGAGGCAAAGCTGCTGGAGTGAAGAACAGAGATTCACAGGCTCAGGAAAAGCTAAAGAATTTGGGCCAGAACTGGAGGAAGGATGCTCTCTGACTAGGACCTACTTACTACTTGGTGAACACTTGCAATGTGCCAATTGGATTGATAAATGATAAATAGATGGTACCAGATAGACATGTAATATTTAATTTCACAAAGTAATATATATTTATATATATGCATATATGTACATATTTGTGTGTGTGTGTGTGTGTGTGTGTGTATACTTATGAGAAAATCAGACTTCAGGAAAGTTGACTAAGTATATTGGTTTGTCCCCACATCAGAACTTGAGAAAAGATTTGAGTGTAGTTACTTTATTTTAAGGTGATCCCAGTAAACAGGAGTAAGGGAGTGTAATATGAGGAAGGGAGAAAGAGCCAACATTGTTATTGAGCTAGTTCCTGCTGTGCAATGGGGCTCAATCCCACTAGAGAGTCTTTGAAGAACTGTGTAGGAATGTGCCTCAGAATTGTCCCTTCAAAGAATAAGAGGCTGGGCATTAATCCCTTGAACTTCTGGAATGTTCCACATTTAAGCTGAAAGAGGTCCCCTAGCTTTGGAGGAGACCTTTGAGGCAGGAAAGCTGATAGGCTGATTCAGCTGGCCTTTGAGAGAAATGTGTTCTGTATGTGTGTGGATCTGTATGTATGGCCATAATTACAGCTGAAATCAAAGCTGAGTGGAAATGATGCCAGTCACAAAAACCTGTTAGAGTTTCCAACCCGCCTGACTTCAAGACCCATGATCTTCGCACTCTATCATGGTATTTTTCTAGGACTGGGCATCAGCAGTGTCAGGACACCTTGTCTGTTCTAGGTATTCATCCTGTAGCCCTTTCCTACAGTTCTTACTCTTAGGTAGAAGTCAAGCCTTAGTTGAAGACAATACAACATTTTCCCCATGCCAGGAGTTCTTACGGTTTGAGAGAGGATGCTAGAACAGCTCTTTTGAGGTATGCTAAATACACAGGTAATGAACTCTCCATCAATAAGATGTTCCATAAGCCCAGGATGAATGACATAAAGTCATAATGTGAATGTCTGCACCAGATGATGAATTAGATGTTAAAGGAAATTTCAGGATTAAATTCCAGTTCCAGGATTCTATTCCACTTTTTCATGGGGAGATTCATACCTATGCTTATATGTGCACATATGAATCATGTAAAATCATACTTATAAGGGAGCAAATTACAGTGTTTCACTTTTTTTTTTTTTTTTATCCAACAATATACCTTATGGATTGTTTTAGTCAGTTTGGGCTGCTATAACAAAATGACATGGACTGGCAAGCTTAAAAAACAAATATTTATTTCTCACAGTTCTGGAGGTTGGGAAGTCCAAGAGCAAAGTGCCAGCAGATTTGGTGTCTAGTGAGAACCCACTTCCTGGTTTGAATATGGCTGTCTTCTCATTGTATCTTCACATGGCAGAGTGCAGAGAGAGAGGAAGCAAACTCTCTTCTGTCTTTTCTTATCAGGGCATTAATCTCATCATGTGGGCTCCATCCTCATGACCTAATTACCTCCCAAAGGATCCACTTCCAAATACTATCACATTGGGGATTAGGCTCAATATATGAATTCAAGGGGGGGTGGGGTGGGCACATTCAGTCCATAACACAGCTTAATCACTCTATATCAGCTTGTATCTATCTTAATATTTGGATATTGGCTCACTGTATAAGTAGTGGATGACTTATTTAACTAGGTCCTTCTTACATTTACATGGTTTCCAGTGTTTTGCTTCAGTGAACATCTTTACACATATATCATTTGTGAGGTATATCTTAGGATAAATTCCTAGTAATTTCTGGGAAAATTGGTATATGCATTTAAATTGATGGATATTGCCAAAATTATCCTCCAAATGGTGTCATACCAATTGATAATCATGTAAATATATGGCAGTGTGATATGAGGAAGGAAATATGTCACCAAAAATATGTCTCATCAATCTTTTGAACTCTAGGGAGACTTCTTTTTATTCTGATTATTTTTTACTGAGTGAAAAATGTTAGGAATTGGCATGAAATCATTGCTAGTCTTGGCACTGAAAATCACACATATGACCTTCATTTAGTGTCTGAACACTATTTCAGTTGTCTCTATATCCACCATCGTACCAGTTCTCTTTCAGTGTGTAACAAACCACTCCTTAGTGGCTGGAAACAATAACTATTTATTTAACCCACAGTTCTGCAGGCTGACCATTTAAATATGGGCTCAACTGTTTGTTTCTTTTATCCTGGATGAGCTCACTCATGTAGGTCATGCTAGGTCAGCTCATCTCTGCTCCACATTGTCTCTCATCTTCCTGGAGCCTAGTTCGAGCTTGTTCGCATGGAAGCTAGCAGGATTTTTAAAGTGAGAGTGGAAACATGCAAGATGTCTTGAGGCTTAGCCTTAGAACTGGAACAATGTCTCTTCCATCACATTCTCTTGGTAAAAGCAAATCCCAAGGCCAGCCCAGACTTTTCCCATTGACCTTTTTTGATGGAAGAAGCTACAAATTCTTAACTCTAGAATGAAGCCATGCATGATTATCTTGGGAACTTCTTTTGTTTTATAAATGAAGAAATGAGATTCACAGTGGATAGGTGACGTTTTCAAGGTCACACAGCTTTTAGAGGATATACCCCATTACCTGTAGTGGGTGAATACAAGTAGACAACACAGTAAAGGAATAAAATCAGTGAGTCAATCCAATGAGGAGGGCAAGATGAGTTATTGGTGCTGAGAATAATGAAAATTTCTGTTTTGTTTCCTTGCCCAGGGAAAGTCATGAAAAACTGCCCAGTCCATACTTCAAGCCACATTACTGCAGCTTTCCCTCAATGAGCCTATTCTTTATTAAGAATTAAATGATTTATAGCACAAAACCTGTAATTATAGGCATATTTTAAAGACCTCTTCAAGACAAATGGGGCAGGTATTGAAATTCTCTGATATGAGCCAATTTGGGTTTTTCAAAACAGAAAAAGGACACAAGGGATAGCAATTTTCAGTAAAGTTGTCATTTTTCATTAATATACCAAGAAGAATGTGGCAGTTCACTGCATGTAATTCATCTTTGTTCTTTTGTATACATTTTGATGAGCTTTCTTAAATTCCCTTGGTAAATAGCAGATATTATGGGATCTTTATTAAAACTTGGGAGCAGCTAAGCATAAAATTAAATATGACTAGTTTCCAACAAGCCCAACATTACCATTAATAGAAATGTTTCACCAACTCAGGTTGCACTTGTAGATTTTGCTGAGTTATATTTTTATACTTTACAGTTCTGATTTGAGATTAAGAAAAACAAGCTACCCCCATTAGACAGAGTACATAATTATAACAAGAAACAACAAAAATCTTTTATATTAACTATTCTGCAGAAACTACAGCCTTCAGCCACTTTTGCATCTAACCTCAGTGTTGAAAAGGTGTGCGTGCCCAGTGTACTATACATGTTTTGCCTTTTTTTTTTAATTTAAAATTGTATCTGACACCTGAATTCTCATGGTAAAACTTAATACAACGTACAAGTAAGAATAAATATTCAAAGTGACCTTCACCCCTACATTTCCAGCCCCATGCACTTCAAATACAACTCACCTCCTAAAAGGTAACCATGATTTGCAATTTATTTTTTTATTTTTTTATTTTTTTGTTTTTTTATTTATTTATTATCAATTTATCAATTTATCAATTTATCAATTGATATCAACTATAAATTTATCAATTTATATCAATTTAGTATATAACTTTCTAGATATTTTTCTATCTATGCCTTCACATTTGTAACATAAACATGCTTTTTTGTTTTACATAACAACACTCTTCTTGAAACTTTTGTACTTAAATTCACTTTTTCACATTTAATCATATGACATAGAGATCTTTTCATGCTATTATATATAATTGTACATTTCTTTTACTGCTACATAGTAGTTCATAACATGACAGGATCATAATTTGACCATTCTGCTATTGAGGACCCTATAGATAATTTCTGATCATTTTTTTACCACTATAAGTAGTGCTACAGTGAAAATTCATGTGCGTGTATGCACATGCACCAATGCTTGAGTGTTTCTGTAGTATAACTCCTTGAAATAGGATTGCCTGGTAGAGGCATTAGGCATGTTAACGTCAATAGATTTTTGTCAAATTGCATTCTGAAAAGGCTGTACAAATTCTGTTCTGAGTTCAGTGCAGACAAGATTGGGCTCAGAAAACCCTGGAGTCAGATAGGCAGATTCACATCCAGCCACCACCACTTTCTAGGTAGATTCTTTGTGCCTCAGGTTCTTCGTGCCTCCATTTACCCACTGCAAACATAAGACTTATGCACATCTTTAAAGGGTATTTGGGAGTTTTAAATCATAATGAATTGAAATGGAAGTTGTGGTCTAGGATGGGTACTCAGCTTTCCAAAAAACTAGTAATGTAGTTTTGAATAAAATATGCTCCAGAAAGCCAAACTTTATAGTAAGCAACTATAGTATACAACTATACTATATACTATATACTATATATATATATATATATATATATATATATATATATATATATACTGGATTTTGATGTAGTCTTTGGACCGCAGGGGATTTTGATGTAGTCTTTGGATGGCATTTTAAGAATCAACTCATTACTGGGTACGTCCCAATTACGCTGATGAACCATTCTTGCTGAAAAGAATCCATTTCATATATTTAAATAGACAATTTCCCCTCCTTATTCCCAGCTGTTTGTCTTTATGCTTTACAGTAAGAGAGAGTAAGTCAGAAGCAGGGATTAGCATATCTGTATGTGTAATTTCTTAACCAGGCCTAGGAACCCCATAGACTTTGAGATATTTTTTGTTTTGAGACAGAGAAAATTTTATACCATAAGTTTATAATAATGATAATTGGTCTTGGAGAGAAATAGCCCTGCATCCAGCTGCTGAAAATGCCATATTTAATCAAATCTAAGATGCTAAGAAAGAAAAATGTTTGTCATTTGTAATTGTAAGATGTCTTCTATTGTAAATAGCATCCTAATTTCAGAGATGTTAAAATATGAGAAAATCTTGGTCTTAGAATTGATGAAATATAGAGATTTGTATGGGCTATTTTACATGCAAGGAGAGAAACACCAAATTATGCACAAGTATAAAAGATGATCACCAAACCATCTTCTGAAGGAAGGAGTCCAGTGGAGGCCCCTTGTTTGCCCAGCACCCAGGTAAGTCTGGGTATACACACTGGGGAGTAGGCAGAATTGCTATGCTTGATGGAAGATAGAGAAGTATAAAATTCTTGGAGGAATACCAGGAGATGGAAGAAAGGTGAGGATTCCGGGCACTGCAGGAAGAAGAACAAGAAGCTTTAAACACACAGACACATGCACATGGGTACATACACACACATGCCAGCACACGCATATTCATACATACACTCAGATATATACAGAGTCCCTTTGTAATATTCCTTAGGTGTGGGAAGTTCAATAAAAATCCCTCTCTCCTTCCCCTTGCCAGATCTTCAATAAAGTTAGCTTTGCTCATTTATACTCTTCAGGTGAGTGGGTTCTTTCAGGATATTTAGATTTTGTTTCCATCTTGGTGGTAAGCAAAGACAAAGAAATTGCTGTCAGCTAGTTATCAGCATTGGGTTTTAACTTAATTCATAGGTGAGGAAACTTCACCAGAAGAGCTAAGTGGCTTGTCTGACATCATTTAATGTATCTGAATCCCTGTTAGACAGAGTACGGCACCCCTTGAATCCCTTCTGCTTCCAGATGTTGTCCTCCTTCCAAATTTAGGAAGTTGACCCTTCTGTAGGCTATATCTAATGTTTTGTTCATTAAAAGTGACTGTTCATTAAAAGTGGGGCAGAAACTTCTGGACTCCAAGAGACCCAGGACATTCAGTAAGTTATTCTGCTGCTCTTTTTTTTTTTTTTTTTTTTTTTGTGCTCATACAATATTACATAATTTTTAGTCAGTCACAGTGGCTGCAGTCCTCTGAGATTTCTCTCTCTTTTCTCCCTATTGTCCATACAGGTATGTCCCCCCTGACCCTGGATTAAAGGTATGGGTAGTGATGGAAACAGAGTTTTGCTCACAACTGAGTATCGTGTGTGAAGAAGGAGCAGCATTTTGAGCACTCTTCTGAACCTCCCTATACTAGAGGACAAATGACTAGCCCTAGTGAGAGTCAAGTATCAGTCCAGGCATGACTTCTCTGTGAATGGACATAGCACAGTAACTTAGGCTGCAACTCCTGGTGCTTGGGTGCCCTCAGTTTAAGACTCCAACTGTCTTAATAGAGACCAGATCCATTGGTACTGATAATGTGGTTCTCAGCATTCATCCCAAAGGAGCCAAGCCATCAAGAAAACCTGTTCTACCTTTGCAAATTAGAAGGAATACTTAATAGTTCACATGAGGCAAATACAAAACCTGTAAACAGCTCTTTCAGGTTTAACAAGCTGAAGACTTAGCTGAATGTTTTCTGCAACTTGACTATTAGAAGTGACATCCACACAATAGAGTGTCACTCTTCTTAGCAGATCTTTTGTTTTCTCTGCTAATAAATGCAAGTGTCACATGGAATCCACTTTTTGTTTCATTTTCTGCAGCATAATGTAGAACTAAATCACCAGCACCCCAGTAGACTGCTAACATGCTCTCACAGGATGAATAGGGTCTCTGCAAAAGGATGCATTCCTCTGTGTACTGAATCCATTTTCTCACTGGGAAAATGGTGGAAGGAATGAGAAGAGTCATTTATAGACAGTCACACTAGTAGGTCTGTGCTGTTTGTTTTGATCAACATTATTGAGGTATAATGTACATTCAAAGGATTAGATCCATTTTAAGTGTTCAGGTTGGTAACTGACAAATATATGCACCCACATAACCATGCAATCAAAACATAGGGCATTAGCATAACCCTAGAAATTTCCCTTCTACCTCTTTGCAGCTAATCCTCACAAGACAGCCCCAGAAAATCACTTATCTGTTTCTCTTGCTGTAAATTAGATTTCCCTTTTTTTATAGTTTCCTGTAAATGAAACCATGTCACACATATTCTTTTGTGTCTGTCTTTTTCCCTCAGCATAATGTCTGTAAAGTTTGTTCCTTTTTTTGCTAGCATTGCACGAATGTATCACAATTTGTTTATCTGTTCATTAGGTAATGGACATTTGGATTCTTTCCAGCTTGGATTATTATTATTAAAGCTGTTATGAGCTTTTGTGTACAACTGTTTGTGAGAAGTACGTTTTCATTTCTCTTGGGTAGTTATCTGAGTGGAATTGTTGGGTCACATTGTAAGAGCATTTTTAGCTTCACAAAATATTACCCACCTCATTTCCAGGATGCTTGCACTACTTTGTGGTTCTATATCAGTACTAACCCTTGGGATTTTCATTCTTTTTAACACCTCCTAGTGGGTGTGAAGAGGTATATCACAGTAGTTTTAATTTGCATTTCCTTGGAGACTAATGATATTGAACACATTTTCATGTGCTTTTTGGTCATTCTATATAGTATTAATTCAAATATTTTCTTTTTTTTTTTTTGAGTTGTATCTCATTATTGAATTGTAAGAGTTCCTTATATATTCTGGATGCAGCTACTTTGCCAAATACATTTTACATATATTTTAGCCCAATCTGTGACTTGCCTTTTAAAATTCCTAAGGCTTTTTTTTTGAAAAGCACAGATTTTTAATTTTGATTAAATCCAAAGGTTTTTAAAAAAAAATTGTGTAAAAGCATAGCATGCCTAAGAAATCTTACCCCAGGGTTGTGAAAACTTTCTCCTATGTTTTCTTATAGAATTTTCATAGTTGTAGCTCTCATGTGTAAGTCTGTGATCCATTTGGAAAACACTTTGGAGTTTCTTATAAATTCAAACATATATTTTCCACATAACCCAGCAATTCCACTCCTATTATTCAAGAGCAATAAAAATATACACCACAGAAAGACTTGAATACAAATATTCACAGTAGCTTTATTCATCAGAGCCAAAAGCTATCAACATGCCAAATGTCCAGCAGTAAGTGAATTGATAAATAAATTATTTGTTATATCCTCATGTATATATTCAGCAACAGAAAGGAACAAATTACTTGTAAATACAATACTGAAGAATCTCATAGTTGGACTTAGTGAAAGAAGCCAGACACAAAAGATTAAATACTATACTATTTCATTTATGTGAAATTCTAGAGAAGGTAAAAATAACCTATAGTGATAGAAACCAGATCTGTGGTGGAAGATAGGCAGTTAGGATTTGGGCAGAAGGAGATTAGGAAGAGGTATGAGGAAACTTTTGGGAAGATGGAAATGTTCCAAGTTTTATTTGGCATGGTGGCTATATTTGTCAAATCATTGACTTGTATATTTAAAATATGTGAATTTTATTACATAAAATTTTATCTCAATAACACTGACTTAAATTTGACACTTACGAAATTTTGTAATTGTATTAGTCAGGGTTCTCCAGAGAAACAGAACCAATAGGATATATACAGAGAGATGTATATATGAGATTTAATACAGGAATTGTCTCATTTGGTTATGGAGACTGACAAGTTCCATTATCTGCCATCTGCAAGCTGGAGAACAAGGAAAGCTCAAATCTGAAGTCTCAAGAATTGGGGAGCAGTTGGTATAAGTCCCAGTTTGAGTCTGAAACCTTAAGAACCATGTGCCCTGAAGTCCAAGGACAGGAGAAGATGAATATCTCAGCTCAGGCAGAGAGAGCAAACTCACCCTTCCTCTACCTTTTTGTTCAATTCAAGCCATCAGTGGATAAGATAATGCCAACCCACATTGAGAAGGGCCTTCTGCTTTACTAAGTTCACCAATTCAAAAGCTAATGTCTTCTGGAAACACCCTCAGAGAGGTACCCAAAAATAGTGTTTCACCAGCTACATGGACAACTCTTAGACCAGCCAAGTTAACACATAAAATTAACCATCACACCTGTTTATTTGGAAGAATGCTATTTAACACATCTTCCTTCTTAGCCCTCAAGCTCTATTAAAGCCAAGAACCATGTATATTTTGCTTACCACTGAAACTCCAATACAGTGACTAGCAAATGGAAGGTATTCAACAAAGATTTGTTAAAAGGAGGAAAGAGGAGGACCTTATCATCTTATTCAGGAGAAACAATACAAGTAGTTAAATAACTGAGTGCAGAGTTGAATTCAAGTAAAAGGGAATAGGAGATCTGGGACAAGAGAATAAATCTGTGTGTTCTAATGCAGTTGAAGAAGACATTTTGAAATAGGTGAGTTTGAAAAATTAATAGAATTTGGAAAATAGTAGTATAGGAGACATGGAATTCCTGGTGGAGAAAACATCATGAATAAAGACGTTGTGGTAAATGAGTGATAAATAAGAAGGGAGCAGAGCTTCATGAATTTTCATCTCTCTCCCAGAATTTGCAGAAGAGACTCATCCTGCTACCCTAGACCCACACCGCAAATCCAGACCACTATCCTTCTCTGTCAACCTGTGCTGTGCGACCCCCCAGGTTGCTGCTGTAACAGAACATCCCACCCATGCTGAGAGTAGGATGACTTTGAACCTTTGTGCTGATAGTATGTGAGGCGCTGGTGCTTAATGGAAGTCCCAGGCCTGGGGCATGCAGTAAATGGGCTTCAGAGGGAGCATCTCGGGTCTTCTCCTCACTACACACACCGGAGACAGCAAATTACAAGCTGAAAATTCATTACATTTGTGAAAAACCTGAATTTATTTAGACAAAAGCAGATGGAGAGGATGGATAATCTCGTTACATTTCAGCACACTACACTTTATTCAGAAGAAATGAAACATAACGCATTATGCGTTCCTTTCTTTCCATCTGCTTTCCCTTCCCTAAGTTCAGGTTTATTATTAATATAATGAATTCGTCTTGCCTCCCTCTCAATTCCATTAGCCCGTACTCCTAATTAAGTTTTGTTCACATTGTCCTTTTCAACAGCTCAGAAACTCTCTTTCAATGTAGCTATTTTCCCCAGACCTCAAATCATTTCTACAGATGAACTGCTGCTACCAGACATATGAAATGTCTTAATCAAATTATAATTTCTCTCAAATGTTAAGAAATTATCTAGGGCTTCTGTTTCCCAAAACAGATCTAACTGATTTGAAGGACAGATTCTTCAAAAGACTGGGACCAACTCTTGACTTGGGTTGACTACACTTGACCCAGGGAAGGGGAGAATGGAGTCATCTTCCTTGGATTTCCAGGGTTTTGACCTTGGTCAGCTATTAGCCAGAGCACTACTTTTCCCACTCTCCCCCAACCAATGCACTTTTTCCTCCAAATTTAATGGGTGCAGAAATTCTCTCAAGGAAAGTTCAAGCTTCAGGGACAGTAATGACAGATGAAAAGATTGTAAACCAGTGCTTAGAGGGACGTAGTGACTCAAAGACAAATCCCAGTTCTGCCCCACCTACTAGGGTGAACCTAGTCAAGTTAGTTTGTGGCTCCATTTTCTCAAGTGTCCAACAGGACTAATGATTCAAACCTACTTTCTAGAATTACTGGGAAGAGTAGATGTAAGAAAGTATGAAAAGCACTTATCACAGTGTCTGGTACATGAGTGCTAAATAAATATTAGTTGTCACAACTATGGCAGTCATTATGACCAGGTTACTATACAGGGAAAAGTTCAGGTCTCTGGCATTTGACCCCAACTTGTGCCTGCACACTCACTTCTGCACCCAAAGATTTAGAAAGTCAACCTATAACTAAAGTCACAGCCACTTACACCAAACATTAAAGAGACCAGCATTTCTCTCTTGGGTCAGTGCCACAGTCCATCCAACTGAGGAGGTCCCTCTGATAGGTTTACTGAGGGAGATTCAAGTATTATGATGATCCTCCTCCCAGAAGCCAAATCCCAGAGGAAGTTACTCTCTTCTACCTTATTTCAACCTCCCTCCAAAACTTTATGGTTTTGCTCAGAATCTCTATCTTGGGGCATTGTATTTCTCAGGCTGATAACACTAGGTTAGGCTGGTCTTTCATTTCTTTTTGTATCAAAGCTTCAAACACAGGTCCAGGAAGTCTTCTACTGGCATTGTGAAAATAGGCAAATAAGATCTGTTCACCTCTCTTTATGGAACTAGGATATGGATCACAGAGAAGCCATCCCTGCCTCTGGTCTTTCATTCCAATTGACTCCGGGAGCTCCATCACTGACCTCTGAAGTTGCAACAGCCCCAACATTGCAGCCTTGATTAATGAGCTTTCTTGGAACTCTTTAGTCACTACCTGTCTTGTGCCTCAAGCAAGACACCTCTCTGACCAGGTGCTGTTCTTCTTCAAAGCAGGGGCAGAGCAAGCTGCCCACTGACCTGTGAGGCCAGTCACCCCTGAAGTCAGGGAACAGGAGAGTCACTCTCAACTTTATTACACCATTGAAAGGTTCCAGAATGAACCCACATAAACCACTGCTTGCTGGACTGGTGAGTGAGTTTTTTATGACTCTGTTCTTGGGCTCCTAGGAGAGAGCACATTTTCCCAAACTTAAATCTTCTAAATTGGAGTCGCCACCTTTAAAGGGTGAGCTGACCCAATGTCCTTGGTGGTCAAGGAAACTTCTAAGTGCAGAGGAAAAATTAACACCTTCCTTTTCACTCACTGGATGAAAAAGGCCATGTGTAGGTCAGAACATTGGCTCAAATCAAATTGTTGAAGTTGTTTGAGTTTATTTTTAGAGATAGAAAAATTGCAAAATGTCAGTCCCTTCTACTTCCTCCCACTGCTGAGGTCTCTCACTCATCCATCAAGTAGCTGTGTGTTGGCCTCAGAAACCTCCAGGATGAGCCTGCCTTCACCCCCACCCCCACCCCCCACCCCCAGGAATTGTCTGGCCACATTTGCCCAGAAAAGCCATATGCCTGCAAAACCCTCAGCTCCAGAAGGCAGGGAGCACGGACTGACTAAGGCAGGACAAAACATCACAGTCACTTCCCACCATCACCTGTTCCTCTCTGCCCCCAGGATGTGCCCTCAGGCAGGCCAGCCCATTGCTCAGCACTGGGTGCTGTGGGAAGTAGAAAAAAGATGCAAGAATATCTCTGACCTGGAAGAAGTGCTGGCAGGTGAGGATCCAGGGCACAGTCCTATGGAAATGACTTGAAGCTGCAGAAAATGATACAGCATGAGATCTGGGTCTCTGGAGCCAGACTCCCTGGGTTTGGATCCTGTATGTGCATGAAAATTGTGTTACCTTGGGAAGTTGCTTCCCATCTAAAACCTCATGAGGTTCTTATAAGGACTAAAAATTAGAACATGTATAATGTTTGTTACACACTTGGCTAAAAGCTCTTATTGGAAAGCTTAATCATCTCACATCCTTCCTCCACCAGCTTCCTACCACAGAGGGAACAAGATCCAGTCATGCCTTACAAGTGCAGGCCCTGCACAATCTCACTCTGCTATCTCTCTAGCCTCATGTCCCCCACTCTCCTACTGTTCACTCAGCCCCAGGCACACTGACCTTCTTGTTGTTCCAATACAGAGACTTCCTCCCACCTCAGGGCCCTTGCTTGGCTGTTCTTCATCCAGATTGCTCTCACCACCCCAACCCATCCCCCATGTTCTCTTGGCTTATTCCTTAACTTCATTCAGCTAAGCCACCTCTTCCATGATCACTTTATCTAAAATAAAAAACATGCTGTCCCTGATGCTCTATCCCTTTACCCTCCTTTTACTTTTTTCATAGTACATCCCAACCTGAAATTATACTGTTTATTTATTTTGTACTATTCACTATAGTATCCTTAGAGTTGAGTCTGGAAGAGTATTTGACAAAAAGACTCTTGATGAGTGTTTGTTAATGAATGAGAAATAAATGATATGTAAGTACTCGATGAATGTTAGTTTCTTTTATTACTCCTGCAGCAGGTGCCTTGGCTATCCTGCTTCCCATTGCCCACTACATCTGGTTTCAGCCACAGGTAGTGGATGGTCTTATGGCAGCCCTGACTTGTCTCTTGCTGGCTCTCACCTCAAGCACTCACAGATTTTCATTCTCTCCCAGAGTCTTCTCCCATACTCTGGGATTTCACTAGATCAGAACACAATTGTCGCCCCTGGTATGAGATTAGTGCCCCAGGAGCAAAATACAACTAACAGAGGCAGTAGCCTTCACTGCTCCCTTCACCCCACATGTCAGGCAGACATCCCTGGAAGGTGTTCTGCAGGTTATTTGGGAGGTTCTGGTGGAATCCACCCCAGTGCACATAACAATGATCTCAGTCATACATTATCATACTGTCTTTTCCTTACCTCCTGTCTTGCTCTCCCTAGTGCCTTACATGTCATCCCTGGGATCACCTCCCAAATGAAGCACCCACTCCCAAGTACTTGCCTTAGGCTCTGCTTTGGGGAGAATACCTGACATGGAGTCTAAAAGTGGCTTCAAGTGGGACACACAGAACATGACCAGGCTGTGGTAGATAAGTGGAGAGGGCTTCCTGGAGGAAGTGAGCTCTCAATTTAATTTCAGAGAAGAGGAATATGAATTGTCAAATCAAAACAACAACAACACAAGTGAACAAACAAACAAAAGAACGCTTTTGGGCTGTAGAGATTAAACTCCCAAAGACTTAATACCAAAGAGCAGACCACGGACCACGAGGATTTTTCCTCTGGGAAGATAGTAACCATGGCTGCCAGTTTTCATGCTTTTCCATCTTCAGCCCTTCTTCATAGAGACAGAATTTATAAGAATGCTTTTGCCTTCCTAATGAAAATTTAGCCTTTCAAGTCTTATTAACTATAATGGGGAAAAAATACCTCAATCTCTTTTTTTCTGGAGGTAAGAGCAATGATATTAAATGATCCAATTTACCCATTTCTAATACCACTCTGGTCACTAATGAAGATGCATCTGCAGCATAATGTGTGGTTCACACACAGGGCATCACTGCTCAGAGAGCATATTCTATGGAATAAGGAAACCGTGGATGCAAATTAAATTTTTGTGAATCAAATGTTGCTTTTCTCTTGATTCACAGGATTGTTTAAGAATCATAGTTTCTAACAAGCAGGGCCTAAGTGGAGGGCTTCCCCCCCTACTCCACCTCTCCTCACTGCCAGGTGGCTGACGGCCCATAAAGGAAATGCGTGCACAAGGGGAGAGCACCTTTGTCAAGTTTGATACAGTAATCAAAGCAGTATGGTATTGGCATAAAAACAGACACACTGACCAATGGAAGAGAAGACAGAGACCATAAATAAACCTACACATATATAGTCAATTCATTTATGACAAAGGAGGCAAGAATATACAGTGGGAAAAGAACAGTGTCTTCAATAATTGTTGTTGGGAAACTGGGACTGCTAGCTACATGCAAAACAACAAATAGTGGCTCACTATCTTACACCATATATAAAAATTAACTCAAATGTATCAAAGATTTGTATATAATACCTAAACCCATAAAACACCTACAAAAAAAGTACAGGCAGTAAGCTCCTTGACATTGTTCTTAGTGGCATTTTTTTTTCTTTTTGGATCTGACTCCAAAAGATAAGAGAAACAAAAGCAAAAATAAATAAGTGGGACTACGTCAAGCTAAAAAGCTCCTGCACAGTGAAGAAAATCATTAATAAAACAAAAAGGCAGCCTACTAAGTGGAAGAAGATATTGTCAAATCATATATCTGACAAGGGGTTAATATCCAAAATATATTTTATTTTTTTATTTTTTTTATATTTTTTTTAATGTTTATTTATTTTTGAGACAGAGAGAGACACAGCATGAGCAGGGAAGGGGCAGAGAGAGAGGGAGACCCAGAATGTGAAGCAGGCTCCAGGCTCTGAGCTGTCAGCACAGAGCCCGACGTGGGGCTCAAACTCACGAACTGTGAGATCATGACCTGAGCCGAAGTCAGACGCTTAACCGACTGAGCCACCCAGGCGCCCCTCCAAAATATATTTTAAAAACTCATACAATTCAATGACAAAAAACCCCAGTAATCCTAGTTAAAAAATGGGCAGAGGGTCTGAATGGACATTTCTCCAAAGAAGACCTACAAATGGCCAACAGACACATGGAAAAATGCTCAACATTGCTAATCTTCAGGGAAATGTAAATCAAAAGCACAATAAGATATCACATTATACCCATAATAATGGATATTATCAAAATACAAGAAATAAGAAATGTTGGTGAGAATGTAGAGAAAAAGGAACTTTTGTGCACTGTGGTAGAAATGCAAACTTGTGTAGCTACTCTGGAAAACAGTATGGAGGTTGCTCAAAAAGTTAAAAATAGAACTACCCTATCATCCAGCAAGTTCACTACTGGATATCTATCTGAAGAACATAAAAACACTAGTTCAAACAGATATATGCACCTTTATGTTCATTGCAGCATTATTTATAATAGTCAAGATACAGAAAGAACCTCAGTGTCCATCTTTGGATGAATAAATATTTCTCGAACAACTATGCAATGCCAGGTACTGGTATATAATTGTCACCTTTGACTAGCATTCTGTAGTTGCCTCTTAATGTTACATGCCTTATCTCATGTAATCATCACAACAACCTTATTCCTATCCCCACTTTACAGATGAGGAAACAGATATAAAGAGGTTAAGTTCACAGGCAAAGTCACATAGCTACTAGCTGAGGAGATGAGATTCAGCCACGTAGACCCCAGAGCCACCTTTTTTGCCTAAACTCTAAACTCCCTCCCAAGGAGAGCAACTAAAATTCAAACCTGAGTAGTATGATTCCAAAACCTATGTTTTTGCTACTATGTCACCCGGTGACATAAGATTCACAAATGATATTATATACTTAGATGTGTTTATACTAAATATAGAGTTGTGGCTGCATTAGTAGATGCTCGGAACATAACTAAAATGGTAACCGTCATTTTCACAATTGAAGTCATCTGCCTGGTCTAAGGCCCATCACAAGTGAGAATTCTGACACCATGGTGTTTATGCCTCCTTGTTCCACACACCCTAGAGGCATGCTGGATAAAAATTAAGACAGAATTCTGGGAGAAAAGCCCAATACATATGAGTCAAGAGTATATACCAAAACTTTGACCTGCTGGGAGACACTGGCTTGCCAGAGGGAGTCCAGTATCATAAGAGCAAGGCATGAGATATGAGGCAGCTTCTCAAACTCAGGCTGTATGCACTTGTCCCTGCCTCAGACGAATCTTGCTCCCATGAGACGTCCAGCTGCCTTTGTGGTTCTGGCTTTAGTGGGAGCTCTGCATATAGTCCTCTTAAAATTAGCATCTATATAACAAACCCCAAATGAGTATCATTTCAAATGCTAATATGTGAGGTGAACAAAATAAAGGAGATGAAAAAATTCATCTGTATATATTTATTTGTAATGATACATGATGTCTGGTGTTTCAGGGAAGCCATTTTCTAAAAGGAAAGCTACCCATTATAACGTGAGTTGTCGGACAGCTGACTCAAAAGCTGAAGAGGCATGGGATTTTTCTGCATATTAAATGCACAATCAAAGAGCCATCTGCCCCAGATGATAGTGATGGAAATTGACAGACAATTCCATTAAGTATAATCTTCAAATTGAGACTTTCAGGAACAGCATGCAAGAAAAGGGTATGTTAAAGATTTATTATGCTTATAAACTATTTTTGTATAATTATTCAAAACAGACTGAGAGTAAATTATTTCATGAAATGTACTTGAAATGAGTGTGTACATTTAGGCCTTTAAAGTGTATGCATTTTTTAAAGAGCTCTTAACATCCTGCTATTTTATTTGGCATGCAGTTTTTGTTTTTAAACATCAGTTAAGTATGTCTTTGTTTAGAGATATTTTCAAACATTTTTATAGGAAATGGAAAACAAAATATGGCTGCTAATTTGGTAAAATTACATCTGGAAGGACAATGAACTCTGGGTGTGTGCTCTACCTATTTTATAAATGGTGCTATATCAAACAGTGGAGGCAGTCCGTATATTTTAAATATGATGGGAAATAAGTAAGACAGGAACTAGTATCTTTATATATTATTTATAATGCCCTAATCTCATGCTTTCAGGAACTTCTAGTCACATTCCTGTGCCATAATTCAAGCTACACTTCATTCACTTTCATATCTTCTTCTCCAGTGATCTTTCTCATCCCTTTGTGTCTCCAGGCAGATTCTGACACTTCTCATTACTTCATCCATTCCATCACTTTGTTTGATCTTGTAGGACTTGAGGGTACTGAAGCCTATTTCTCCTTCTTCTGAAGAGCTAGCTCTGAAATATTTGGATTTGATATATACAATTATACTCTTGAATCTGGTCCATTGTGTGCCTTCTGAGAGCACGTCCCTTTTCATGGAGGGAAGACCAGTGCCAAGGAAAGAGAAGTGCTGTGTGCTGTTCCTGTTCTATGGCCAAGCAATCCTTAAGAGTCTCTTATACCCTTCCTGTCTCCAGCTCTTGCATTCTCGAGGAAAGGAGACATAGTTCTCATGAATCTATCTTCTGGCAAACCTTTTGGAGGCTTACCACTAGCTATTAAAATAAATTCTCTTAGAATCAAATATCAGCTTAACTAAGAGAGAATGAAGAGGAAATGTGAATTAGGAGTTGTTGTACCACCAGAGTCAGCCACGAAGAGTGAGCCAGATTATTAATATTTTTTGTTTAATATTTAACAAACCAAGGTTCTCCACTTGCCAAAACTACTCCCTGGTTATAAATCTGGCCCAGATGGAATGAGAGGTTTCTTTTCCCTACTGCAGAATCTGATTTTTATTGTTCTCTTTGCAGTCCTATAAATTGTCCTATGCTCTAAATTTACTCTCTTCTCCATCCCAGTATACCAAACTCAACCTGTCCTTCACTTTGTCCTTGAGTTAAATAAATACCCAGTCATTGAAATAGTTAGGAGCATTTCCTACAGAGCCAGCAAGTCCTTTGCTGTTTTTTCCTCCTCTGTCTCATGGTGACTTCAGACACAAGGAAAGAATAGGAGCTTGTGACCAAATCAGAAGGTTAGAGCTGATAGAATCTTTGTAGATGTCAGCTGGGAAAACTGAAGCCCAGAGGGGAAGTGACTGAGCCAGGGTCACATGGCCAGCATGACCTGGGGCATATCTGCCAATATGGATGCATTAACTCTGGGATCTGGCTACCAGAGATCTAAGCCTGGTTCTACCGCTTGCTAGCTTAGTGTCTTCTTGGAGTCTCAGTTTCCCTACCCATAACTTAGGGATAATAACTGATACGTACCTGCTATGAGAGTTCTGTGGTATAATATAGGAATATAGGAAGAATCCAATCACAGTCCATGATTATTATTAAATGTAGAGTGACTATCCATTTCATTTAAAAAAAAAACTCTTTACCCAAATGTTGAACTCAATTTTCCTTTTTACCACCGTGGGATTTAGCATACCCACTTACTATTCTGCCTATAAAATTTGAGAATAATTGCTAAAGCAGCAATCTGCCATTCCTTCTGCCCCAGGTATTCCCAAATACATTAAATAATGTTCTCTCTTGCCCTTGGCAACTTGACAAACATGCAAAAAAATATGGGATACAGTCAAGGAAGAAAGGGAAAGGGAAATGAACTTCATAGGAGGGCAGTAGACAGAATGGGGAGGGAAGGAAAAAGAGAGCTCTACAGGAGCAGACAGAATTCCTTTCTGCCTAGAACTTAAGAAATCATCTAATCCATCCACTCACAATACATTTGGGGAAACTGAGGCACAGAAAGGGGATGCATCTCGCTGGGGCAAAGGTAGAATATAAACTCAGGATGCAGTTTTCCAAATGCTCTTCCCTCTGCCTACAATGCTTCTCATTCTGCACCACTGTCCCCATACCACCCTCTTGCCTAGTCAATGCCTATAAATTTTAAAATCTCAGCTCAAACATCCCTTCTTCTGGCAAGTGTTCTCTGACTTTCCCCCACCGCTTGATCCAGGCCCCGCTATGCACTCTCATAGCACCTGCCAACATGTTTCTTCCCCACGTCCCTATTCTCAACCCACCACACAGGACTGGTAATCTGCACCCCATAAACACATGAGTCAATTAGGGAGCAGGAAACACAGAGCATGTGCTCCACGTAGGATGCTTTTTACTACATCAGAGAAACATCTCCATATAATTCATTCATAAAGCAACAGACAGAAATAGTTTCCATTGATGCATCTTTCAATAGCAAGGTTCACATAGGATTCATTAAAGGACAGTGTTAATTGTGATGTTCCCTCCTGAGAGTCAATGTGACTCTTTCTCTACCCAGTTCCTTCTTTCAAGGCAAGCAGTGCTAAAGAGAACAAGAACTAATAAGCAAATCCATCAATTGTTCTAGAGTTTTATTTTTTTTTCTAACACTTGCTCTTATCACCCCAGACATACTTTATGTGGAACAAATTGATTAAAACATAAAAAGAGGATTCACTTCCTCTTAGGCTCTGTGGTATGTAGTTATTGGGATGTAAAAAGATCCAAGTGGCTTAACTAAATCCAAAAAAATCCATCTCCTACTGTCTTATCTTCAGCTGTAAAGTTTAAGCTCCTTGCTGAGAAGAGCAGAGGAAGAGAACTGACATTTATTGAGTTTCTACTACATGCTAAGCACTGGGTAAGACCATGTTCATCATGATTATTCAGCTTGAATATTGCTCAACAAATATTTCAATATAGGCACTGTCATAGGGACTGGGGAGTCAGCAATGAAAAAACTAAAGTCCCTGCCACCGCTGAATTTCCAGTCCAGTAAGGGGAGACAGTAAGCCAAGGAAAACATGATATCATGTCAGATAGGAATGATTTCTATGTAGAGAATTGAAGCAGGTTGAAGACACAAGAGTGATGGGAGACATTTTGAGTTGAGGGTGTCAGGAAGGGCTTTCTGAGAAGGAAGCCCTGAAACAGTGGCCTGAATGATGTGAGCAAAAAGTCTCATGACTATTGGGAGGAAGAGCATTCTAGTCAGAGGAAGCAGCCAACACAGAGAGGTCCTGAAGTGAGACTATGTTTGAGTGCTGGAGAAACAGGGAGCAGGGCAATGTATGCCCAAGAAGCAAGACAATAAAGATTTAGAGACGTGGACAAGGGCCAAATCACGTTGCCATGTTAAGAACTCTGGACTCTATTCCAAACTTCACAACAGTCTTTGGAGGGTTTTGAGTGAGGGCATGCCATGATCTGATTTACTTTTTACATGGTTGTGTGTCATTTAATCTTTGAAATAACCTTAAGAGAGAAGTAGCATTAACATCACTTTATAGAGGTAGGATTGCGGGTTGGGGAGATTAAATATCTTACCCAAGTTGGTACTGCTTGTTAATGGTAGATTTTCGACTCCAACTCACAGTCCTCAGCTTAAGGTTTTTCACACCTTCCCATATAATCCGAGGACAGGACCTGTGTCCTGAAGGATTTCGAAACATGGTCACAGCACCCAGCACAAAGCCACTGCCTGGTGGGTATTTCCTAAATGAATGCAGAAGACTCAGACTATCAAATTCCTGAGAAAGCTGGGTGTTTGGGTCATTGAAGGGGTAGATAGGGAGAATAAAGGGATTTTTATGATCAAAAAAGAGAATGAAAAACATTAAGATGTGCTTATCTGTTCTCTGTTTCAGGCAATACCGTTCCATGGAAGAACATGATTTTTTTTCAGGGCTTCAGTGTTTACTTCATTTGATATTTAAATTTCTGTCTTCTACATACAGTTCTGTGTATACACACACACACACACACACACACACACCAGCTTTAAACAGACAATTGCTTGCTGTTCAATCCAAAGGTCTACTGGAAATGACATCATTAAGATTTGAGTTTGCTCCTGATGGCTATTCACACACATCTATCATGTCTAAATGAGTAAACCATGACTGGATGGTGTGCCCTCCTTTTTCCATCTAACCCACCATAGAGTGGCTCCTTTTCCATCCTTTTCCCAGGGTAACTGAAAGAGAAAAGACCATTTTCAGGTGAGTACACATTATACATCCCACCTCTGACTCAAACCCACCCTGAATACCCCAAGGCTAGTCCCTCATAGTTGTCCCTGCAATAAAGATGAAGAAAAATAACTCCTGGGGTTAGGAACTGTCCTTGGTGCAATGCTAGTGAGCTAGGCTGGCTGCCCTTGCTCCCAGGAGACCATGGGCTTGTCTGGGGCAGGAGGCAAAACACATTCTCACACAAACATTAAATGGAAATGTGGAAAGACACTGAAGGAAACAAACCAGAAATTCTTAGAGCTTCCAGCAGGGCCCTCACCGAATCTGGAGTGAAGGCATGGAGTGTTCTCTGATGAATGGCTTACAGAGCACAGGAGGGCATTAAGAAGATGAAGAGAAAAAGAAGGAACAATCCAGGCTGGGGGCTTTCTTGGAGCTCTGAAAAGGGCAGCATCAAGGGATGTGGGAGGAAGTGAAGAGGGCTATTGTGACTGGGTACAGAGACAGCACAGGAAGACTTCCAAAAGGAGGCAGGGACTTTCAGGGTCTGATCTCAGCATTGCCTTGCCCAGACTGAGTGTTGACACAGGCTCCAGGTAAGACAGCACAATAAACAAGCAAAAACAGGTTCGGGGAAATCCCAAAATCTCCTGGGGCATCTAGACACAGTGGTTCTCCAATCCCGTAAGGAGACAGGGGGTGGAGAAGAATTTGCAAAGAAAGCCATTAATAGCACTTCCCCAGGGGGAGGAACTCCAGGTGAGGCTCCCAGGAAACCTGGCCATGAATAGTCCTTTACATCCCAGGGCTCCTGGATGAAATGAGAAGCAGTCATTAGCACAGCAAGCAACCCTCATCCTTCCTTCTCCATAATAACACTGTCACCAGAGAACGGAAAATTACCCTGACGTCTCTATATCTCTAAATTGCACTTTGGAGACAGACTGCGTAAGGCAAACAGACCCCGAGTGAAAACCTCCTGGCTAGACTTCCAAGCCAAGGACTAATAAATAACCCTGAAATATACAATCTGACTGCAGCTTTGCTCTGTAGCTCGTGGCTTCTGCCCTAGGGAGGACTATGAATTGTGGGGCCTGACAGAAGAGTCAGAAATGTGGTGTCTGCCTGGTGGGTGGAGGACCTGCAAATTAACCCCAAGGTGGTGCCTTCAGAACAAATTGGCCCGTTTAGGCAAAGACTAACCTCTACTAGAGGAGCAGGCATGGAGGCAAGTCCTCCTGGGCATGAAAGGATCAACTCCAGACCACAAAGTGCAGGATGAGACATCCTGCCTGAATGAGGGAGCTCTGTGAATCACAGAATGGAAGATTTTTAGCAGTGATTGAAAATGCTCATTAAGGGAGAGCCTGTGCAGCATTAAGTGAGCCCAATTGAAAGGTGTGAAATTTTCATAGTCTGTGTTTTTCTTTCTCAGTCAAAAACACTCTCAATTTGCCAAAGCACTTTTGCAATCATTTGTAAATTGGTCTGCCAGGGTCTCCGTGAGAATGTTAAATGACAAGAAAAGAATCAATATCTCATCGCTGACTTGAGAGTAGGCATCTGTGTAAAAAACAAGATGCAAAGCACCATAGAAGGATACAAAGATGTCAGTCTTCTGGGATGAAAAATAGTTAAGCAAAAGGTGCCAAATGCCAAGCGAGAAAGAAGGATCTAAATAACTAATGCAAGTAAACCCAGCATAAGGCACCTATAAATGTTGAGGCTTTTTTTTTTAATTTGATTTTGTCAGGCATTACTGAGAAGAATTACATCAAATAAGGATATCAAGAATAAATTGACTCACTGCAAAAAATTGTGATGTAAATTATAGAGAAAACACATGAACAACTTTGGAAACAGGAAATTTACAGAGAGTTAGGACAAAATCTGTTTCCTGGAAGAGGCACTGCTTTTGGGGTAGGGGCTGCTATTTGGGAGTCAACAACTGTTAACATTTGTTGGGTGTTAAGTACAACCCTTGTGGGTTTTTTGTGAACATTCAACAAACCCTATGAAATATGCAGATTATTATCCCTGTTCTATCAATGAAGAAACTGTGGCACAGACAGGCTAACTATCTTATCCAAGGTCACACAGCAAATCAGGCCTGGGATTCTAGTCTCAGTCCCAGACTTGTTGCTATTCAAATCTACTTTTCATAATTTCCTAACCATTTGGCTCAGAAGAAAGGGAATATTGGAGGGGCTAGCCGATATTCCCACAAGAACAAGAAAGGAATAGTTAGATAGCTTTACCCAAGCAAACTGTTTTCTGAGGGGAAAAATGAAATGCCATTGTGAAGAGAAAAGACTGGCATTGTTTCAGGCATGGACATCACTGAGGCTTTTTCCTTCCCCTCCATGCCAGTGTAGAGGCTTCAAGATTCTGGCTGGAACTTCAAAGATAATCCTTTGTTTTCTCTAAATGCAGTTATATTTAGCAAAATAAATATAAATTGGAAAGCAAGAGAGAGAAGTATTACTTATACATGTTCTTCTCAAGCTCCTTTAGGAAAAGGAAATTCAGCATAGTAATCATTTGAAATATTTTTAAATAATTGCACAATAACAAGGCAAGAAGCCAGAACATCCTCTTCTTTTTCAAGATACTATGACTCCTTCTGCATTTCTACTTCTTGGGGTAACAAACCATTGTCTCTTTTTATTTCTTTTCTATTTTAGAAAAGCTGTACAAATGCCTCTCAAGTTCATGTCATACTCTTCTAGCAAATTATCGGTGTCTCCTGAAATATTTCCTCAAACACTGTGAAGGCTGGTAATCATATTCTTCAAAAATAAACAGAACTTTTTTCTTTCTTTTTGGTTAATGGTTTTATAGCACTAGTGTCTTCTTTTTCCTCCAAACAAATTATGAATAAACTTCTCCATGACCATTTTCACATTTTATATTAGAGGGAAGGTCTGGAGTGATTATTGACACAATTCAAGCCAACAGCCTCTACCAGTAGATGCCAATGACTCTGTTTTTCTATGTAGTTAGCAGCCACATTGCTTTTTTTTAATGGCTCTTTTGTTATGCAGACCTGCTTGGCAGTAAAGAAGGGCATTAAGTCAATTAATTGTGTTTGGATGCTGTGGGTCTTGTATTTGGTGAGCCAGCAGAGGATTATAAACTTGGCTGGGAGAAAAGGGTATCAGAGAGGGGGAAAGATTAGGTGGTTTTCTGGGGAAGGTACTGAAAGACAGCCCACTGCCCAAGTGACCCAGGTGTGAATTGAATAGTGATGGGGAGAAGACAGGCCTGCCAAAAAGAGCAGCCCTGGCTCCATGGGGATTTTCCTTTCCAGCCAGCAACTAACTCAGTGCCTCCTTCAGGAGATCATGGGACACTCTCTTTTCTGGGTCTATCTTTCTCTTTTGTTTCCTTAGCCATTCAGAAAACCTTCTCCTTCACTCCCTCCTCTCCTTTTCTCCTCTTCTCACCTCCTCTGTCTCTGTCTTCTTCTCTCTTACCTTTCTTTTATCACTAATGTTTTATAGGATATACTCCAATTGCCTGGCATTCCCCCCCCTCCCCTAGGATTTAATGTGCAATCTTTTGTTCTTCCAAACTGTTTTTGTTTCCAAGAGACAAAATACCTACCTTGTGTCATGTTCTCTTGTGTGTGACTAATGATAACAGAACAGTTATGAGCTGTATATATTTGTATTCTTGGAAAGCTTAAATTAGTACCATTTTTAATATAACAACTATATTAGCATAAATTGCTTCTAAAACAAAACATTTGAAAGCAAGTTAAATGGCTTAAATTATAGATGTCCAATGACTACTAAACCATTATAAAATAAAGATTTGTAAGTCTCAGTCCAAACTGTGGCACTATTTCTATTACCTAAATGTTTACAAGATGACTTCTTCTGCCTTCTAAGAACTAAAGAATATCTGAGTGGGAAGAAACAACAAATGTCATCAAGGCCAATCAGTGCACCTGTTCTCATTTCTGATATTTATTTTCTGTGTTTTCTCTCTTGATATTTTTGATATAGCAATTAATATTAGTCATAAGATAAAAGGCTTTTTTTAAAGCTATAGATTATTGACATAATTGAACTAACTTTTAATAAACGTTTACCTGGTGAATGAATGAATGGACGAGGTAGTTGGGTAGATGAATGGTGGCGGACAGATGGATGTATGGTGAGTAGATGGCTGGCTGGCTAGCTAGTAGATAGATAAAGGAGGATGGATAGGGGGATAGATAGATGGATGATGGATATAAGCAGACTCTTCTAGTCAAATCAGATCAATTGAGGAACACTACCATTAGGTTTGTTCGTTGTTCATCAAATGAGTCCCTGCTTTCTGCAAGACAAAAAGATGGTGGGTGTTTTGACACAATATGTAGGAGATATAGTCTAAGCCCTTAAAAAAGCTGCACTTGAATTCAGAAATAAGACAATATATAAGTTACAATACAATTTTAATTAAATGCAAAATTAGGTGGTATAAATTGTTCAGAGAAAACTTAGGTGGAAAAAGCAAAAAAGAATTACAAGTAAAGAATGAAGTATTCAGGGGAAGCCTTATAGAAGAGACCTAATCTGAGCAAGAGTTTAAAGGACAGATTAGGTTTGGACAAGTGGGAAGGAAAGGCCATTTCTAGGAAGTAACAAATGAAATTTGGTGGCACCAAGTCATTTCTCTTCTACCGATAGTTTTCCTGTTTAAACAGGAAAAGCCCTTAAGGGCTTTCAGCAGGAGGCATTATAACCTTGTCTTTTCTTTAATTGTACACTCAGTCCCTAGCACAGTATATTGCACACATTAGGATCTCAGCTGATATGGAGTGAATGAATGATGAAGAGATGAATGAAGAACTATACCCAAAGTCCCCATCCAGGATATGATCCCTTGTAGGGATTCTTGACATAAAACGAAGTTCAGCTATACCCTAGCTAGCATGGATTATATTTGATTAGACTCTTCCTGCAAAGAAGAGCCCTGAAAGCAAGTTTACAATATGGATTGACAATAGATAGATTAAATAAAATTTGTTCTCAGTAATAATGGAAAAAAATATTTTGTTTTACATTTTTCCAAGAGGAAACTTTTCATATTTTAGATGAATAGAAAAAGGCCAAAGGGAAAAATAGAGCCATGCTTTGACACAATCTTAATTAAATAGCCTCACTCCCAGCTTCTTAGAAAAATCAAATCTAGTAATATTTTCCTCACGGATTGTTCTTCAAGAGGATAATAACAAATCACTCCACTGGCTTTAGCCTTGCAACTGGCAATGTGCAGTAATTTAATTAGCTGATGTGCTGTATCAGCAATTTAGAGACTGCAATTGACTACTCAGACCTAAACAGGAAGCTTGACAGGGAAGTGGTAGGAAGTAATGTGGGGAATTTGTTAAAGACTTCAAGTGTTCTTAAGCAGTTGAACCTTGGATTCCTTAAAGTTTATCTCTTCTTGAAGTCCCTTTGAGAACCTTTAACTCCAAGACTGGAGAGAAAATTGAAAAAAGGAAAGAATATTATAGTCTCCAAGAAGATCCTGGCTGCCTCAGGTTCTTGGTATTGACCATACCTTCTGTTTAGAAGGTTCTTCCCACAGCAGCCGGACTTCCCTCACTTCTTCACTTCCCTCTGGCCCCTGCTCAAATGTCACCCCAATAGAGAGATTTTACTAGGTCATCCTATTTATTTTAACATTCCTTCTCCTTTCTCTCCTTCCTGAACTCCTTTATTCTGCATACCCCTATACTGCCTTATGTTTTTTTCTACAGCACTTATTACCACATGATATAAAAATTTGTTTGTTGTGAGTTACCTCACATGAGAATAGATGGAGTAAAGACCTTGTCAGTTGATGGTTGTATTCAATACTTAACCTTCACTCAAGGCTAGAAGGCCCACAGAAAGCACTAATAACTGTTTCAGGACTAAAGGAATAGGTGCCTCATTAGTGCAATAGGTAGCGCTTCAGTCTCATAAGGACTAAAGGAGTGAATTCATTGCATTTTTGCCTTGCATAGTTAATCTCTTTACAGTGCTAAGTTGAAAGCAATGGCTCTAATAGGACTTGTAGTTAACATTTCTTGAATACCTACTGTAAGTGAGGCCCTGGGTTAGTCACCTCACATTCATTAGCTCATCCAATCTTCACAACAAATTTATACCCTTTTATAGGTGAGTTCACTCCTGCCACACAAAGGGAATTATATTCATGATCATCCTCTTAGTAGACCATGTATGTTGAAAGTAAAGAAACTACTTGGACTGAGTGATGATGATAAGCTGACATATAAAGTACTCACTATGTCTGGGCACTTTTCTGAGCACCCTACATTATACTGTACATCGTTAATTCATTTAATGTTCACCAAAGCCATATGAAGTAGCTCCTGATATTATCTCCATTTTACAGATCAGGAAAATGAGCCAGACAGAAATAACTTGTTCAAGGTCACACATTCAAACACAATGTCAGACTCCAGTACTGGAATCTGAGTCAGCTCCACAGATCCACAAGGACTTAGCAGGTGCTGTCAGAGGGGGTTTACAAAGGATCCAGAGACCAGAGCATTACTTTTCCCTGAATAAGCTTATATGATATTTACAGAAAAGTGTTCATTGAAGAGACCAGTAAAGGTGGAATCTTTACCAAAGGGGATTTTTATACCTAATAATCACTAGATAAGTGAAAAATTCATGCTCCATGGAGCTAAAAATTTGATCCCAAGGGGAATGGAAAAAGCAGTCCCTAAAATAAATAAATAAAAACAGACATGTAAGATAATCTTTATGCTAAATAATGTACATAACATAAAACACAAAATCTCCCAGTCCCTTGCATTTAGCTCAAGACTTTTTTTTAAATGAGTTTCTTTTACTTGCATCTAAGAAATTTCTTTTTCCACTTGAACTGCTGCAAAAAGCGCTAGTCAAAAAGAAAAGTTAGTGGGAATGAATTCAATAATATTTAGGGAGAAGTGAAATTAAATATTATTTGATGTCTCAATTCCTGGTTGGCCATACATAAGTTCCTGGCAGGGAGTTTACTTAGCTAAGCCTCAGGAAGCATGTTCAATGGGTTGTGATTTCACACACACACACACACACACACACACACACACACACGATAAGGGAGGAGAGATAGAAGGGAAAAAATAAAAAGTCTGAGTTCTCTAGTAGAATCAAGCATGTGGCTCAGAGACTATAGCTCAGACTTTGTGTCTATATTCATGTCACTCAGCCTACTAGAATCTTAATAACTTAAATATTAATAGTTATTTGTTGAGCACTTTCAATGAGCCCAGAACTATGCTAGGTGCTTTCTGATTATTATATCATTTAAATTCTCACAAGCCTGTGAAAGAGATGAAGAAATTGGGGTCTAGAAAGGTGACAAAGATTAACCCCACCTTACAGCTGGTAACAGGTGCAGCTGAGATGTGCACTGTGGCAGATCTCACTCAAGAATCTGAGTTATCAGCAATGCCACAGTAGTGGTTAAGAATCCTTTTGGGGTAGCTTTAGCTCTCTTTAAATCCTACTCCCAAACCTCACAGAATGAGGTCAGATGAGAAACAGCTTTTCAAAATGAAGAATGGGCTCTTGTATCAGAATAGGTAATACTGGGAGAAGTGACAGATCCTTTCCAGCAGCTGTCAATTATGCAAGTCATAGATTTGTTTAGCAGGTCACTGGCCCTGAAATGATTGAAGAATAGTCAAGGGACACCATCCAGTTGTGATGACCTCCTGATAGTCCTAGGCATGGGTGTTCCATCTCAAGGCACAGCAACCCTAAAGACAAGCCTCATGCTGCTCAGTGATGCTCAAGGCCACTTCTGCAGTGAAAGGAATGGCTTGTCACCTGACTTCTTGAGCATCTCCAGAGATGTTGTGATCTTGGAGGACACTGGAATAAGAAATACCTGCTACAGAGTCTTTCTGTCATTTCACTTTTGGGATAATTCAAGCATATTGTCTCAGGTTGAGCTTCTTCAGAAACAAATCCTGAGATGATTATTTTTTCTAAAGTTCATTTATTTATTTTGAGAGAGAGAGAGAGAGATTGAGAGAGAAAGAGAGGGACAGAGATAGAGGAAGAGAGAATCCTAAGCAGGCTCTGCACTGTCAGCATGGAGCCCGACATGGGGCTCAATCTCACAAACCATGAGATCATGACCTGAGCTGGAATCAAGAGTCAGATGCTTAATTCACCGAGCCACCCAGGTGCCCTGTGAGATGATTATTTAGTACAGTCACTTATTTGGGAGGTGATTCCAAGAAAACCAGGAGGAAAGCAAAGGGAAGGGAGCCAATGTGGAGTGTTTATGATCAGGTCCCACTGGGGTCAGCTGGGATTCAATCCTGCTGAGGGCCTCAGGCATCGCTTAGATTGTGCCTCAGATTCAGGGTATTTATCCACCAATTCCTGTCCATCATATTTTGAGAGCTGCTCCCAGGGGAAGCCCCCTGACATTTCTGGCCCACCCTATAGGTATGTGGAGAATGTTCAGGTGGCCAGAGAAAGCCCCAAGGAAAAGAATGACAGGTCAGAACAGCCCCAAGTTGTCTGGCTGGGGTGTGTGAAGACAGAACAGGCCCAGAGGAAGCAGGCCAGGTGCCAATGATGCCTGCCATAGGTACAGAATACTAGTTCTCTGCTATGCAAAAGGCAACAGACCGTATGTCAGCGAGAAACTGTAAGAGCTATTTAGCTCCAACCAATTGTTGGCCATGCAAGAATATGGACCTAGTGTTTAAGAGAAACTACAAATCTAAGTTTTATTTGAAATCTTTTCATTTTCAAATATATCACTAATTAATTAAAACATTTAAAAAACACTATGCAGGCTAAACAAAGCTCATCTGCTGGTCCCAGTTTATAGCTTCTGATACAATAGGTACCTGTCACCTTACAAGGTCTTTATCACATCCCAGGAAAAAGCCCATCTTGAGGGAGGTTCCTGCATAGAGCACATCTCAGAGTTGTCCGATCTATTGATACAAAGTTTTGTCTTTTTCCCCAAGCCAACCAATTGTTTTGTGACACTACCACCTCCTGTAGGTGAGCCCCCCCATCAGAGGGGTGGCAGCCTTAGATCAGGAGCTTCTGAAAGAATGAAGTTTTCCTATTCATTTTTCACCCCCCACACACAGATGGGAATTCTCAAGGGCAGTGACACCATCAATTGGTTTCTTCTAGCTCACATGCCAGGACATCTGCTTTCATAGCTTTCAACACTGTTCTTTTATTTAAGTAGGTGCCACTCCCAGTGTGGAGCCCAATGTGGGGCTCAAACTCATGACCCTGAGATCTGATCTAAGCTGAGATCAAGAGTCAGACACTTGACTGACTGAGCCACCCAGACTCCCCAACGCCATTCCAAAAAGAAGGGTTCAACAATCATCATGTGAATAATAAACATGACAGTGGTAATAAAAATTATTTTCCAGGCACCTACATACCACCATGCACCTCTTTAAATTTTCAGAGAGGCCATGGTCAGGGAATGAAGGCCAGACTTATTCACTCATTCAACAGATAATTATTAGTGCCCACTGTGTTCCAACCCATTAGTGCCACCTACTGTTCCGGGTGCAAGGCTGAACAAGATGGTGAGCTCCCTTCTCTCATGACACTTACATCTTATTCAGAGGAACACACACCTACATTGGAGAAGTTGAGAAAGCATCCCCATTAACTACCTATGGGACCTCCTTGATCAGGAGAGAGTAACACCCCCTGACCTGTTCACCCTACATATCTGTGTCCAGTTCAGGTGAGGTCATGGATGTGGAAGGAGTTGGGAAACTGAGGACAATGGAAGTATGTTCATCACTTGCCTGGTCTATCTCCTCAGCCTCTCCCAGGTATACCTTCTGATCACACAGGAGGAAGTGGTTGGGTAACGTCTCCAGGGTTTACCCAGAAGTTACACCTGGGTTAGACAGCTGCTGTATCAGTGTTTAACATTCACAAGACAACAGACTCCCCTCCATAAAGATTCACTGTTTGACAGCAAATTAAGGTATTTTACCCTAAAAATTAGTTTCGGGGAATCTAAACCCAAGCATGAAGGCTTGGGTTTAGATTTTTCTTATAAAAGTGGGTTTAGGAAATTTTAAAGGTATTCAAAGATGAGAGTCTGGAAGTGTCATCTTGGCCACTCCCCATTTTACACCTGGGAACATTGAGGTCTAGAGAGAGGACCTGACTTGTCAGAGGTTGCCCAGCTGGTGAGAACAGAGAAGAATAGGACCAGGACTTAGTCCAAAGCACTCTCCCCCACAAATGGCAAAAATGACCTTCTATGTGAATCATCTCACTCATTTAGTACATTCCTACTGAGCACCTTTTGATACACAGTCCTTAGGTAAGCACTCAGGACAAGAGATTTCTTAAAATAAGTTTCTCTGGTGCTTTTGCAGGGATTCTGATTCAGGAGTTCCAAAATGGGGCATGAGAACCTGTATTTATAAAAAAATGCCCCTGAATTATTCTGGGAGCCAGGCAAGCTGCAATACCAGCCTATCTTAGGATGTGGTTCTTATCCAAGCTAAACATGACCATCTTAAAGCACACATCCCTGGGACCCTCTCAAGTGACACTTCATAATAATTTCATTTTATCTGGATTTTCTGGGTGAGCCTGATGCACACCATGTGCCCAGGAACTCCTGACCACTGCTACAGAGGCCATACATCTGGATTCAAATCCCAGCTTCCCAATTACTGGCTGTGTCACCTGGGGTAAATGCACTTTTCTGCTGCAAACCACAAGGAGAAAGGCAATGGAACCTGTCTCTGAATGCTCTTGTGAGGATTAAATGAAATGATTCACGTTGAGCCCTTAGAGTAGCGTCTAGCATGTGGCACACAATGACTGTTAGCTATTATTTTATTTTATGTAGTCTGACAAACCTACACTTAACCAATAGCTAAAAACTCCATGTGAAGCTACAGTTCCATGGCCAAATGAAGACAAGTAAGGTTGGAAGAGAGCATGTAACCAAATGTTTAGTACTAAGCCAGAAAACAAAAGAGCTCTATACATATGGACTTTCAATATTGAACAAAGAGAACCTATTCTACATTGTGAAGACTTCCCTTCTCCACATCTAACTGCCAGTCTTTCTGTGTGTCCCCCCAACTTAGGGATGTGACCTACTACAAGCATTCCAGTAAAGGAAACGTTTGCAGTAACCTTTGCACTCAAGGCAAGGCACACATTATGGACTTCTCAGAAAATCCTCAAATCTTTCAAGGTTACCCACGAACACTGTTGAAGTGACAGGGATGCTCTGAATCAGGCCACTTTTTTTTTTTTTTTTTAGCAACTGTCCTGATCAGGGGTTACTGAGAACCATCCATTTGGTGTTCTGCAAAGAGACTATTCCATTTCAGGGAATAAAATTATTTCAAAGGAGCTAAGAAAATAAACACACTTTTCCTGTGTTAAAGCCTCTGCCTTCTTTGAACTTCTCATTTTTAGAATATCTCCACTGATAAGGACAAATGCAATTTTCACCATCAGTGGATCTGAACAGACAATTACATTAAGGCAAATAAGACAGGGTGAGACCAATGATGTAAATCACATTGTGTGCATCTAATGTGCAAACAAACCCTCAGATAAAAATGAACCCTCAAAAAGCAGTCAACAATTATTATTCTTTTCTTCATCTAATCAGGATGCAATTTGCATAAACATTCCTCTACCTACTACCTCCAGAAAATCATTTGCTGGCATTGGAGGTCTGGGGAGAAGGTAGAATTCAGCCAATTTGCAAAAGAGTTTTTTCTAAGGAAACTGCTCAACCCCCTGGGAAGGTCTTACACACAGCTAACAAAGAGAATGTCCTCGCTATTACAGCATTTCAGGACCACAAGTCTTCCCCTTCGGTCCACCCCACAACCCAGTGAGCTTTACAAGAAAGATCTTCTCTTATCTTTATAATGGAAATAAAGCCAAGGTCAGGAGTGGTCTCACAGTAAGTGGCAGGACCAGAATTAGAGTCTTACTTTCCACTGGACCAGGCTAGGGCTGTCTCTAAGTCCATGCCCAGGGGATGAGCATTAGCTCATCTAGTAGATTATCCCAGGCCTGATGCTGCTCTGACCCCTCAGCACAGAACCAAACAATGCTATAGAGTGAAGCAAGGAACTTGGAAAGGGGCAGCAAAAACTGCACTCAGCGTCGCTAAGATTTACATTTTTGCAAGTGGCGTTTGAGCAAGCCAAGCGGGGGAAGCAAAAGGTCAAGCTCACAGAATAAACTCGTGTTGAGCTTTTGTGTTGCCAGAGAAAGGGAAAGAAATGATATTCAGGAAAAAGAGTGTCAGGGAAACCACGGGTAGGATAAGATGGAGCAAAGCATGAATGCACAGGCAGAGAAAGGCAACTGCCTGCTCTTTAAAACTCCCCAGTGCCTGGCATGAGAGAACAGAGACCCAGGCTGATATGCTTCTGAAAGGAAGCTGGAAGCTCATGGGGTATTTTTTGCAGGGCTTGCAGGCATGGAGGTCAGTGTTTGATGAAGTTCTGAGGTGCCTAGCCAATGCTGGGGTGTACCAGTGTCACACAGAATGTAGGTTCTCCACAGCCCATCCCACTGCTTGGTCTCCAACATGCTTCTGCATCTGCTTGGCTCCTGAGGACACTTTTGCTGCTTGTCTGTGGAAGGGCCAAACATGAGGGTGCGCATGGGACAGAGGGAGGAAGGAATTGGGGGAGAAGGTTCCAGTTTCTTGGGAGATTTGGCTTTCCCAGAGAAACAGGGAGAATCCATGAAAGAGTTCAGCCAGAGCAACCATGCTTTCTGCGGCTTTATGTATCATCCCCAGCTTTAAAGAAGAAGAAGAAGAAGAAGAAGAAGAAGAAGAAGAAGAAGAAGAAGAAGAAGAAGAGGGGGATGACAAAATGGTATCTATCATTTGTGGGGGAAAACAATAGCTTACAAACAACTGCCTATATTCTTACTAATGCCCTTTCCAGCTGTAAGATTCTCCCCTTTACAGCAAGAATAGGTCTGCTTCATTCTTCAGGAGAAGTGGGAATTAACATATTATCTGGGATTTTACATGATACTTGGAAAACATTGTTTAAAAATTATGCATTTATTTTAAAGTGCTATCTCATGTTTATAGCAACTGATGCTGGTTCTGCATTTATAATAGTGATATGAAATGCCATTTAAAAGTGAGTCATTTTCATTATTCAGTAATTATTAAGTAACAGTATGCATTGGACATGGAGTTGGCAAAAAGCATGCAGTCTGATTCCCAGCAGCTGGGGACTTGCTGTGCTCACCCTATCCATGGAGTGAGCTCAGCACTGGCATGGAAGCTAGCAGAGTGTCAGGCAGGCCACCCAGACCCACTGAGAGTCCTAGACCAAGTCACTGTGAAACAGTGGCTACCATGTGAGAATTCACAACTGGCCACTGCACACCTCCCATCCCAAGGACAGGGACAGGTTAAGACATGAGTCACAGGATGAGATAGCAAAGTCAAAGATCCTGCCCACAAAGGGTGGAGTAGGGGACATTGTGAGAGAAAAGAACAGATACCAACCTTTTGTGAGCTTACGTCTAACATATATTCTGCTTTCTAGCCAGGCTGGTATAGCACTGTCCCATAACCATGCTGTTTATTTGCATCCCCATACTTTCATGTTTTCCTGCCAGAAATGACCTCTGCTCTCCACTCTGTCTTTCAGAACTCACATTCTACATTCTCCCTGAAACCTTCCTTGACCATTCTAATACTACAAATATTCTGGTGCCTCCCTTTGGCGTTTTCCATGCACTTATGTGTATTGCTCAACCTGCTTTCCCCCAGCAAGAAATGCACACTATTGATGATATGTTAGATGACTTAAGGGTAAACTGACTCAACCTCAAATAACATTAAATCACAGAGTGAGAAAGTTGATTCCTTTTTGCTTCTATGTCAGTGCATCTGATTAAGTCAAGAAGAAAGTCTTGGTGATACTAATGTGCTTTTAACAACACTTGCTAATCTTCCTTTTTAACAGAGAGGGAGCTCTGGATGAGAACCTTCATCTTGCGTTAATATCCATCTAGAACTTAATAGCATTATTTTGTTTTTATTGTATCTGTTTTTGTTTTGTTTTTTACATTAAGTCTGTGTTTAATTAAAGCAAAGTTATTCTGCTTTTTTTGCTTGGAATCATGATTTCTAAATCAATGTATTTAAATAAAATCTAATCAATTTGAAGAAAATATTATGTGGTAGCACATAACAATGCATTTATACATAAGGTGCCATGTGGACATGGCAAATATTTGGGAGTGCTATATCAAAGACTGAAATTTGGAAAACACTGTCAAATTTTTCCTATGAACATCTGTTAATCTTCACATGGCAGGGGTCAACCAGAATGAGCATGAGTTAGAACTTGGCACCAGCCTGTCCTGGCCTCTTGATCCATTCCTTCATCACCTAGATACCATGGTCCACAGAATGTTCTCTTTCCAGTTCCAAAAACACCTCACTATTCTTCTGTTAGGAATAATTAGGGTGCAGGTGACAGAAACAACCACCACCAACAAAACACAAACTGAGAGACAACAAATATACTGGAAGGAGAATAGGGACTTATAGAAACAAGAGATAGTTTCTAATTAAGGCAGCCCCTGAATACCAAAAAGAGGAAGCACAAGAATTTCTGGCAGAATGAAGCCATCACTACCATGAAAGAGTCCTAATGGACCACACATCAGTGTGTCCCTCCCTCAAGATTCATAGCCTGGTGGTGGGTTCTAACTGGCTGAGCACAAGTCACAAGCAAGCCAGTGCACCATCTTCCAGAGGGAGGGAAGAAGAAAAACATTTTCCTCAGCTTCCACAGCCAGCGGCAGGGCACTGCCTCCTCCAAGACCATACTCAGTGGGAGAATTTCTCCAGCACAGGAGGATGGCTAGAAGCTGAACACCCAAAACATGGCAAATGTTCATTAAGACACACACACACCCTTGCCTATGCTCTGCATCTCATCCCTGTCCCACTTTGTAAAGTTCCTCTCTCTCTCAACCACCCTTTCTCTCGCAAGTATATTTAATTTCTCCCTCTGGTGGCCCTTTTCCTTTAGCCTATAAACATGTTTGAATCTCTCCCTTCATTAAAAAAAAACTCCTTTACCAATTAACTGCCTATAATCTATTATCACCTAATCTTTCCCTACCAAGAGTTGAAAAGCCATTCACTCACCACCTATACTTCCTCACTATCCGCTCACTGCTCATGCCCTTGCAGTCTGACTTCTGCCTCTTTCACCCTGGAACTTCCCTGAAACTACTTTCCAGAGTCCATGATGAACTTCTAATTATTCAATCTAAAGAGCAATTTCCAGTCTTAATGTCTCCCAGGCATTGATCACTCTCTGCTTTCCTGAAACACTCTTCCACCTTGGCTCTGGGGCACCTTCATCCATTTCTGCATGGAGTAACCGTGCATTAGTCATCACTACACACCAGAACAGGCACCGAGGTCAGAACTGGGGACTCACTAATAAGCAGGATACCCAGAGTCCGGCCCTGAAGCCACTAAGAATTCAGTGGGAAGACCAGTAAACAGGCCGATGTCATAACACTTGACATTGAGGCAGCAGATTGGGTTGTTGTCCCCAACTTTTCACTCTCTTCCTATAATGGAATTGTACATATACCCATGTGCTCTGCCTTATGAATATGTGCTGTAGGTATTCCCTGCCCTCTGGCTTTGGGCTTGACCATGTGGTTTGGTTTGGTCAATGGAATATGAGCAGACGTGAGAAGGTAGAGTCTTTAAATGTGCTCACACTGCTTGGCTTCTTGTACTTCTGCCACCTGCAGTGATAAAGAGGGTGTCTTCGAATGAGAGATATGAAGAACACATCTTGCCAACTTCAGTCTGTAGCAAAACTGCCCTAGATAACACCTCTACCCATGAGTAAGGAAATTAAATATTTCTGTGACTTGTTGAGGTTTGTCAGTTTGTTACACAACATTATAGTAGAAACCTGGCCCTCTGTGTGAAATCACTGACCCAATGGGAGCACAGAGGTGGAACGCAACCTTATTGTGGTTGATCAGGGAAGGAAGTGTTGATAACTAAGATGAACATGTAAACTCTGGTCAAGGGAAAGTTGAATGGGGGATGAAGGCAGCAAATGCACTGAGATGAGGGAATTCAGCAGGCTTGAAACATACCCGTTGTTTGCTTTGGCTAGAGCATGGACTGCAGTCTTGTCATCTACTTCTCTGGGCAATCTTAGCTAGTCCTGTGGCTTCCTTTATCATTTTTGTGCTGACTTTTAAAATATATCTCCAACTCAGACTTCTCCAACTGCCACTTCAAATGGGGCTCTCAACAGACAAATGAAAAGTTGCTCAACATCACTCATCATCAGGGAAATACAAATCAAAGCCACACTGAGATACCACCTCATGCCAGTTAGAGTGGCTACAAATAGACAAATCAGGAAACTACAGATGCTGGCAAGGATGTGGAGAAATGGGAACCCTCTTGCACTGTTGGTAGGAATGCAAACTGGTGCAGCCATTCTGGAAAACAGTGTGGAGGTTCCTCACAAAATTAAAAATAGAACTACCCTTCGACCCAGCAATAGCACTACTAGGAATTTACCCCAGGGACACAGGAGTGCTGATGAATAGGGGCACATGTACCCCAATGTTTATAGCAGCACTTTCAACAATAATCAAATTATGGAAAGAGCCTGAATGTCCATCAACTGATGAATGGATAAACAAGATGTGGTTTATATATTCAATGGAATACTACTTGGCAATGAGAAAGAATGAAATCATGCCATTTGCAGCAACATGGATAGAACTTGAAGGTATTATGCTGAGTGAAATAAGTCAGTCAGAGGATAGATATAATATGTTTTCACTCATATGTAGATCTTGAGAAACTTAACAGAAGACCATGGGAGAAGGGGAAGAGGGAAAATAGTTACAAACAGAGAGAAAGGAAGGCAAACCACAGGAATTCTTAAATACAAAGAACAAACTGAGGGTGGATGGTGGGCTGGGGGAGAGGGGAAAGTGGGTGATGGGCATTGAGGAAGGCACTTGTTGGGATGAGCACTGGGTGTTGTAAGTAAGTCAATTTGACAATAAATTAAATAAACTAATAAATAAGTTTTTTAAAATGGGGCTTTCATAGATACCACGTCCTAAGCTTTCTTTCTCAGCCCCCTTAGGCCTGCTATTACTGTGCTCCTAATCTCATCAATAACCATCCCAGCCAGGGGCCCCGGCCAGAAAGCGTAATCTCATCTCACAGTTACTTACCTCTCACACAAGCCACATCCAATAGAGGATGAGGTTCTATTAAACATGGGTCTTTATCACCCACATTTGCTCCTCACTTTCCACACGTCTTTCCACTGCCAATATTCATAGCATTGGTGGACACTTTTACCTTGTTTCTGATTGTTAGAGGTGGCAAAACTATCAAATTGAGGGTTTTCCTTCTATTCTTAGCTTACTATGATTTTTTTAATATAAAACACATAGGTGTTGGTTTTATAAATTGTTTTTTTCCCCCTGAATTGATTGAAATGATCACATAGTGTTTATTCTTTAATCAGTTACTGAAGTAGATGTCTTGGGGCATCATCCATCAACCATACTTGGTCATGATGTAGTATACCTTTAACTCAATGCTTAATTTCATGGAGGGGTGGGTTTTGTTATCATTCCTGCATTGATTTCTCCCAGCCAACATCTCCAGCTCAGACTTTTTACATGCATGTTCATGGCCCATATAGACTTATGTCATTCATTCTTTGTAAGATTGTATATCACATGAAATATTTTAATAATACTATGATAAATTCAGACAATAGGTTAGAACCTTTGATACCATTTTCTATAATCCTGAAAGTGTGTGTATATGGTTAATGGCCACTGTATATGAATAAAAATAATGACAGAAATTACCCATTCTTTAATGACTTAGTAGAACTCACTTATTACATTATACTAGTATACTTTTAGGGATATATCTCTCATTGCCTTCCTAATTTCTTGCATGATTATTTGTATTCTCAGGTATTTTTTTAAATCTCTACTCAATTTGATCTTATTAATCAAGTTTAGTTATTTTCTATCTCATTAATAGAAATTAATTTTTATTGATTTTATTTAGCCTTTTAACTTTATTGGTTTATTTATTGTTTTTTCTAACTTCCTATGTTAAATATGAGTTCATTAATTTTCAATATTTCTCAGTTTCTAGTGTATGCTCTTAAAGCTACACATTATCCTCTGAGTACCATACTGGCCATCTCCCATTGTTTTTTATTTGTAGTCCTTTCATTGTCATTCATTAGAAATGGCTTGTAAACAATTTGGCAAAGCATTTCTCATTGTTTTTGGCTACTTTTGGGTATTGGCATTATGCAATAGGTAAAACTTTTTAAGTTTCTTATTGTAATTTTAATTGAGATTTTATAATTGAGAGTTTTTAGTTTAATTGGGAAGAATTCATATTAGATTTCCTAACAGTATGGTATGCACTGGGGCTCCTGGGTGGCTCAGTCAGTTAAACAACTGACTTCAGCTCAAGTCATGATCTCACAGTCCATGAGTTCAAGCCCCGTGTTGGGCTGTATGCTGATGGCTGGGAGCCTGGAGACTGCTTCAGATTCTGTGTCTCCCTGTCTCTCTGCCTGTCCCCTGCTCATTCTTTGTCTCTCTCTATCTCAAAAATAAAAAAAATATTTAAAAAAAATTTAAACAGTATGGTATGTATCTCCATTTATCTAGGTCTTCTTTCATGTCCTCAGTAAATTTTAGTGTTTCTCTTATGTAGGCCTTAATATTCAGTTTGTTCTTGCTTTTGTGAATGAGACCCTTTCCCCTTTATGTTTTTGAATTGGTTATTAATGATATAAGGATAACAATTTTTGTGGTGTTTGTATTTGACCATATTACCAAACACTTTTGAGAATTAATAGTTATTTGGCTTATTATCTTGCATTTTCTTCCAGGGAAAAGGCAATCAAACTATCTGCAAACTATTGTTCAAAGCAAGTGCTCAATAAATATTTGTGAAATTAACATTTGTTGACTTTCTGGGCTTGTCTTCCAGGCAGTATAGACAATCTTACACAATTTGGATGTCCTTTAAGAAACTTGCCCTACAGTAATCTTCAACTTTTCTGAATACACTCTGAATTTTCTCCACAAATTCTTTGTACCTCTGTGATTTATTTTACCACATTACACAAACTATTCTCTGACTTAATTTAGAAGAATCAGAATGTAAGGAATTCATGGAGCATTCTCACAAACATTGAAGCCTCAATGATGAATACTCTCATATTTCTGAAAGACCTTCTATATCATATGTAAGCATCAAAAGTGGAAGTGTCTCTATTCTTCCTCATTGCAAAAGGGAATTGTGGGAAAATGCTGCATCTTCTCTCAGAAAGCACAGAATGACCTTTTGGCTCTACATGCTCTTTCACACACAGACTCTTTCCATAGAGAAGGAGCAGAAAAAAGAAATACTGAAATTTACTTTAGTGGGCAGCACCAGTCCAGGAAGACTTGAAAGAGTTGAGAAACACAAACTGTCCTCCAAGAGACAAATTTGCTTTTTCTATATTTGATTTAAGCAATCCAAACTTTAAAAAAATCAATGAGGGCTAGGGAGGAGAAAGGAGGCAGGAAAATGAGTCCTTTGAAAATTCCTCTAGAGAGCCAGCTGAAGCCTATTAATATTAACAGGAGGCACCTCTACCCTTGGATGCATTTGGAGATTCATGGGCCGGCTCTAGGGAACCCTGCTGTGCATGGTTCTTTTTGAATGTTAGGAATGAAACCCAGAGCCTCTGAGTGAGACAGAAAAATGTCCATTTTCCTTTGTGTACACACGTTCTTAGGAAGCTGCCTGAGGCATAGAAAAGAAGAAGGAAAACAATGAGAATTTTTAACCACAGGTTGTTCCGTGGCAAGGAAAATCCTTATTTAAGAATCTTACAAGGTGAAGAATGAACAGGAGACAATTAAATAAAGTGCAAATTCATCTCAAAAAGTTATTTCTTTCTGAGATGGTTTCAATCACTGCTACTGCTTGGTGACTTGCAACCATTTGTACCCAAAGCAGTGCAGTGAAAGCAAAATGGAACCTCGGGGTCTAGACAGAAAATGAGTGGAGGGAAGGAAGACTTTAAAAAATTGAAAGAAAGGAAAAATAAATGGTTCAGCCATTCTCTTAGATACCTAAGGTTGCTTAGTAAGAATTCAGACTTGACCTTGAACACAAACAGATTCTCACCACTAAATGTCCAAACTCTTGGTCACACTGCTCTACTTTGAGTTCTCTGAAAAAGCCTACTTGTTTGCATGTCTCTGTCTGCCATGATCTCCCATTGCCTCTTAGCCTGCTAACTCCTACCAGTCTTTTGTTTTTTAGAAAGAGAGAGCACGAGTAAGGGAGAGGAACAGAGGGAGAGAGAGAGAGAGAGAGAGAGAGAGAGAGAGAGAATCTTAAGCAGAGCTCCATGCTCAGCATGGAGCCACATGCAGGGATCTGGCTAGGATCATGACCTGAGCCAAAACCCTGGAATCATGACCTGAGCCAAAGTCAAGAGTCAGATGCTTAACCTATGAGCCACCCAGGCACAGTCTTTAAGATCAGCTGCGATGTCACTTGCTCCAAAAATTCTCCTCTAATATTCAAGACCTCATGACTCCTTCTATTGTAGCATCTATCACACATGGTTATAATTGTCCACTTAGTTACCTGTCTTTTCTCCATAGACTCCGTGTCCATGGCACTGAATACTGCTCACCTGAAACAGTGCCTGGTACATGCTAAGAACTCAATAAATATTTCTTGAACGGAGTATAGACCAGCACAGCATTTCTGGAGGCAATAAGTCACCCTCTCACCCTGGGGCTGCATTTCTGTTTGAAATGAAAGCATTTTCAAGGTTAAATATATCCTGGACTCACATTTAATTGGCCAGCATCCCAAACACTAAATCATTTAGTTCCAGGAGGAAGATTTTTTTTCTCCCTCAGCAAACATTTCCTAAAGAAAAGTAGACGAGGTAACTGTTGGAAGAAAATGAAACATTACCATGGAGTGTGCAAAGACGTCCAAACACTGCCAAAGATGTCCCACGAGTTTGCCCACTCAGGGAATATCTATAAATATTTTCCTCGGTTAGGCTATTAAGACAAAATTATCTTGAAAACATCTTCTAAACATTAAGTCACAAATGTTTTCTAATAATTCGTTGCCCTTCTTAAAACTCCTTTCAACACTACTCGGTGTATCTCATTTCAGGACTGCATTGGAAATCTTTGGCCTTCCTTACCATCTCTCATAAGAAAAGGCAAACTTGAACAGTTAAACTTTAGGGTTTGGTCAAAACAGGCTTTAACCCTTAAATGAGGTATATTACTTTGCTAAGGCTGCCATAACAAAGGGCCACAAAAAAAAGGGGGGGCACAGACTAGGTGACAACAACAGAAATGTACTTCCTCACAATTGTGGATGCTCAAAGTCTGAGACCAAGGTGTCAGTAGGCTGGTTTCTTCTGAAGCCTCTCTCGTAGCTTGCAAGTGGCCACCATTCCCCTGTGTCATCACATGGTCTTCCCTCTGCACATGTCTGCATCCAAATTTTCTCTTCTTATAAGGATATCAGTCATATTGGAATAGAAACCACCCTAATAACGTCATTTTAACTTAAATACCTTTTCAAAGTCTCTATGTTCAAATACAGTCACTTTTGGAGGTACTGGGGTTTAGAATCTCAACATAGGGATGGGGCTGGGGAGACACAATTCAGCTTCTACTTTCAGGATAGAGTTTATTTCCTCAGATATTTGTGGGCAGAAATGGAAGATACAGGAGCATAGATTCATTGGCTACATTTCTTCAAGAGTAAAAAGGGAAATGATCTCTGGTGGGAAGTCCCAAGAAGGGAAAAGCAGTGAGCTGATTCTTCCGTGATTTAGCAAGAATAAGAATAACTCAGACATTGTTGACTTTTATTTTAGATTGCCCTTTTTTTCCATTTCCAAAGTATCAAGACTCTGAGAACAAAGTGTAAGGTTGTCAGGGACAAATGAGGGATGACCTCTTCCGGTCTGTTCCCCATGACTGAGATGCCCATTATTAGCCCATCACTTTCCTCCAGGATTCAGGGTGAGAGTGAGGGGCTGGTCCTCCCTAAGGAAGAGAATACAGAATGAAAAGTGACTTTTGGAAGTTGCAAATCACATCTGCCCTGACTTTGATTAAACACACTGCTGACTGTTTTTAGGAGATAAACAGTGTTTAATAAGATAGCCTAAACATGCCATCACTCTTCACCCAGACATGGAGATTTTTCTGAGCAGATGGGAAAGCAGGCTGTCACGAACATCACTTAGCCTCATTTGACAATAACAGGAAGACTTGGCAAGAAATGTCATGATGCCCAGAATGTGGCCCTGCAGTGGACATCTCTGAGTGCTCCTTGTGCTCTGTCTCAGGTCTACTTTACATGTTCAGAACACTCTGATTTTCCTTAGGGGAAAATCCCTGGTGTTCTTGCTCCTGAGAAATTGCCATAGATCCTGTCTTTTCCAAAGTTTTTTCATAATTACTTAGATTTTTGTGAACTATTTACATCTCCCACCCAGACCTCTCTCAAACTCCACTCATATACCCAACATAGGCATTTAGATAATTAGCAGACACCCAAAACTCCAATCTAGCTCCTGATCTTCCCCCTAAAGGTATTCTGGCCACAGCCTTCCCTATCTCATTGGTTAGCAATTTGATTCTTCCAGTCACTCAAGTCAATGACCTTGGAGCCATTTGTGTCTCCTGTCTTTCTCTCACCCTCCACATGCAACATATGAGGTCATCCTGAAGTATATTCAAAGCCTATTCAGAATCTAGCCCCTCACCACCTCCTGGCCACCATTATCTCTTGCAGGACTTATTGCAACTGCCTCATAATCGGCTTTCTTGCTTCTACAGCCTACTCTCCCAAAGTGTATCTTCCAAAGTGAAATTCAGAGCACATCACTCCTCTGTGCACACCTTTCAGGTTCACCATTTAACTCAGAGTGAAACCCAAAGTCCCTGCCATGGCTGGTAAGGGCCCAAATAGTTTGGGGACTCCTTTATCTCTCCAGCCTCCTCTATTGCCACCCTCCCCTCTCTCTGCTCCAGCACATGGCTCCGTTTGCTGCTCCTGGAACACACCAGGTATGTGTCTGCCTTCAAGAGCTCTGACTGGCATGGCTGATGCCTCACCAACTTCAAGCACCCCTTCTCAGTGTGGTCTGCCCTGGTCACCCTGCTAAAAGTGCAACCCCTGACACTTGCTTTGCTCTACTTTTGTTTGTTTTATTTAACATCACTTCTCATATATCCTGTAACTTATTTTTCCTCATTGTTTACTATCTGTCTGCCCAACAGCCCTTTCCCTTCCCCAGCAAGAGACTAAGTTCTATGAGCTCAGAGATCTTTGTCTGTTTTTTTTTTCTTCTCTGAAGTACCCCAACACCTAGAATAATGCCTGCCATATATTAGGTGCTCAATAGTTTTTCAGTGAATAATAATAAAGCACATACCCTTCCAATGAATCCTTTTTAATTCAATCTAGCCCAAGTCTGTTACTGTTGCTTGCAGTTCAGCTAAGAGAGTACCCTGCTCTGAGCAAACTGGTCCAAAAAGAAAACCTGTTATATATGTCCATGTCTAAGAAAAATGATCAAAAACAGAAAGAAACAGAACAAATACATACTCTCTGATTGTTTCTATATTGAATTCAGCTCTAACCTGAACAAGTGATCCTTTCTGCCTTCCATGTTGGTAAAAATCAGTGGAAAAATCACTGGACTTGGAAGCAGGAAACTCAGCAGAGTGCCTTGACCCTGCTGTTCATAAATGGTGTGATCTTGGGCATCACCCAGCCTGCTTAGACCTTAGTTTTTTCTTCTGTAGGGCAGAGCTAATAATGTCTATGCCTCAGGGTTGTTGCAAAGATTAAATGAGATAATGCATGTAACTCACAGCACAGGTCCTGGGTCTGAGGAGGGACCCCTACTCTCCGCCGTCGAGCGTCCCAGCATTGTAAGAGCATGAGCTCTGGGCCAGACAAGCCAGTTCAAATCCCACTTCCACCACTTATTTTGATGAACCCTGGACACATCATCTGGTCCTTCTGAGCCTCCATTGCTTCATCCTTCAAATGGGATAATAGAGTAACCTGCCTCAGAGGATGAGCAGAAGGGTCACTGATTCATGCCCATCAAGGATTGAGCACAGTGCCCAACATATGCTCAATAAATATTTGTTGTTGCTATGGCTGGGGCTCAGGAAAGGTTCCTTTTCCCTCCTGTGATGACAGCTCCAGCACGTGAGCCAGACCATTTATTTCTTTTCTATCCTTTGATGCCAACAATGACACAAAACTTGCCCCAACAACTTGGCTCCTCTGGAATATTTTGATGGGATAACAAAAAATGTGTTTCTTATGCTTTCTAAACCTACAGTCCTATGACTCCTGGCCCGGAACTGTCAAAATAAAATCGAAACACAGGTTTCATGCCAAGTCATCTTTGAGAGGGAGAGAGTTAGCATGCAATCCTTTTTTTCTCCCTGCACTGCCCCCCACCTTCACCCAACTCAGTTCTTTTGCCACAGCACACTGTGTCAGCCGTGCCTCAGAAGGCTGGTAAAACAATGATTTATTTTAGCTCCCTTGTCAGCGCACAAGGTAGTGTGTGGAGAAGCCCCATGGATAGAGACACATTAGAACAGTTCAGAAATGCCTATGAGCTGCCGTTTGGCCACATCAGGGCACTAGAGACAAAGGTTATGGATGCTGTGCCCTCGTGACTGACTTGGAGTCACAGCTTATGAAAGCCTGCATGTTAATGAGGAATCAGAGCAGCTAAGGACAGACAAGGATTGCTGTCCACCTTGGAGAAGGTCTTGCAGGGCGATAAGAGTTGCCAGGGGCAGCATTTGGCTGCCAAACCATGTTGCCACATCATCATAGCTCCTTTGTCACTTCTGATTATGACATGAGTCCTGTAAAACAGACACCTTCTTGCCTCCTAAGACCTCAGAGTCAGGAATCTGTAAAACCAATTTTACCTCAAGCTCATACAAACACACCATTCCCAGGGCCTTTGCCCACCCTGTTTTGACCAGGAAGCCTGGACAATCATAGGTTAACCCTCCACATGAATAAACTGGACCCCTCTGAAAGCCACTGTGTTCTATCCATAAATTATCAGCTACACAAATGCAGACTTGTGGTTGACACAGAAACCACTCATTCAAATCTCCAGCAAGCATGTACATTTAGAAATAACTCACTGTCTTCCTGAGGTCCTCATTCTCACTTAGACAGGTTTATACTGGTCAGGACTCCTTGACTGCAGATGACAGAAACCCAACTGGAATTGGGTTAATCAAGGAAGGGGACATAGTGTCCTGTGATGGAAAAGCTTAGTGGTAGTCAGGCATCACTGGATCAAAATGTCCAAAAACTACTGCCAGACAGACATGGGTTTCTCTGATTTATTCCATGCTACAAAGATGGATCCCAGCAGCTCCCCTTCCCAAGCTTGCATCATGCTGGTAGAGTCACCCTGAGACAGAGGTTTTCTTTGCTAATATGTCAGCAAAAATCCCAGCAAAAAATGGCCATGGTTCTGATTGGCCCTACTTGGATGACATGCTAACCCATGAACCAAGCACTGTGGCTAGAGGCACATAATGTTCTCACACAAAGCCAAATCCCATTTTGAGAGCTACTATTAATTTTCTATGATGTGCCAGGACTTTAAGCACTTTATCTCTTTATCAGTCCAGTTTCAGATGATGAAACAGAATTAAGGAGGTTAAATAACTTACCCAATGTCATATGCTGAAAATAGAGAAACCAAAATTTAGCCCTGTTCTTCTGAACTCCTTATCAGAGCACCAGTCTCCTTGCTGCTCTAGAGCAAGTGAACGTGCTCGCAGAATATGCATCCACTCCACAATTATTAGGCACCTACTCTGTGCTAGACACTGAGCCACGACATCAGTTACTACTGGAAGACCGTGAGGGCACTTTACACTCCAGGCACCAGCACTAGCTTCCTTGAGCCTCACATGGGCCCTTTCTGGGAAGTAAGCTGGTAGTACTAGGGTGAGACTAGGCTCATCAGGTACTCCTGGGTAGTAGGAATTCCCCAAAGAGGACTAAGTCGCAGTTTGCAACTTCTGCTCTTCCTGTTTGATTCACCCTTGAGAGGCTCACCATCTTAGGCGAGACAGAAGTGAAAAAAGGGTCACAAACTATTTGGCCATATTTTCCTCATCCTATGTGGTTTTTTTTTCTAAACTGATTTATTGCCAATATTAAAAAGACAGGATGTTTTACATTCAATGCCACATTTTTAGCTTCTAAACCTATGAGATGCGGCAATAACTGGCCATATTCACACATGGTGACATTCAGTGAGAACTGGCCACAACACTGGCTGCTGCTTTGGGGTAGGGCATGTGCTCCCTAGTTTTCTCTGGTCCCCTCCATTCCCTGCTTCCCTCCACCCAGTCTGCTTTACTCATTTACCTGTTAAGTGAGCAGAATGAATTAAATGCCAAAGAGCACAAACAAGAGTCTGTGGGCATGCAGAGAATGAAGCAATGGGTTCTGCATAGAGAAGAAATCAAAAAGAGGTTCCAGGAAGAGGTCAAGTTCAGGCCAGGCCTTAAAGGACCAGTAGGATTTTAAACACAAAAATCCTTGCCATATGTAAGGTAGGTTGTTATCATTAGCATGGAATGATGTGATGGTGTGGGGGAGGGGCATGGAGAAAGACACAGGCAGAATGCCCAGCTGAGATTTTGGGGAGTCCTGCCTACAGAAACAGTATTTTAGGAAATCAAACTATAGCATGCAAGCAAAGTGGAGACCAGCGGGACTGAATTCTGCAGCATGTCTACCAGAGCCTCGAAGGAGCATCAGAATAGTTGCGGGAGCTCATGGGTCCAGAGATGCAGTTGAGTCCAGCTGTCCAGCCCATCCTATGGGCCAGGTTAGGGAGCCATGCTCCAAACTCAGCACCACCCCATTAATCTGTATAAATGTGACTGTATCCTCAGCAGGCTTGATAAGTGTCTTGACCCACATTCTGTTAGGATCAGGATCTCTTGCCTCTTCTTCCAACTTCTTTTCTGGCCACCCTGGATGCTTCTAAACCCCTAAGGTTCAGACACCTCAGCCCCACCACAGTGTCTCTCAGAAGAGAGAGAAGTACCCTAGCTGAATGTGGATTCCCAGGGTTTTGCATGGCCAGGGCCCTGCGAGGTGGATGAAGGCAGGGAAACAGGTGACCCTGTGCCCAGAACAGCTGGGTGATTTCTTCCAGTGCCCTTAGAGGGTTGGTAGAATTATCCCAAGTTTACAAAAGAGGATACTAGAGCTTGGAATGGTTAATGACCGTGACCCTGGGCACAGCCTCTCAGCTTCCATTTCATCCTCCAGATAATGAGGATAATTTACAAACCTTCCAAGTGGTTTTTGTGTGTGTGTGAAATTTAGAAATAGCGTGTAAAGTTCTGTCTTGATGCATTCATTTGTTTCAAATAATTAGGAAATGTCTTATACCCCAGGCATAGTGCTGGGCACAGAGTTACAACACTCAACAAGATAGACACAGTTCCTGCCTGTAGGGAGTTACAGTCAGTGTGTGTGTGTGTGTGTGTGTGTGTGTGTGTGTGTGTGTGCTGGGGTGAGGAGAGTGAAGAAAATGAGTGACAACCTCCAATACAGTACTTAAGTGACCATTGAGGAGTATTCAGGGATGATAATCCTGAATTTGGGAGTTCAGGAAGAATGTGCCATTTCAACATGGGGTTTACAAAACATTGAAAATCAATATGACTGGAGGAAATTGTGCCTGGGAGAGAGGTAAGATGGGAGAATGGGAAGAAGCATGGGCCTAGGGGAAGTCAGGTGAGGCAGGAATTTGTAGATTGTGTTCAGGAGTTGTACTTTATCCTAGGAGAACTAGGGTGTTGTTTTAAGTGTGCTGGGGAAGGGAATGAGGAGAAATGGGCGTTCCATGTAATAATTTTCCAACTGGTCCTTTGCACCACTGTGGTTCATTTCAATTTCACAGGCAAAACAATCCCATTAAAACGTCAGTAGGATCATGTCATGCTTCTGCTCAGTACTGTCCAAAAGCTCCCCATTTTCCCCTGTGTAAAAGCCGAAGTCCTCACAAGGCCCCCCGTGGCCTGGCCTGGTACGTCCCCACTCACTTCAGAAGACCTTCCCTGTAGCACTTTGCCTCTGGAGGCTGACTACACCTGGGATGCCCTCTCCACTTCCCCTCATGACCCTTACCTTCTCTGCACAAATCTCACCTTCCAGGTGAAGCTCACCATGAACGCCTATTTAGTACTGCAATCTGCTCCCGGGGTAACTCTAATGCCCCTCTTTATACCTTGCTTTGCTTTCTCTATAGCACTTCCCTCCTAATTGTCTATGCCTTCAAGCAAAAGACCAGAAGGCTGAAGTGGGACATGCTCAGCTTGTCACTGCTGCAATGACAGACATGATACACCAGGGGAGCCATGGGAATCTCTTTTGGTGCAGAGCAATAAATCCAACACGCCCAAATACACCTGTGTTCCCAGTGCCCTCTGCCTGGGGGACGCTGACAATATTATAGGAATCACTGGTTTGTTGTGTTTATTTTGTCTCTTCTGGTTTCACAAAGGTAAGGCTGCTCTGACTGTTCTGTTAACTGATATATCCAAGGGCCTAGAACAATGTCTAATACACAGTAGAAGCCGAATTTGTATTTGTTGAAGGAATTAACTAAGTAATCCAAGAACTGACATGAGTTGGTGATTGGTTGGGAAAGGAGGCAAAGAGAGGAGTTACAGATGGCACCAGACTACTGGCTATGGTAATGGGTTGGCAGGGGGGTGGGGGTAGGGGAGAGTGTCACTTGCTAAGATGGAGAAGACTGTAAGATGGGCAGGTTTTGTGGGTGGGTGTGGAGGTGGGGAGAAACTGACAAGCTTGAACTATTTTCAGTCACTGAATCGTTAGCTCATCTTCCTGTGTCAGCCTCACCCACCTGCTTCCTGGGCTGCAATCGCACCCTTGTTCTTCCCAGGCATGCCTCAGTCCCCAGTGAGCTTCCCCAGCAGCACACATAATAACACAGTTGTAACATATGCCAGGCACCACTCTAAATGCTGGACACAGGGTATTTCATCTAGTTAACATACTTATGATTTTTAAAAATGAGGAAACCAAGGCACAAGGAGGGTAAGGAAACTGTGAGTGGCCAAGTTAGGATTTGAACATGGATGCGGCAACTTGAGGCTAAAACACTATGGGACATCCAGCAGCCATGAATTCAGATGCCAGGAAACAAGGCAGGATTGAGGAGATGACATGGCACCAAGGCGAACTTGATTTTGGGGTGCAGCAAAGGAGGCTATTCTTTGTCTGTTAGGAGGGGGCAGTTTGCAACAAACACTACTCTGTGTCCCACAGGGAACCTCAAAGGCTGCCCAAAGTCCTCACAGCTGCTGGGTCTCATTCAGGCCTATCCCGCCCCACTGAATGAGTGAGCCCTGCTGGTTATGAAATAGGAAGGGACCAGTGCCTCTGACCCCATGCACCAACTGGGAAATTCATAAAAATTTAAAAATGAACCAAGCCCAGTCCTCTCCCCACCAGAGGAGAGCAGCTGAGATCTGAAAAACAGGGCTATTAACTCCATCAGGCACCCGAGTTGCCATGGATACCACCAACCCAGAATGACGCTTCTGCCCCTTGGTCCTGAAACTGCTTTGCGCTTCAGCCCTGACTCATGCTGGCAGAGAGGATTTTTCTCCCTTCCTCCCCAAAACTGGTCCCAAAAGTGCAAAAAGAAATTAAAGACTCAGAGCTAGAAGAGCTCGTTCTATTCCATGTGATCTTTTAAATCACTGACTTCTTTCAAAGTCTGTTGTGCATGATGCTAGTTGTATTCACATCAACACATCATGTGTGTGTGTACAACTCTGCTCTTACAAAGTATGCATCTATCTATTTCTACTAGAGTTGAAGATTAAATGCCTTGGAGGTCTGAAGAGAGGGAACAAAGAAGCAAATTAACTAGTTCAAATGTCAGTGTGTTTGCCTATTACAAAGATGGTCATTGGTGATCCTGAGGCTAAATTAAAATCACAGATATCGACACAGGAAAATGAAGCCAAACTTTGTCCTGGTGGTGAAGACTCTAAGTTCCTCCAATGCAGAGACAGTGATTGATCTTTGTGCCCCCCAGGACCTCACACAAAACTATGCCTATCACTGACATTCTCAATAAATATTTATCAGACAAGCATATTTGTTTTTTGTTTTTGTTTTTTCCTTAATTTGAGAGATAGAGAGAAAAACAACATGTGCAGGCATCAGTGGGGGAGGGACAGAAAGAGAGAGGGAGAGAATCTTAAGCAGGCTCCATGCTCAGTGCAGAGCCTGATGTGGAGCTCAATCCCACATCCCTGAGATCATGACCTGAGCCAAAATCAAGAGTCCTCCAACTCAACCGACTGAGCCACCCAGGTGCCCCCAGCTAAGCATATTTGAATGCTCTGTTACCTTATCAAAAATTCCTCATTTCAGTTGAACTTCACAACTACATGAACTCAACATGAAGTACTAGTGTCCGACCCCAGCCAAAATCAGTAATGTAAAGGATAATCATCTAAAAGTGTCAGAGTGGAACTTTACATGAAATGTGCCAGTCCTAAGTGGCTTGATGGATGCACAGAGGAATGATAGATTGAGAGACATCCGAACAAGCAAATATAGCAGAATATCAATGATAAAATCCCCGGATTGGACAAATCTCAAAGGTCCTTTCCTTCCCCTAAATTCTGGTTTTATATTGATTTCCTCAGCACCCATCAGATATTTACTATAAAATGAAGATAAGTTGGCATTGGTCAGATAAGATCATTTAAGATTGAGCTTTGCAGCTAATCAGAAAAAAGCTGAAGTGTATCAATCAGAGGCTAGCTTATGCTGTGGTAGCGAATAGCACTAAAATCTCAGGGCTTAAAACTACAAAGGTTTATCTCCCACTCAGGCTCTGTGTTCCCTCCAGGTGAGCTGGGGGCTTTGCTTAGGCATCACCATCGACATTGTCATTTTTGTTGTTCTCACTCAGGGGTCAGTTGACAGAGAACTTCTGTACTGGCCTGAGGGAAAGAAGGAAGTCCAGCAAAGCACAGATGCCTCTTAGGCTCCTTCACATTTCATCAGCTAAAGCAAGTCATGTGGGGTTATGTGACCCAGGAGGGGTGCACGTCTGCTGCACAGTCACACAGTCCTTTTGGCAGAGTAATGAGCATGTTTTTTGCCCTTTCTCTCCTTTTAGATTGTAAGCTCCTTGAAGTCAGTCTCCATTTTTCCTCCTAATTATGCAAACTGTGTCTAAAGAATTCCCACCTCTTCGGACACCCACTAATTGGCCATCGACAGAGACTGAATTTCTAATAGCTTTACTCTCTGAGGAAAGAGGCACTTCTTTCTGCGAGATACCCTTATTTTGCCAGCTCCAGGATGAAATCCTGTGGACAGTGTTCCAGGTGGGTCTTAGAACCTGTGGAACAAAGGCCTGGTCTGACTTTCTTCGCCTGGTTAAGATTAGAGGCAGCAGTGGGACTGTCTCTCCTGGAAGCTCTCAACCTGACACTCTGCTATTGTGCCATTGCAGCAGGGAGCCGGGAAAGAGGGAACCATTTAAGGACCCCAGTGGCTCATGTGGAATTTCCACAAGACAAAGGTGATAATAAAAACTCAATGGAGTGCGACAACTGCAAGGGAGAATAGGATTAGCAGTCTCAGTTGGGGGGGGGGGGGATAGGGATTAAAAGAAACCCTGAGGTTTGTTTCCAAGGCCAAGATGTCATCTCCCCACTTGTGCGGCCCTCTCACCCCCAGTGACCTTTCTCTGGGCAGATGTCTTTGAGTCTATCTCATTGCAGTGCTGTCCAAGGCCAGGCCCCTCCCCAGAGGCCACTGAGCCAGATGATTCATGCTGTACAACCTGGTACATTCTGACACAGGCTTCTGTGAAAGCCAGCTTGGCTCTAAAGCAGCAAAGTACAAAGCACTTTACAGCAAAAAGCCAAACAGGTACATAAATGAATCAATACTCAACCACTCAGCACATTCACACATATTTACTACAGAAACACACTGGCCAAGGCCCAGTACCTAGGCCCCTAACTGTGCTAGTCAATATCACTCGTCAATTAAGAACTAAAGGAGTTTTATCCTTCCTCCACAACACCCCAGACTCCTGGCTCATAAAATGGATTTCAAGTCAGTGTAAATAGCTTGCTTGCCCAGCAGCTGTGTTCCTGAAAAGTTTCTTGTAAATCAAATCCTCTTTTAAAATGCATGGAACTTTCTGCTTAAAAGGAACCCTGTGATTAATCCTTTTGTAAGGCAAAGAATCTTTCTGTAATATAAAAACACCACTACCACCTGCCCCCATCTCACTCTTCCTCTCCCTGCCACTCCGCCCCTCCTGGTGGTCACCTGCCCCTACCCACTCTATTCTGTAAGGTCAGCTCTAGGCATAAAGAACATTTTTAAAAGAGGGCTTATGTCTTTGTGACTTGGAAGCAAACCAAAGAACCATCTTTTTAACATGTATCTTACAAACATCCTGATAGAGAAGCCTGCAGAATATATATCACTTGTTTGCAGATACCACAATGTACAATCACCAGAAATGCTAATGAGCTCGGCTATGAAAGGAACGAGCTGATGTTCTCTGCAAGAATGCCTCATCATTCCTCACTCAGGATAAAACCGAAGACAGCATCTAGGAGGACAGGTGGAGACATGGTGAAGTTGCCTTCATTTCCCCTCCCCAGCTCACCCCATACCTGCTCTTGAAGACTGAAAAACAGAATAAATCATGCAAAATATTGTGATCCAAATGTCATTGGGGACATCAGTCTATAATTTTGCCCAAGGCTGGGGCCAAAGGGTTTGGCCCAGGGTTTCTCAATCTTTAGCTATTTGGGATTTTTACCATGGCCGTGTACCACCTGTAGCATGATTTACTAGATAATTTTAATTAAATTGACTCACTGCTTTTTACTTGGCCCCATGAGAAGCAATGAGATTCACGAATGCACAGGTTTAAGATGTAGGTATATTTTTTGGACACATTAAAATACATGTATAACTATTAAAAAAAAGTGTTCATCCAAGGTGCCACCTAAAAGTCACCCTGTAGGTCACTATTGATAAACACACCACACTTAGCCACTTTGCCAAGACTGGACTAAGTCTGGTTGAGTCATGAGAGTCTCAATTTCCTTACCTCTGTTTACATGCCTATGCCTACATGTGTTCAACAGGCATTACTGAGTATCTACTATACATGGGCTCTGTGCTAGGTGTAGGTGACAAGAGGAAGAGCCTTGTGCCTTTGGGAACTTATAAGTAGTGGAGGGAACAGGCTGAAAAAAGAGAGTCAAAACACAGTGTGTTATACAAAGAACTGTATAACTGTGTTATACAAAGAACAGACAAGGCGAAATGAACTCCTTGAAGATCAGGAGCCTTGAAGACAATATTTTGGGTGGACATTGAAGAATGGATGAGACTCCCTCTGATGGGAGGAGTGAAGTAAAGGTATTCCAGGAGACAGAACAGACATGTGCAAAGGCCGAGGGGCATGTGACCGACAGTATATGGTTAGAAGGGATGAGTGTTCTGGGAGCAGGAGAGGGGGCAGGTTCTAAAATAAAATCATAGAGGTCTTTCATATAGGACATTAGGTGATAATGTCCTCAAGGTTCACCATGTGGTTGCTTGTACCAGGATTTCCTCTCTTTTTAAGGCTGCATAATATTTCCTTGTGGGTTGTTATGGACTGAATTGTGTCTCCCCAAAATTCTTATGTTGAAGCTCCAACTTCCATGTGACTACATTTGGATATTGGGCCTTAAAAGAGGTAGTTAGGGTTAAATGAGATTATGAGGGTGGAGTTCTGATTCACCCTTAAGTAAAGGGAAGAGACACCAGGGAGGCATGGGCACAGGGAAAAGGCATTGTGAGGACACAGCAAGCTGGCAGCCTTCTGCAAACCAGAGAAGCCTCAGTAGAAACCAACCTTGCTTGCACCTTCTTCTTAGACTTCCAGCCTCCAGAACTGTGAGACAATAAATTTCTGGGGGCACCTGGGGTGGCTCAGTCGGTTGAGCATTCGACTTCAGCTCAGGTCATGATGTCATGGTTGGTGAGTTTGAGCCTCGCTCGGGCTCTTTGCTGTCAGCACAGAGCCTGCTTCAGATCCTCTGTCTCCCTCTCTCTCTCTCTCAAAAGTAAATACTAAAAGAATCTTTAAAAAAAAGAAAATAAATTTCTGTTGTTTAAGCCATTCAGTTTGTGGTATTTTGTTATGGCAGCCCTAGAAAATTAATACATATGTATATACTACATTTTGTTTATTCAATCATTTGTCAGTGGACATTTGGGCTGTTTTCATCTCATGGCTATAGGAAATAATGTTGCTATGAACATAGGGGTACAAATATCTCTTCAAGACCTTGCTTTCAATGCTATTGGATTTGTATCTAAAAGTGGAATTATTGGATCGTGTGATAATTCTATTTTTAATTTTTTGAGAAAACTCCATACTGTTTTCCAAAGAGTTCTAATTTCTCTACATCCTCACCAATATTTGTTATTTTGTGTTTTGTTTTGTTTTGTTCTTCTAATGTAGCCATACTAATGAGGGTGAGGAGATCACTCATTGTACTTTTGATTTGCATTTCACTAGTGATTAGTGATATTAAAAATCAGGGAACACCTGGGTGGCTCAGTCGCTTAAGTGGTGACTCTTAATCGGTTCTTGATCTCAGCTCAAGAACTGTGATCTCACAGTTCGTGGGATCGAGCCCTGCATCAGGCTCCATGCTGACAGCAAGTAGCCTGCTTGGGATTCTCTCTCTTTCTCTCTCTCTCTCAATCTCTCTCTCTCTCTCATTCTGCTCCTCCCCTGGTCACATGCTTTCTCTCAAAATAAATAAACATTTTAAAAAAATTCATGTTTTCATGTTAGACCATTTGTATATCAACTTTGGAGAAATGTCTACTCAAATCCTTTGCCAATTTTTAATCATGTTACTTGTTTTATGTTGTTGTTAAGTTGTAGCAATTCTTTATATATTCTGGATATTAGCCTCTTACCAGATACATGATTTGCAAATATTTTCTTCCATTCTGTATGTTGTCATTTCTGTTGATTGAGTCTTTTGATAAAGATAAGTTTGATGTAGTTCCATTTGTCCATTTTCACTTTTGTTGCCTATGCTTTTGGTGTCATATCAAAAAAATCATTGCCAAACCCACTGTTATGAAAAATTTCCCCTGTGTTTTCTTCTGGGAATGTTATAGTTTTGGATCTATATTTAGGTCTTTAATCCATTTGAGTTATTTTTTTTAATATGGTGTAAGGTAAGAATCCAATTTCATTCCATTGTATGTGCATATCATGTTTTCCTAAAACTATTTTTCCTTTCCCTATTAAGTGGTCTTGGCACTCTTGTCAAAAAATCATTTGACTGTATGCACAGAGGTGTACTTCTGGGCTCTATTCTATTCTGTCTTTCTATATGCCTGTCTTTCAGCTTTGTAGTATGTTTAGAAATCAGGAACCATGAGGCCTCCAACTTTATTCTTCTTTTTCAAGATTGTCTTGGCTTTTTGGGGTCCCTGGACATTCCACATGAATTTTAGCATGGATTTTTCTATTTCCATAAAAAGTGCCATTGAGATTTTGAGAGGGACTGCACTGAATCTACAGATTGCTTTGGGAAGTATTGACATCTTAAAAAATATGGAGTCTCTCAGTCCATAAGCAAAAGATATCTTTCCATTAATTTCTGTTTTCTTGCATCACTTTCAGTAATGTTTTGTAGTTTTTAGTGTATACATCTTTTATCTCCTTGGTTAGCTTTAAGTGTTTTATTCCTTTTCCATGCTATTGTAAATGGAACTGATTTCTTATTTTCCTTTTCTGATTGTTCATTGTTGATGTGTAGAAACATAGTTGACTTTTATGGGTTGATTTTGTATCCTATTATTTTGTTTAATTTATTATTAGTTCTAATACATGTTTTTGTAGAATCTTGAAGGTTTTCTACATATATCATGTCATCTTCAAACAAAGATAATTTTATGTCTTCCTTTCCAATTTGGATGACTTTATTTATTTTTCATGGAGAATTGCTCTGGCTAGTAATTCTAGTACTTTGTTGAATGAAAGTGATGAGAGTAGGCATTCTTATCTTACTCCTGATCTTAGAGGAAAAGCTTTGGGTCATTCACCATTGAGTATGATGTTAGTTGACATCTTTTCATACATATCCTTTATTATGTTGAAGTTATTTCACTTTATTCCTAATTTGTTGAGTGTTTTTATCATGAAGGGGTGTAGAATTTTATCACTGATTTTTTTGGATCAATTGAAATGGTCATGTGGGGTTTTCCCCTTCATTCTGGTAATGTCGTATATTAAATTGATTGGTTTTTTTTGTTCAACCATCCTTGATTTCAGGAATAAATCCAACTTGGTCACAGTGTATAATCATTTTAATATGGTGTTGATTTAAGCTTGCTAGTATTCTATTGGGGATTTTTGCAGCAGTAGTCATCAAAGACATTTTTATAAGCTTTTTGGATGTTTGGGGAAGTTTTATTTTTGTTTTTGCTTTTTGTTTGTTTTGTCTTATAGTATCTTTCTCTGGCCTTGATATCAGGGTAATCCTAGCCCCATGTAATGAATTTGGAAACTGCCCTCTTCTTCAGTTTTGTTTTTTTTTGTTTTGTTTTGTTTTTGCAAGAGTTTGAGGAGAACTGGTATTAATTCTTCTTTAAATATTTGACAGAATTCTCCAGTGATGTCATGATACTGGGTTTCTTTGTTGGGAGGTTTTTGATTACTGCCTCAGTCTCACTAGTTTTAGGTCTATGTTGATTTTCTATTTCTACCTGATTCAATCTTGGTAGGTTATGTTTTTCTAGAAATTTATTCATTTCATTTAGATTATATAATTTGTTGCATTTAATTTTTCATGTTGCTCTCATAATTATTTTTGTTTCTGTGGCATTGCTTGTAATGTCCTCTCATTAATTTTGATTTTATTCATTTGAGTCTTCTCTCTCTTGTATTAAACTAGCTAAAGATTTGTCATTTTTGTTGATATTTTCAAAAAACTCTAAGGGCGCCTAGGTGGCTCAGTAAGTTGAGCATCTGACTTTGGCTCCAGTCATGATCTCACAGTTTGTGGGTTCGAGTCCCGCATTGGGCTCTGTGCTGACAGCTCAGAGCCAGGAGCCTGCTTCGGATTCTGTATCTCCCTCTCTCTCTGTCCCTCCCCTGCTCGCTCTCTGTCTCTCTGTCAAAATAAATAAACATTAAAGAATTAAAAAGAAAACCTCTTAGCTTCATTGATTTTTTTTTTCCTATTCTCTATTTATCCTTACTCTAATCTTTCATATTTTCTCTCTTCCACTAGATCTGGGTTTAGTTTGTTCTTCTTTTTCTAATTCTTTGAGGTGTAAGTTTAGGCTGTTGATTTGAGAGCCATTTCTCTTTTTTAATGTAAGCATTTATAGCTACAAACTTCCCTTTCAACTTTGATTTCACTGAATCCATAAATCTATGTTGTGCTTTCATTTTCATTTGTCCTGAGATTTTCTAATTTCCCCTGTCATTTCTTCTTTAACCCATTGGTTGTTTTAAAAGTGTGGTGTTTGTATGGCCAACTCATCTTTGACAAAGCAGGAAAGAACATCCAATGGAAAAAAGACAGTCTCTTTAACAAATGGTGCTGGGAGAACTGGACAGCAACATGCAGAAGATTGAAACTAGACCACTTTCTCACACCATTCACAAAAATAAACTCAAAATGGATAAAGGACCTGAATGTGAGACTGGAAACCATCAAAACCTTAGAGGAGAAAGCAGGAAAAGACCTCTCTGACCTCAGCCGTAGCAATCTCTTACTCGACACATCCCCAAAGGCAAGGGAATTAAAAGCAAAAGTGAATTACTGGGACCTTATGAAGATAAAAAGCTTCTGCACAGCAAAGGAAACAACCAACAAAACTAAAAGGCAACCAATGGAATAGGAAAAGATATTTGCAAATGACATATCGGACAAAGGGCTAGTATCCAAAATCTATAAAGCGCTCACCAAACTCCACACCCGAAAAACAAATAACCCAGTGAAGAAATGGGCAGAAAACATGAATAGACACTTCTCTAAAGAAGACATCCGGATGGCCAACAGGCACATGAAAAGATGTTCAACGTCGCTCCTTATCAGGGAAATACAAATCAAAACCACACTCAGATATCACCTCACGCCAGTCAGAGTGGCCAAAATGAAGAAATCAGGAGACTATAGATGCTGGAGAGGATGTGGAGAAACGGGAACCCTCTTGCACTGTTGGTGGGAATGCAAATTGGTGCAGCCGCTCTGGAAAGCAGTGTGGAGGTTCCTCAGAAAATTAAAAATAGACCTACCCTATGACCCAGCAATAGCACTGCTAGGAATTTACGCAAGGGATACAGGAGTACTGATGCATAGGGGCACTTGTACCCCAATGTTTATAGCAGCACTCTCAACAATAGCCAAATTATGGAAAGAGCCTAAATGTCCATCAACTGATGAATGGATAAAGAAATTGTGGTTTATATACACAATGGAATACTACGTGGCAATGAGAAAGAATGAAATCTGGCCTTTTGTAGCAACGTGGATGGAACTGGAGAGTGTGATGCTAAGTGAAATAAGCCATACAGAGAAAGACAGATACCATATGGTTTCACTCTTATGTGGATCCTGAGAAACTTAACAGAAACCCATGGGGGAGGGGAAGGAAAAAAAAAAAAAGAGGTTAGAGTGGGAGAGAGCCAAAGCATAAGAGACTGTTAAAAACTGAGAACAAACTGAGGGTTGATGGGGGGTGGGAGGGAGGGTAGGGTGGGTGATGGGTATTGAGGAGGGCACCTTTTGGGATGAGCACTGGGTGTTGTATGGAAACCAATTTGACAATAAATTTCATATATTAAAAATAAATAAATAAAAATAAATAAAAGTGTGGTGTTTATTTTCCACATATTTGTGAATTTTCCAGCTTTCCTTCTGCTACTGATTTCTAATTTCACTCCACTGTGGTTAGAAAAGATACTCTGCATGGTTTCAGTTGTTTTAAAAATTTTAAGATACTGCAACGTCAATTAAAATTTTAGGAGTTGTTTTGTGGCTTAACAGGTGCTTGATCTGGAGAATGTTCCATACACACTTGAGAAGAATGTGTATTTTGCTGATTTAGGGTAGAGTGTTCTGTATGTCCCTTAGGTCTAATTGACTCATAATGTTATTCAACTCCTCTGTTTAATAACCTGATCTTCTATCAGGTTATTCTATCTGTTATTGAAAGTTTTCTATTATTACTCTAGCACTGTCTATTTCTCACTTCAGTTGTGCCAAGTTTGCTTCATATCTGTAGGACCTCTGATATTTGGTGCATATAGATTTATAATTGTTATATCTTCCTGGCAAATTGACCTTTTTTGTTATTATATAATGCCCAACTTGTCTCTTGTAACAATTTTTTTAATTTTTTTAACTTTTATTTATCTTTTTTTTAATATATGAAATTTATTGTCAAATTGATTTCCATACAACACCCAGTGCTCATCCCAAAGGATGCCCTCTTCAATACCCATCACCTACTCTCCCCTCCCTCCCATCCCCCATCAACCCTCAGTTTGTTCTCAGTTTTTAAGAGTCTCTTATGCTTTGTCTGTCTCCCACTCTAACCTCTTATAACAATTTTTTACTTAAATTCTGATATTAGGATAGATGCTCCTGCTCTCTTTTGGTTAATATTTGCAGGGAATATTTTTCTATCTTTTCACTTTCTGTGTATGTGTGTCTTTAGATCTAAAGTGAATCTCATATAAATGGCATTTAGTTGGAACTTGTTTAACTATCAGTTCGGCCTGTCATGTCTTTTGATTAGGAAGTTTAATCCATATATGTTTAAGGTAATCGCTGATAAGGAAGGATTTCTATTGCCATTTTAATTGTTTTCTGTGTATCTTCCAGCTTTCATGTCCCTTCTTTCCTTTCTTACTTACTTCCTTTGTATATCATTGATCTTTTTGTGGTGACTCCCTTCTCATTTCCTTTTGTGTATATTTCATAGATATTTTCTTTGTGGTTACTATTGTAATTACATAAAACATCTTAAAATTATAGCAATCTATTTTAAGCTAACAACAACTTAACTTTAATGACACACAAAGACTGCTCTTCTACAGCTCTACCCTCACCCCATTTCAAGTTACTGATGTCACAAATTACATCTTTATCTATTGTGTGCCCATTAATATAAATTTATAATTGTCTTTATGCTTTTTAAAACTTATATATAATAATTAGAAGGAGATTTATGCACCCAATTCAAATGCTACAGGCTGTATATTTTTTTGAATATTTACCTTTACCAGGGAACTTTACAGTCTCATGTAGCTTCATGTTAATGTCTAGCATCTTTTCATTTCAGCTTGAAGGATTCCTTGTAGCATTTATTGTGGGACAAGCCTAGTGGCAATGAACTTCCTCACCTTTTGCTCATCTGGAAAAGTCTTAATTTCTCTTTCATTTTTGAAGGACAGTTTCTGGATATAGTATTCTTGGTTGACATATTTTTTTTTCTTTCTTTCAGTACTCTGAATATATCATCCTACTGCCTTCTGGCTTATAAAATTTCTGCTGAGAAATCCACTAATAATCTTGTGGAGACTCTCTTGTATATGATAATTCACTTTTCTCTTGCCAATCTCAAGATTCTCTCTTTGTTGTTGAAATTGACAGTTTGATTATAATGTGTCTTGGTGTGGGAAATTTTGGGTTTATCCTACTTGAAATTATTTCACCTCTTGAATTTATGTCCATTTATTTTCCTCAAATTTGGAGACCTTTCAGACATTATATCTTCAAGTAAATTTTCTAGCCCTTTCTCTCTTCTCCTTCTGGGACCCCCATATTTATCTGTTTGATAGTGTTCCCTAAGTCCTTTAGACTCTCTCACTTTTTCCTGATTCTTTTCTTTTTTTGCTTCTCTGACTTGATAATTTCAAGTGACTTGTCTTCAAGTTTATTGATTTTTTCTTTTGCCTGATCAAGTTTACTATTGAGCCCCTCTAGTAATTTTTTTAATTCAATTACTGTACCTTTGGGCTCCAGAAATTCTATTTGGTTCTCTTTTACAGTTTCTTTTTGTTAATATTCTCATTCTGCTCATGCACCTTTGTTCAGATTCATTTAGTTACCCATGTGTGTTCTCTTTTATCTCATGCAGCATTTTCAAGACAGTTGTTTTAAATTCTTTGTCAAGCAATTCAGAGATCTGTGTATCTCTAGGGCCAGTATCTGGTGATTTGTTTTATTCTTTTCATTTGTCTGAGTATCCCCAATTCTGTTTCCGTGTATTCCTTGTGATTTTTTGTTGAGGTTTGAGCATTTGACTAAACAGCCTCTTTATAGACTGATTTTGTACAAGGGAAGAGCTTTACTAGTCAGCCTACCTTGAGATCCTGGGAGCTCTCAAAACTTTTTGTGGCATTCATAGTCTCTGTGCTTGTGTATAAATAGCAATATATTGCTATTTATATAGTGTCTCAGGAGGGGTGGGAAATGATGGCCTGAAGCTTCTTACGCCACCATCTTGCTCACATGACCCTCATCTATTGTTTTTTACACAAAGGTGAAAAGGCAATTCAATGGAGAAATCATAGTCTTTTCATTAAATTGTCTGTACTAATTGGGTATACATATGCAACAAAATGAATCTTTACCCATCCTTCATACCATGTACACAAATGTACAAATTGAATTATAAGCAAAATCATAAAACATACAACGATAAAATTTCTAGAAGAAAGGAGGAAAATCTCTGTGACCATGGGTTAGACAAAGGTTTTTTGGTATGATACAAAAACGTGATCCATAAAGAAAAATCTGATAAATTGGACTTCATCAAAATTTAAAACTTCTACTCTTCAAAAGAAAAGACATTTAATATAGTAGATTTTATGTAAATTAGAATGAATAGATGATATTGGTGTGAACTTAAGGTTTTTAAATATATATAAATTAATATGGAAATAAATATAGATGCAAACGTGTAAATATAAATTCCCTAACTCATCACTGTGAAGGTCTAGGATAGTGACACCCTAGTATCAATAGTCACACCAGATCTTGGTTTCTAAATACCATTCTTCTATAAAAGGACCAGGGGTCCTTGAAGAAATGATTTATTTTAGGGCAGGATGAGGACAAGTACAAAATAAATCTAGGTGTTCAAATATTGATGGGGTCATGCCAAAGGGTCACAGAAGACATCTCAAAGGGGCTTCCACTCTTCAAATCTAAGATAATTAGTGCATCAAAATGAGCAATAGTAACAGGTTATAACTAATTTGTTAAATAAGAGATCAATTAACCCATATCAATGGACACAATAAATGAAAGTTTAAGGAGAAATAAAATATCAACCTAGTCTCAAAGTATCCACCAACCAAGAAAAATTTGTAAGTTACACAGGGAAAAAGAATAACTTTTGGGGCGCCTGGGTGGCTCAGTCGGTTAAGCGGCCGACTTCGGCTCAGGTCATGATCTCGCAGTCCGTGAGTTCGAGCCCCGCGTCGGGGTCTGTGCTGACAGCTCAGAGCCTGGAACCTGTTTCAGATTCTGTGTCTCCCTCTCTCTGACCCTCCCTCATTCATGCTTTGTCTCTCTCTGTCTCAAAAATAAATAAACGTTAAAAAAAATAAAAAAAAAGAATAACTTTATAAATCCTAATAGGCAGCCCTTTATTAAGCGATCAAAGTTGACATCACCAGTAATGAGACAAGTCATCATGTGCCACCTTAAGGTACAATAAGACACACATTATATCCCTTCTGTCATACATAACCTGTCTAATCATGAGGAAATCAAAGATACATAAGCTGTCTAATCATGAGGAAACGCCAAACAAACCCAGATCAAGGGACGTTTTACAAAATAAGGGGTCTATAATCTTCAAAAGTGTCCAAATCTTAAAAATCAAGGAAGGACAGGCACTATTACAGTGTGAAGAAGACTAAATAGACATAACAACTAAATACATAATGCAATCCTGAGCTTCATCCTTTCACTAAAAAGGATGCTGAAACAAACTGGGAAAACTTGAAGTCTTAGGATTAAATTATAGTGATGTACCAATTTTAATTTCCTAAATTAGATGGTTGTATTATAGTTTTTGCAGTAACCACAATATTAAAGGGCAATGGAGCATCATATTAGCCACGTATTCTCAAATAATTTATATTGTTTTTACAACTTTATGAAAGTTTGAGGTTGTTTCAAAAAATGAAGGCTGACTGAATGATTGTTAACAGTTGTTCAGTTAAGGCTCAATGAAAATATAAGCATGGAGTTATCAGAGCCTTTACCAGAAAGAGGACAGGTTGGGGAAGGTGAAAACTGGCAGGACTCAGAAACTGTTGAGATAAAGGGGCAGCAATAGAGGTTGAGACTAAGATGACTGTCAGTTTTCGGGCCTGGAAGATTGAGAAGATATTGGTGCCCTGTTAGAAAAGAGAAAAGTGGAAATGCTTAAGTCAGGCAGAAGATTAGGGTTGAGTGAGGACAAGAATGAGTTTGTTTTTTGGATATTTTGGATATGTTGAGTTGAAAGAGTAGTTCACAGCCTGTTCAGACTCCAGGTTCCTCTGAGGATTTGGATAAGAACAGATGCTAAACACAATATGTGTGTATTGGAGGGGGTTAGATCAATGCTGGGCTTGGCTTGTTCTGGGTCCACCTCCAATAACTGTCTGAATGTGCTGCATTCCCACTTGAGTTATCCTCTTTCCCAGCACCCTGATTGTCCACACCTGTGGGGAATGAGCCTAAATATATAACTGATTATTCTTGGAAGGTTGCCAAGAGTAAAAGCTAAAGCCAGAAACTCCCCAAGCTGTCTCCAGAGCATAATGTATTTTCAGCTCACACAAATCCCCTGTTGCCAAATGATCCATCAATGGCCTGGATAGTTAAAGAGATGGAATGCATTTTGGTTACACAAATGTGTCCTTTGATAACCTTGCTGTTTAGTTTCCTGTATAAAGGCAACTTGTGGCCCCAGTACCTTATCTTGGCATTTGAGAGTCTCTCTACAATTTTGTAGCCCCATTTCCTTCCTTTTCTAAGTCCCTATTGCAACCAGCCTGTCTCCTTTTCATTGTCAAACTTGTCTTGCATTTTCCCACTTTTGAGAGTTTACTCATCTTGTGGGTTGAAATTCAACTCATCATGTCCATTGAAAACATTGTGCTAGGCACTCCAGAGGCACTGAGTCAATGAAACCATGACCTGTGTCCTCAAGGAATTTGTAGTTACAATAGAAATAGAAGATACTATATGAGGGAGAGGAAAATCTTCATGAAGGCAGATATGCCAGAGGACAGAAATATGGAATCAAGGATGGACAGATGCTTACTTTTACAATTTTATATGAAGACATCAAACCAACCTGTTCCAAAATCTCCCATTTACAACTGGCTGTTCCCACCGCCTGGAGAGTACACATCATGTGCACCATCCTCACCACCCCTCATTCTTCATGCCTCAACTAAAAATAAACACTTTCCTCAGAGTAGCCTTTCCTGGTCCACTCCTACCACCAACTACACTACGATACACAAGATCTACATTCACGCTTCCTTTCTTTCTCATCAGGGAAAATGGCCAGGTGCATTATAAAGAATTGGAAGCAAAAGATTAAAAAAGTCTCAGAATCTCAGAGCCAGAATGGAGCTTAATCTTCCCAGCCCCTTGTGTGCAGATGAAGAAACTGAGGTTCAGATTGGGAAAGTAACTTACCATATTTGGCTTACCACATGGCAGTTCAAATGCTTTTGGTTGCAAGAAATATAAATCTCAACCCAAATTGGCTTACACAAAAAGAGAACCTATTGAATCATGTAGCTGAACCATCCAGGGGTATGTCTATCTTTAGATAAGACTTGATCTGGGACCCCAATGATGAGATTGATATCGGGATTAGTGTCTCTCTCTCTCTCTCTCTCTCTCTCTCTCTCTCACACACACACACACATTCTCTCTCTCCCTCCCTCTCTCATTCTCCGGCTCTCCTATTGTGGTACCAAAATGGACCCTAAGACACCCCAGAACTACAACTACATATTTCCCCACTGGATTCCATTTCCCCAATAATTCAACCAATGCTCCAGAAGTTGGTTTTATTGGCCACAGCTTGGCCATCACCTGGCTTGGCATGTAGTATACCTCTGAAACCATCACTGTGGCCACTGCAATGGGATATGCAGACTTGTTTGAGGAAAACAGGGCCTAGCCCAAGAGCTGGAGGTAGAATCGGTTCACCCAAACCTCATGGCTGAGAAATGTTGGATGCTATTGTGAAGAGGAGAGAAAATCGATACAATCACAGTTGTCCATGACAGAAAGTTACTGGCAGAGTCATGCCTATGAGCCTGATTCCCCAGATCTGTTTAATGATGTCATCACTTTCTGGAAAAGCCAGCTAAGTTTCTGTGGCACCAAGACATCGCTACATAGCCAATGGAGCTTTGCATTCAAACAATTCTATACTGATTCTGGAGTAGCAATGCTGAATTCACCATTCTTCAGGCAAAGAGAGTAACCCCAGGACCTGAGTCCAGACAGAGATGAGGTACAAGAAGAAAAGAAGTGATTAAAATAAGCTACAGACCTAAATCAGGAATGAAAAGTAGAGAACCTGGTAATAATTGTCCCACATGTGCTGCCAATGGAATTGAATCAGCATAATTGATTTGATCTACACAAAGTGAGACAGGTCTTCTGGAAAACTGCCCATGAGTAGATCAGCAAGACCTGTAATTGGCATATTAAGTGAAAATAAAGTGAGACTAAAGGTGGAGTTCTTCCAACCTGAAATACCCGGAGCAGAGACTGGCTTGTTGGAAGAGAACAGGAAGGATGGCAGGTGTGATTTATTCCATGGAAGGAAGAGAGCAGGAAGGATGGCAGGGGTCATGGTTCCCAGCTGGCTCCTTTGGGAATCTTTGTATATTGTATTAATAGTGAAGTTCACACAGAATACATTTTATTAATAGTAACATGCAATTTAAGATGTGCTTATTTCTTGTTTTAATCACAAAAATATTGCATCTGCTAATCCTCTTGGGGATTTCCAAGTCCCATAATGATTACCGCTTTTGGCACAAATACTATCACCAGATAAGCAGGAATGGCCCAAGTCTTTTGATAATTTTCATTTTCGTCATTCTTCAGTGTTCCCTTGGAGAGGAGGGCTATAGAGTTACAGGATAATTTTACCTTATGAGGACCCTTTTTTCTGGCATATACTCAATAAGAAGGAAAATTCCAACTATTTGGCAGATTAGATTCCCTAATCTAGTCCTGGCCTACCTTTTAAATTCAATCTCTCATTTCTCCTGTTCAGTCTCTATTGCAACAAATCCAGAGAAGAGTTTTATACAATTTTCATGTTTGTCTGATATGTTGTCTCATGCAGGCTGTATCCTTTACTGTTCCCACATCTATGGACTAGATTCAGATGTTGGCCTCCAGTTTGTAATCTCTGGATTAAAATTCCACCTTTTTAGTGAAGCCTCCTTTGGTTCCCAAGGAGAGGAGATGACCACTCTCTCCTTTGGAAACCTCATCATTTTGCCTCTCTCTCTCTCTCTCTCACCACTTGTTACATGTCCTGCCTGTGATTCACACATTCATCTTATTTTTTATGTTGATCTCTTGATTTCTAAGGCAGATATGACAGGTGATTAATCTCTGTAGTCCCATGATGCCTGGATGGATTTCTTGAAGATAATTCACAGGGCAGAAACTGTGTATATTTTATTAACTGCAGCATCTTGAACAAGTACAGTCAGATACCACATGAAGGATTTGAGGGTGAATAAATGGAGAGAGACCCTGGGTTCGTTCTCTGATGGGACTCCATAAAACCTTCTTTTCATTGCCCCATCCCTGAGCCTTTCACTGTGAAGGCTATTTGTCATCTAAAACCCAGAAGAACCTTCACTTACTAAATTACCATGACCCTGGACAGTTACTAATCTGTGAGGCAATTTCAAGCCAACATTCTTGGTGGCACTAATCATCTAGAAAAGTTATTGTGCAGTGACATCCAGCTGGTAACATGCCCTGGAGTGGGATATTCCCAAGAAAGTTGTCTAGATTAAAAAAAAAGACTCTGAAGGCATCAGTTACAGAGTTAGATTCTGGTACTAGGGACCATTTGGGGGTTTCATTTTGTTTCTTTCTCCTGTGCTCCTGCTACCAACTCACACCAGGACTCCAGCTACCCAAACTGACCTACCCCTGTCCAAGGTGATAGTGCATCTCTCCAAAGCAAATGGCATACAGGAAGATCTGAAGACAAAAGACTCTTAGCTTCAGGCAAAACAAACCAGCAACCCATACGTGTCATTAAAATTAAAGTGGAAGAGTGCCTAGGTGGTTCATTTGGTTAAGTGCCCAACTCTTGATTTTGGCTCAGGTCATGATTTCACGGTTTGTGGATTTGAGCCCCATATCAGGCTCTGTGATAACTGTGTACCCTGCTCAGGATTCTTGCTCTCCCCCTCCCTCTGCCTCCCCCCCATTTCTCAAATTAAATAAATAAACATTAAAAAGTTAAATTAAATTAAAGTGGAATTTAGTGTTGTGTTAACAACTAAAAATATCTATTCTAGAGTTAAGGTTTAAGGTTTAGAACTAGCTACCTTAATTGAGGGACCTTGAGAAAGTTATCTGACCTCTCTGAAGCTTCAGTGAACCTATCTGTAAGGTGATGACAGCGATAGTGTCTACCATATAGAATTGTTTTCAAAATTCAGTGACATCATGCAAGGAAAGCTTCTAGCACAGTACCTGGCACATAATGGCATCAAAAATGTTAGCTGTTATTTTATCTGCTTTAATTCATCATTAGTAGTAAATTTCCTTGTGCTAAAATTCCTGACTGATAGCTAAGAAGAACCATGAGACAGGTTCTTAACCACCATCTTTCCTGAAACTGAAACACTCATAGGACATCAGGACACCTCTTCTGCCTGCAGGAAGGTGTGTTCTCACACATCTTTGATAGAATGTCCCTTATCTTTTTGTCAGGCCCCCCTGATCTTTCATTCATAGATTCCAAGGATCAGAGCTAGAAATATCAGTTGGAAAATTGTGCCTCTGCATATTTTCAGGTATCATATACAGGATTGAACAAGAAGAACTTGAGAACTTTACTAACCCTAGGATTCAATGCTATCTCTTTTTTTTTCACTCTTAATACTTTCTTACAGAAAAATGATTTGACAACATTGAAAAGCATCTAAAACACATTTCAGCTGGTGACTGCTTTGTGAAGCAGAGCATTCTGCAAAGCAAAAATCCCCAAAACTGTTATCTTTGGCTAATAGAAAAGGATTTCTAGTAAACACATTACCAACACCTATAAAACTCACACTTGAGAAGTCAAAGAAAATTCTATGTAGTAACTCTCATTTTAAAAAGGCATTCATTGAATTGCTAAGCTATATGCACCTTGAGCTGGATTAAGTTCAGAAGCAAAATATATTTTTTAAAAAAATACTTGCCTTCTGTCTTTTACTATACCATGCCTTCTGGCTTTGGAATGTGTCTTTTATCTTCTGGAGAGGATAGAATCTCTCATCCTAATCAAAGAGTACTTATTAGATGCGGTGGTATAATAATTTGTGTGCTCTATGTCACACTTTCCTGGAGAGAGCTTCCAAACCCTTGGGATTTCTTTTTTTTTTTTTTTTTAACTTTATTTAAATCCAAGTTAGTTAACATATAGTGTAATAATGGTTTCGAGAGTAGAATTTAGTGATTCGTCACTTACATATAACACCCAGTGCTCATCACAAGTTCCCTCCTTAGTACCCATCACCCATCTAGCCCATCCCCCACCCAACTCCCCTCCAGAAACCTGTGGTTTGTTCTCTGCATTCTTTTATGGTTTGCCTCTCTCTCTGTTTTTTTATCTTATTTTTCGTTCCCTTTCCCTATGTTCATCTGTTTTATTAAATTCCACATATGAGTGAAATCACATGGTATTTGTCTTTCTCTGACTTATTTCGCTTAGTATGATACATTATAGTTCCATCTACCCTTGGGATTTCTTAAGTGATAAGAGTGTCTTTGTTATGCTAATAAGGTGACTCTTGGTGGTTGCTTAAATAGCTTTAGGATGGAACTTGGTCACCATAAAAACCAGAAAGGTGATTAAAGGATAGTAACCTTGGGCCAGATCAATCTCTGGAGAAAAATACGGGCCTCGAGATTGAGTTCAATGACACGGGCCAAGAATTTAATCAATCCTTCCTATGTAATGAAACCAAATAAAAAGTCTGGATACCAAAAACATCGTGGAGGTTCCTCAAAAAATTAAAAATAGAACCACCCTTCAACCCAGCAATAGAACTACTAGGAATTTACCCAAGGGATACAGGAATGCTGATGCATAGGGACACATGTACCCCAATGTTTATAGCAGTGCTTTCAACAATAGCCAAATTATGGAAGGAGTTTAAAGGTCCATCAACTGATGAATGGATAAAGAAGATGTGGTTTATATATATAATGGAATACTACTTGGCAATGAGAAGGAATGAAATCCTGCCATTTGCAGCAACATGGATGGAACTGGAGGGTATTATGCTAAGTGAAATAAGTCAGTCAGAGAAAGACAGATATCATATGTTTTCACTCATATGTGGATCTTGAGAAACTTAACAGAAGACCATGGGGGAAGGGAAAGGGGAAAAAATAGTTACAAACAAAGAGGGAGGGAGGCAAACCACAAGAGACTCTTAAATACAGAGAACAAACTGAGGGTTGATGGGAGTGGGGGAGAGGGGAAAGTGGGTGATGGACATTGAGGAGGGCACTTGTTGGAATGAGCACTAGGTGTTGTATGGAAGCCAATTTGACAATAAATTATATTTTTAAAAAAAACTTCTGGATACCAAAGCTCAGTGGAGCTTCCTGGTTGGTGAACACATTGATGTGCCAGGAAAGTGACATGGCCTAACTCCAGAAGAGGGCATAGAAGCTCTGTGTTCAGGACCCCACCAGATCTCACCCTGTATAATGAAGTTGTAATTGTAAGTATAACACTTTCCTGAGTTCTAGGAGTCATTCTAGTCAATTATCAAACCTGAGAGTGTTGTGAGCACCCTCAAACTTATAGCCAGTTGGTCATAAGTACAGCCTGAGGACTCCTGAAGTGTGGCTGGGACCTCAAGCTCTGCTTTTCAAGTATTGTAGTGTTAATCAGATGTATTCTGAATGTGCTACCCAGGGGCCAGCTAAAGACCTGGATGGTGATCCACCACCAAAGTTCATTTGTCAAAGTAGTCAGTACACTATTTAAAATCAAATCCACCCATATACATCTTGGAGGTTGGGCCCAGGAGCTCACCCACAACAACTTTGTGGGATCTCTTTCTCAAGCCTTCTGCTCTTTACAACTCCACACTCTCTCCCAGGAGCACATTTCTATCCTCTGACTAGAAATCTAGTGTTTTTGTCTCCCTAGAGTGCTGTGCATTTCTCACCATTGGGTTTGTTTCCAAGGACAAATGGTGGAAGGACATATATATAGAGAGAAGCAATGGATCCTCTCTTACTCTTCAGACACCAGTAGGGTTTGAGAGGAGGATTCATCTTCTTTAGTTTAGATGCCTGCCTGGTCACTGATGCCACCATTGCCTCCACCAAATTTCACTTTCAGGACGGGAGAGAAAAAGAAAAAATACAGGAAGTTTCCCCCATTCTCTGTCTAATACGAACTCCTCTTCCTATGCCTCTGACAAGAAAGGAGAGCTTCTCTTAGAGTGCTTTCTATCCATTCAATGAGCTGCTCCAGGATTTTGATGTGTTGGGACCAACACCAGAATATACAGAGGAGGGAAAAGGCAGGAATATCACCAACATATCAATCTTACTTCAAGTTCATGTTTTCTTCCTCAGTCAGCCTGATATCATTTACTTTTTGGAGTCCTCAGATAGACATGCCATGTATTCTGCCCAGGGCTTTTACTTAACACTCAGTGGGAGAAACAGGATGGAGTGTGTTTACCCCATTGTAACTAGAAATACTTTGTGTATTTCTAAATTTTTGTATAAATTGTACCATACTGTATCATTCACTTAATATTTTATTTAATTGCATATTACCATATTATCTCATATACACACATGTGTTAACTGCATTTCCTACCAATGAATGTTTGTTTCTAACTTTTTACTATTGCAGCATTGGAATGAACACTCTTGTACATATTTTCTTGTGTCCATGGTAAGAATTTTTCTAGAACATGTGCCTAGAATTGTCATTGCTGAGTAAAGAGATATATTCTATGTATTATAAAATACTCTCTAAAGTAGTTGTATCTGTAAGCACTCCTATTGGCAATGGATAGTCATTCTCTATTCTTCCCCCACATCCTTGCAAACAAATGTTATTAGATTTTTAAAATAATTTCCAGTCTGATGGGTGTGAAATGGTATCTTACGATTATTTTATTTTGTATTTCTCTTTTAAATCATTTTATGATTGCAAAAGTATATACTTACATTATAAAAGTAATACAGTTAATGAAGAAATACAAAAAACTTGAGACAAAATAAACAAGTATGAAGAAGGTTTTTTAAAAATCCGATACACCAAACTAATACAAGTGAAAATCTCAGAGGGGGAGGGCCAGTGCTTAGAACTGAGCACAGTGGTCAAAGGGGATTTAGCTCTTTTTTTTTTTTTTTTTTAAATAAAAAATGGTGTTTCTGGGTATCTCAGTCAGTTGAGTGTTGGACTCTTGATTTCAGCTCAGGTCATGATCCCAGGGTCATGGGATCAAGCTCTGTGTCAGGCTCCATGTTTAATGTGAAGCCTGCTTAGGACTCTCTCTTTCTTTCTCCCCCTCTGTCCGTCCCCCACTTAAGCTCTCTCTAAATTTTTTTTAAAAATGTATTAATGTATTTCTTATAATCAAAAATGAATTTACTATGTGTGGTGACAGATGTTAACTAGGTTTAGTGGTGATCACTTAGCAACATATACAAATATCAAATCATTATGTTGTACACCTGAAACTAACATAACTTTATATGTCAAATAGATCTCAATTTTTAAAATTAATTGAAAAATAAATTGTGATTATTTTGTTTGGCTATCTTTCCATTTTATATGTTATTATGTGTTATGTTATTACATAGATATGAATATACTATATTTGTAAACCAAAATCTTGAGTATTAGTAATCATGCCATAATAATTTATTTTTTAAAACTTTGTAAATGTTTTTAAAAATCTGCTAACAGAAGCTTTAGTTTTTAAGTTGAGACATAATTGACATTTAATAGTGTGTAAGTTTAAGGTATACAATGTGTTGATTGGCTACATTTATATGTAACTTTATGAATTTATATGTAACTTTACGCTACGTTTATGCAACTTTAAAGAATATGCAACTTTAAAGAATATAATAAACTGTGGTTGACTATAATCATAGTGCTAGGCATTAGATCTCCAGAACTTAGTCATCTTCTAACACTGTGACCAACATCTCCCCAATTTCACCATCTCCCATTCCCTCAGTTTCTATGATTCCCATGTAAATGAAATCATACAGCATTTGTCTTTCTCTCTGACTTATCTCACTGAGCATAATGTCTTCAAGATCCATCTATGTTGTCCCAAATGGCAAAATTTCCTTCTTTCTCATGGCTGAATAATATTCCAGTGTGTGTGTGTGTGTGTGTGTGTGTGTGTGTGTGATATCTCCTTTATCCGTTTATCCATTGACAGACACTTAGATTGTTTCCATATCTTGTCAACTATGAAGAATGCTACAAAAAAAAAAAAAACATGGGAGTTCAGATATCTCTTTGAGATATTGATTTCATTCCCTTGGGGTGTATGCTCAGAAGTATGATTGATGGATCATATGGCAGTTTTATTTACATTTTTTGAGGAACCTCCAAACTCAAACGGTTTTAAGGAACCTTTCCTTAATGGCTATAGCAATTTACATTCCTACCAACAGTTCACAAAAGTTTCTTTTCCTCCATGTCGTCACCAACACGTATTGCCTCTTGTCTTTTTGGTGATAACTATCCTAACAGGTATGAGGTGACATCTCATTGTGGTTTTGATTGACATTTTTCCTGATGATTAATGATGTTCAACATCTTTTCATGTATCTGTTGGCCATTTGTATGTCTTCTTTGGAAATGTGTGTATTCACTTTCTCTGCTCACTTTTAAGTTGGATTTTTGGGGTTTGTTGTTACTGAGTTGTACAAATTCCTTATATATTTTGATATTAACCTCTTATCCAATATAAGGTTTACAAGTATTTTCTACTATTCCATAGGTTATCTTTTCATATTGTTGATAATTTCTTTTGCTGTGCAAACCCTTTTTAATTTGATGTAGTCCCACTTCTTTATTTTTTCTTTGTGTGTACGTGTGTGTGTGTGTGTGTGTGTGTGTGTGTGCTTTTGCTTCCTAACCCAAAAATTGTTGCCAAGACCTTATGTTTTCTTCTAGGAGTTTCATGGTTTCAGATCTTATGTTTAAATCTTTAATCCATTTTGTGTTAACTTTTGTGAGTGGTAGATAAGATTGGGGTCCAATTTCATTCTTCTGCATGTGATTGTCCAGTTTTCCCAACACCATTTATTTAAGAGACTATCATTTCTCCACTGAGTATACTTTGCTTCCTTGTCAAATATTAGTTGACCACATATGCAAGAGTTTAATTCTGGGCTCTCTATTACATTCCACTAGTCTATGTGTCTATTTTTATGCCAGTACCATACTGTTTTAATTATTTTAGCTTTGAAGTATAGTTTGAAATCAGGAAGTGTGATACTTCTGGCTTTGTTCTTCTTTCTCAGGATTGCCTTGACTATCAGTCTTTTATGGCTCCATACAAATTTAGCATTTTTTTCTATATCTGTGAAAAATGCCATTGGAATTTTGATAGGGATTGCAATGGAGATAGCTTTGGATAATACAAACATTTTAACAATATTAATTCTTTTGACCCATGAACATAGGATATTTTTCCATTTGTATGTGTCTTCTTCAATTTCTTTCACCAAAGTCTTGTAGTTTTCATTGTATAGATCTTTTGCTTCCTTGGTTAAGTTTAAGTACTTTATTGTTTTTGTAAACATCTTTAATGGTTGCACAAAGGCCCATCTGTGTATGTAAGTTATAATTTACTAACCATTCACTCCTAAAGGGCATTGGAGTTAGTTTCAGTTTTACCTCCTTGGCAGGGGAAATACCACTTCAAAGAACATCTTTGTCAACATTCTGGATAGTTTCCTTAAGTTAAATTCCCAGGACAGGAATTAACTTATTGAAGCATATAAACATTGCTAAGGCCTTTGATATATTCTGTCTTGTTGTTTTCAGAAAGATTGGGTCGCTTTAACCAGCAGTACATGAGAGCAGCTTATCAGGATTGGGAGGTTTTACTTTTTAACAATTCTCCAATTTCTTTTTTTAGGTTTCTCAGAAAGGAATTCTATAAAATAGTTCTTTAATTTGTCTAAGATATAGCTTCATTATAGAAAGAAGAAAGGGGTGTGTGTGTGTGTTTGTGTGTGACAGAGACAGAGACAGAGAGAGACAAAAAGAGAGATAGACACAAGAGAAATAGCACTCTTCTCCCAGCTAAAATAATGGCAGTGGGCAAACATTGAGTGAATCAGCTCCCAGGAAGGGCAGATAGAATAAAATCACTTCTTGGCAGAAAGCTTTGTTTTTCAACTACATATTATTTCAATTGTCATGTTACTCTCTTAATCTGAGACCACCCTCCAAGCCCCAGCCACGTGTAGGCACAGAAACAAATGTTGTTGGTGTTGGCATCTGAGCTAAGTCCACTTGCTCTATCCTGCAAGAGAGTGGAAGAACCCAGAACTCCATCCTGTATGGGGAACTAACCTTTGTCCCAAACAACACAGAACGCTCATTTTATTTTACAAGACATTTTAAATACCTTGAGAAGTGCTTTTATCAAATGGTTGAATTCAAAACATTGTTTTATATTGTATAAACAAAAAACAGCTTTTTGCCCCCCAGGAAACACACTCACAATTGGTTTTTGTGGTGCTTGTCATTGCTGGCACCTTGCTTTTTTCACATAATAATGCATGCTAGTGATTATTCCATGACAGTACAGAGATGGAGACCTCATTGCTTTATTTAGAAGCACATTTTTATATCGAGGTAAAGCACACAGAACATAAAACTAACCATCTTAACCATTTTAACTGTATAGTACAGTAGTGTTAACTATCTACACATGGTTGTACAACGGATCTAGGACTTATTTATCCTGCAAAACTGAAATTCTGTATCCACTGAACAACAGTTCCCTCCCCCTCCCCCAGGCCCTAGTAACCACCATTCTACTTCACTACAGGTTATTTTTGAAACATTCAGATCATATGAAAATCAAGCATACCTAAAATGTAGTCACACAAAGCAATTCATCATTCTAGAAGCCAGTATAAACCACTGAACATAGACCCACTTTGCAAAGATGAAAATAATTTGTGAGTTTACTACTGAGAATCCTGTTCACAATAATACTTCCAGTTTTTCACTATGCATATTTTTAAGTTATTGAGATAATAACATTTAGATAATTTTTATCTTGCTTTTTTACTTAACTTTTTAATGGAAGCATCTTACCTGCCTATCATCACTCATCATAGTGCTATTTTTAATAGCTGCACTATATATTTTAATTTATTCTTTGTCTTTTGTTATCTGGAGCGTTCCTATGAGGGAGGTACTTTGCTCATGTCCATTTTACAGATGAGACTGTTGCACAAAGTTTGGTATCCTATGTCAGGGATGAAAAAATTCATGATCTAAATAGTGATCCTTGACTGCAAACTGTGATTTCCATAGAAACTGAAGAATCCAAATAATCACTGTTTTAAAACCTCAGTTACCTTGTTTTAGTCGAGCTCATGTCCATTTCCATGGAAACAGAAGTGATAGCAGCAGAGGAGTGAGAATTGGCTTTAGTGAGCGTCAGAAACAATTGCTGCCTGAGAGCAAGACTGTCGCTTCCTAAATTGCACCTGCCCAGCCCGCGGCATAAGCCACACAGCTGGAGTTTATAGATTATTGACTTTGGAAAGTAAAAAGACTTCTGCCGTATTTGACACCCAACTCCCCAGCTGAGCCTCACCAGTCAGTCTAAATAATTTAGACAAAATTAGATTTGTTTTTATCCCAAAGTTTGCAGAGAGACTACGTAGCTGTCACCAATATTTTTAAGACAATTGATGACATTCTACTTCATTCATATGAAAAAAAGCTTACTTTTACCAAAATGTGCTTACTATTAGGTGACCTGTGTTCTGCATACAGCAACAGAGGGTAAGAATTTTGTTAACTATGGTTTCACTTTAAGAAATGATCACCTCTAACTTCAGGCACAAATATTTTCACGTTTTACCACAGAAGATTTAAAACGTCTACTAAACTAGATGGAATAAAGCATGGATTGGCAAATTTTGTCTCACAGGGCAAATCTGGCCTGCCACCTGCTTTGGTAAAGTTTTATTGGAATGCAGCCACATTTACACACTGTCCATGATTGCTTCCCTGCTACAAGAGCAGTGCTGGGTAGTTGCAACCAAGATTGGAGTCCTGAAAGCCTGAAATATTTACTATCTGGCTTTTTAACAGGAAGTGTACAGGCCGCTGATCTAATGAACCCCATCTATCCATCACGCAGCTGGAGCAACTCTCAACACATGAGAGGTGCACATGAGCAGGCGAGCTCTTCTAAGTCTCCCATTGTGCCATTTAAAAGGCACTCATTGATTTATACAACATAAATACCAAGAGTTAAAAATAGTTGCAGCTACAAGGCATGATAATTAAATCAAGCAAATGTTGGGATAGCAACGTGGTCTTGCTGTCATCTCTCCCGCCCTCTTGCCTCATATCCCTCTAGTCTTGGCCTGAGGACAAAAGAGGGGATCAGAACCCAGGTCTGAGAGGATGTAAAGGTACTTCAGAGAGGTGCATGGCAGCTCAGAAGGGCAGGAAGAACTGAAAGCGAACAAGGACATCTCCAGAATCCTCTTTGCCTCACTGTAAGCTCTAGGAACCTGCCCAGCACACACTGCCAGCTCTGATTTCAAGATTCCTTTATGCCAAAACTTAGTATAGGCACAATAAGCCTGGTGGTGTGTGAATAGAACACCCAGGCAGCAGAGGAGGGCTCTGCTCTGTCCCCAGCGCTGTGCAATGTTGGGCATATCATTCACCAGCTCTGGGCAAATCAGTCCATGGGAGACTTGCTTTATCACAAATAAAGTGGCATCATCCCCGCTCTCAAAATTTGGAGGATCAGATGGGAGGGATGTGCATAAATGTGCTTTTTAGAACACTGCAGTTTGCCTCCTTGGTAGGGAGGGACAGCTTGTTGAGACCATCCAAAAGATACTCAAGACTCTGGAAGGAAATAAACTAACAACAACAAGACAAAGGGAGAAAACCCTTCCTTTGTTTTCCCCATGTCTTTTAACTTTTTTCAATGTGCTTTTAGACTTATCCATTTATTTTACCCTCAGATCCTGCCTTTAAGGCATGTAGGCAATTTATCTAAACCCACATTTTATAGATGAGAAATATGAGACACTGAGAAGTAAGCGCCATTTCTCAAGGCCACTTGAAGGCATGATAATGTTCACAGCACAGACGGCAAGAGCTCACCAATCAGACCTAGATTTCTGGCTCTAATACATGCCATTTCTGTCTTCTGGAACAAATTTCTTAACCCCTTTTTACCTCTTTTGTCTCTTCTGAAAAATGTGGATAATAGCTAACAGGTACTTAACAAATATTTTTTCCCAAAATGTGTATCTTGAGGGGAAAAAGCTTAACATGGTTTTTGTTTATGTGTTTGGGGCTTTTTATAGGAGAGGTATGTGGGGGAGACATGAAAGCAGAGTTCTGTCCTATCTCTGGGTGAGTTGTAAACATAGACTACTGCTTTGAATGACAAAGAAATATTCAGCATTTAAGAGAATCCTCTGTTCTGTTCTTGTCAAAACAGCAGCTCTAAATTATTAGACTACTTAGCCTGAGCTACTAAATGGACTTGACTTTTGGAAACTTAATCTTCACCCAAAACTTGAGCCTGATGACTTTTGGATTGGCTGAGTAAGGTGATATTCCCATCCAAAAGTTACTGAGGCATCAGGAATTCAGGGATATTCCTGCTCACAGGCTATAGGCCTCTCCAGCCATGATACCCTCCTTTTGGGATGCAGAGATTCTACAAGTTCCATGACAAAGATACCCAATGCAAACAGAGGCTAAGGTAGACCCACAACTGCTGTGGCACAAAATTAGCAGGACTGCAGGCTAGCACATAAATGGCCATGCACACAAACTATCAAAATCTTTCTCATCAACCTTCTGAGTCACATCTCTGCATTTTGTTTGCAATGGTGAGATTTTCTCCTCTTCAGCCTATTATCCTAGCATTCATTTGTCCTGTCAACACATCATAAATTGTTTATAATGCATCGCACCAGAACAGCACTGAAGTAATGAGAATAAATAGATCCTGATAGACATATTGCTACCCACCAAAATTGAACTGTTAAATAGCTCATGAATATTTAGAAAGTGTTGACTTGCTTCTCACCTCACAAGGCATTTGGGAAATTTTGCCACAAATAGGGATCTGCTGTTAGAAAGCCATGGAGAAGCGAGGAATAGAAAGAGTTGGGTGTGGGGCAGGTTCTAGGCTCTGTCATTAACTGGAACAACTGGTTGTGAGTTTATTTAGCAAGTCCGTTAAACTCTGTCTTTTAATTTGCTAATGAGAAAAGTACCTCTAAGGTTTATTCTAGTTTTGAAATTCTAATTCTGGGTGAAATAGAGTCTTCTCCTCTGGGCCTCATGTGCCACAGCGCTTTGGGCCACTTGTTCTAGGCCAAGCCAACCAACACTGTGATGACCAACTGAGCCAAACTCAGCCTCAGCCTCACATGGACAGTGCCTTGCCTCAGGACTGCACTGCCTACCATCAGCCTCTTGTCCTGGGACTTCTCCACTTAGCACTGAGGTAAAAACACCCACCCTGAAAGTACAAGGGCATTCAAGCCCTATTGGTCAAACATTGGACTGATGGGAGATGGGATCTGGCAGAAATTCTCCCTTACTCAGCCAGGTGGATTATTTTAAGAAGCATCTTTTTGTTTAGCATTGTAGAAGATGGCCCCATGAGATAGAGAAACCAGTTATACTTAGTAAGTGGTGGCCAGTTTTATCAAGACACCCTAATACTGGCTTTCTCTCCTCTGCCTCATTACCTTTGTCCCTCACTCCTGATTCTTGGGATTTTATTCTCTAATAAAGAGTTAGTCCTTGAGCTTTGTCACAAGCTTTGCTCAGGGGAAACTGAGCTAAGATACTGAGAATATTCATGGATCAAATTAAGCAATGTGAGTTTATGATACAATGGAAATACCCAATGTTCTCTACTTGATTTGTGACAGTGTTAGAACAGAGCATCATTGGGCAATTTTGTCTATCTACCTAGAGAAAGAGATAAAGTTCCTTTCAGAAATTATCTTTAAATGAGGCAAGAAAAAGACATGGACTTTGTCATCACTGAGATTTCTATCTGAGTGGGGGGAAATAGCCAATATTCTTTCTTTCACTGCTGCCTTGGTTGGCTTAAACCCAATAAAACAATGATTCTTACCACTAGCTACCTCAGGCTTTGCCTGTCCTTACCATCACCATTCACTGCCAGCATATCTAAGGTTTTGATGTTGTCTATCTTTTGAAAATAATTCTGCCTGAAATTCTTAGACATTTCTTTGTGGCCTCACTAGGTTCCAGGTCATGAGAGAAAGTACAAGTTCCATTAGAAAACTGAATTCTAAGATCATACATAAAATGACCTCACTTCAGTATACTTTGGGTTATTGCCTTGGGTCCTGAAGATGCTCCCTGAGTTTGCACAAATGCATATTTTGATGCTTTGGTGCTACTATTGTCCTCTCCCCTGTATGCTTTCTCCTGTCTCAGACCCCACCTTCTTCTGGTTATAAACCTTGTTCCCTGCACAGGTTTGGGTATATGACTCAGGCCAGGCCAGTCTTAATGCTTTAACCTACTCCTTAAGCCAGAAATTGGTCCAGGGAAAGGTATTTGACCCAACCTAGGTCAATCAGAGTACTATTGGTTTTTTTCTTTTTTAATTTTTTAAATGTTTATTTATTTTTGATAGAGAGAGAGAGAGAGAGAGAGAGAGAGAGAGAGGAAGGGGCAGAGAGAGAGGGAGACAGAGGATCCAAAGCAGGTTCTACACTGACAGTAGAGAGCCAAATGCGGGGCTTGATCTCACCAACTGCAAGATCATGACCTGAGCTGAAGTCAGACACTTAACCAACCACCACCCAGGTGCCCTTGTTGTTTTTTCTTAATAGAACTGACATGAAAGACTCCCTTTTTCACTTTTTCACTTTTATATAAGTTTCAGAATTGTGATCCCAGAGTTTCCAGTAGTAGCATGATCACTGCCAAAACTTTTCTGATAATGCAAGAGAATAAAGCCAAGACAGAGAGAAAAACAAAGAGATGAATAGAAGAAGGCAAAGTCTTGGTATCAAGTCTTCAGTTCCAGTCTGAGTTTTGTGTATTCCTGCAATGTTTTATTCCAGTATCATGTTACTAAATCCCTTGTTTGCAGCTGGCTGGAATTGGGTTTCTGTCACTTGCAATCAAAAGAATCTTGGTTAATATAGATGTGTACAAAAAGCAAAGCCCTTTCTCTACTTTAATACACCTTGCTATTTTTTTCTTTTTTGTGCAAAAGAATGAATTTGATGTAGAGATAGTAGGACCTTTCAGCTACCCTGTGAATTAGTTAAGCTGGATTTATGGATCATCTTTGGACTCTGATCTGTCATTCCTTTTTTCATGCCATGTACAAGTTTTATTTAGATGTCTACAAAAAACAGAATAGGAAGCCATACCTTAAGATGACGAAGAAAAGTCAACCAAGCCAGTTTGTTCTGCTTTCTAATGCAAAATTTTGTCTGTGAGTATAGCAGATGGAGGAAAAACCCAAAATGTTCAAGTTTTATTTTTTTCTGATTCAGACACATTGTCAGGTAGATAGCCCATTCTTATTCTTTGGATGGAGGCTCTTCACTATGGACTTTCATGATCATTTATTCTCATATCTTTCAGAGGCACAGATAACTGAGTAATTACGCAGCATGGAATATCTAATTGTATTCAATAATTACATGGGAAGCTGCAGTGTGGAAAATAAAGAGTTACCAAAATAACACTTTGTTTCTGACAAAATGAGAGGAAAGTATAGTTCTGGCTCCAGCAGGAACAGCTGCCTGCCATGAGGCTAGTGCCCTTTCTGCTCATGTGGGCAGCTCTGCCGCCCATGTGCACAGATGTGAAACCGCCCAACACACTCTGAGAGCTGACTCTTGTGGCTGGGACATGTATTTCTCTGAAACAAATTATGTAGGCTCCTTTCATACTGAAAAAGGTTGTGTATCAAAAAATTGATTCTCAGACATCTGTCATTCTAGCTTCTGAAAAGTTTTCTTCAAAGATGTAAGCACTTCAGTATGGGGCCTTGCAGCTACCCTTCCTGATGTCTTAGTTATCCAGCTCTGGTGGACCTGCCGACCATGTGCTCTGGATCCCTGTGTGAGCCCTTTGCTCCAATAAACAGCAGGAAATCAAAATCCTTTACATTTGTATAGCACTGTCTGTCTTCTTGTCAAATTCCTTCCATTTTACTGTTGATTTCCACCCTATTTGGTTTATAAAGCAAGGATTATTATCACCATTTGATGGAGAAGAAACCTGTGGACCATGAAAAGGTCCAGGATGAGTTAAGATGGATCCTAACCCATACAGACAGCATGATATCCCTATTGCTACACACACACACACACACACACACGCACATCAGTGGGAGGTATCAATTAGTAGTGATTATCTCCTGCCTGATTATTTCCCCCTGGAGATATGAGATTGTTCTCAGATCTTTCTTATCTTCACCATGGTTAATCCACCACTGAATAAAAAATTTAACTGTATTAATCAAAGTGTGAATCTATCTGTGATCTTCTTCCTTCCTGTAATCACTAGCCAATTTACAGTTGACTATAAATTATGTCAAACTTCACATCTTCATAAGAAGAAAAAATTCATAATGCTAGGTTATACCAGTCTACTTTGAGCCTCAGGATTCCTAGCATTGGTGTGTTAATTGCACGAAACTTAAAGTACCAAAAAGACCTTTAGAATATTCTTCTAAAGATGGTATAGAGTTAAGTAAGAAAATATAGATAAGGCACTAGATGGTCACTGAAAAAAGCAATTCTCTTCAATTATTATTAAATGAATACCAGCAAAATATTACCAAATATTTTGCAAAAAAATACTACCCCCAAATATTGCAAAGCCTCCTCTCATAAAATGTTTAAAGTCATTATGGTGAAACCTATCAAGGAGAAAACAAAGGCAGAGATGGCAGTTGAAGGCCGACATCCAAAATGAGGGAGGACTAGACCCCTGAGGGGTCTTGATATATCTTTGTGGTTTTGCACAATGAGAAATGTCACCACACAATAATAGTACTAGAGGGGTGGTGTTCAGAGATATCCCCACCTGCTCTGATGAAGCTTGGTGTCCACTAAGGGCCTAAGGTGGGTCTACCACTTAATGTCTGTGGGCCAGGCAAGCTGTGAGAAACTAAAACCTGAATTCATCAGACAGTGGGTCAGCAGAGAGATGCTGTCCCTGCTGCTCACTGTTCCATGACTTTCTAGCTAAATGGTTATTGTTCTTCTGGGTGCTTAGAGACCATTTCTGAGAGACACTTAGTAACTCACTAGCTTCAAAAGAAAAGGAAAAGAGGTGCTGAGTAAGGTTGTAAAGAAAATGGAAAGACAGTTTTCTGCTCAAAAAAGACAGTTTTAAAATGAGGGAACAGAGAGAGAGGGGTGAGAAAGAGAGAGAAACAGCCTTTATTTTCTTCATGTTTGGGGCATTATATTGTAGATATTCAGATTGTCATTGTTGGTGTCTCAAGTCAACCCACATTGAGACAGAAGTGCCAGGACCATGCATAGATGCAGTAGGTGGATATCTACATAGTGTGATTTAAGGAGTGGGCAGGCTCCAGACCCTAAAATAGTTCTTCCTCTGGCTTCACAGGGCACATTAAGTAGTGATTGCTTCATGTTCCTCTCTGTTTAATGCAAATAACCGTGGGAAAGATAATGTATTGTTAGTCATTAAGCATTCATGTGATTTGCTTATTTCACCTCCCCACTAGATTCCTAAGAGATCCTGGTTCAAGATTACCTTGATTGGGGGACCTTGGTGGCTCAGTCGGTTAAGTGTCCGACTTCGGCTCAGGTCATGATCTCGTGGTTCATGAGTTCCAGCCCCGCGTTGGGCTTTGTGCTGACAGCTCAGAGCCTGGAGCCTGTTTCAGATTCTGTGTTTCCTTCTGTCTCTGCCCCTCCCCCACTTGCTCTCTCTCTCTCTCTCTCTCTCAAAAATAAAGATTAAAAAAAATTTTTTTAATTAAAAAAAAAAGATTTACCTTGATTTAGGTACCTGTTTGTGATCTTGGGTAAGTCCATTAGCCTCAACGTGCCTCAGTTTCACCTGTTATACAGACACCATTGTTTGCCCCATCTGCCTCTTAGGACACTTGTAAGAATTGAAGGAAGTAATATATAAGTAATAAAGCAACATAGGTACTAGTGAGTCATCATAGCTGGAATTGGAACAGCACTGGAAGCCTGAAGGAGAAGAACCTAAAAGGCAAGAACCACTTTTACAACCGAAGGATGCTTCCTGGACACATACATATTGTCTTAATAGCGATACCTTGTAATTTGAAGAAAGAGCATTGAATTTAGAAACAGAAGGCCTAGATTTCAAAACTCTCAAACAGGAAAGTAATAAAAGATCATGAGAAGGAAGTAAAGAAAAGAAAGATTCAAATGGCCTCAAATACTTTAAACATATCCAATCTCACCAATAATGTAAGAAAGGCAAATAAGAATGGCAAGATGTTATTTCCAACCATAAATTGTATTTATTTTATTTTATTATTATTTTTAAAATTTAAATCCAAGTTAGTTAACATATAGTGTAAGAATGATTTCAGGAATAGAATTTAGTGATTCATCACTTACATAAAACACCCAGTGCTCATTCCAACAAGTGTCTTCCTTAATGCCTATTGCCCATTTAGCTCATCCCCCACCCCAAAATCCTGCCAGCCACCCTCAGTTTGTTCTCTGTATTTAAGAGCCTTTTATGGTTTGTCTCTCTTTCTGTTTTTATATTATTTTTTCTTCCCTTCTCTTATCTTCATCTGTTGTGTTTCTTAAATTCCATATATGAGTGAAATCATGATGTTTGCCTTTCTCTGACTTATTTTGCTTAGCATAATGCACTCTAGTTCCATCCACGTCATTGCAAATGACAAAATTTCATTCTTTTCGACTGTTGAGTAATATTCCATTGTATATATATACCACATCTTATTTATCCACTTGTCACTCGATAGACATTTGGGCTCTTTCTATAATTTGGCTATTGTGGATAGTGCTGCTATAAACATGGGGGTGCATGTGCCCCTTCGAATCAACATTTTTGTACCCTTTAATACCTAGTAGTGCAATTGATGTGTTGTATGGTAGTTCTAGTTTTAATTTTTTGAGGAAACTCCATACTGTTTTCCAGAGTGACTGCACCAGTGCAAAAGTATTCCACTTTCTCCGCATCCTTGCCGACATCTGATGTTGGCTGAGTTGTTAATGTTAGCCATTCTGACAGGTGTAAGGTGGTATTTCATTGTGGTTTTGATTTGTATTTCCCTGATGATGAGTGACGTGGAGCATTTTTTCATGTGTCAGTTGGCCATCTGGATGTCTTCTTTGGGGAAGTGTCTATTCATGTCTTTTGCCCATTTCTTCACTGGATTATTTGGTTTTTGGGTGTTGAGTTTGATAAGATCTTTATAGATTTTGGATACTAACCCTTTATCTGATATGTCATTTGTAAATATCTTCTTCCATTCTGTCAGTTACCTTTTAGTTTTGCTGATTGTTTCTTTTGCTGTGCAGAAGCTTTTTATCTTGATGAGGTCCCAATAATTCATTTTTGCTTTTGTTTCCCTTGCCTCCTGAGACATGACAAATAAGAAGTCGCTGTGGCCAAGGTCAAAGAGGTTGTTGCCTATTTTCTCCTCTAGGATTTTGATTGCTTCCTGTCTTACATTTAGGTCTTTCATCCATTTTGAGTTCATTTTTGTGTACCTATAAATTAAAAAAAAATTTTTTTAAATAGTAATACTCACAGTGTATGAGTATTGAGGAAAATGAGGTGCCAATAGCTATACAAAGTGGACTATTGTATCAAAAGAACTTAAATTGTGTGATCCAGAAATTTTTCTTTCAGAATTTTTCTTGAGGAAATAAATAGGAATATGTATAAACATTTAGCTATGAGAGTTCTTATTAAAATATTGCTTGTAATCACAAAGACAATAGAAATCATCTAAATGTGCAACAAAAATTGGTTATATAAAGTATGGTATAAACCCACAATCATATAGTATTCACCTCTTTTGAAAAGCTGTGAAAATATATTTACTAACATAGAAAAAGTATCTAATAATTTTCTAAGTGAAAAATATGGTTGTAAAATAGTGTACACAATATTAGATCATGTATCTTCTTTCCATCTATCTATGTATCTATATCAAGGAATATTAATCAAAATGCTAACAGTAGTTCTTTCTGGGTGTGGGAACTGTTTATCTGTCTTTTTGAAATTTCCACAATTAACTTTGTTTACATATGTAAAAAAATAGTTGTTTTAAGGGACATCTGTCAAGATGAAAGAAATTCCAATCAAAGTACAGGTTTGTAGATTCCAGCAAAGGATTCCAAGCGTATAAAATGTGGGGATAGCCACCTTCTTTACAAAGTTTACAAAACTCTCAGGAAGAAAACTAAGATATGTGTGAAAAGAGTTTTGAAACCCATAAATCTCTCTGTAGCATCAAAATGGATGATGGCAGAAATGTTATTTCCTATCAGTTGCCTGTTGAAAGAAAAATTGTTTCAGAACCACGAACAGTGAAGCTACTCAGTTACATTGAAAAACTCGGCCATACCAAAGCAAGTGAAGGAAGTTTTAACCAGGTTTTAAGTGCAGGTGTGTGTCATTTAATGCAGGAACTTATTTCATTAAAGTGGCTACCCAGAGTGATTTGTCAATCCACTCAGTCACTAAAATAACCCCTCTCTTCATAAGCATCTGCTACTCCTACCTCTGGTGTGAATAGGTAATGGTTGGCAAGAAATCCTATTATGCAGGGCTCTCTGGGAGCCTCATAATAGAGAGGACAGGATGCTCACAAGGAATTTGTTCAACAGCAACAACAACTACCTTTACCTCCTCAATAAAATGTAGTTCATTGCTTCATGTGAACACAATGAATTCCATAGTACAATGCTGCCACTGGTGTTGTACAACACCACCCATGGAGGGGCCCCCAAGCACCTTGAAGGGAACAGCGACACACATTTGTCAGTTCTCAGACTCCAACTACAGCTCCAGATTAGCAAGGCGTCTGGTACCAGAGCTAAGAAAGGGTCTGCACATCTAAAGATGAGGGAGAGGTGATGGGCTCCCTTCAGAGATATTCTCTGACTTCCAAATTTCTCCTCCCTTTTCCTGCTTCTACAAAGATCTGGACTTCACTTTTGAAGATGTTCATTCATTTCAAAGATGTTTAATGAGCACCTACTATGTGCCAGGCAGTGTTCTGGGCATGAGAGATACCAGCAGTGAAGAAGAAAGATAAGGTCCCTGCAATCAGAGAGTTTTACATCCTAGTGGGAGTTGACAGGTAGCACACAAATAACAAGATAATGATAAATGTTATAAATAAATGAAAAGAAGATCAGCAAATAGAGAATGGCTTGGAATGGAAGACAGTTTGGAGTTAGGTGATAAAGGAAGACTTCTCAAAGTAGACCTGAAAAAATGGGAAGGAGGCAGCCATGGAAAATTTCCAAGGGAAAAGCATTCCAGGCAGTAGGAATGGTGGATGTGAGGCTCTGAGTTGTGAATGAGTCCGGTGTGTTCAGGGAATCAGGTTAGTAACCTGACAGTAAGGAGACAGTGGGATGAGTTGGAACCAGGGAGGCTGGCAGAAGCCAGATCTTGTAGACCCTTGTAGGCCATGGTGTAGAGTTGAAGTGTATTCCAAATGCAATGGGAGGCCAATTGGGAGGTTTTAAGATGGGGAATGACACTTGTGTTGTTGAGCGAACATATTTCAGTGACTTAAATCCACAAACATCCTTGATGGGTGTTAGCATCTTGATTGGAATCTATTGATCATATTCCTTTTCCCATTCCCATTGCAGTCCAGGAGGGGTGAAAGCACTGGATGTCTGAGGTTCTGAATGCAGGGAGAAGTCTTTCAAAAGGCAAAAACACATGTGCACCTGAGACCAAACAAAATTGCCAAGGACAGACCTTGGAAACAGATCCTCCAGCATGGTGAGAGAGAGAGAGACAGCCTTGGAATCAAACAGTACTGAATTCCAAATCTGATCCCTCAGCCCTCCTACCTACTAACCTTGGGCAAACTCCGTCCTTAAAAGTTGGTTACAAAAGCACATAATATAGGTATCACTAAAGTGTTAGAAACTGAGTGTGTTCCCTCAAAATTTATATGTTGAAAGCCCCACCCCCAATGAGATAGTATAAGAATGGGACCTTTGGGAGGTAATCAGAATTAGATGATGTCATGGGGTTGGAGCCCTCATAATGGGATTAGTGCCCTTAGAAGGGTCACCAGAGAGCTTGCTTGCTTCCCCTGTCTGTTGTCCACCATGTGAGAATACAGTGAGAAGTTAGCAGCCTGCAATCCAGAAGAGTGCTCTCACAAGAACCTGATGGTGCTGGCACCTGGATCTGGGACTCTCAGCCTCCATAACTATAAGAAATACATTCTCATTGTTTATAAGCCACCCAGTCTATGGTATTCTGTTATAGCAGCCTAAAGTGGTGAACACTTGGAGGTGTACTGGAATTTATCTTGATTATCCTTGTGAATTCCTGAATTGGCTACTGCACTAGAGGAGTGCTCTATGATTTAATTCAATATCATAACAACTGAGTGTTTACAATATGCCCAGAACTGTGTTAGGTGAGGGGGTTTCAAAATGAATGAGGCAGCAATAACAGCCACATGCTTCCATATACACTATTTTTCTCAGAAAGTGATGAAATTTTGGAAGCAGGCTTTGGCAAAGAAATCTTAAGCTAAAAATAACAGAGTGGATATTCCAAGCATTTTTAAATGTCTGTGTCACTCTCCACCAGTATGGAAGAGTATTGCTTTTTGGGATATCTTCTTGTTCTGAATTAATTAGCAAGGTGAGTTGGAATCCACATTTAATTCTTAGGGCATTTGGCAAGATGGCAGGAGTTCTGCAGTGTAAATTGTTTACAACTGATGCTAATGCCTGCTCATTTGATTTAATGTGTGGTGTGCTATTCAATTGCTCCTGGGGAGGTGGGAAGGGGGAGGATTTCTCCTAATAGTCAATCTTGTCCATAATTGCAATGTCTGCCTGCCAAATGAATTCACAAATATTAAAAAACAATTCTATGAAACAATGAATTGAGGAACCTGGAGAAAATTTGCCACAACATGAACAGGAATGTGGATGAAGAGGCAGAAGCTCTATAGACTGCTAGAGAGAAGGCGCCCTGCTGGAGTTGAGGGTCAAAAGTGAGGACTGAGTCCCAGGAAGGATTAGAGACAAAGGAAGTTATGTTAATTATAAAGAAAAAAATTGAAGGGAAGGAAGGAGGAGAGAGACTGTCCTTCTAACAAGAACTCTCCCACAGATTCTACCGGCCTTCCAGTGCCCCACCATAGCCATTCACATACTCAAAGCAAGGGAAATGCATTGTTGGGATGGAACATTCAGGGGCAAACACCACAATGATCGGATGTCTGACCAACTCCACATTTGCTACCTCAAGTAAACAATTGGCACCTAGGTCCATGAATTAAAAATCCCGAACATACTTTGGCCCCCACTCCCAACCACAGCCTTGTCCTCAGTGACTTCCACTGATCTAGAGTAAACAGACTCCCATCCTTCTAACTCAGCTGACTAGGACAAAAAACATGTCTGGCCATAGCCATCTTTCCTCCAAAAGTTGGAATTTTTCTTTAAAGTTTTTAAGTTATCCTTTAAAAGTTAGCTAATCATGCCATTTGCATCAACATGGATGGAAGTGGAAGGCATTATGCTAAGTGAAATAAGTCAGTTAGAGAAAGACAGATATATATTTTCACTCATATGTGGATCTTGAGACACTTAACAGCAAACATGGGGGAAGGGAAGGGGAAAAAATAGATACCAACAGAGAGGGGAGGAAGGCAAACCATAAGAGACTCTTAAATACAGAGAACAAACTGAGGGTTGATGGAGCGGTGGGGGAGAGGGGAAAATGGGTGATGGGCATTGAGGTGGGCACTTGTTGGGATCAGCACTGGGTGTTGTATGTAAGTGATGAGTTGCGAGAATCTACCCCAAAACAAGGAGCACACTGTACACACTCTATGTTGGCCAATTTGACAATAAATTATATTAAATCAATCAGTAAATCAATAAAAAATTTAAAAGTAATAAAAATTAAAAAAATAAAAGTTAGCTAATAGAGGAGACCAAAATGTTAATGTTTTCTGTCTTCTCCTAGTTTACCACTAACTATTTTATTTTCAGACTTCTGTCTGACAAAACAAATATGACTTTAAATAAGTGACACCTTAACAATCATTACAAAAATATCAATCAGGACATGGGTGAGGAGGTGTGACTATTTGGCAGTGGTCTTGGGGCTACTAACAAAATTCCAAAAATGACAAAAGAATCTTCAAGAATCTGTGGAGGAGATCTTGGCATCTGTGTCCAAGGAAGTATCTTCCAATGTAGTGAAAATATTGGGATGGAACTCTAAGCCCAAGAACATTTGTCTTAGATCATTTCTCTGGAAAATAGACTCTGGAGATGGAGATTTACATGCTGAAAATGTATTTATTAGACAGTGTCTTAGGAATGAATACCTGTTAGGAGTGAAGGAAGGAGGAATGAGCAAGGAGAGAAGCTGAACTTTGTTGTGGATACCAAAAAAAGGCCTCAGCTGGCTCCATGTGGAGCTCTGGTGCTGGGAGGGCCCTTCAGCATTGTTCAGTCTCCAGGTAAGTGGGCTGGACCTCATTAACTAGTCAGTGGATGAGGGATACCTTCAGGAAGGGGCATGAACTTAGAGGAGGGCTTTCTTTGGCTGGGGACAATTCTCAGAGAGTGACTCAACTTAGAGCCAATGGCTGCCACACTTTCAACAGCTGGGGGAATGGCTTAGTCCTAAAGTGCAGATCTGGGCTGCAAGCCAGGGCATTTTTTATATCACTGAGGGCCAGTAGCATGCCTGGTTAGTCTGGGCTGGGAGTCTGCCCTCACAGATTGCCTTCAAACATTTGAAATTTCCATCCTGCCTTCTTTCCTTGGATGAGATTCTTTTCCAGACAGTAGTCTGATTACTGATCCAAACTACATCTCTTACACACATTTCTATTCTCACTTTCTCAAGTTTCTCTTGTGGAGAGAAAGGTTTCATGATCTAGTGCATGTTGGCTCTCTCCTTATCCTCATTCCTCCATTCTAACAGCACTCAAAGGGTTTCTGAAGTTCTTGGCATTACACTCAGTCTGGGGCTTGCAAAGATAAAGAGGACACCAGCCATCTCCATGAAGAGCCCACAGTGTGTTGAAGAAAGAGTGAAAAAAAGATTTCAGAACAATGTGGCAAGAGCAGTGATAAATGTCATGAACAAATTTTTTTAGAAGGAATGACCAACTTCTGCTCAGAGAAAGCTTTCCTCTGGAACAGATGTTGAATCTTGGTTTTGAAAAGTGAGTTGAGGTCTTCCAGATGGGGAGATGGAAGTGAAATGTGAAGCAGGGCATGTACAGAGGTATGAGTAGGGTCTAGAGTCATTTAGGTTAGGGTTTGGGACCTATAAAATTTAGCATGGCTTGGGCATAGGGTGTGGAGTGTCTGTTGTGTCAAGCTAATAAATTCAGATTTTATTCTGTAAGAAATATGAAACTAATGTAATGGAGGTTTTCAAGTAGAGAATGACAAAATTTGATTTTTTATTCTTAAAATATTTAGTGGAATTGTGAAGTAGGGATATGAATGAAGGGGAACTTGCAAAAGGAGATCAGAAAAGAGACTTGTCACATTTTTATTACTAGATACTCAAAATACAAAAAAAAAAAATAGATAATGTAATGAACATCTTATCCATACCAGATTCAACAAACCTCAACTTTTTAAGATATTTGTTTCAGGTCTTCTAAAAAGAAAAAAGAAAAAACTCAGAGACCCTGTTGGAGCCTCACTTGTAGCTCTCCCCTCAATACGGCCCTCCTCTCTTACTCAGCACCCTCCAGGTGAATGGCCTGTGATAGGAGACTTGGAACAATTCAGGGTGAAAATATAAGGGGTAGTTTAAGACAATGGCAACTATATAGAAAATGAGAGAACGGATTCAAAAAGTGTCTATATTATACACCTGAAACTAATATAACACTGTATGTTAGCTATACTGGGAAGAAAATAAAATAACATATAAAAAATAAAATAAAATAAAATAAAATAATAAAATAAATAAAATAAAATAAAAAAATAAAATAAAATAAAATAAAATAGAAAAAAAAACACAAAGAAGCCTCCTGACATGGAACTGACAAAATTTGAGGTGGATAGAATAAATGAAGGAGAAGAGGGTTGTCTGGGTCCTTTCAGGCTCCTATAACAGAATACCACAGACTACATGGCTTATAAACAACAGAATTTATTTCTCACAGTCTGGAGGCTGGAAGCCCAAGATGGTTGTGCCACCAGATTTGGTGTTTGGTAACCGCCCACTTTCTGGTTCATAAACAAAGCGGTCTCACCTTGTCCTTGTCCTTGTCCTCACATGGTGGAAGGGACTAGGGATTTCTATGGGGTCTCTTTCATAAGGCCCTAATCCCATTCATGAGGGCTCTATGCTATATTTAAACACTTCCAAAGGCCCCATCTCCTAATACTGTCATCTGTGGGAGTTAGGGTTTTTAACATAGGAATTTGTGGTGTGGGGGTGGTAAAGGACACAAATACCTAGACCATGGCAAGGAAGAAAGGATAATTTCTAAGGTTTGGCTTGGATTACAATATAGCCTGTGATACCATTAATGAAACATGAAAATGAATGTGGCAAACCAGATTTGGAGAAAACAATGAAGAGTTCAGCTTGGGGTAGTTCTGGAACTCAAAAAAGAAGTCAGGGCTAGAAAAATGTTTCTGGTGTCCACACGGAAGTGATGTTCTAAACTTTGGTCACCTGTACCTTCTGTCTCCTTGTTTCAAATTTTTTCTTTATTGCAAACAGTATATAAATGTAGCCTCAGAGAGAATTGATTACCAGAACTGGAATTACAGAATTATAGGGAAAGGAACATTTGGCATCCGGGATTCGAACATACTTATGTGCAGGGATTCCTTTTGCAGCTCATTCTTGCCAGAATCAGCTATTACCATTTTGACAAACATTTACTAATCCGATAGGCAAAGAATGGCTCTCTTACTGTTGTTTAAATTTGCATGTCTTTGATTATACAGGAAGTTGCACATTTTTCCATATGTTTGTTTACTGCTTTGCATTTCTTATTTTGTGAATCATCTGTTCATGTCCTTTGCCCATTTATCTAGTTCAGTTTAAATGTTTTCATAATCAGTTTTAGGAGTTCTTTATATAACAAAGCTATTAACCCAATGTCATATGGCTTGCAAATATTTTTTCTCAGTGTGTTTGCCTTTTCATTTGACTTGTGGGTTTCATTTTTGCTTTACATACATATATTTTTTCATACTTATTCTTTTGTTTAAGATCTTTATGCACTCAACTTCTGAGCATGGTATGTAAGACCCTTTAGGGTTTGGTCCTTCTGCTTCTTCCCTGGAAATTCATCCCACAAAAAAATGCATGCTGTAGATGTCCTCAACTGCCTCCCGCTGTGTAAATGCAAAAAGCTCTCTCATACTTCTAGTCCGCAACACATATGCCCAGAACACATTTCCTGCCCCGTCAACCAAGATAACTTCTAGTCCTTCAGAATCCAGCTCCATCATCACCTTTAAGGCAGCGTCATGAAGTGGTTGGTGCATGAATTCTGGAGTGAGAGGTTCTTAGTGGGATTCCCAGCTCTACAATTTCTTTACCTGTTAAGTGAGAATAATAGTGGTTACTCAAAATGTTAAACATGGAGTTACTGTATAACCCAGAAATTCCATTCCTAAGCATAAATCCAAGAGAAATAAAAATATGCCTTCAAACAAAAACTTGTATACGAATGTTCATAGCAGCATTATTTACAATAGCCAAAATATGGAAACAACTCAGATGTCCATCAATTGATGAATGGGTAAACCAAAATGTGGTATATCAACAAGATGGAATATTATTCAGGCACAGAAAGGGCTAAAATTACAGACATGCTACAACATGGGTGACCCTGGAAAACTTTATGTTAAGTGAAAGAAGTCAGACATTGAGAGCCACATATTGTATGATTGCATTTATATGAAATGTCCAGAATAGGCAAATTCATAGAGAAAGAAAGCAGAGATTACTGGTTTTTAGGAGGAATGGAGAGTGACAGGATTTCTTTTGGGGTGGTAAGAACATTTCGAATTAGATAGGGTGATGGTTGCACAACATTGTGAATGTACTAGAAGCTACTATATACCTTACTTAAAAATGCTTAAAATAGTGAATTTCATGTTATATAAAATTTACCTCCATGAAAAAAGAGTGCCTATTCCATAGTGAGATCATGTGACTGAAGGAAATTGAGTGTGTATGGAGCACATGGTATGGTTGGTCTGCTGTGCCAAGCTAACAGGGCACTTGGTATAGGAAATGGCACAGAGTGAGTGCCATCTCACTAAAAAGGGGACACACCTCTTGAAGCACTATTTACTCTCCTATAACCCAGCACCTATATGCATAGTAGCCTTTGCTTTATTTGTCTGGGGACTCCTTATGAGAAGGACTGGGTTGTGGTCAGCTATATGTCCCTGGTGCCCAACATGGGGTCTGGAGTATACATTTATTATTAGATAAGCTTAGAGAGTAACTGGGAATGAATCTGGATCTAAACCCCAGGAATATATATGTCTGGTGACTGTGAGTCTGAAGGGCCATCTGGAATCCCAGAATTGAGACAGATCAAAGATATCACTTTGTAATTCCAACTTTTATTACAGGAAGAAACCAAGACCTGAAAGGTTGTATAATATACTCACTCAGGTCACATGGGGGATGGAAAGGGAGGACTCCTTTCTGAGCACCACCCCCTTACACACACATACTCTCAGCCCCTATAGGACTATGATTACTATAGTGGATTAAATTGTGTCTCTGAAAAATTCATATGTTGAAGCCCTAATCCTTAATGGGACTATATTTGGAGAGAAAGCCTTTAAAGAGGTCATTAAAGTTAAATGGGATCATAGGTGAAGCCCTAATTCAATATAATTTGTGTCTTTATAAGAAAAGGAAGAGATACAAGAATGTGTGTTCACAGAGAAAAGGCCAAGTAAGGACACAGTGAGAAGGTGCCATTTGCAAGCCAAGGAGAGAGGCCTCAGGAGACATCCACCTGCTAACACTCAGGTCTTGGACCTACAGCATCCAGGATTGTGAGAAATAAATATTTGTTGGATAAGTCACCCAGTCTGTGGCATTTGTTATGGCAGCACAAGCAGATTAATATGGTCACCAAGAGGCTGTTGGATGCCTGCTCAGAAGTGTCTTACCCCAAGAAGAAGCCCCAAATGTTGAATCAAGGTGAAGGCAAATGCAAAGGGAGTGGAGTCTCCAGATGTTCCTATTCTCTTCCTTTCCTCTCACCTCCTGTCTTAGCCCACATCTGTGGCCTCTCTGACTACAGGAACATTTCTCTGGCATTGCTTAATGAAAGGAGAGCTGGCTCTGTGAAGAGCCAGGAAGGAGTAAGGTGGGACATATCTGAAGGCCAAAACCAACGTCCTGGCTTGTAATTCAGAGCAGCTTCCTCCTCCCACCCCTAGGGTGACCTTCTCCCTGTGAGTGGTTAATTAATCCCATGAATGGTTTAAGATACAGGCACTAAATTAAACAGATCATTTTCTATTGCAAATTCTCCTACTGTCTTAGTTACTTTTTATGCCTGAAATTAGTTTATTTTTAGTTAACACATTTTTTTAAAAAAAAACAGAATTAAATGCAAATCCTTAACAGAGCTTGTCTGACTCCTGTAATGCTTAACTACATAAAATTTTCAATGTATTATTTATACCAGATAGGCTGCAGCTGAATTTTACATGTAAATGTTCAGAATTCCAAGTTCCTTTACTGGAAAAAAAAAAAAAAAAGAAGAAGAAGAAGAAGAAGAAGATTTTCACTGCCACTTGCTTTCTCTCATCTTTTATTAAAGAGTCTGTTAACACTTTAAAATGTGGCCCTTATACACACCAGAGACTCCAAACCAAGTTAACATCTTGCTTTAATTCACAAAAGAATGAAAATTCAACATCTTAAAAATGTTCAACCTGTATGTAAATGCTCTAAGTGGAGAAAAATCAGCAAGAAATGTCCTGGGTCCTGAATAAGTACTCTCCTTACATTTAGGAAGACAAGAAAAGCTTGGCTTCTTCTAATAGCATCTATAATCTGTGAATTTGTACACTTAAAGTCAATTATTTAAGTCCTAAGTATGTGGTGAGACTCAATGAGAAATCAAACAGATAGACTGAGGCTCAAAATCTTCAGGCCAATTATAATCATGGAAGCAGTGATGCCAATGAGAGGCTAACCTGCCTCATAAAGAAGAACCAGGATGTGGGGAACAGCACCCACCATGCTGCAAGGAGAGGCAGAGCCAAGTTTCAGCAGTCAGTGAGCAGGGCTGGGTTGTGGGGGAGGAAGTCAAGAAATACCTCCCATCCCTATCCCCCACACTGAGAGAGAGAGAGAGAGAGAGAGAGAGAGAGGGAATGAAAGCCACACAGTTTCTGGAGAATGGGCTTGCTTGGGGTAGAGAATGGCTCTCCTAGCAGTTCTTCTGATCAGGAGAAGGAAGACTCAATTCTAGGTCACCTTTTTGCTCCAGCCATGTGATCCTGTTGTGTCCACATGATCTCAACAACCATATGAGTCTGTCTTTAGTCAAAGTGGTGATTGTTTGATGTTCCTTGAAATTCTGAGTTCTAGGAGTCTATGAGTTTGCATTAGGACCCTACAGCACTACAATAGGAGGATGCCAGGGAGATTCCTCTCTCTCCCTCTGACAGGTGATGGTATCCCCACAGGCCCCAGGAGTGACAGTCCTCAGAGGCAGTTTCTTCCCCAGCATGTGAAGACAAGAAGGACTTCTGAGTAGGCTGCATCCCTGGAGAGAACCGTCACTGTGCTGTCAGCTACTCAGACAGCATTTCCTGGAGGAGGTGGGTTGCAGGAGCAGGCAGCTAAAGAACTTTCAGTAAGAGTGAATGAAAAAGCCAAGAAGTCACAGAGAAGCCTGATGCAAAAGGGATGGGACTTTCTCCATAGAGGTAGAGAGGCTAAGAGATCAGACACACGCTGTAGGGAGCAGCTCCTGAGGTCAGCATGCTCTACAACCAGTGCAGGGCACAGAGGCACACGGATTCACATGGGGAGGTGTGTGTGTGTGTGTGTGTGTGTGTGTGTGTGTGTGGCCAGGCTGAGTGCACTCAATGCAAAAGTGGTCAATTGTTCCCAAAGGGCGAAGACTTGAACATTTTACTCCCAAGAGTCACAGGAAGGAAGCCCAAAGGGCTAGAAAGGGACCTTCCTGAATCATCAAAGTTCATGAGCCTGGAGAAATGAAAAAAACCCTATAATTACAAATACTAATCTAATAATAATAACAATCATTTAATAGCTCATGTTGAAGCACTTATATATGAAGAAATATACAAAGCACATTAGGTTTGTTTTGTCATTTGACCATCACAAAATTACTAAGATATAGATAATATTATACCGTATTTTAGATGACAACCTGGGGACATGGATGATTCAGTAATATGCCCATGACAACACAGTCAGGAAATTCCCAGACTGAGGTTTGATATCACAGAATCAAAGAGAATTTGAGTTTTAATCCTTATAAAAATTCTTTAAGCTTATTGTCATTGTTACCTCCTGCTGAGTTCCTCCTATACTTGCATAATAATACAAGTAAGTGGGTGTCTGTCTTAAGAAACAAGAAGGTGGGAGCTAGGGAGGTGTTGCCTTCAGGCAGCCAATTTTGGGTAAAGAAGTATTCCCTTCATGGGGGGTAAGGAAAGCACTGGGCAGAGACTCAGGGGCAGGATAAATGGTTACACTATCCATAAACTGTGTTCACAGCCCCCTTTCCTCAGATTAAGACTTCATTAAAATGGTAGAAACTGTTTACTACTGGGCTGCTATAGCATACAAAGTCCAGAAATTTGGGGGTTGGATCAGTCCTGGTCTGTTTGGAGCTGAATGTTTGTGTCTTCCCAAAATTCATATGGTAAAGCCCTAACTACCCCTGTACCATGGGGTGGTATTAGGAGGTGGGGTCTTTGGAGATAATTAGGTTTAGATTAGGTCACAAGAATGGAGCCCTCAGGATGGGATTAGCACCCTTAGAAGAAGAGAAAGAGACAAGAGACCTCTCTCTCCACGTGCTGGCAGAGAAGAGATCATGTGAACACACAGCAAGTACACAGTCATCTGCAAGCCAGGAGAAGAGCTCTCACCAAGAACTGAATCATCCAGCGCCTTGACCTTGGACTTCCCAGCCTCCAGAACTGTGAGAAATAAATGTGTGTTGTTTAAACCACCCTGTCTGTGGTATTTTGTTATGGCAGCCCAAGCTGACTAAGACAGGGTTCTTGGCTGTGAGCAACAAAAACAGAGAATCTGTTGAGGATTCCAGGACAGTTGTAGAATCTGTGCAACAGTGAACTTGGTAAAGCAGGAAACAAGAGGGTGTCACAATGCCAGGAGATGGGCATCAGGAAGCACAGCACCTTCTCACATCTGAAGAACCTACACAGGACAACAGTCACCCTCTCTGTGTGTTCTCTGCTCTGAGTCTGACTCCCAAGAAGTCATGTTCCATTGGCCAGTCCCCAGAAAACTAGGGTGGGGAGAGAAAGGCTCTGTCCTCAGTTTCTGCAATGGACACAGGACCTGAAATAGGCCTGTCCCTAAGGCAGCAAAATCCTGGGAAAGAGGAAACTTCCCGAGGAACCTGGGTGCTATTGGACAGGGAGATGAATTCTGGGAGGGCAGAAGTAAGAACACACAACTCAGATGTGAGATGTGAATGAACTTGAGCTGGGAGAGTCTGCTGCAAAGGCGAGCACCATCCTCCCTTGTCCACCCATCAGGGATGTAACCCCGCCCACTTCCAGATGCTGGAGCCTCTGAGTCCACAGGAAATCCCACCATCCAGGGGTATGGTTGTCTGTCCAGAGAGCAGAAGCCTGGAAGTAATGGAAGTGAAAACCAGGGAGATTCTAATCCAAAGGAAGCAGTAGGCAGGTCAGAAGGAACCCCAAGGAAGGTTCACCAAGATGGAGTGAATAAACCTACTCCAGGGAAACAAGGAGGTAAAAAGAAATCACTAAATTACACATTAAAATAAGACTTTTTAGCAGCATCTGGCAGGGTGCCAGGAACCCAAAGGCATCAACAGAGAGAAGCAAGCAGCACTCACCTGCCTCCTGAGGAGCCTCAGGAAGAGACAATCCCATCTTTCTCTATCTGTATACCTTTCTATCCCTGCCTATAGAAGCCACTAATGCTTTTCTAAAGCCCATTACATTTCTGTTTTCACTTCCACTTGCCCTCCCTTTGCATTATTTTTTTCTCTTTCTCTCCCCAAGGCTATTGAATTTAGAAAACAGGGTGGGAAGGTTGTAGGCAGAGACTGAAAATAACTGAAGGTGGATAGGGACAGAGGACGTGGACAATGGGTATGATAAGTGAGCTTGCTGCAAGAGTTTGGAGACCTGGCCTCTCTTCCCAGTGATGGCCCTGACCCACCTCCCACCCTAGGCACTAGGCTGCATGAAGACTTCTGTTTCCTGCAAAACAGAAAAAGGTGTCCCTTCTCCCAGGTAGATGCAGCCTATGGACAGCCTGACTATCTAGTATAGATGATATTTCAGCTCTATTTACCTCTCTGCTCTGTTCCTTATACAGTGAAAAATCTGCAAAATTGGATGTGGCAACTCTGTTTAGTCAAGTTATTAACTTATGTGCCTCTATTTCCCCATCTATAAAAAGGGAATAATACCAGCCACCCCACTTGAATTGTAGATATGCATTCTTTTACCTTTTTTAAGTTTGAAATATAATATACAAACAGAAAAGCAGATGAAATAAATGTACAATGACTGAGGGTTATTTCAGGGGAAAATGAAATAATGCCAGGGAAGAGATCTGGAGAGTTAAAAGTGCTAATTTAACTTTTATTGAGTCAGAGCCAAGGATTTTCACACTTTCAGAGTGAGAGTCTAGATTGAGTGTCTGCTTCCCATTCTTACTCAGTCCCTTCTGGGCTCTCCTAGGGGACTCCTGTCTCTCCTGAGTTAGGCCACAGTGGGGGCTCAGGGCTGAGGCAGTCAAGAGGGGTTGTCAAGAAGAATGATTAGCAGTAGTGGGGGACTCACCCCTTCCTCCTCCCAGCCTCAGTTGCTATTCTGTGGTGCTGGGTTTGTGGGCAGATGTTGCAGGAGTTGGCTGGCATAGCCTCCCTCCTCCTTTTCCTCCTCCCTACACAACCAAGTATGACTCACCATGGGGTGGGGAGCCTGAGTCACTCACCCACTCACACACCCAGCAACTCTCAACATCCCAGATAAGAACTTACAGGACAGAGTCAGATTGGCCTAACCCACTGCCTCTGAGCTGTGTGACCTGGGGGAGGTCACCTTACCTCTCTGAGCCTCCATGTCCACATCCACATGTCCTCCATGTCCACAGGAATAATAAGTCCTATTTCATAAGCTTATGACTGTTTTACATGAGATAAGCACTAGTCAGAAGCCAGCTATCATTATGATTGTGCAGAATTAGAATTCAGATCTCTTGGCAAACAGGCTTGCTGCTCTTCCTGACTCCATGTTGCTCATTATCCACCCTCAGTGGAAGGTGTGGGGTACTTCCAATAAAAGCTAGCTCTCCACCTTGCCCCTGGGAAGGAGCCACCAACAGAACTTCTTCTAGTCACCATGGCAATTTTTAATGAAAATAATCAACAGCTTGTAGGGGTAAGCAGCCATATGCTGATTCTGGCCTCTTTGAAAAACTCTCTTCTCCTTCTGACACCGAATGTGGTTGGAAAGAGGCTTTGCCCTTAGGAAATGTCTTTTTTCTTTACAGGAACAGGAAACAGCTCAATAGCAATATGTTCAGTGTTCATCCAGTATCTGGCAGAAGTCAATCCTTTCCTGGGTCTCTGGGAAGGAGTACCAGGACCTTCAACCCAACTCTCCTCATGCTTGCTCCGCATGGGCTGTGACAGCACAACAGCCACATTGGGTAGTTATCTGTGAACTATAGTTGAGTGCACTCCACCTCAGAGAAGCAGAAGATTGTCAAGAATCTCCCATCTCTAGGCCATCAAGTGGCCTTCAATATCATTTAAATGAAGGGCTTCATGCACTTCTGGGAGGACTCATCCATGGATGGATCCAGAGTGTTTGCTAAGTACCCTGAAATTATATGCAATATTTTATCTATGTGTGATATGTGAGTCATTTTAGGAAGAGAGTAGAAAGTTTTCACTGATTCTCATCATACATGGAGCATCATACACTCTAGCTCCATCCATATCATTGCGAGGCTCCACATCCCCCAAAATCTCAAGAATAAATGACCAAGAATCAGGAGTCAAGAGCACATACCAATAAGGACCACAAAGACAGTCTAAATGTATCAAACAGGTTAGGTGGAGATATGAAAGGGATACAGTGATCTGGAAGGCACACTCACATTTCAAAACATACATAGTAAAAGCAATTTTTTCTTCTAAAATTTTGTTTAAATTCTAGTTAGTTAACAAACAGTGCAATACTGGTTTCAGAAGTAGAATTCAGTGATTCATCACTTACATACAACACCCAGTGCTCATCACAATAAGTTCCCTCCTTAATGCCCATCACCCATCTAGCCCTTCCCCCACCTACCTCCCTTCATCAACCCTGTTTATTCTCTATCATTATGGTTTGTTTCCCTCCCTGTTCCCCACCCTTCCCATATGTTCATCTGTTTTGTTTCTTAAATTCCACATATGAGTGAAATCATGTGATATTTGTCTTTCTCTGACTGACTTACTTTGTTTAGCATCATACACTCTAGCTCCATCCATATCATTGCAAATGGCAAGATTTCATTTTTTTGATGGCTGAGTAATATTCCATTATGTTTATATACCACATCTTATTTATCCATTCATCAGTCAATGGACATTTGGGCTCTTTCTATAGTTTGGTTATTGTTGGTAATGTCTCTATAAACATTGGGGTGCATGTATCTCTTCAAATCTATATTTTTGTATCCTTTGAGTAAATACTTAATAGTGCAATTGCTGGATCATAGAGTAGTTCTATTTTTAACGTTTGAGGAAAATCCATACTGTTTTCCAGAGTGGCTGTGCCAGTTTGCACTCCCACCAAGAGTGCAAAAGTGTCCCCCCTTTCTTTGCATCCTCACCAACATTTGTTGTTTCTTGAGTTGTTAATTTTAACCATTCTGACAAGTGTGAGGCAGCAACTCATCATGGTTTTGATTCGTATTTCCCTAATGATGAGTGATGTTGAGCATCTTTTCCTGTGTTCATTAGTCATCTGGATCTCTTCTTTGGAAAAATACCTATTTATGTCTTCTGCACATTTCTTTACTGGATTATTTGTTTTTTCGGTGTTGAGTTTGATATGTTCTTTATAGATTTTGGATACTAACCCTTTATCAGATATGTCATTTGCAAATATCTTTTCCCATTCCATAGGCTGCCTTTTAGTTTTGTTGATTGTTTCCTTTGCTATGCAGAAGTTTTTTTATCTTGATGAGGCCCCAATAGTTCATTTTTCCTTTTGTTTCCCTTGCCTCCTGAGACATGTCTAGTAAGAAGTTGCGGCAGCCATGGTCAAAGAGGTTTGTGCCTGTTTTCTCCTCTAGGATTTTGATGGTTTCCCATCTCACATTTAGGTCTTTCATCCATTTTGAATTTATTTTTGTGGATGGTGTAAGAAAGTGGTCCAGTTTCATTCTTTTGCACGTCACTGTCCAGTTTTCCCAACACCATTTGTTGAAGAAACTGTCTTTTTTTTTTTTTCTATTGGACATTTTTATCTGCTTTGTCAAATATCAGCTGACCATAGAGTTGTAGGTCCACTTCTGGTTTTTCTATTCTGCTCCATCATTCAATGTGTCTGTTTTTGTGCCAGTACCATACTGTCTTGATGACTACAGCTTTGTAATATAACTTGAAGTCTGAAATCATGAGGCCTCCTGCTTTGCTTTGTTTTTCAGGATTTCTTTGGCTATTTGGGGTCTTTTGTGGTTCCATACAAATTTTAGGATTGTTTGTTCTAGCTCTGTGAAAAATGCTGTTGGTATTTTGATAGGGATTGCATTAAATGTGTAGATTGCTTTGGATAGTATAGACATTTTAGAATGTTTAGCAGCACTTTTTAGGACAAACAGAATATCTGGAACCAGATCTGGTCCATTGGCCCAGTGTGCAGACTCCACCAATCAATAAGAGAAAATATTTATCTAAAGTCTCAGAGCCATCTGGGGCCACACCACACCTGGACCCTCCCACACCCAGGTGGGGGTCTTTCTACAACACTTTTTGTCCACAACACTGCTCTTGTGTACTTAGAAGTGGAACAACAAAAGATTGGGCTTCGATATACCCTGTCACCAGAATAGAAGTAGGAATTAGGATGCCCAAGGAAGCCTGTCATCAAAAATGAACGTGCAGCTAGTTTTTGAAGGAAGGAGAAAAAATTATGTTTGACCAAGAAAATATAACTGAAACAGAGACCTGCAAGGCATTAAGAGTAAAAGTAAAAAGGGCCATCCAAAGCTTTTACTGAAACCTGTTATTGCCTAATTAACACAGAATGTTTTTAAGGGGACAGAGGCTTTTCAGGACAATAGTGCTCTCATGGGCATTGGATAGAAAGTTTTGAGGCAAATTTGTTTTTGAAATGGTTCCACCCAAAGATGCCAATGCCTGACTCACACCCTGTGCCAGACAGCAGCCCAGCCAGTGTTAGTCTCTATGGTCTGAGTCAGGAAAATAAAGGTGGATTTTATCCATCTCACCAGCTGTTTACATCCTGAAGAGAATGAGAGGCCAGTTAAATCCTTCCACAGGGAAATATGGCATTTCCAGGACCTTCCAGGTGACTGGATTGGCTTGGGACAGAGGGAGGGGTGGCCAAGGAGCATGGAGTGGACAGCTGAGGGGTGTCATTGAAAAGATAACATTCGGCTGGTCCGGAAGATGGCGGCGTAGGAGGACGCGGGGCTCACAGCGCGTCCTGCCGATCACTTAGATTCCACCTACACCTGCCTAAAGAACCCAGAAAACCGCCAGAGGATTAGCAGAAGGGAGTCTCCGGAGTCAAGCGTAGACTAGAGGCCCACGGAAGAGGGTAGGAAGGGCGGCGAGGCGGTGCGCGCTCCACGGACTGGCGGGAGGGAGCCGGGGCGGAGGGGCGGCTCGCCGGCCAAGCAGAGCCCCCGAGTCTGGCTGGCAAAAGTGGAGGGGCCAGACAGACTGTGTTCCGACAGCAAGCGCGACTTAGCGTCTGGGAGGTCATAAGTTAACAGCTCTGCTCGGAAAGTGGGAAGGCTGGAGGACAAAGGGAGGGAGAGCTGCTGAGCCCCCGGACGGCAGAGCTCAGCTTGGCGGGAACAAAGGTGCCAGCGCCATCTCCCCCGCCCATCCCCCAGCCAAAATCCCAAAGGGAACCAGTTCCTGCCAGGGAACTTGCTCGCTCCGCGCAAACACCCAACTCTGTGCTTCTGCGGAGCCAAACCTCCGGCAGCGGATCTGACTCCCTCCCGCTGCCACAGGGCTCCTCCTGAAGTGGATCACCTAAGGAGAAGCGAGCTAAGCCTGCCCCTCCAGCCCCCGTGCACCTTGCCTACCCACCCCAGCTAATACGCCAGATCCCCAGCAACACAAGCCTGGCAGTGTGCAAGTAGCCCAGACGGGACACGCCACCCCACAGTGAATCCCACCCCTAGGAGAGGGGAAGAGAAGGCACACACCAGTCTGACTGTGGCCCCAGCAGTGGGCTGGGGGCAGACATCAGGTCGGACTGCGGCCACGCCCACTAACTCCAGTTATACACCACAGCACAGGGGAAGTGCACTGCAGGTCCTCACCACGCCAGGGACTCTCCAAAATGACCAAACGGAAGAATTCCCCTCAGAAGAATCTCCAGGAAATAACAACAGCTAATGAACTGATCAAAAAGGATTTAAATAATATAACAGAAAGTGAATTTAGAATAATAGTCATAAAATTAATCGCTGGGCTTGAAAACAGTATACAGGACAGCAGAGAATCTCTTGCCACAAAGATCAAGGGACTAAGGAACAGTCACGAGGAGCTGAAAAACGCTTTAAACGAAATGCAAAACAAAATGGAAACCACGATGGCTCGGCTTGAAGAGGCAGAGGAGAGAATAGGTGAACTAGAAGATAAAGTTATGGAGAAAGAGGAAGCTGAAAGAAAGAGAGATAAAAAAATCCAGGAGTATGAGGGGAAAATTAGAGAACTAAGTGATACACTAAAAAAAAATAATATACGCATAATTGGTATCCCAGAGGAGGAAGAGAGAGGGAAAGGTGCTGAAGGGGTACTTGAACAAATTATAGCTGAGAACTTCCCTGAACTGGGGAAGGAAAAAAGCATTGAAATCCAAGAGGCACAGAGAACTCCCTTCAGACGTAACTTGAATCGATCTTCTGCACGACATATCATAGTGAAACTGGCAAAATACAAGGATAAAGAGAAAATTCTGAAAGCAGCAAGGGATAAACGTGCCCTCACATATAAAGGGAGACCTATAAGACTCGTGACTGATCTCTCCTTTGAAACTTGGCAGGCCAGAAAGGCTTGGCACGATATCTACAGTGTGCTAAACAGAAAAAATATGCAGCCGAGAATCCTTTATCAGCAAGTCTGTCATTTAGAATAGAAGGAGAGATAAAGGTCTTCCCAAACAAACAAAAACTGAAGGAATTTGTCACCACTAAACCAGCCCTACAAGAGATCCTAAGGGGGATCCTGTGAGACAAAGTACCAGAGACATCACTACAAGCATAAAACATACAGACATCACAATGACTCTAAACCCATATCTTTCTATAATAACACTGAATGTAAATGGATTAAATGCGCCAACTAAAAGACATAGGGTATCAGAATGGATAAAAAAACAAGACCCATCTATTTGCTGTCTACAAGAGACTCATTTTAGATCTGAGGACACCTTTAGATTGAGAGTGAGGGGATGGAGAACTATTTATCATGCTACTGGAAGCCAAAAGAAAGCTGGAGTAGCCATACTTATATCAGACAAACTAGACTTTAAATTAAAGGCTGTAACAAGAGATGAAGAAGGGCATTATATAATAATCACAGGGTCTATCCACCAGGAAGAGCTAACTATTATAAATGTCTATGTGCCAAATACCCAAGCCCCCAGATATATAAAACAATTACTCATAAACATAAGCAACCTTATTGATAAGAATGTGGTCATTGCAGGGGACTTTAACACCCCACTTACAGAAATGGATAGATCATCTAGACACACAGTCAATAAAGAAACAAGGGCCCTGAATGATACATTGGATCAGATGGACTTGACAGATATATTTAGAACTCTGCATCCCAAAGCAACAGAATATACTTTCTTCTCGAGTGCACATGGAACATTCTCCAAGATAGATCATATACTGGGTCACAAAACAGCCCTTCATAAGTTTACAAGAATTGAAATTATACCATGCATACTTTCAGACCACAATGCTATGAAGCTTGAAATCAACCACAGGAAAAAGCCTGGAAAACCTCCAAAAGCATGGAGGTCAAAGAACACCCTACTAACGAATGAGTGGGTCAACCAGGCAATTAGAGAAGAAATTAAAACATATATGGAAACAAACGAAAATGAAAATACAACAATCCAAACGCTTTGGGATGCAGCGAAGGCAGTCCTGAGAGGAAAATACATTGCAATCCAGGCCTATCTCAAGAAACAAGAAAAATCCCAAATACAAAATCTAACAGCACACCTAAAGGAAATAGAAGCAGAACAGCAAAGGCAGCCTAAACCCAGCAGAAGAAGAGAAATAATAAAGATCAGAGCAGAAATAAACAATATAGAATCTAAAAAAACTGTAGAGCAGATCAACGAAACCAAGAGTTGGTTTTTTGAAAAAATAAACAAAATTGACAAACCTCTAGCCAGGCTTCTCAAAAAGAAAAGGGAGATGACCCAAATAGATAAAATCATGAATGAAAATGGAATGATTACAACCAATCCCTCAGAGATACAAACAATTATCAGGGAATACTATGAAAAATTATATGCCAGCAAATTGGACAACCTGGAAGAAATGGACAAATTTCTAAACACCCACACTCTTCCAAAACTCAATCAGGAGGAAATAGAAAGCTTGAACAGACCCATAACCAGCGAAGAAATTGAATCGGTTATCAAAAATCTCCCAACAAATAAGAGTCCAGGACCAGATGGCTTCCCAGGGGAGTTCTACCAGACATTTAAAGCAGAGATAATACCTATCCTTCTCAAGCTATTCCAAGAAATAGAAAGGGAAGGAAAACTTCCAGACTCATTCTATGAAGCCAGTATTACTTTGATTCCTAAACCAGACAGAGACCCAGTAAAAAAAGAGAACTACAGGCCAATATCCCTGATGAATATGGATGCAAAAATTCTTAATAAGATACTAGCAAATCGAATTCAACAGCATATAAAAAGAATTATTCACCATGATCAAGTGGGATTCATTCCTGGGATGCAGGGCTCATTCAACATTCGCAAATCGATCAACGTGATACATCACATTAACAAAAAAAAAGAGAAGAACCATATGATCCTGTCAATCGATGCAGAAAAGGCCTTTGACAAAATCCAGCACCCTTTCTTAATAAAAACCCTTGAGAAAGTCGGGAAAGAAGGAACATACTTAAAGATCATAAAGGCCATTTATGAAAAGCCCACAGCTAACATCATCCTCAACGGGGAAAAACTGAGAGCTTTTTCCCTGAGATCAGGAACACGACAGGGATGCCCACTGTCACCGCTGTTGTTTAATATAGTGCTGGAAGTTCTAGCATCAGCAATCAGACAACAAAAGGAAATCAAAGGCATCAAAATTGGCAAAGATGAAGTCAAGCTTTCGCTTTTTGCAGATGACATGATATTATACATGGAAAATCCGATAGACTCCACCAAAAGTCTGCTAGAACTGATACATGAATTCAGCAAAGTTGCAGGATACAAAATCAATGTGCAGAAATCAGTTGCATTCTTATACACTAACAATGAAGCAACAGAAAGACAAATGAAGAAACTGATCCCATTCACAATTGCACCAAGAAGCATAAAATACCTAGGAATCAATCTAACCAAAGATGTAAAAGATCTGTATGCTGAAAACTATAGAAAGCTTATGCAGGTAATTGAAGAAGATATAAAGAAATGGAAAGACATTCCCTGCTCATGGATTGGAAGAATAAATATTGTCAAAATGTCAATACTACCCAAAGCTATCTACACATTCAATGCAATCCCAATCAAAATTGCACCAGCATTCTTCTCGAAACTAGAACAAGCAATCCTAAAATTCATATGGAACCACAAAAGGCCCCGAATAGCCAAAGTAATTTTGAAGAAGAAGACCAAAGCAGGAGGCATCACAATCCCAGACTTTAGCCTCTACTACAAAGCTGTCATCATCAAGACAGCATGGTATTGGCATAAAAACAGACACATAGACCAATGGAATAGAATAGAAACCCCAGAACTAGACCCACAAACGTATGGCCAACTCATCTTTGACAAAGCAGGAAAGAACATCCAATGGAAAAAAGACAGTCTCTTTAACAAATGGTGCTGGGAGAACTGGACAGCAACATGCAGAAGGTTGAAACTAGACCACTTTCTCACACCATTCACAAAAATAAACTCAAAATGGATAAAGGACCTGAATGTGAGACAGGAAACCATCAAAACCTTAGAGGAGAAAGCAGGAAAAGACCTCTCTGACCTCAGCCGTAGCAATCTCTTACTCGGCACATCCCCAAAGGCAAGGGAATTGAAAGCAAAAGTGAATTACTGGGACCTTATGAAGATAAAAAGCTTCTGCACAGCAAAGGAAACAACCAACAAAACTAAAAGGCAACCAACGGAATGGGAAAAGATATTTGCAAATGACACATCGGACAAAGGGCTAGTATCCAAAATCTATAAAGAGCTCATCAAACTCCTCACCCGAAAAACAAATAACCCAGTGAAGAAATGGGCAGAAAACATGAATAGACACTTCTCTAAAGAAGACATCCGGATGGCCAACAGGCACATGAAAAGATGTTCAACGTCGCTCCTTATCAGGGAAATACAAATCAAAACCACACTCAGATACCACCTCACGCCAGTCAGAGTGGCCAAAATGAAGAAATCAGGAGACTATAGATGCTGGAGAGGATGTGGAGAAACAGGAACCCTCTTGCACTGTTGGTGGGAATGCAAATTGGTGCAGCCGCTCTGGAAAGCAGTGTGGAGGTTCCTCAGAAAATTAAAAATAGACCTACCCTATGACCCAGCAATAGCACTGCTAGGAATTTATCCAAGGGATACAGGAGTACTGATGCATAGGGGCACCTGTACCCCAATGTTTATAGCGGCACTCTCAACAATAGCCAAATTATGGAAAGAGCCTAAATGTCCATCAACTGATGAATGGATAAAGAAATTGTGGTTTATATACACAATGGAATACTACGTGGCAATGAGAAAAAATGAAATATGGCCTTTTGTAGCAACATGGATGGAACTGGAGAGTGTGATGCTAAGTGAAATAAGCCATACAGAGAAAGACAGATACCATATGGTTTCACTCTTATGTGGATCCTGAGAAACATAACAGAAACCCATGGGGGAGGGGAAGGAAAAAAAAAAAAAAAAAGAGGTTAGAGTGGGAGAGAGCCAAAGCATAAGAGACTGTTAAAAACTGAGAACAAACTGAGGGTTGATGGGGGGTGGGAGGGAGGGCAGGGTGGGTGATGGGTATTGAGGAGGGCACCTTTTGGGATGAGCACTGGGTGTTGTATGGAAACCAATTTGACAGTAAATTTCATATATTAAAAAATTTAAAAAAATAAAAAAAAATAAAAAGAAAAGATAACATTCATCTTAGCCCAGCCTGCAGGCAAAGGCAGGGATAGTGTACCTGATTCATGACTGCAAGGAGTAGATCACAGAACACTACAAGTATGGGGAAGCCTGCACCCTTCCCTGCAGAAGTGGTAGTGCAGGGGATTAACATGAAGATATTAATGCAGCTGCCCCATCAAACTACCCTGACCAAGCAGGAGTAAGTGATTGTGGGATCTATGCCATTTATGACTACTCCTTACACAACGCTCACAAGTAATGTTCTCCTCTCCTGTCTTCTGTCTTTCTAGACTGAATTTTCTCCTTTGCCCCTCCAGGTCTCCTCTCCACACTGTGCTCTGTGCTGGGAGCCTGACCTGTGTCAGCCACATCAAGAGGCTTCCCTCTCAGCTGATGGGAGGCCCCAACAAATCAGTGACAGTGGGAAGGGAGGTCAAGGTGTTTACTCTCCCTCTCTGCAGGTCACCATACCTGGTTGCCAATTTAGTAGCATAATATTTATGAAAAAAGCTAGATATACACATATGTACAAATGCATAGGAAATTATTTGGAAGGGTTAAAAACACTGGTTAACTATGAAGAGGTTGGTAAGATTTGGTTGAAATAGGAGGCGAAGATAAACTTTTCTTCTTTAAGTATTCATGTTTGAAAATTTTTGATTAGCAGATATTTGAGATTTTTTTTGGTAACTCAAGAATTAAGTAATTTAATTGAACATTTGTTGCATTTTATAATACCAAGGATCAACTCTCTTTCCAACAGCCCACAACTGCCTTTGCGGGCACTGTGGTTTGGCTCAAGCATTCCCACTGCATAAGACATACCTTTCTATACTGCAGAGGTTGGAGAGATCAAATCTCTCCTCACAGTCTGGAGTTCTAGACATGGCTTAGGTTCTATCAGTTAGATACATTCATTTGAGACCCATTCAGAACAGTGTTTATGTGGACATGGAGTTTAAAGGAACAGGGTGTTCATTTTTTTGGCATGGATTACTGCTGAGGAAGCTATAGCTTTGGTGGTAGCTTCCTGATTGGGCAGGGGCAGCAATTCCTTGGTTGGTCAGTGCTACAGTTTAGTTTTCTGATTTATTGCTGGAATATCAGCCTAGGCTTTTGTATTATTGTCTTAGGGCTCTCCAGAGAGGAGATCTCTTGAGAGATAGAGAGAGACAGACAGAGAGACAAAGAGAAACAGAGAGAAAGAGGAAAGGAGAGAGAGAGAGAAAGAAAGAGAGATTTTTAATAAAGAATTGGTTACGTGATTATAAAGACTGGCAATTTCCAAGATTTGCAGGCTAAGTTGTAAACTGGAAACCCAGGAGAGATGATAGTTTAGTTCAGTCCGAATCAAGAAGCTTGAGAACAAGGAGAGCTGATCATGTGGTTCTTAAGGCAAGCAGAATTAAGACCCAGGAGCAGCCAATGTTTTACTTTGAGCCCAAACCCAGGAAAAAGCCAATATTCCAGCTTGAAAGCAATCAGGCAGGGAGCACTCTCTTTTACTTGGGGTCGGGGGTGCTGGCTTTTTGTTCTATTTGGGCTTTCAACTGATTGGATGAGGCCTACTCAGATTAGGGAGGGCAACCTGCTTTACTCAGTCTACCAGTTTAGATGTTAATCTCATCCAGAAGCACCCTCATGGCCCAGTAAAGTTAACACATAAAGTTAACAATCACAGTTCTGCTCATTAAGCCCTATAAATTATTCTGTGATATACCTATAGCTCTTAATCAATGTGTTTTCCTTAAACTAGCTTTGTGAGACTAAGAATTCCAACCATTAGAGTAAACCACAAGAGTGATTGCTTCAAGATCAAAAAAGTCCTCAAGGGGATGAAAATATGGAAGTATCTAAGTGATGTGATTGGGTTTGAAGACAGAAAATATCTAGTGACCTAGTGGTCCTTGGCTCCAAAGGTAAAAGTTATGAAGCCACTTGAAATCAAGAGTCTATTGACATCAGAACTTAGGTGGACAGAATGGCTGATGGGATATATCATCATGTACTCACAAAGAATGTAAGATATCTCTCACTGTATTAAAAACTTAAAGGGAAAAATTATAGGCTCTGAGCTATATACTTTTGGCTCAAAGCATGATAAGAGAGTTTTTATAACAACTACAAAAAAATCATTTTTTTATATATCCATAGGGTAGATATAAGCAAAAATGAGAAGCAAAGTCTGACCCTATGGGCTGCCAAATTCATACACTTTTCTAACCCTTATGTGAGGGTTAAGACATTGAATGGGGGGAAATGGCACCTTGAGAACTGGATTGGTAATATTTGGGAGGAGTTAGCTGTCTTTGAATATTATCATCCCTGAAACCCCACTGATATCCCTTTTGCAGTAGATTCCATCTGAAGGTTGTGTTGCTTCAATTGAAGAGCCCATAATGACCTCACCTGAGGTGGTTACATTAGAAGGAGATCTTAATTCTCTTTAAATCCCACACCCAGCACTTCCCATTGTGTTTAGGCTGAACCCTAGACCTATTGGATCAAACTCAAAGTCAAACCCAGGTAAAGTCCAAAACACTAAAAATGAAGGCAGGATTTGCAAATTTATGAGCAAAAACTTGGGGGAAATGTAGGAAATAGATTCTGAAGGTGCTAAGCACAGAAGGCAGAAGAAGTTTCAGTTCAGGCTATATCTATCAATGTGAATGTTCTTACCAGAGACTCTGGATTCAGTGTGTTAGCTAGAGCTAATTGTGGTTGTTAAGTGTTTGCTTACTTGGTTGGGTAAAATTGGACTAATTGGTGACTGCACTGAATGTAGTATAAATGCCAGAAATTTCTTGGTATAATATAGCAGAAGAAATTCACAGACATGAGGATGGGAGTGTTGCTAGAGATTTATCATGTGTGACCAGCTCACACAATATTTTAGAATATTTTTTGAGGCGGCCCAGAGGAACCATCCTTTACTAAGCATTGAGAAATACATTACAGTTCCACACACCCAGACTTTGAATCAAGCTCATCTCCTCTTTCTCTATCGCACACCTAATCCATCAGGAAACCATGTTGGCTTTGCCTTCAAAATACATCCATAATCCAAACATGTCTCATCATGGCCACTTTCTGTGTCTTTCCTGGATTATTATACTAGGTTCCTGATTGGTCTTCCTGCTTTTTCCACTGTTGGTACCCTTCATATTGTCCTCCAACAGCTAACGTCAAACCATTCTGAATCTTTTCCCCACGATAACCAACTCTCCAATTTTCCAACACCATTCAGTGTCCTACAATTCTATTCAACTCTGACACTAACCACCCAGAGTTATCACAGACCCCACAAGTTAAGTGCTCAGTCTGACCAGACTGCCTGCATTTCGGAAGCCATCTACAAACAGGATCCCTAGCCTACCCACATTTCTGCCCAGCAAACTACAAATTCAAGGGCTCCCATAACCTAGCCACCCTTCTCAAGTTTGACAATTGGAATTAGAATCAGAATTATACATAAAACTTAGGAAAGCACGGTACTTACTATTATAATTTTATTGTAAAGGATACAACTCAGGAGCAGCCACACAGAAGAGATGCACAGAGCAAGGTATGAGGGTGGGGGTATAGCACAGACCTTCCATGCTCTCTCCAGGCACTCTATCTTCTTAGCATATCAGTGTGCCACCAACCTGGATGCTCCTCTAGCTTAGAATTTTAATGTAGGCCTCATTATGTAAGCATTATTGATTAAGTCATTGGCCATTGGTGAATGAACTTAATCTCCAGTCCCACTCCTTCCACAGAGGTGGGGGACAGTGGTGAAGTGAGATTGGAAGTTTTTATCCACTCTCATAGTCTCTGTCTTTTAATTGTATATTTAGACTTTCACATTTAGAGTAATTGTTTATATCATTTATTTCCACTATATTTATAACTTTTCTATTTGTTACCCTTGCTCTTTTTTTTCTTTTTCTGTCTTCCACTTATTTTTTCCTTTTGTGGTTTTAATTGAACATTTTATATGACTCCACTTTATCTCCTCTACTAGCATATTGGTTATACTTCTTTTTACATATTTTTAGTGGTTGCTCTAGAGGTTGCAATATACACTTTTGTCTAATCTAAGTCCACTTTCAAATAAAACTATACTGCTTCATGGGTAGTGCAAATAACTTGTAACAGAGTATTTCCAAATTCTCTCTCTCATCCCTTGTAACACCATAGTTATTTATTTCACTTATCTATAACCATAATCACCAAATTCATTATTGTTATTATTATTTTGAATAAACTCTTATCAGATCAGTTAAGAATTATAAAAATAAAAGATTTTATTTTACCTTTATTTATTCCTTTTCTATTGCTCATCCTCTCTTTATGTAGATTTATATCATTCCTTCTCTCTAAAGAACCTCTTTTAACATTTTTTTATGCAAGGCAGGTCTACTGGCAACAAATTCCCTCAATTCCCTCAGTTTCTATTGTCAAAGATAATGTTTATTTCTCCTCAATTTTTAAAGGGTAATTTTGCTTGTACAAAACTCTAGATTGGTGGCTTTTTTTTTTCTTTCAACACATTAAATATCTCACCCCACTCCTTATTTGCACAGCTTCTGAATCGAAGTTCAATGCAATTCTTATTCCTGTTTCTCTATAAGTTAAGTATTTTTGTCCCCTAGCCTTTTTCAAGATTTTCTCTTTCTCTTTATTTTTCTGTAGTTTGTATATGATATGCCTGGGTAGATATATATAGATATATATATATATATATATAGTATTTATCCTGCCTGAGTTTCCTGGATCTGTGGTTTGACATCTGTCATTAATTTTGGAAAATTCTCAAATATTATTGTTTCAAATATTTATCTCTTTCCCTACTAATATTTACAATATGTATATGTTACACTGTTTGTAAATATTGCACAGTTCATGGATAGTCTCCTCCATTTTATTTGTTCTTCCTTCTCTTTGCATCTCAGTTTTTGGAATTTCTATTGACATATCTTTAATTTGTCCTCCCTTCTTCTTGATTTGAGCTGATTTTTCTATTTTTTTTTTTTTTGAATCTTAAAGTGGGAGCTTAGATTATTGGTTTGAGATTTTTTCTGCTTTTCTAATGTATACATACAGTGCTATATTTCCATTTCTTCGCTTCTTTAGCTGTGTTACACAAATTTTGATATGTTATATTTTCATTTTCATTCAGTTCAATGTATTTTTTGATCTGCTTAAGAACTTCCTATTTAGCAAATGGATTGTTTAGAAATACATTGTTTAGTTGCCAAATGTCTGGAGATTTTCCTGTTATCTTTCTCTTATTGATTTCTAGTTTGATTCTTTTCTGGTTGTACTCATACTCTGTATGACTTCAATTAAAAAATTTTTTGGGATTTGTTTTATGGCTCAAATTTGATCTTTCTTGGCATATGTTACAGGCACTTGAAAAGAATGTGAATTCTTCTGTTGTGGGTAGAAACTTCTATAAATATCTATTTATTCCTGGTAGTTGGTGATGCTGTTCAGTTCTTCTGTATGCTGACGTATTTTCTATCTAGTTGTTCTAGCACTTCTTGAGAGGTGTATTAAATCTCCAGTTATAACTGTGGATTTCTCTTTTAGTTCTATCAGTTTTTGTTTCACATATTTTGAAACTCTGTTGTTTGGATCATATACAGTAAATAGACACTTTTATCATTATATAGCATCCCTCTCTGTCTCTGGTAATTTTCTTTGCCCTCAAGTCTACTTTATCTCATATTAATATAGCTATTTCAGTTTTCTTTTTATTAATTTTATGTAATATATCTTAATCTTTTTTTCTTTCAACCTATCTATATCATTATATTAAAAGTGAGTTTCTAAAAGGAATCCTCATGCTTTGCTGGTGACAATGTAAATTGGTGAAGCCACTATGGAAAACAGTACAAAAGTTCCTCAAAAAATTAAAAATAGAACTATCACATGATCCAGCAATTCCTCTTCAAGTATATACCAGAAGGAAACAAAAACACTAACTCATAAAGTTATCTGCAACCCCTACAACATTATTTACATTAGCCAAGATATAGAAGCAACCTAAATGGCCACTGATAAATAAAGAAAATGTGGTCTATATCCATAAGGATATATATTATTCAGCCATAAAAAAGAAGGGAAGTCTGCCATTTGCAACAACATAGGTGGATCTTGAGGGCCTTATGCTAAATGGAGTAAGTCAAACAAAGACAAATGCCATATGATTTTACTTATATTTGGCATCTAAAAAATCCCCTTGAATGCATAGACACACAGAGAACAGATTAGTGGTTAACAGAAGGGATGAGGGGTGGAGAGAAGGAGCTGATGAAAGTGGTCAAAACGTACAAACATCCAGCTATAAAATAAAAAAGTCCTGAGAATGTATAGCATGGTGACTATAGTTTACAATGCTGTATGGTATATTTGAAAGTTGCAAAGAAAAGAAATCCTAAAATTATTCATCACAAGGAAAATCATTTTTTGTAACTATATGAAGTAGTGGATATTGACTTATTGTGGTGATCGTTTTGCAGACTACTTGCCTGTCAAGTCACTATGCTGCACCCTTAAACTTAGTGTTGTATGTCAATCTCAATAAAACTGGAAAAAATGATTCAAAAAGAAGTGCTTTTCTAGTAAGCATTGTGTCATTATCCAGCCTGCCAATCTCTTTTAATTGGATAATTAAGAACACCCTCCGGAAGATGGCGGCATAGGAGGACGCTGGGGTCACCGTGTCCTGCTGACCACTTAGATTCCACCTACACCTGCCTAAATAACCCAGAAAACTGCCAGAAGACTAGCAGAATGGATTCTCTGGAGCCAAGCACAGACGAGAGGCCCACAGAAGAAGATAGGAAGGGCGGAGAGGCGGTACACACTACACGGACTGGCGGGAAGGATCCGGGGCAGAGGGGCAGCCCACCGGCCAAGCAGAGGCCCCGAGTCTGGCTTGCAAAAGTGGAGGGGCTGGACAGAGTGTGTTCGGACAGCAAGCGGGACTCCACATCTGGGAGGTTATAAGTTAGCAGCTCTGCTCCGAGAGCAGGAAGGCTGGAGGAAAACGGGAGGGAGAGTTGAGCCCCAGACGACAGAGCTCAGCTTGGCGGGGAACAAAGGTGCTCACCAGCACCATCTCCCTCACCCATCCCCCAGCCAAAATCCCACAGGGAACCAGTTCCTGTCAGGGAACTTGCTTGCACCAAGCAAACACCCAATGCTGTGCTTCTGCGGATCCATCCCTCCAGTGGCAGGGGGGTCTGCCTCCCTCCTGGTGCCTCAGGGCCCCTCCCAAAGTGGATCACTGAAGCATAAGCAAGCTGAGCCTACCCCTCCCGCCCCTGTGCACATTGCTGATCCACCCCAGCTAATAGCCAGATCCCCAGCACCACAAGTCTGGCAGTGTGCAAGTAGCCCAGATGGGCCACCCCACCCCACAGTGAATCCCGCCCCTATGAGAGGGGAAGAGAAGGTACACACCAGTCTGACTGTGGCCCCAGCAGTGCACTGGGGGCAGATATCAGGTCTGACTGTGGCACTGCCCACCAACACAAGTTATTCAAGACAGCACAGGAGAAGTGCCCTGCAGTTCCGCACCACTCCAGGGACTATCCAAAATGACGAAACAGAAGAATTCACCTCAGAAGAATCTCCAGGAAATAACGACAGCTAATGAACTGATCAAAAATGATTTAAACAATATAACAGAGAGTGAATTTAGTATAATAGTCATAAAATTAATCGCTGGGCTTGAAAACAGTATAGAGGACAGCAGAGAATCTATTGCTACAGAGATCAAGGGACTAAGGAACAGCCAGGAGGAGCTAAAAAATGCTATCCATGAGCTGCAAAATAAAATGGAGACAACCATGCTCAGATTGAAGAGGCAGAGGAGAGAATAGGGGAACTAGAAGATAAAATTATGGCAAAAGAGGAAGCTGAGAAAAAGAGAGATGAAAAAAAAAATCCAGGACTATGAGGGGAAAATTAGAGAACTAAGTGATGCACTAAAGAGAAATAATCTGAGTATAATTAGTACTCCAGAGGAGGAAGAGAGAGGAAAAGGTGCTGAAGGTGTACTTGAAGAAATAATAGCTGAGAACTTCCCGGATCTGGGGAAGGAAAAAGGCATTGGAATCCAAGAAGCACAGAGAACTCCCTTCAGACATAACTTGAATCCATCTTCTGCACGACATATCATAGTGAAACTGGCAAAATACAAGGATAAAGAGAAAATTCTAAAAGCAGCTAGGGATAAACGTGTCTAACATAAAAAGGAAGACTGAAAAGACTCGTGATGGATCTCTCTACTGAAACTTGGCAGGCCAGAAAGGAATGGCAGGAGATCTTCAATGTGATGAACAGAAAAAATATGCAGCCGAGACTCCTTTATCCAGCAAGTCTGTCATTTAGAATAGAAGGAGAGATAAAGGTAACAAACAAACAAAAGAAGAAACAAAAGATAAACAAACAAAAACTGAAGGAATTTGTCACCACGAAACCAGCCCTACAAGAGATCCTAAGGGGGATCCTGTGAGACAAAGTACCAGAGACATCGCTACAAGCATGAAACCTACAGACATCACAATGACTCTAAACCCATATCTTTCTATAATAACACTGAATGTAAATGGACTAAATGCACCAACCAAAAGACATAGGGTAGCAGAATGGATAAAAAAACAAGACCCATCTATTTGCTGTCTACAGGAGACTCATTAAAATGAGGACACCTCCTGATTGACACCTGAGGACACCTTCAGATTGAAAATGAGGGGATGGAGAACTATTTATCATGCTACTAGAAGTCAAAAGAAAGCTGGAGTAGCCATACTTATATCAGGCAAACCAGACTTTCAATTAGAGGCTGTAACAAGAGATGAAGACGAGCATTATATAATAATTACAGGGTCTATCCATCAGGAAGAGCTAACAATTATAAATGTCTATGCACGGAATATGGGAGCCCCCAAATATATAAAACAATTACTCACAAACATAAGCAACCTTATTGATAAGAATGTGGTAATTGCAGGGGACTTTAACACTCCACTTACAGAAATGGATAGATCATCTAGACACATGGTCAATAAAGAAACAAGGGCCCTGAATGATACATTGGATCAGATGGACTTGACAGATATATTTAGAACTCTGCATCCCAAAGCAACAGAATATACTTTCTTCTTGAGTGCACATGGAACATTCTCCAAGATAGATCACATACTGGGTCACAAAACAGCCCTTCATAAGTATACAAGAATTGAAATCATACCATGCATACTTTCAGACCACAATGCTGTGAAGCTTGAAATCAACCACAGGAAAAAGTATGGAAAACCTCCAAAAGCATGGAGGTTAAAGAACACCCTGCTAAAGAATGAATGGGTCAACCAGGCAATTAGAGAAGAAATTAAAAGATATATGGAAACAAATGAAAATGAAAATACAACAATCCAAATGCTTTGGGATGCAGCAAAGGCAGTCTTGAGAGGAAAATACATTGCAATCCAGGCCTATCTCAAGAAACAAGAAACATCCCAAATACAAAATCTAACAACACACCTAAAGGAAATAGAAGCAGAACAGCAAAGGCAGCCTAAACCCAGCAGAAGAAGAGAAATAATAAAGATCAGAGCAGAAATAAACAATATAGAATCTTAAAAAAACTATAGAGCAGATCAATGAAACCAAGAGTTGGTTTTTTGAAAAAATAAAGTTGATAAACCTCTAGCAGGCTTCTCAAAAAGAAAAGGGAGATGACCCAAATAGATAAAATCATGAATGAAAATGGAATTATTACAACCAATCCCTCAAAAATAAAAGCAATTATCAGGGAATACTATGAAATATTATATGCCAACAAACTGGACAACCTGGAAGAAATGGACAAATTCCTAAACACCCACACACTTCCAAAACTCAATCAGAAGGAATTAGAAAGCTTGAACAGACCCATAACCACCAAGGAAATTGAATAAGTTATCAAAAATCTCCCAACAAATAAGAGTCCAGGACCAGATGGCTTCCCTGAGGAGTTCTACCAGACGTTTATTTATTTATTTATTTATTTATTTTTAACGTTTATTTATTTTTGAGACAGAGAGAGAGAGAGCATGAACAGGGGAGGGGCAGAGAAAGAGGGAGACACAGAATCTGAAACAGGCTCCAGGCTCTGAGCTGTCAGCACAGAGCCCGACGTGGGGCTCGAACTCACGGACTGTGAGATCATGACCTGAGCCGAAGTTGGACGCTTAACTGACTGAGCCACCTAGGCGCCCCTCTACCAGACGTTTAAAGCAGAGATAATACCTATCCTTCTCAAGCTGTTCCAAAAAATAGAAAGGGAAGGAAAACTTCCAGACTCATTCTATGTAGCCAGTATTACTTTGATTCCTAAACCAGAGACCCAGAAAAAAAAGAGAACTACAGGCCAATATCCCTGATGAATATGGATGCAAAAATTCTCAATAAGATACTAGCAAATCGAATTCAACAGCATATAAAAAGAATTATTCACCATGATCAAGTGGGATTCATTCCTGGGATGCAGGGCTGGTTCAACATTCGCAAATCAATCAACGTGATACATCACATTGATAAAAGAAAATATAAGAACCATATGATCCTGTCAATCGATGCAGAAAAAGCATTTGACAAAATTCAGCATCCTTTCTTAATAAAAACCCTCAAGAAAGTTGGGATAGAAGGAACATACTTAAACATCATAAAAGCCATTTCTGAAAAGCCCACAGCTAACATAATCCTCAATGCGGAAAACAGAGCCTTTTCGCTGAGATCAGGAACACGGCAGGGATGTCCACTCTCACTGCTGTTGTTTAACATAGTGTTGGAAGTTCTAGCATCAACAATCAGACAACAAAAGGAAATTAAAGGCATCAAAATTGGCAAAGATGAAGTTAAGCTTTCACTTTTTGCAGATGACATGATATTATACATGGAAAATCCGATAGACTCCACCAAAAGTCTGCTTGGACTGATACATGAATTTACCAAAGTTGCAAGATACAACATCAATGTACAGAAATCAGTTGCATTCTTATACACTCATAATGAAACAACAGAAAGACAAATAAACTGATCCCATTCACAATTGCACCAAGAAGCATAAAATACCTAGGAATAAATCTAACCAAAGATGTACAAGATCTGTATGCTGAAAACTATAGAAAACTTATGAAGGAAATTGAAGAAGATATAAAGAAATGGAAAAACATTCCATGCTCATGGATTGGAACAATAAATATTGTCAAAATGTCAATACTACCCAAAGCTATCTACACATTCAATGCAATCCCAGTCAAAATTGCACCAGCATTCTTCTCGAAGCTAGAACAAGCAATCCTAAAATTCATATGGAACCACAAAAGGCCGCAAATAGCCAAAGTAATTTTGAAGAAGACCAAAGCAGGAGGCATCACAATCCCAGACTTTAGCCTCTACTACAAAGCTGTCATCATCAAGACAGCATGGTATTGGCACAAAAACAGACACATAGACCAATGGAATAGAATAGAAACCCCAGAACTAAACCCACAAACGTATGGCCAACTAATCTTTGACAAAGCAGGAAAGAACATCCAATGGAAAAAAGACAGTCTCTTTAACAAATGGTGCTGGGGGAACTGGACACCAACATGCAGAAGGATGAAACTAGATCACTTTCTTACACCATTCACAAAAATAAACTCAAAATGGATAAAGGACCCAAATGTGAGACAGGAAACCATCAAAACCCTAGAGGAGAAAGCAGGAAAAGACCTCTCTGACCTCAGCCACAGCAATTTCTTAATTGACACCGCAAAGGCAAGGGAATTAAAAGCAAAAATGAACTACTGGGACCTCATGAAGATAAAAAGCTTCTGCACAGCAAAGGAAATATTCAACAAAACTAAAAGGTGACCAACAGAATGGGAAAAGATATTTGCAAATGACATATCGGACAAAGGGCTAGTATCCAAAATCTATAAAGAGCTCACCAAACTCCACACCTGAAAAACAAATAACCCAGTGAACAAATGGGCAGAAAACATGAATAGACACTTCTCTAAAGAAGACATCTGGATGGCCAACAGGCACATGAAAAGATGCTCAACGTCGCTCCTTATCAGGGAAATACAAATCAAAACCACACTCAGATATCACCTCACACCAGTCAGAGTGGCCAAAATGAACAAATCAGGAGACTATAGATGCTGGAGAGGATGTGGAGAAACGGGAACCCTCTTGCACTGTTGGTGGGAATGCAAATTGGTGCAGCCACTCTGGAAAACAGTGTGGAAGTTCCTCAAAAAATTAAAAATAGACCTACCCTATGACCCAGCAATAGCACTGCTAGGAATTTACCCAAGGGATACAGGAGTACTGATGTATAGGGGCACTTGTACCCCAGTGTTTATAGCAGCACTCTCAACAATAGCCAAATTCTGAAAAGAGTCTAAATGTCCATCTACTGATGAATGGATAAAGAAATTATGGTTTATATACACAATGGAATACTACATGGCAATGAGAAAGAATGAAATATGGCCCTTTGTAGCAACGTGGATGGAACTGGAGAGTGTTATGCCAAGTGAAATAAGCCATACAGAGAAAGATACCATATGTTTTCACTCTTATATGGATCCTGAGAAACTTAACAGAAGACCATGGGGGAGGGGAAGAAAAAAGAAGAGGTTAGAGAGAGAGGGAGCCAAAACATAAGAGACTTAAAAACTGAGAGCCAAAGCATAGGAGACTGTTAAAAACTGAGAACAATCTGAGGGTTGATGGGGGTGGGAGGGAGGGGAGGGTGGGTGATGGGTATTGAGGAGGGCACCTTTTGGGATGAGCACTGGGTGTTGTATGGAAACCAATTTAACAATAAATTTCATATATTGAAGAAAAATAAAGAAATAAATAAATTAAAAATAAAACTCAACACCCCAAAAACAAATAATTAAATTTAAAAATGGTCAGAGGACAGGAACAGACATTTTTCCAAAGAAGACATCCAGATGACACATGAAGATGCCTAACATTACTCATACTCAGGGAAATGTATGTCAAAACTACAATGAGATATCACCTCACACCTGTCAGAATGGCTGAAATCAACAACACAAGAAACAACAGATGCTGGTAAGGACATGGAGAAAAAGGAATTCTTGTGTACTCTTGGTAGAAATGCAAACTGGTGCAGCTGCTGTGGAAAACAGTGTGGAGATTCCTCAAAAAGTAAAAATAACACCACCCTACAATCCAGCAATTGCACTATTGGGTATTTGCCCAAAGAATACAAAACTATTTCAAAGGGATACATGCAACTCAGTGTTTATAGGAGCATTATTTACAATAGCCAAATTATGGAACCAGGTCAGCCCCATCAACTGAAGAATGGATAAAGAAGATAGATAGATAGATAGATGTAATGAAATATTATTCAGCCATAAAAAAGAATGAAAGCTTGGCATTGCAACAACATGGATGGATCCAGAGAGTATAATACTAAGTGAAATAAGTCAGCTAAAGAAAGACAAATACAATATGATTTCACACATATGTGGATCTTAAGAAACAAAACAGTGAGCAAGGAGAAAAAAAGAGAGAGAAAAAAACAAATCAAGAAACACTCTTAATTATAGAGAACAAACTGATGGTTACCAGAGAAGAGGTAGGTGGGGGCATGGGTGAAATAGGTGAGGGGGATTAAGGAGTACACTGGTCATAATAAGCACCAGATGATGTATGGTATTGTAGAATAACTATGTTGTACACCTGAAACTATTATAATATTGTATATTAACTAGAATTAAAATGAAAGTTTTTAAATTAAAAAATAAAAATTCAAAAAAATTGGATAATTAAAATTTAATTTGGATTATTCAGGACATTTATATTTAATGTAATTATTGATGTGTTAAGGTTTAAGTTGTTTTTTGTTTGTTTGTTTTCTGTTTGTTCTTTCCATTTTTTATTTCTCTAGTTTCTTTTCTCTGCCTTCCTGTGGGTTACCTCAACATTGTTTTAGAATTCCACTTTGATTGATCTATAGTGATTTTAAATTTGAGTGTATTAAGTTCTTAGTATGGCTTCTTTAGTGGTTGCTCTAGGTGTAACATTTTATATACATAATTTGTCATAGTCTACTGGTATCATCATTTTACCAGTTTGAAGAACATATAGAAATTTCACCTCCTTTTACTTACTTTAAGCCCTACAATTTGTAATATAATTATCTTAAATGTTTGTCTTATATACATTTAGATCCACACCAGATAGTGTTGTAATTTTGCTTCAAAAGTTAAACATCATTTTGAAAACTCAAGAGGAGAGGAAATTGTATTTTTTTTCTACTCATATTTTTCCTTTCTGATGTGCCTAGATTTTTGCTTTTATTATTTTCTTTATATTTAAAGAATTTTCTTTGGTCATTCTTTTAGGGTAAGTCTCCAGGCAACAAATTCTCTTACGTACTTTATCTGAGAATATATTGATTTCCCCTTCATTCCGGAAAAATATTTTCATGGGATATAGGAATCTGCATTGATAATTTCAGCTCTTGGAAAATGTGCCACTTTTTTCTGACCTTTATTATTTCCTTTTTTTTTTTTAATTTTTTTAATGTTTACTTTTAAGAGAGAGAGAAGCAGAGCAGAGCATGAGCTGGGAAGGAACAGAGAGAGAGGGAAAAACAGAATCTGAAGCAGGCTCCAGGCTTTGAGCTGTCAGCAGAGAGCCTGATGCGGGGTTCAAACCCATGAACCATGAGGTCATGACCTGAGCTGAAGTCGGATGCTTAACTGACTGAGCCAACCAGGTGTTCCAGACCTTCATTATTTCTTTTAGAAATCTGCTGTCATTCTAATTTTTTTTTACATTTATTACCTTTGAGAGACAGAGAGAAATGGAGCATGAGTGGGGAAGGGGCAGAGAGAGGGAGACACAGAATCCGAAGCAGGCTCCAGGCTCCGAGCTGTCAGCACAGAGACAGACGCGGGGCTCAACTGTGATCTCAACTGTGAGATCATGACCTGAGCTAAAGTCAGACGCTCAACTGACTGAGCCCCCCAGGCGCTCCCTAATTTTTTTTTTATTTATGGTTAAGGCGTGATATTTTTCTGACTTTCAAGACTTTGTCTTTTTCAGTTTAATTATGGTGTGTCTTGACATTGATTTTTTTGAGATTACCCCATTTGGAGTTTGTTCAGCTTGTTGAATCTGTAGGTTTACCTCTCTTGTCAAATTTGGGGAGTTTCCAGTCATTATTTCTTTAGACACTTTTTTAGTCATGCTCTCTTTCTCCCTCCTTCAGAGACTCTGATGACACAAATGTTAGATCTTTTGTTATAGTCCCATAGATCGCTGAAGCTCTGTTCAATTGTTCTCACTCTATTTTCTCTCAAAATAGAGAGGTCTAAATCTGTTGTTTAGGTTGGGTGTTTTTATTTTTCTGTTTTCACTTACTCTTTCTTCTGCTCTCTCCATTCTGCTGTTGATCTTATCAACTGATTTTTTTTCTAATTATTGCATTTTTCAGTTCTAAAATTTGCATTTAATTGTTTTTTATAGTTCTATTTATTTACTGTTGCTTTCTATTTTTTCCCTTGTTACAAACATGTTCATAATTGCTCATTGAAGCATCCATATCATGGCTGCTTTCAAATCTTTGTCAGTTAATTCTAAAATTTCTGTCATTTTGGTGTTGACGTGTATTGATGACATTTTCATTCAATTTGGAATCTTTCTGTTCTTCCTGGTATGATGAGTGACTTTTTAGTTGAAAAATGGACATCTCCACATTTGTTATGAAACAGGATATTATTTACAATATTTTTTGGTGGGATTTTTTTGACACTGCTCTGGCAGGGGAATGGGGGCACTGCTTTGTTAGTACCAGATGGGAGTAGCAGTCTAGGTTCCCCACTCAGCGTCTGCTGACACCTGTGCATTGAGGGCTCCTCATTACTGCTGAGCAGCAGTGGGACTTCCAGCATCCTATGTGATCTCCACTGAAACTCTGGTGGGAGTAGCATCATTACCATTGGGCTACAGTGAAAGTCCTTACTCTCCACTAGTCCTGTTTTGACACCAATGAGTGTCTTTTAACTGCTGTGTGGAGTGGATATACAGGTGGTCCACTGATACCATAGGGGTTAGGCATCATTAGCTGCCAGCAAGCCACATTCCTACTTGGCCTTCCTTGACAACACCTTATTGGGTGTTGGGGTGCCTCTTTACAGCCTCATGAGGGTGGAAGTCTAGGCTCCCCACTATCTGTCTTTAGGTTAGTACACACCATTTTGATTCCTGAAGCTTTATAATAAGTCTAGAAACCAGGTAATAATGTCCTCTCTTTTTGTTCTTTTTCTTCAAAATAATTTTGGTTATTTCAGTTTCTTTGCATTTTTCCATAAACTTGTAAGTAAGTTTGTTCATTTCTACAAATAATGCCTGTAGGTTTTTATTGGGATTTAATTGAATCTGTAGATCAATTTGGGAAGAACTGATGATATCCTAATAATATTGAGTCTTCCAATGTCTAAAATGATATATCATTCCATTAATTTCTGTCAGCAATGTTTTGCAGCTTTTGGTGCACAGGTCTTGCACATACTTTGTCAATTTTGTCCCTAATATTTTTCATATGTTTTGATATTATAAGTGGTATCATTTTTTTAAATTTCTAATTAGATTTTTTATTCTAAGTATGTAGAAATACAGTTGACTTTTCTATACTGGTCTTGTACCCTGCAATTTGACTAAACTCACTTATTTGTTCAAATAGTTTTTGGGTAGATTCCATAGGATTATTTGCATAAATGATCATGCCATCTGCCAATAAAAAGTTAACCTCTTCTTTCTCAATATGGTTGCCTTTCATTTCTTTTTCTTGCCTTCTTGTGCTGGCTAAGACCTCCAACAAAATATTCAATAAAATTGGGGAGATTTTAGGAAGAAAGTATTCAGTTTTTCACTGTTAAATATGACATTTATATAAGGGTTTTTTGTAGGTGTCTTCTATCAGGTTAAGAAAATTCCCTTTATTACAAGTTTGGTGGGTTTTCTTTTATTTTTTATCATAACTAGATGATAGATTCTGTCAATTGATTTTTATGCATCTATTAAAATGTGGGGCTTTTTGTTTTCTGGTCTGTTCATAAATCATACATTGTTTATTTTCAAATGTTCAATGAGCTTTGCATTTCTGGCATAGGAATATATTTGTAAAGATACAGAAGCTATCTTTTGCAGGCAAGAGACTAAGATAGGAAAGCCCACCCTTCAAAAGAGATCCTCCTTTTTCCAGGAGGATGATGCTATCCAGGAGTGACAGAACAGAGCTGGCAGCAGTTAAATATTGCTGCTACCTGAGAATAGTAATAGACAGTGGAGTCCAAGTAGTAATTAGAAATATTTGAAATATTTGATGGAAGTCAATTGATCACTGGCGTCTCTAGGACCAAAACAGATGAACAGCTCTATAGTCCTTCTTGTTCAGTATGATTGAACATGCTATGTGTCTGGCAAAGAAGACTTACTTGAGTCAATATGAAGATAATCACAGCCCATTACTTAGTTCCAAGGATTGAATCAATTTATAGACCTAGAATCCCTGGAATAAAGGGGAAGCCAGGAAACATTGAATATGAATGTTGATATAGCACAACTATGTACCAGAAATCTCCCTCCTTGCCATGGCAAATGTGTCTAGTGGCCAGGGTAACTGATCATAAAAGAAATGAAAATACTGAGATCATTCAGAAATTACTGGACTCCAGCTGTGAGTCTGTTCTAATTCCTGAAGATGTGGAGAAACAGGAACCCTCTTGCACTGTTGGTGGGAAGGCAAACTGGTGCAGTCACTCTGGAAAGCAGTATGGAGGTTCCTCAAAAAATTAACAATAGAACTACTCTATGACCCAGCAATTGCACTACTAGGTATTTACGCAAAGGATACAGGAGTGCTGATTCGAAGGGGCACATGCACCCCAATGTTTATAGTAGTGCTATTAACAGCCAAATTATGGAAAGAGCCCAGACATCTATCAACCAATGAATGGATGAAGAAGATGTGATATGCATGCACACACACACACACACACACACACACACATACATTGGAATACTACTTGGCAATCAAAAAGAATGACATCTTGCCATTTGCAACAGTGTGGATGGAACTAGAGTATATTATGATAAAAGTCAGACAGAGAAAGACAAATATCATATGATTTCCCTCATATGTGGAATTTAAGACACAACAGATGAACATAGGGGATGGGAAGGAAAAATAAGATAAAAACAGACAGGGAGGCAAACCATAAGGTATTCTTAAATACAGTCAACAATCCAACTGGGGGTTGTTGGAAGGAAGCTGGTGGGGGTATGGGCTAAATGGGTGATGGGCATTAAGAAGGGAATTTGTTGGGATGAGCATTGTCATATATAAGAGATGAATCACTGAGTTCTACTCCTGAAGCCAAGACTACACTGTATGTTAACTAACTTGAGTTTACATAAATAAATTCAAAATTTAAAAAAATTCTCCCTCTGCCTCATTTTTAAGTGAAAAGATACTTGGATGAAAGAAAGAAATTCCTGGAGCTCAGTCATTCCAGCTGTGGCACCCTATAAAGGAAACCACTATTTGTCCATTAATATCTATGCAACCATCTTCCATATTAATGGAGTTGAATATGGGATGCAGCAACCCAGCTCTCATGATGCCAAATGACTAAGCTCTCAGAAACAGAATGAGAAGAACAATTCCTGCCTCACACATGAAAAACAAAAACAAAAACAAAAACAAAGAGACCCAACCCTGAACTGTTCTTTCTCCCCTCCTGAGACAGAATTGGCAATGAGCAGAGGGACCTTAGAAGCGATATGTTGAAAACGTAAGCACTATCATAAACCTGAATCCTTGAATAGAGCACAGAACAAAGCTTCACCAACATTGGATCACACATCTTGGACTGTTGGGTGAAAAAGAAATTTATTTGTTTTTACAGCTACTTAATTACAGGATCTCTGTTATAATCCTAATACATTTCTAATAGTCAATTAATTTGCCTTGATCTCAGGTCTGATGTCCAGTCTTTATCAATTTTGTGACCTCTATAAATAATATAGTAATTACTGTTTTAAATACCTTCAGGGAAATAAATACCATAATCAGTATCCAGCCATTACATTAAGTAAAAAGAAATTACTTGATAGCCCTCTGAAAACAACTCTGTTAGAGGAAACACAAGTTCTGGCAGACACTACTAGTCATTGCCAGTATGTGTTCTCCTCTTTTCCCATAATAATTCACCCCCATTTAGCTGATCACATGGTTATAGAACTATAGGTACAGATATAGGGCTAAATTATTGTTAATGAGATGTTAACAGAAGTGATATATGCAGCTTTCAGATTGTGCTCTTAAAATGTGGGGGGAATGCTCTCTCTTCTGACTGGAATGCAGTTCTGGTGTGTGACATGCTGTGCTAGTAGATGAGGTCAACTACTAGAGAGAGCAGAAAAATGACAGAAACAGCCTGGGTCCTTGACCACATGGTCCCTAACACCTGGGACTGGTCCCGAACACCTGCTTGGAAAGAAAGAAAAAACTTCTACCTTGTTTAAAACACTTTGATTTGAGAGGGAATCTCATTAGAATGGCCAAAACAATGATGTAACTCATGTATAAATTATGCTCTCGAGTAAAACTGAGACATTAAAAAGGAAGCTAAACTGTGTGGATTGGAAGTCAGGAGAAGGGCTCTGGCTTCAACAGATCTGCTAACAAGGAGGTCAGTTCCCTTCTCTGAGCCTCAACTTCTCCATCTGAGAATGCAACACCTGCCAAGATGAACAGCTAATGAATACGCTGAGAACATAATGTGCTAAGCACAACAATGAAAAAGAATAGGCAAAATCAAGTCCTGCCAGCGGTGAACAAATCCTTGGAAAACATTAAAAACAAACAAAAAAAGCCATTCATATTATAGGGACAACTCCATCCCCCCCCCTTTCTGCTTTGATGTCATTCTCTAAGACATTTGTGTTTTTAAATAAATCTTACAGATTCAGTGCCAAAATTCCATCTGCCTCCTCCTGCTGAGAAGTCATAATGCCATGTTTATGACACCAGGCTCTGTTTCCATGGGGATGATTGTGTCAGTGTAATTCTAGCATTATGACTTCTGGGTATGTTTGAGAAGATGGTTGAAGGCAATGAAAAATCTTCGAATATACACATTTGTTGTTATTCTGATAACTCACAGCCACATGAATGATGATGCTGAAAATAGAGAGTAGGAACCAGACAGATGCTCACTGAAGGCTGAGATCATTTTTCTGACTGCTGAAAAGGTCATTTAACCCCTCAGCCCTTTCTTCTTGAAGTTTTCGTTCTGCTAATTTTTAATTTTTTTGTTAAGTTTTTAATAAAACATAATTTGCATGAAGCAACTGTCAAGCTTTATGTGTTCCATTTCACTGCCTAAATCGTTTAGCTGGGTGGGAACTGCATTAAGCTCAACCTGAATAATGGCTTCTATTATTTAAATCTATTATTTAAATTCAATTTTGCCAAGAAGCTATCACTCCTACTCTATCTGCAAATATGGAAACTTAAATGTAGAAGTTCCTCCTGAAATTTTCCATAGGGAAAAAAAGTCATCTTTTTAAATGCATGCCTTGAGCACTGCAAAATCTGTGAGCAAACAACTTTAAACAACCTATTTCTTTTTCATACCAAAATTGGGATTTTTAAAAATTTTGCTGATTGTAAAAGTAATTTGTGCTTACTATAAAAAACACTGAAGAATCTAATATAGAAAGCAAAGTGTACTCAAAATTGCTATACCTCAGAGAAACATTGTTTTGTCTTCATATTTTTCTAGATTTTTAAATATAAAGAAAAATCAATATTTATATATATCGAATCACATGATATTTTGGCAGACTTTGTTTTCCAAAGACAGCCACAGCAATATACCCATCCTGCATGTTTTTCTGCAAGTATCCTTATCACTCTCTCATTAAGAAACACTATTTCTCAGGGCACTTGGGTGGCTCAGTCGGTTGAGTGTCTGACTTCAGCTCAGGTCATGATCTCACTGTAGGAGAGTTCGAGCCCCACATGGGGCTCTGTGCTGACAGCTCAGAGCCTGGAGCCTGCTTCAGATTCTGTGTCTCCCTCTCTTTCTGCCCCTCCCCTACTGTGTTCTCAATCTCTCTCTCTCTCTCTCTCTCTCTCTCTCTCTCTCTCTCTCTTTCTGTCTCTCTCTCTCTCAAAATTAAATAAACTTTTTAAAAACTGCTGTTTTTCTACCCCCTGGAATCTGAGCAAGTCTTTGGACTACTTCGATCAATTGAATAAGGCTACTGTGTTATACTAGTTCTGTGCATAGCCCTTAACTGGACTGGCAACTTCCACTCTCTTCTTCTTGGAAGCTGGACATCTTGTAAAAACTAAGACTATCCTAAGACTGCCATGCTGTGAGGAAGCCCAAGGAGGCCTGGAGGATGAGATTCCTTGTTGAGAGATAAAGAAACCAAAGTTCACCAAGGCGGCAGTAAATTAAGTCATCTTGGAAGTCGAAACTTTCATCCCAGCTGACCCAGCTGAATACATGTAACAAACCTTCCATCTGAGCCTTTTTTCATTCCATGTACAGAATCATTGCAGAGTAAAATCATTTTTTTAAACTCAGAAGTTTCAGGGTTGAGTGTAACAAAGCAATTAGATAACCAAAGCATATTCTTTGAATATTTTTTATGTTAAAACAAATTAAATCCACCTTGTCTCTTTTAGTGGCTCTTATAGTATTTTATTATATGCATTTACCATATGTTAACTCATTCCTAATAATTATACTTTTAGACTGTTTTCCCTTTTATTTTTAATTTTTTAATGTTTATTAATTTTTGAGAGATAGAAAAACAGCATGAGCAGGGGATGGGGCAGAGAGAGAGGGAGACACAGAATCTGAAACATGTTCCAGGCTCTGAGCTATCAGCACAGAGCCTGATGTGAGGCTCAAACTCATGAACCCCGAGATCATGACGTGAGCTGAAGTTGGACTCTTAACCAACTGAGTCACCCAGGTACCCCTTCCCTTTTATTAATCATAAATAATACTGCAGGGGACATTTCTTTACCTATGCACATGTCTGATCATTTTCAAGGGTCCATTCCCCCCCCCCCTTTTTTTTTTTGATAAAGAGAAAGAGTGGAGAAGGGGCAAAGGAGGAAGAGAGAGAATCTTGAGCAGACTCCATGCCTAGCACAGAGCCTGATGTGGGGATCAATCTCAGGACTATGAGATCATGACCTGAGCTGAGATTGAGAGCTCAATTGACAGAGCCACCCAGGCACCCCAAGGGTGAATTCTCTTAAGTCATATTACTGGGCCAAAAGATAATTCAAAACTTACACTTGATATCTAGCCTGATTATATTTCAGTACTGTACAAATTTATTCTCACACAAGGAACATATGAGAATTTCTCTTTTTCCCACACTTTCATCATCACCAGTCCCTATCAACATTTATAATCTTAATTAATTTGCATAAATTTATTTTTACTGATAATTTTCTTATAGCTTATAAATTTCTTGTTCATAAAGTCATTTCAAAGACATCTTAAAACTTAGTTACTTACTAAAAATAGAACTACCCTACTATCAAGCAATTGCCCTATTAGGTATTTACCCAAAGGATACAAAAATACAGATTTGAAGGTGTACATGCATCTCAATGTTTATAGCACCATTATCAAAAAAATCACCATGATGGAGATAGCCCAAATGCCCATCAACTGACGAGTGGATAAAGAAGATGTGGTATGTACACACACACACACACACACACACACACAATGGACTATTACTCAGCCATCAAAAATGAAATCTTGCCATTTACACGACATGGATGGTGCTAGAATGTATTATGCTAATCAAAATAAGTCAATCAGAATAAAACAATTATATGATTTCACTTATATGTGGAATTTAAGAAAAAACAGATAAACACATGGGAGGTGGGGAGAGAAGAGAGGGAAACAAACCACAAGGGGCTCTTAACAATAGAAAACAAACTGAGAATTGATGGAGGAAGGTGAATGGGAGATGAGCTAGATGGGTGAGGAGTATTAAAAAGGGCACTTGTTGTGATGAGCACTGGGTGTTGTATGTAAATGATAAATCACTGCATTCTACTCCTGAAAGCAATATTGCACTGTACGTTAATTTAAATTCAAAAAAATTAGTTTCTTTATCCTGTATAAACAATTTCATAAATGTATACATAGTTAGACATTATTTCTTCCCACTAATATTTCCACTTCTTCTCCCCTTCCAGAGGAGCACAGGAGAAATAGATTTCCATAATTTCATGAATTTATATATGGCTATGTGCCCTGATTTGGAAAAAAAAAAAAAAAGGAAATGACATGCATCAAATCCAGGCAAATTTTAATTGCTGGTACACAATTCTCCATTTTCTTTCTTCCTGAGCTGTAACAATAATAAAAACACAAAGTTGATAGGAAGATTCCATAAAATCTAAGTGGCCTGGAGGTTTAAGCTAACCTGTTGAGAAAATTGCTCTGGAAAATCTCCCAGACCCTCAGACTTTGTGTGAGCAAGAAGTAAATATTTTTTTATATTAATGCACTGAGATGTTGGACCATTTACTACTGGAGAATAAGCTAATCTATCCTGACTAATACAATACACATCTGATTATATAAATGCTTTCCAAATGCAGACTTTGTTGTTTGGCTTGCTTGTTGCTTGGCTCTACCCCTACCTTCATATATATCCACACAAATGACTTGGGTCACGTTGGTAGAAGGATTTAAAAATCTAGTGTGTATCCTTTCATATTTTTCCTTCATGCTCATAATACTATACAAATATATGTGGGATTTTAGTGTTTGCTTTACACAAAAAGAAAGAGGTATATATCTTGCATTTCTTGATCAACAAAAAGTGGTGAAATAAAGTCACCTACTATAGCTCTAATTCACTCATTTTACTGATTGCTGAATAAAATGTAGTACACACGCAACAGAATTTATTCAACCAGTCCCTTCTTGACCAAGCATCCACTTTAATCTAGTTTTGTGCCATTAGGAACAATGCTTCAATAAACACTTTAGTGCCCATGCCCCTTAATACATCTGCTTTTATTTCTATTGGCATTCTTGGGAGAAGCCTAGTAAGGTTAAATGATGTATGTGTTTTTATTTTTAATAAACGTTGCTATTTACTTCTGCCAAAGGCTATAACACTGCACATTTCCACCAGGAATATGAGAGTATTATTTTCTTTAAATTGCCAGGAGTATTAAGTGTGTAGCTCTTTCTAATGAATGTAAACTGCTATCTCATTGCTCTTTAAATTTGCTTTCTCCTGGTTACCAGGGAATTTAAGCATCTTTTCATATATCTGTGACCATTTACGTTTGCTCTTCTATGACTTTTCCTTAGTCAATTATTTAACAGTGTTGTATTTTTCTTCTCAGTTTGGAGAAACACTTGGAATAATATGGACAGCTTACATCTTGTTTGCATTTGTATTACACTATTTTACCCCAATCAATTTATCCATTGATTTTAATTGCTCTTTTAACCACACAAGGTTATTACCATTTTTTATAGCACCCAAGTTTCTGCTCTTAAGTTCTCTTTGATCCCTACATTACAAGGTGTTCTTGCAAGAGTTGTTTTGTTTTGTTTTTTTTTTGGTTTTGATTTTTTTATACTTGAGCATTTAAATCATGAGGAACCTATTTTTCCTTTTTTTTGATTTTTAAAAGTTAAAGTATAATTTATATAAAATTAAATGCATTTAAGTGTACAATTTGATGAATTGTGGTTAATTGTATATGATAAAGTAATTGCTTTATAGATGTAAAATAGTTTCATCACTATAAAATGTTTTCTTATGTCCCTTTATACCCCCTACCTTAGTCCCAGGCAACCACTGATCTATTTTCTGTTTTGCCTTTTTCTAAAATTTTGTATCAATGGAAATCATCCAGTATAGATTTCTGTGTTTGACTTCTTTCACTCACCATAATGTTTTTGAGATTCAACGATGGTGCTGAATGCATTAATCTTTGGTTACTTTTTATTGTAGTGTAGAATTTCATAGTATAGATAAATCAAAATTTATTTATCCATTCACCAGTTTTTGTCTCTTATAGATTGTCCTGCTATAAACATTGCATACATGTCTCTGTGGATATAAATTTTTCTTTCTCTTGGGTAAATATCTAGAAGTGGAACTTCTGGGTCAAAAGGTAAGTGTATGTCATACAGTTAGGGATACTACCAGACTGTTTTTCAAAGTGACTATAACATTTAGTATTTCAACAAGCAATTAATGAGACTTAACAATTATTCTATATCTTCACTAACATTTGTTATTGTCAATTTTTAATTCAGCCATTCTAGTATGCATGTCATTGTGGTTTTTAATTGACATTTCTGTGATAACTAATGATGTAGAGAATCTTTTCATATGCTTATGACTATTCATATATCTTCATTTGTAAAATATCTATTGACAATTTTGGTCCTTTCCTTTTGCTGGGATATTTGACTTCTTATTTTTGAGTTATAAGAGCTCTTTATGTATTCTAGATACAAGTCTTTTGTGTGATGTGTTTTGCAAAAAAAATGTTCCCAGTATTTGGCTTGAACTTTTATTTTCTTAACTGTGTCTCTTAAAACCCAAAAGCTTTTCATCTGATGAATTCTATTTTATCACTTTTTAAATTTAAATTTTATGCTTTTTGTGTATTATTTAAGAAAACTTAGTATAACCAAAGGTCACAAAGATTTCTCCTATGCTTCCTTCCAGAGCTTTATAGGGTTGTTTTTGTTTGTGTTTTTGCTTTTGATAAAGAGAGAGAAAGAGATAGAGGGAGAGTAGGCAGAGGTATAAAGAGAGAGATAAAGAATCCCAAACAGGTTCTGCACCATCAGTGCAGAGCCTGATATGAGGCTCAAACTCACAAACTGTGAGATCATGACCTGAGCTGAAATCACAAGTCAGACACTTAACTGACTGAGCCACCCAGGTGCCCCAGAAGTTTTATACTTTTAATTCTTACACTTAGGTCTGTAATCCACTGGGAATAATTTTTGTATAATTTTAGGTAAGGATTGAGTTCTTTTTTTTATTTTTGCACATGAATGCACAAGTATTCCAGGATATTTTTTTAAAGTTTATTTATTTTGAGAAAGAAAGACAGAGAGAGGGAGGGGCAGAGACAGAGGGAGAGAGAGAATCCCAAGCAGACTCCACCCTGTCAGCACAGAGCCCAATGAAGAGCTCAATCCCACAACTATGAGATCAAGACCTGAGCCAAAATTAAGAGTTGGACACCATCCAGGTGTCCCTCCAGCACATTTGTTAAAAAGCCTATCCTATGCTCCACTGACATGCCTTAACACTCATATAGCCATTTAAATGTGGTTCTGTTGGCCTTTGTTCTGTTCCACTGGTCTATATGACTATCCTTATGCCAATCTGATTGCTATTGTTTTATAGTAAATTTTGAAATCAGGTAGTGTAAGTTTTCCAAATGGATTCTTCTTTTTCAAAATTATTTTAGCTTTTTATGTCTATTGCCTTTCTATATAAACTTTTAAATCTGTCACTTTCTTTAAAAAGTCTGTTGGTTTTTATCTTCTCAGATACTGGAGCATCCCAGATATAAAGTCCAAACTGGGAAAGGTGGCTATTGATGGGGCCCAGAGTAGATGGAATAACAAGAAATTGATTTCTTTTTCTGCCTGAAACACTAACAAATTGGACAAAATATATGAAAGAAGGTTTTTCAAGACATTGTACATCAAGTAAAGAAGGACACTGATCCCTTAAAGATGAGAAACAAATGAAATAACTATTACAGTTGCTCTAGCTATGGACTGGAGAGAATTTCTAGGCAGAAGCACCAGGAGGGGCAATTCACATGGAGCACAACTTCTTCCTAAGTTGAAAAGGATGGGGATCCAGGGATTCTAAGGCAGCTGGAATTAGCAGGGCAGGGTGTTGAAGAGGCAACAGCTACAAGGAAAAAAACTCTGAAGATCTAGGAGAGTCCCAGTCTTCTTCACACATGCATGTGAGAAAAGAACTAAAAGGATTAGGGGAGCAAGTCCTTGAAAACTACCAAGGGCCAGAATAGTGCCTGTTCAGACCGTCCAGAGTTGAAAATCCTTATACTTTAGTACTGGTAGAATGCTGAAGAGTTTTGCCTCAGTAGCAGGGAAAATTTTGTCCTTGACTAAACACTGCTCTGTGCCCTCCTAACAAAGCTGAAAGCCAGACTCAAAAGGATCAAATTATTTCCAAGTAACTTAACTGCCTCCCAAAATAAAGCTCAAGTATATTCATAGGAATACAATAATGTACATCATTCAACAAGGAAAAGTTCACAAAGCTATGGTATACATTCAAAACTTATGAAGCAAAGAGAGGGTCAAGAAGTTGGAGACAAAGGAGGGGAGCCTGATTGTCAAACCATGAGAGTACAGAGTTCTGAAACTACAGAATGGGTAGCTGGGTGATGCCATTTTCACCTCTCTGGTGCATGTGCATACACGCCTACACGCACCACAACAATCCACCCCAGTAAGCTAAGCAGTGCCATCTAGTGGAGAATGGAAACATTACATGAAGCTCCACCCAAATGGGCCAACAGTGCTCTTGAGGAACACCACAAGTCTCTCCACCTGCTTAATTTACAGATTATAAAGTGCTTCGTAATTTGACTTCTAGGGGAAACTGGATGTAATTTGAATTTATTTCATTCTGTTCGCTGGTTCATCTATTTGATTTTTTTCTTTTTTCTTTCCTTTTCTTGAATACAGAAAGAGAAAAAAATCATTTTTATTTTCCATTTTTAAAAATTTTTTTAATGTTTTTATTTATTTTTGAGACAGAGAGAGACAGAGCATGAGCAGGGGAGGGGCAGAGAGAGAGGGAGACACAGAATCTGAAGCAGGCTCCAGGTTCTGAGCTGTCAGCACAGAGCCCAATGCGGGGCTTGAACTCACAGACTATGAGATCATGACCTGAACTGAAGTTGGACGCTTCACCGATTAAGCCACCCAGGCGCCCCTATTTTCCATTTTTTATATAAGAAAGATTTTTCTTTAATTGTTTCTACTATAATTTTCACTTCTTTGTAAATTTTTTATCTATATTACTTTCATCATCTCACTTTATTCTATTTTATTGTATTCATTTTCAAAATTTCAAATGTTTTTCTCTTTTTTCTTTCCCTTTTTTCTCTACTCTATCAAGCTTCTTTCAATAACCAGAACAAAATAAACATAAGATATAGCATCCTTTATTTGATTACTTTGGTGCTGTTTTTAACTTTTAATTGTTAGTTTTGTTTTTTACTTTATTAATTCCTTCCTTCAAAATGATGAAATGAAGGAAAAGAAAAGAAAGGACAGGAAGAAATGACAGCCAGGGACTTAACACAGATGTTTGAACCAGAATTTAAAATCACGATAATAAGAACACTAGCTGGGGTTGAAAATAGAATCACTTTCTGCAGAGATAAAAGTAAAACTAGTCAGGATGAAATAAAAAATGTTGTAACTGAGCTGTAATCTTGAATGGATGTCACAGCAGCACGGATGGATGAAGCAGAGCAGCGAGTCAGTGATATAGAGGACAAACTTTTGGAGAATAATGAAGCAGAAAAAAAGAAGGAGACTAAGGCAATAGAATACAATATCAGAATTAAAGAACTCAGTGACTCACTAAAAGCAATAACATCAGAATTATAGGGGTCCCAGAAAATGAAAAGAGAGAGAAAAGGGGGTAGAAGTTTCATGTGAGCAAATCATAGCAGAAAACTTTCCTAACCTGGGTAAAGACACAAACATCAAAATCCAGGCAGTGCAGAGAACTCCTATTAAAATCAACAAAAACCAGCCATCGACAAGGCTTATCACAGTCAAATTCACAAAATACTCAGGCAAGGAAATAATCATGAAAGCAGCAAGGGGGAAAAAAGTCCTTAACCTGCAAGGAAAGACAGATCAGGTTTGCAGCAGACCTATCCACAGAAACTTGGCAGGCCAGAAAGGAGTAGCAGGATATATTCAATGTGCTGACCTGGAAAAATATGCAACCAAGAATTCTTTATCCAGAAAGACTGTCATTCAAAATAGAAGGAGAGAGAAAGAATTTCCCAGACAAACAAAAACTAAAGGAGTTTGTGACTACTAAACCAGCCCTGCAAAAAATTTTAAGGGGGACTCTCCAAGGGGAGATAAGATTAAAAAAACAAAAACAAAAACAAAAATACCAGCAGCAACAAAGACAAGCAAGGACAAAAGAACACCACCAGAAACTCCAGCTCTACAGGTAACATAATGGCAATAAATTCATATCTTTCAGCACTCACTCTAAACATCAATGGACTAAATGCTCCAATCAAACGACATGAGGTAACAGAATGGATAAGAAAATAAGATCCATCTATAGGCTGTTTACAAGAGACCCACTTTAGACCTAAAGACACCTTCAGATTGAAAGTAAGGAGATGGAGAACCATCTATCATGCTAATGGTCAACAAAAGAAAGCCGGAGTAGCCATACTTATATCAGACAATCTAGATTTTAAAATAGAGACTGTAACAAAAGATGAAGAAGGGCATCATATCATAATTAAGGGGTCTATCTACCAAGAAAACCTAACAATTTTAAACATTTATGCTTCAAACATGGAAACACCCAAGTATATAAGTCAATCACAAGCATAAAGAACCTCATTGATAATAATACCATAAGAGTAGGGGGCTTCAACACCTCACTTACAGCATGGACAGATCATCTAAACAGAAAATCAACAAGGAAACAATGCCTTTGAATGACACACTGCACCAGATGGACTTAACAGATATATTCAGAACATTTCATCCTAAAGCAGCAGAATATACATTCTTCTCAAGTGCACATGGAATGTTCTCCAGAATAGATCACATCCTGGGACATAAATCAGCCCTCAAAAACTACAAAAAGATTGAGATCATACTGTGCATAAATTCTGACCACAACACTATGAAATTCGAAATCAACCACACGAAAAAATTTGGAAAGATAACAAATACTTGGAGAATAAAGAACATCCTACTAAAGAATGAATGGGCTAACCAAGAAGTTAAACAGGAAATTAAAAAGTACAAGAAAGCCAATGAAAATGATAACACCACAACCCCAAACCACTGGGACACAGCAAAGGCAGTCATAAGAGGGAAGTATATAGCAATCCAGGCGTTCCTAAAGAAGGAAGAAAGGTGTCAGATATACAACCTAACCTTACAACTTAAAGAGCTGGAAAAAGAACAGCAAATAAAACCCCAAACCGGCAGAATACGGGAAATAATAAAGATTAGAGCAGAAATCAGTGCTTTCAAAACAAAAAAAACCCAAAAAACAAAAACCAGTAGAACAGATTAATGAAACCAGGATCTGGTTCTTTGAAAGAATTAACAAAATTGATAAACCCCTAGCCAGTTTGATCAAAAAGAAAAAAGACCCAAATAAATAAAATCAAGAATGAAAGAAGAGAGAGCACAACCAACACAGCAGAAATACAAACAATAATAAGAGAATATTATGAGCAATTATATGCCAATAAAATGGGTAATATGGAAGAAATGGACAAATCACTAGAAACATATACATTACCAAAGCTGAAACAGGAAGAAATAGAAAATTTGAACAGACCCATAACAAGTAAAGAAACAGAATTAGTAATCAAAACTCTCCCCAAAAAACAAGAGTCCAGGGCCACATGCCTTTCCAGGGGAATTCTACCAAACATTTAAAGAAGAGTTAACATCTATTCTTTTGAAGCTGTTCCAAAAAGTAGAAATAGAAGGAAAACTTCCAAACTCTTTCTATGAAGCCAGCATTACCTTGATTCCAAAACCAGACAAAGACCCCACTAAAAAGGAGAACAACAGACTAATTTTCCTGATGAATATGGATGCAAAATCCTCAACAAGATACTAACTAACCATATCCAACAATATATTAGAAGAATTATTCACCATGACCAAGTGGAATTTATACCTGAAATGCAAGGCTGGCTCAATATCTGCAAAACAATCAATGTGATACATCACATCAATAAAGAAAGGACAAGAACCACATGATCCTCTGAATAGATGCAGAGAAAGAATTTGACAAAATACAGCATGCTTTCTGGATAAAAACCCTCAAGAAAGTAGGGATAAAAAGATCATACCTCAAGATCCTAAAGCCATATATGAAAGACCCACCACTAATATCATCCTCAATGGGGAAAAACTGAAAGCTTTCCCCCTAAGGTCAGGAACACGACACGGATGCCACTCTTACCACTGTTATTCAACATAGTATTGGAAGTGAGTCTCAGCAATCAGACAAAACAAAGGAATAAAAAGCATCCAAATCATCTAGGAGGGGGTCAAACTTTCACTCTTAGCAGATGACATGATATTCTATATGCAAAACCCAAAAAACTCCAAGAAACTGCTAAAACTGATCCATGTATTCAGCAAAGTCACAGGATATAAAATCAATGAACAGAAATCAGTTGCATTCCTATACACACATAATGAATTAACAGAAAGAGAAATCAAGGACTTGATCCCATTTACAATCGTACCAAAAAAAACATAGAATACCTAGGAATAAATCTAACCAAAGAGATAAAAAATCTATACACTGAAAACTATAGAAAGCTTATGAAAGAAATTGAAGACACAGAAAAAAATGGAAAAATATTCCATGCTCCTGGATAGGAAGAAGAAATATTGTTAAAATGTCGATACTATCCAAAGCAATCTGCATATTCAATACAATTCCTATCAAAATAACAGCAGCATTCTTCACCAGCTAGAACAAAAAAAAAAATCTTAAAATTTATATGGAACCAGAAAAGATTCTGAATAGCCAAAGCAATCTTGAGAAAGAAAACCAAAGCTGGAGGCATCACAATTCCGGACTTCAAGCTATACTACAAAGCTGTAATCATCACGACAGTATGGTACTGGCACAAGAACAGACACTCAGATCAATGGAACGGAACAGAGAACCCAGAAATGGACCTACAAACGTATGGCCAACTAATCTTTGACAAAGCAGGAAAGAATATCCAATGGAATAAAGACAGTCTTTTCAGCAAGTGGTCCTGGGAAAACTGGAAAGCAATATGCAGAAGAATGAACCTGGACCACTTTTCTTACACCATACACAAAAATAAACTCAAAATGGATGGAAGACCTAAACCTAAGACAGGAAGCCATCAAAATACTAGAGGAAAAAGTGGCAAAAACTTCTTTCACCTTGGCTGCAGCAATTTCTTACTCAACACATCTCCAGAGGCAAGGGAAACAAAAGCAAAAATGAACCACTGGAACCTCATCAAAATAAAAGACTTCTGCACAGTGAGGAAACAATCAGTGAAACTATAAGGCACCAATAGAATGGGGGAAGATATTTTCAGATGACATATCAGATAAAGGGTTAGTATCTGAAATCTATAAAGGTCTTATCATGCTCAACACCCAAAAACCAAATAATCCAGTGAAAAACTGGGAAAAAGACATGAATAGACACTTCTCTAAAGAAGACATCCAGATGACTAACAGATACATGAAAAAATCTCAATATCACTCATCATCAGAGAAATACAAATTAAAGCCACAATGAGATATCACCTCACATTTAGTCAGAATGCTAAAATTAACAGTGCAGGCAACAATAGACGTTGGCGAGGATATGGAGAAAGAGGATCTCTTTTGCACTGTTGGTGGGAAAGCAAACGGGTGCAACCACTCTGGAAAATAGTATGAATATTCCTCAAAAAATTAAAAAATAGAACTACCCTATGACCCAGCAATTGCGCTACTAGGTATTTATCCAAGGGATACAGGTGTGCTGTTTTGAAGGGGCACATGCACCCCAATGTTTACAGTAGTGCTATTGGCAATAGCCAAAGTATGGAAAGAGCCCAAATGTCCATTGACAGATGAATGGATAAATAAGATGTGATAGATAGATAGATAGATAGATATTCCTCAGCAATCAAAAAGAATGAAATCATGCCATTTGAGCCTACATGAATGGAACTAGAGGGTATTATGCTAAGTAAAATTAGTCAGAGAAGTCAAATATCATATGACTTCACTCATATGAGGACTTTAAGATACAAAACAGATGGGGGGCGCCTGGGTGGCTCAGTCGGTTAAGCGGCTGACTTTGGCTCAGGTCATGATCTCGCGGTCTGTGAGTTCGAGCCCCGCGTCGGGCTATGTGCTGACAGCTCAGAACCTGGAGCCTGTTTCAGATTCTGTGTCTCCCTCTCTCTGACCCTCCCCCGTTCATGCTCTGTCTCTCTCTGTCTCAAAAATAAATAAACGTTTAAAAAAAAATTAAAGATACAAAACAGATGAACATAAGGGAAAGGAAGCAAAAATAACATAAAAACAGGGAGGGGGACAAAACATAAGAGACTCTTAAATATAGAGAACAAACAGAGGGTTGCTGTAGGGGTTGTGTGTGGGGGGTGGGCTAAATGGGTAAGGGGCATGAAGGAAGACACTTGTTGGGATGGGCACTGGGTGTTATACATAGGGGATCAATCACTGGAATCTACTCCTGAAATCATTGGTGCAATATATGCTAATTAAATTGGATGTAAATTAAAATACATGTATACATACATAATTACAAAGCATGTGAAAAAGCAGAAAAAATATAACCCATTGTAAGGACAAAAGTAGATCAAATTTACCAGAAATGACACATGTGATAGAGTTAGGAGATAAGGACATTAAAATAGTCATTATACCTGCATCCTGTATGTTCAAAAAGCTAGAGGAAGATTGAACATGATAAGTAGAGAAATGAGAAGTATTTCAAAATAACAACATATTGAAAACTGTTGAAAACAACAAAACTGTTTGTTTTTCAATCCTCTTTCTGTCCTTCTCCTTGGATAATTTTTTAAGTCTAACTTCAAATTCATCACATTTCCCTCTGTCATATCCATTTGGATTTTAAGGCCATCCAGTAAATTTTTAACTTCAGAAGGTGTATTTTTCATTTCTAGAATGTCTATTTGTTTCCTTTTACTGTGTCTATTTCCTCTCCTGAGATTTCCTTTTCCATGCTAAAGTTTTCACTAATTGAAAATGTTTTACTTTATCAAGGACAGTTATAATAGTCATTTAAATTATGTTGTCTGTTACAGCATCTGGTTCATCTTGAATGTCATGCTTGTATGATTTTTCTTCTCTTGAGAATATGTTCCATTTTTTAAATTATTTTAGATAATTTGGGATTATATCCTGAACATTATGAATGTTAAATCGTGAAAATTCTGGATCCTGTTATTTTCCTCTTATGAGTGTTTTTAGCAGATAATGTTCTTGCCTAGTTCTTAAACTTCAAATCTGTCCCTTGAGCAGTGACAGTAGTCTTGGTTCAGATCTTTTGTCTTTAGCTGAGCCGCTCTCAGTCTTCTGCATATGTGTAGTTTGAGAGCCAGAGATGTGGGTACATCACCATCCCCAACTCTCTTCAGTGTTCACAGGATTCCAGCTTCAACCTTCTGGTTCTTGAAAGAAGGCAAGTTTGTCCACGTGTACCCCCACAGCTGCTGTGTGCACCAGTGTGTGGAGCCACAGATAAGAATGTAGGGAGCATTTCATTTTCCCCACCCCAAGAAAATGTGCACTTCCCATTAGAATCTGTCAGCTTCTCTTCACTCATCCACACTTTCAGGTAATTTCTTTTTTTTTTTTAATATTTATTTATTTTTGAGACAATGTGAGAGACAGAGTGCAAGCAGCGGAGGGGCAGACAGAGGGAGACACAATCCGAAGCAGGCTCCAGGCTCCAAGCTGTCAGCACAGAGCCCCATGCGGGGCTCGAACTCACAAACCATGATCATGACCTGAGCCGAAGTCAGATGCTTAATGGACTGAGCCACTCAGGTGCCCCAGGTCATTGCTTTTTGTATTAAGTCTATCTTTTATAATTTTTTTCTGTAGTGGAATGTGGACAGGTTACTTGGTATGGACTTAGTCCATAACAAACTTTTTTTTTAACCTGTGACAAATTTATCATTGGATATGGTATCAGATAAGATAACCCACCTTTTCCCATAGAAGTTACCATTTTTGTCATATGTTAAATTCTCAAGTATTGGTATTTATGTTAGAGTCTGTTTTTAATTTCTCTGATCCGTTCATTCTCATACAAGTACCACATTGGTTTAAATACAGTGACTTTGTGGCATATTAAAAAGCAAATCCTCTTCATGGTTATTCTTTGGGGCTTTCTAGGATATTCCTAGGTATTTATTCTTTTATGTATTTTCTAGAATTTCTTACCCATATTTTTAAAAGTATCTATATTACTAATTGAAATTGCATGGAGTTTCTATATTCAATTGGAATGAACCAACACTAACAAGAAGTCTTTATATTCAAGAATAAGTTTCTTGGAGAGACCTTTCCATTATCAGTAAGATTTTATAATTATCTTCAAATGGGTCAGTTCCTTTCTTTTCAATATATTCTAAACACTGTATCATCTGTTACTTATTTGATGCAAAAAAAAGGTTTTTATAGCAAATAGAGTCTAGCAATGGTTCTACAACTCATAAGCAAAATTGGCTGTTGACATTTTATATGAGAATTATCATTATTAGGTGTTAAAATTATGCTGTTTTGATAAAAAAGGTTCACATTTTTCCAATGATAAAACTTGAATAAAAGTTTAGTTTTTCCTATGATCATTATTTTATTCAAGTTTTCCAATTTCTGAGTCAAATTTAGTGATATCTACTTTGCTAGCAATGATCTATTTCCTTTAGGTCTTAAATTTGGATGTCATAGAGTTGCAGGCAAAATTCTTCTGTAAATTCTATTTTTATTTTGAGAGAGAAATCACATGCCAGTGGGGAAAGGGACAGAGAGAAAGAGAATTCCAAGCAGTCTCCACACTGTCAGCGCAGAAGCTGATGCAGGGCTCAATCCCACAAACAGTGGGATTATGTATGACCTGAGCTGAAATCAGGAGTTAGACGCTTAACTGACAGCCACCCAGACATCTCTCTTCTGTAAATTTTAAATGGTGATAGCCCCTTTACTCTTTCCAGATCTTGCCTATTTTTGCTCTCTGTCCCATCTTATTTATGCTTGCAAATGTTTCTGTTTTACATTCCCCCCCCCCCCCAGCCCCCAAGGAACCACTTTCTGGGTTTATTTATCTTTTCTTTTTTCTGTTTCGTTGTTTCAGACTTTATCTCTATTAATTCCTTCTTCTTAATTACTAAGCTTATTTCTTTTCATAACTTTATATGATGAGTATTTTTTTACTTTATTTATTTATTTTTATATGAAATTTATTGTCAAATTGGTTTCCATACAACACCCAGTACTTATCCCAACAGGGGCCCTCCTCAATGCCCATCACCTACTTCAATAGACTTGTCTTTCTTCTTTAAAAATTAAGACACTTAAAGCTCTAGAGAATTCTGTTGTATTGGGTCATTTTATTTTACTAGCAATTTAAAAAATTTTCTCTCTGATTCAAGGTTTTCTAAAAGTATGTTTCTTAATTTCCAAGTAATTAAGATTTTTAAATCACTCTTTCATTATTATTTCCACATTTATTGGGTTATAATCAGAGAGTAAGTTGAAAAATTTTTAAGGTTTTCTTCATGGCCAAGTCCATTTTTTAAATATGTACATGAACATAGAAAAACTCCATTTTGCATTTGAAAGATACAAAGTTCTATCTATAGTTATCAAATCAAGTTTGAGTGTGATCAATTTCCACTATATGATTTCTTTAAAAAAATCTTTCTCACAGACTGGAGCCTACTGAAAGAATATCCAATTCCCAAAACTAGAACAAATTTGAGCAACAAAACAAATAGTAAGAAGTTATAACCTAAAATATAAAATAAAGCTTCATGAGTCCATACTAATACAAATAAATGATTGAATAAATAGGTAATTGGGGAAAGAATAGACAAATCTCCTGTGCAGAATTCCAAATAATTTATGTAACAACTTTACTCTCAAGGACATGGAGAATAACACCCACTTCTTAAGTGTGGGCTGTGCATGATGACTTTCTTCCTCAGAGTACAGTATGGAAGAAAGAGGGGGGGAAATAACCTTACAGTGGAGAAACATGACAAACACTACTTTATCCAGGTGGCCAAAGTTGACATCTACATGCTAAGTCACCCTGATAGTATATCCACCTTTATTTTTTAACATTTATTTATTTTGAGAGACAGAGAGAGACAGAGCATGAGTGGGGGAAGGGAAGAGAGAAAAGGAGACACAGAATCTGAAGTAGGCTCTAGGCTCTGAGCTGTCAGCACACAGCCCGACACAGGGCTTGGGTCCACAAACCATGAGATCATGACCTGAGTTGAATTCGGATGCTTAATTGAGTCACCCAAGTGCCCTTATAGTATATCCCCTTGACCTGATCTAATAGGACATCACACTTTACCACTGTGATATTTCTCTCCAAGAACCATAACTCCAGTCTAATCATGAGAAAAAAAATCAGACAAATTCCACTTAAAGGACCCTTTACAAAATATCTGACTAGTACTCAAAACTGTCAAGATTGAGATATCAATAAAGAAGGCAGAATAAGGACTTACTACACCAAAGTTCTCCCTCCATAAAAGCCATGGGGAAAAACTGGCAAAAATGGTCAGAATCAACTTTCTTAAAACTCTGGAAACTAAAGGAACACTTGCTATAAATTTGAGAGCATTTAGCCAAAAAACAAAACAAAAAATGAAACAGAATCTCAGCAAAAGCAGCAAGTTTTGTCGCATTTTAACTTCTCATTTCCCACTCTTCAGCACTGTGGAGGCCGTGAAAAATAGTAGCCTGTATTCCTAGTATAAGAGGGAGCAAAATGGAGCTGGAGCTCTATCTCAAAGCCTTGTGACCAAAAAGGAATCATTATTTGATCAATTTGGTGGCTCCCTGGAAGACCTCACTCCAAAGGCTTGCCTTTATTTGATGTCACTCAAATCTAAAGTCAAGTGTTTTTAGCACTCAAGTGCTAAAATATTCTCCTTGGAAGACATTTGTCAAACATCTTTAAATGTTGGCTGCCTGAGGCAATGAATACTAGTTGGGTAAAACTATAGACTAATCAAAAAGTTTGAAAGAAAAAGCTGAGGAATAAGATGTCCATAAGGGCTAAAAGGTCATGTACATGTTTAGGGATATACACATGTTCAGGAAACACCAGACACTTGAGGAAAGTACTAAATTCTCACCACCGCTTGACTTTGAGGCAAGTGTAAGCAGCAAGTGAAGACCGAGACAAAGTTGGAACTCACTTTGGCTGAGTGTTGAAGACATTCCCAAACATGTACACAGAGCCCCCTTGGCAAATACCCATAGATTACAGGTTCTAGGCATTTAAGGAATCAGGAGAACAACTAGAAAATATCAATAAAAAGAAACTTTAGAAAGGAACCAAATAGAAAAGCTGGATTAAAGCATACTATCTGAAATTAAAAATTCACTAGATGGGCTCAGTATAAGATAAAAGGCAGATATAAAGAAGAAAAAGAATCAGAACATGAACATAGGTCAATTGAGTTTATTCTGTATGAAAATGTTTTTAAAAATGAAGCAAAATAAACAGAATCTCAAGGATATGTAAGGGTCTTTGATGGCACCATCAAGCATACCATCACAAGAATAATACAAATCCCAGAAAGAAAGAAGAGAAAGTAAGAGAAAAGGACAGAAAGAATATTCAAAGAAATAATGGGTGGAAACTTATCAAATATTGGTGAAAGAAATTAATATACACATAAAAAGCTCAATAAACTCCAAGTAAAAAATATATAAAGAGATCCACATCTAGATACCATAATCAACAGTTGAAAGACAAAGACAAAAAGAGAATATGTAAAACAGCAAGTCGTTATTCATAAAAAGTGGTTGTCGATAAGATTAATGGTTGATTTCTCATCAGAAACCTTGGAGGCTAGAAGGCAATGGCATAACATGTTGAAAGTGCTAAAACAAAAAAAACTTGTAAACCAAGAATTCTATATTCAGCAAAATTATTCTTCAAAAAATGAAAGGGAATTTTAGACATTCCCAGGAAAGCAAAAACTGTGAGTTTATTGCTTGCAGAATTAGAATTGTGCTACAAGAAGTATTGAAGAGAGTCCTTCAGGTTAAAATAAATGGACACTAGGCAGTACTTGAGTCCATATAAAGAAATAAAAAGCACTAGTAAAGTTAACTACATAGTTAAATATAAATGACATTACAAATGTATTTTTTATTTGTGACCCTTTTTTCTTGTCTTATTTAAAAAAAAAACTACATACAGCAAGAATTATAAACCTAGGTTGATGGGCACACTTTGTACAAAGATGTAATTTGTGACAATAACAGCATAAAGGAGTGAAGAAACAGAGCTTATATAGGAGGAAAGTTTTACATAAATTTAAATTAAGTTGATGTCGAAGTTAGATTATTATCAATTAAGACTGTTCATGGTAATTTTCAGGTAAGTTACTATGAAAATAATTCAAGAATATATATCTTTTTAGATAAGTTTCAAATGATTAAAGTTGGGAATGAAAGAGAGCACATTACTACCAACCTTACAGAAATAAAAGGGTGATAATGGAATACTATGAACAATTTATACCAACATATCATATAACTTAGGTGAAGTGGACACACTTCTAGAAAGAGGCAATTTAAAAACTGACTCAGGAAGAAATAGAAATTCTGAATGATAAGTTAAAGACTAAGTTACTAATCAAAATAATTCCCACAAAAAATTCTCAGAATCAGATCACTTCACTGGTTAATTCTACTAAACATTTAAAGAATATTTAATACTAATCTTCTCAAACTCCTTTAAAAAGGAAAGGAAGAAATACTGATTACTTTGATACCAAAACCAGACAGATACCATTATAAAAGAAAACTACATGAAAATATATGCAAAATCCTCAACAAAGTACTAGAAAACAGAATTCAACAGCATATAGAAAGAATTATACATTATGAACAAATAGATTTTTATCCCAGGAATCTAAGATTGGCTTAACATCTGAACATAACATAATCAATATAACACACCATAACAATAGAATAATTTTTTAAAAACCACATAATCATCCTAATGGATGCAGAAAAACATTGAGAAAATTCAACATTCCTTCATGATTAACTAGGAAGAGACCTTCCTCAACCTTTCAAAGAGCATCTATGAAAAACACATAGTCAACATAATACTTAATGGTGAAAAAGTGAATGCTTTCCCAAAGATCAGGAGCAAAACATGGATGCCTGCTCTGATCACTTGTATTCAACATTGTACTAGAGGTTCTAGCCAGAGCAACTAGTCCAGAAAAAGAAATAAAAGTCATTCAGACGGGAAAAGAAGTAAAACTATGTCTACATACAGATAATACAATCTTATAGAAAACTCTAAAAAATACATGCACACAAAAACTAATAGACTAATAAATGTGTTCAGCAGGGTTGCAAGATAGAAGATCAATATGCAAAAACAATTGTATTTCTGTATACAGTTGACTCTTGAACAACACAGGTTTAAACTGTATGAGTCCACTTATATGTGGGTTTCATTTTTTATAAATACAGTATAGTACTGTAAGTGTATTTTCTCTTCCTTATGATTTTCTTAATTATATTTTATTTTCTCAAGCTTACTTATTATAAGAATATGGTATATAATACATATACAAAATATGTGCTAATTGACTGTTTATGTCATTGGTAGGGCTTCCAGTCAACAGTAGGCTATTAGTAGTTAAGTTTTGGGGGAGTCAAAATATATACATAGATTTTTGACTGTATATGGCAGGGTTAGCATACCTGACTCCCATATGATTCAAAAGTCAACTGTACTTTCAATGAACAATTAAAAATGACATCAAGAAAAACAATTCTATTTATAATAGTATAAAAACAAATAAGATGCTTAGAAATAATTTAACAAAAATATGCAAAACTTGTACACTGAAAACTATGCAATGTTGAAGGAAATTAGTAGCAGTATTCATAATACTCATGAAATAGAAACCACCCCAATGTCCATCAATTGATGTTTGGATAAACAAAATGTGGTAAATACATACAGTGGATTGTTACTTGGTCATAAAAAGAAATGAAGTGCTGATATACAACATATGTGAATCTTTGCTAAGTAAGGCCATATATTATATATTCCATCTTTGTGAAATGTCCAGATTAGACAAATCCATAGAGACAGAAAGTAAATTAGTGATTGCATGGGGCTGAAGGGATAATAAGTTTGCTCAGGGAGGGTTGGGAGGACTAAAAAAAGAACAATGTTTATTTTTAGGGTTATTTAAATGTGATGATTGATTGCAGTAATAGTTATACAACTCTATAGATATACTAAAAAATATCGAATTTTATACTTCAAATGGTATGTAAATTGTATAATATATAAATTTTTTTTATTTTCATTTTCATTTTCATTTTTAATTTTATTTTTTTAGTTTACATCCAAATTAGCATTTAGTGAAACAATGATTTCAGGAGTAGATTCCTTAATGTCTCTTACCCATTTAGCCCATCCCCCTTCCCACAACCCCTACAGCAACCCTCTGTTTGTTCTCCATATTTAAGAGTCTCTTATGTTTTGTCCCCCCTCCCCTGTTTTTATATTATTTTTGATTCCCTTGCCTTGTGTTAATCTGTTCTGTGTCTTAAAGTCCTCATATGAGTGAAGTCATATGATTTTTGTCTTTCTCTGACTGACTAATGTCACTTAGCATAATACCCTTTAGCTCCATCCACATAGTTGCAAATGGCAAGATTTCATTCTTTCTGATTGCTGAGTAATACTCCATTGTGTACCTATATACAACATCTTCTTTATCCATTCATTGATGGACATTTGGGCTCTTTCTATACTTTGGCTATTGTTGATAGTGCTGCTATAAACATTGGGGTGCATGTGCCCCTTCGAAACAGCACATCTGTATCCCTTGGATAAATACCTAGTAGTGCAATTGATGGGTCATAGAGTAGTTCTATTTTTAACTTTTTGAGGAACCTTCATACTGTTTTCCAGAGTGGCTGCACCAGCTTGCATTCCCACCAGCAATGCAAAAGACATCCTCTTTCTCCACATCCTCACCATCTGTTGTTGCCTGAGTTGTTAACGTTAGCCATTCTGACAGGTGTGAGGTGGTAGCACACTGTGGTTTTGACTTGTATTTCCCTAATGATGAGTGATGTGGGGCATTTTTTCATGTGTCGGTTGGCGATCTGGATGTCTTCTTTGGAGAAGTGTCTATTCATGTCTTTTGCCCATTTCTTCACTGGATTATTTGTTTTTTGGGTGTTGAGTTTGGTAAGTTCTTTACAGATTTTGGATACTAACCCTTTATCTGATATGTCATTTGCAAGTATCTTCTCCCATTCTGTTGGTTGCCTTTTAGTTTTGCTGATTGTTTCCTTCACTGTGCAGAAGCTTTTTATTTTGATGAGGTCCCAATAGTTCATTTTTGCTTTTGTCTCCCTTGCCTCCAGAGACGTGATGAGTAAGATGTTGCTGCGGCCAAGATCAAAGAGGTTTTAGCCTGCTTTCTCCTTGAGGATTTTGATGGCTTCCTGTCTTATGTTTAGGTTTTTCATCCATTTTGAGTTTATTTTTGTGTATGGTGTAAGAAAGTGGTCCAGGTTCATTCTTCTGCATGTCGCTGTCCAGTTTTCCCAGGACCACTTGCTGAAGAGACTGTCTTTATTCCATTGGATATTCTTTCCTGCTTTGTCAAAGATTAGTTGGCCATATGTTTGTGGGTCCATTTCTGAGTTCTCTATTCTGTTCCATCGATCTGAGTGTCTGTTTTATGCCATGTATGGTATATAAATTATATCTCAGTAAAGCTGTTACAAAAACAAAACAAGTAAATAAACAATGGTCTAAGTCATCAAAAACAAGGAAATTCTGAGAAACTGTCATAGCTAAGAGGAGCCTGAAAACACATGATGAATAAATATAATCTGGTGTTCTGGATGGGATCCAGGTATAACTATACTCATATCAGATAAAATAGACTTTAAAGCAAAGACTGTGTGTGATAAAAGACAAAGAAGGGCATTCCATAATAATAAAGGGATCAATCCACCAAGAAGACATAACATTTGTAAATATGTAAGCACCCAAGATAAGAGCACCAAAATATATAAAGCAGATTAACAGACCTAAAAGGAGAAATTGACAGTGATACAATAATAGTAGAGGACTTTAATACCCACTTACATCAATGGATAGATCATCCAGACAGAAAGTCAATAAGGAAATATCCACCTTAAATGACACATTAAGCCAGATGGACATAATTGAATTATACTGAACATTCCATCCAAAACAGCAGAATACACATTCTTCTCAAGTGTGTATGCAGCATTCTCCAGGATAGATCATATATAAGGCCATAAAACAAGTCTCAGTAAATTCAAGAAGATAGAAATTTTATTTAAAAATGTTCTGTCTACAATGATATAAAACTAGAGATCAATTACAAGAAATAAACTAAAAAAAAGTGGAGATTTAACAACATACTACTGAACATGTTCAATAGGTCATTGAAGAAATCAAAGAAGCAATCAGAAAATACCTACAGACAAATGAAAACAGAAATACGACAAACCAAAATCTATGGGATACAGCACAGGCAGTTTTTTTTAAATTTCTTTATTTTGAGAGAGAGAGAGAATATGCAGAAGGGGCAGAGAGAGAGAGAGAGAGGAAGAGAAAGAGAATCCCAAGCAGGCTCTACACTATCAGCGCAGAGCTGGGTGCAGGGCTTGAACTCACAAACCTCAAGATCATGACCCAAGCCAAAATCAAGATCAGATGTCTAATTGACAAAGTCACACAGGCACCACAGCAAAGGCAGTTCTAAGAGGGAATTTCATAATTATACAGGCCTACATGAATAAACAAGACAAATATCAAATAAACAATCTAACTTTACACCTAAACAAACTAGAAAAAGAAAAACAAATTAAACCCAAAATTAGTAGAAAGAAAGAAATAATAAAAATCAGAATGGAAATAAATGTAATAGAGACTTAAAAGACAATAGAAAAAAAATCAATGAATCTGAGAGCTGGTTCTTTGAAAAGATAAATAAAACTGATAAGCCTTAAGCTAGACTCATCAAGAAAAAAAGAGAGAAGGCACAAATAAAATTAGAAGTGAAAGAGAAGTTACAACTGATATCAAATAAATACAAAGGATTAAAATTGACTACTACGGACAGTAATGTGCCAGTAAATTGTACAACCTAGGAGAAACAGAAAAATTTCTAGAAACACAATCTTCCAAGACTGAATCATGAATAGAAAATTTGAATAAACTGATTGCTAACAAGGAGATTGAAACAGTTAAAAAAAAAAAAACCCTCAACAAACAAAAGTCCAGGGCCAGATGGCTTTAGTGGTGAATTCTACCAAACATGCAAGATTGAATACCTATTCTTCTCAAGCATTTCCAAAAAACTGAAGTGAGGGAATGCTTCTAAACTCATTTTACAAGGCCAGCATTCCCCTGATACCAAAAACATCACACACACACAAAAAAAGAAAATTATTAGCCAGTATGCCTGATGAATACAGATGCAAAAATCCTAGCAACATATTAGCAAACCAAATTGTTAAAATTTCCTTACTGCCCCAAGCAATATATAAATTCAGTGCAATTCCTATCAGAATTCCAATAGCATTGTTTCATAGAACTAGAGCAAATAATCCTAATATCTGTATGGAAACACAAAAGACCTGATGAGGCCAAAGTAATCTTGAGAAAGAAGAACAAAGCTGGAGGTATCATGCTCCCTGATTACAAACTATACCACAAAGCTATAGCAATCAAAACAGTATGATATTGCATAAAAACAGACATAGATCAGTAGAACAGAATAGAGAGCCCAGAAATAAACCAATGCATATATGGTTAGTTTACAGCAAAGGAGTCAAATATATAATGGGGTAAGGCCAGTTTCTTTGGTGGATGATGCTGGGAAAACTGGAAAACTACATGCAAAAGAATGAAATTGGACACCTTTGTACACCACATACAAAAAAAATAAGCCCAAAATGGATTAAAGACTGAAATGTAACTCCTGAAACCATGAAATTCCTAAAAGAATAGGCAGTAAACTCTTGGACATCAACCTCAGAAATATTTTTCTGTATCTGTCTTCCCAGGCAAGGGAAACAAAAGGAAAAATAAGCAATTGTGACTCATCAAACTAAAAAGATTTTGCATAGCGAAGGAAACCATCATCAAAAATGAAAAGGCAATGAATGGGAGAAGAGAATTGCAAATGATTGTATCCAAGAAAGGGTAAATAAAAATACCTAAAGAATTCATAAAATTTAGCCTCAAAAATCATCGCCATCATCATCTGACTAAAAATGGGTAGAGAACTGAAGATACATTTTTCCAAAGAAGATACTCAGATGGCCAACAGACATAAAAATGTGTTCAACATCACTAATCATTAGGGAAATGCAAACCAAAAACACAATGAGATATTACCTCATACCTGTCACAATGGCAAGTATCAAAAAAATAAGAAATACCAAGTATTGGTGGGGATTAGGAGGAAGATGGACCCTTCTGCACTGTTGATAGGAATATAAATTGGTGCAGCCACTGTGGAAAACAGTATGGAGGTTCCTCAAAAGATTGAAAATAGAGATTGTACTTCTCAGTATTTATCTGAAGAAAATAGGGGTGCCTGGGCGGCTCAGTTGGTTAAGTGTCCGACTTCGGCTCAGGTCATGATCTCGCAGTCCATGAGTTCAAGCCCCGTGTTGGGCTCTGTGCTGACAGCTCGGAGCCTGGAGCCTGTTTCAGATTCTGAGTCTCCCTCTCTCTCTGACCCTCCCCCGTTCATGCTCTGCCTCTCTCTGTCTCAAAAATAAATAAACATTTAAAAAAATTTAAAAAAAAGAAAATAAAAACCTTAATTGGAAAAGATATATGCATCCCTGTGTTTATTGCAGCATTATTTATAATAGCTAAGATATGAAAGCAACCCAAATGTCCACTGATGAATGAATGGATAAAAAAGAAGTGGTATATATGTACAATGGAATATTACTTAGCCATAAAAAGGAATGAAATCTTGACATTTGCAACAATATGGATAAACTTAGATTGCATTATGCTAAGTAAAATAAGACAGAGAAAGACAAATATGTACAATTTCACCTATATGTAGAATCTAAAAAAAGAATGAACAAACAAAAGAAAAACAGATTCATAAATACAAAGAACAAATTGATAGTTGCCAGAGGGGAAGAAGAGGGGGATAAGAGGAATAGATGAAGGGGATTAGAGGTACAAAATTCCAGTTATAAAATAAATACATCACAGGGAAAAGAAGTACAGCATAAGGAATATAGACAATAATGTAATAGCTTTGAATGGTGACAGAAGGTAACTGCACTTATTTTCTTGAGTATTTTTTAATGTATTTAATTGTCAAATCACTATGTTGTACACCTGAAACTAATACAATATTGTATGTCAAGTTTACTTTTATTAAAACTAAATATAAAGGAGCACCTGGGTGGCTCAGTTGGTTAAACAACCAACTTCGGCTCAGGTCATGATCTGCCAGTTCGTGAATTCGAGCTCTGTGTTGGGCTCTGTGCTGACAGCTCAGAGCCTGGAGCCTGCTCCAGATTCTGTGTCTCCCTCTCTCTCTTCCCCTACCCCACTTGCTCTCTCTCTCTCTCAAAAACAAATAAACATTTAAACAATTTTTATAAAAAATAAATATAAAAATTAAATTTAAAAAAAAGATGGAAATAAGAAGTGTGGAAGAAAGACCAGAAAAGAGAAGACTTCTGTATTGTTTGTGGGAATGTAAATTGGTACAATCACTATGGAAAACATTATGGAGGTCTCTCGAAAAATTAAAACTAGAACTATCATATGCTTCAGCAATTCCATTTCTGGATATCTACCCAAAGGAACTCAAAATATTAATTTAAAAAGATATATGCACGCTGATGTTCATTGCAGCATTATTTACACAAGCCAAGATATGAAAACAACCTGAGTGTTCATCAATAGGTGAATGGATAAAAGAATATGTGATATATATATATATATATACACATATGTATACATGTATACATATATATGTATACATACATATATATACATATGTATACATGTATACATATATATGTATACATACATATATATATATGTATGTATATATATATATATATATGGAATACTACTCAGGGGATGCCAGGGAGAGGCAAAATGAATGAAGGAGACCAAGAGGTACAAACTTCACGTTATGAAATAAATCAAGTCATGGGGATGTAATGTAAGGCATAGGGAATACAGGCAATAATATGGTATTAATTTTGTGTGGTGACAGATGGTAACTAGACTTATTGTGGTGATTAGCTTGCAGCAGGCACAAATGTTGGGTCACTTTGTTGTACACATGAAATTAATGGAATATTATATGTCGATTATACTTCAGTTAAAATGATTAAATATATTGGTTAATTAATAGAGACAAATATACCATAATACTGTTAAGATGTTAATAATAGGAGAAACTGAATGTGGGGTATAGGGGAACTCTCTATACTACACACAGTGCTTCTTTTATCTAAAACTATGCTAAAACTATAATTTACTTTTAAAACTATCATTACCAGGCACCTCGGTGGCTCTGTCAGTTAAGTGGCCAACTCTTGGTTTTGTGAGGTCATGATCTCACAGTTTGTGAGTTTGAGCCCCCCATGTCAGTCTCTGTGCTGACAATGCAGAGCCTGTTTGGGATTCTCTCTACCTCTCCCCTGCTCGTGCTCTCTCTCTCACTCTGTCTCAGAATAAATAAATAAACTTTAAAAAATAAAATAAAACTATCGTTAAGATTTTGAGAGAGATGGTTGAATGCCCACTTTAAATTCTTTTCAGTTCTTCCTGACTATCTGTATTTAGTTACTATTATTTTTGGTACAAGCATATCTGATTTTATCATTACATAATATTCCTGTTGTATCCTGTTTAGTGTTTTAACCCTTAAGTTCCTCTTTGGTTTTAACTGAACTATTGTAGGGGGACCCATGGCACACACGGTTTCTACATGACCACGGTGACGTGGGATCTTTGCTCTGTTTTTACTTCATACCCTCACTCCCTCTTCTTCATAGTCTATTTCATACTCACCTCATTTAAGATTTCTGGAACTTTTCACTTCACCTGCATCTCTGCCTCCCAGCTCATCAATTTACTGAGCGTTTATCAGAATCCCCCCCACCACCACCATACACTTACTGTTTTCTCTTATTGCACAGCATCAATCCATCCATATATATTTATAGATATTCTGTCACTCACCTCATTTTCCTGGTTTTCCTCTATTCTTTTTTTGCACGTGTGTGGTTAGTCATTTCCTTATTCTTTTTCTTTAGATGAAGCATACAAAGCACAAAAAGAATATTTTTAGATCCGTTTTTGAAAGCATTCACTACTTCAGAAGTCACAAGGATCCTGAGTTTAAGGACAATTTAAGAAGTCACTAATGAAGAGAGTGATTCAAACTGTCTATCTGTTGATTTCTTCAGAAGAGTGCAAAGACCTATTTCCTGTCAAGAAAAGGTAGATGCTTCGTCTTCCATGAAAGACTCTTAAAAATCACCATGTGTGAAGGCAGAAACTGGAGGTTGCTGGAATTTGCCTGCTTGGAGTAGCCAGAAAGTGTTTAGAGCAAATGTTAATGTAATCAGCATAAGTGAAAGGGCAGTTTGGCTTTTCTGAAAGGGAGTGTTTAAGCACAATAGAGCAGAGTCCCACTCACTGGCTAAGGGAAGAGAGCCAGCTGTGCCAGCACAGGTAATAAGAGGCAGGTAGTCCTGCTCTCATTTCAGAGACCTCACCAAGCAGGATTTAGTTGTCTGCATAGCCTTCCTTGTGGAAAGAAGCCATGCCTCAATGAAAATGTATTCTTATTCTGGTACCACTCGGATTTATTTGAATGCATTGTTACGAGGGCCTGATTCTAAGTAAAGAAGGGAAGGAAGGGAAGGAGGAAAAAGGAGCCAGGGAGACATTTCCATGTCTTCTCCATGTGAATCCACTCGGCTTTTGTAGGAATCAAACCTAACCTGAGATTATTTGGGAGAAGGTACCACTTTTACTTTTCCAGAAAGAATGGCCAGTACCTATAGATTTAATACAAAGACAAATAGATAAGCTTTAGGACCCCTGACAAACTTAACTGAAGATTATACCCCAGAACAAATGGGATTTCAATATTTCCTCACTACATATGGATGTACATTCTCTCAGGCTTGTAAGTCACTGGTCTGTGCCCAATGACTCATTATAATTATTAGTACAATCACATTTTTTCAGATCTCAAGAAAGAGCCTTGGGGTATATTTAAACTTATAAGGTAGACTCATCATTTGGCCCTGTGCATTATAAAACATCTTGATCAAAGTCAGACAGGTGAGTCCTAGGACCAGGTGGGAGTATTCATATAGTCTTGTATGAGGCACTTTAGTTCCTTCTATCCTCAAATCTGCTCTCACCACGTCATTTGAATATACAACATCTGTGCCTTTGTTCTCAATTGCACTCTCTGATGGGAAGCTATACGACTTGAACTCTTACACATTATAGGTGTTTCATTAGGATTATCATTTGAAATAAGGAAAAATGGCACACTCTAGGGTGCCACATATTCAACATTTTATCTCTTCTCTTTAAAACAATCAGAGCTAAATGTTTTTACAGATAATCCCAGATCTCATTATAGGGGAGTAAATGCACGCTCTTGTGAACCACTTTTCAGATTTCTCAATAACCTGGCTTATTAACATTTTCCTCTTCTCTTTTCCCATTTTCACATTTCACCTAGTTTCCTCACCTTTTGAAATTCAGCAGGAGCATCTCTGCATTGTGTACTTTTGGCTGAGTTCCCTTGAATTCATTTCCAGAGATGATTTCTGTGGGTTATTTACTTAATGCTACCCACACAGTCACACTCATAACCAAAAGTTTGCCTGTAGTGGGTTGTCAGGAAATGACATCTTTATGTCATTTTCATGCTTTGCATTGTGTTTTGGAGAGGAGAGAAATCAATGAAGCTAGTACCTGCTCCCTTTGCTTCATCCTCAGGTATTATTGTTATTATTACAGTTAACTCTGCAATTGGACCTTCCTCCTGTAAAGGGCAAAGATGCCTCATGAGTGAAGGAGTCCATAGACCTTCATGTCTGTCCCCTGCCTCTAGGTTGGGCTGGGGTCACTCTAGACTTCCGGATCATTAGTTCTGCCTCTCTGGTGGGAGGGTTCAACTTCCTGCTCAACTGCAGTAAGTTTTCTGAGAGTAACAGAAGCCTCTCAGCTCATCCTCCATGCTGAGCCATTCATAATCCCTTCCTCAGGAATATGGAGTGGGACTTGTAGCAAGATCCTCAGCATGTAAACCCAGTTATTGCTGGTGGCCATGTCTTACACCAGGTGAACTATAGAACAGAGGAAGCAAGGACATGGAATAAAGGAAGATGTGCAGAGGGCAGCCAGGATGAAGTCAAAGAGAAGGTCTGCCTTGATGACATCCATGTCCTTGAGTTTATTCTTTTCTGAAACCCAGCTGCATCGTGGATCCATGAGCTACCCATATATACTAAATTCCCCCTCAATTGTTTTCTCCCCTTAAAGAGATCCAGTAGGTTTCTGATGCAACCAATTAGGGTCCTTACTAATAAGCATATCTAAGTTTTAAGAAATTATTCTTCTTTTCCTCTCCTTTCACCTTTTCCCACTTCATTGCTTGGCTTTTGCCTTTATGGTTTTTGCTGAGCATGCACGTGTGCACTCATGTGTTGTGCCAGTCCATATGGAAAAAGATACATTTATACTATTCATAAACAAACACAGGGAAAAGCACTTCAAAGCCTCCCTTGGTGAATCACTTGCACCCTCTTATCAGGGGCAGTCGCTCTTCAGCGCTAATCTATGTGGAAATGCAGAGCTGGTATCATGAGATCATTTGCTTTTTTCATGAGAAATCAGAAATATGAATTTTTATGAGAAATCTCTCAATTTTGAAATGTTGACTACTCAATTTGTGTTTAAATATGCAATAGACCAACCAAAAAAAAAAAAAAAAAAGCCCACAAAACTCTCTGTGGGCTGCTTGAGATCTTTAGATTCTTGTTTTTTGTAGTATGGTCTGAAAACCAACAGCATTGGCATCACTCAGGAACTCACTAAAAATGCAGAATCTCAGTCCCACCTTAAACCTGATGTATCTACATCTGAATCTCCAGGTCATTTGTCTGCACATCAAAGACTGAGACATCCTGGCTTAATCTATTTGTTCATAAATCGGGCTGTACGTTGAGATTACCCGAGGAGCTTTAAAAATATACTGATATCTGTTTTTCATTTCCAGGGATTCTGTTTTAATGAGTCTGGAACACAGCCTGGGCACTTTTTTAAAACTCCTCAGGTGATTTTAACATGTATCAAATGTCAGGAATTGCTAGTTTACCGCCGGATTCCCCTACTCTCTATTGCCTCTGAGATAACACACCCAGCAGTTCACTCAGACCTTATCTGCCTTGGTCAGTGAGTTGGCCACCCCTGGCCTGGAGTCTCAAGACACAACAACATGGATGGAGCTATAGAGTATACTGCTAAATGAAATAAGTCAGTCAGAGAAAGACAAATTCTATATGACTTCACTCATATATAGAATTTAAGAAAAAAATAAAGGAACAAAGGGAAAGAGAGAGAGAAACCAAGAAATAGACTCTTAACATGGAGAACAGATGGTTACCAGAAGGAAGGTGGGTGGGGGGATGGGTGAAATAGGTGATAGGGATTAAGTGTACTTGTCATGATGAGAACAGGGTGATGTAAGGAAGTGTTGAATCACTATATTATACACCTGAAATTAATATTACACTGTATCTTAACTATCCTGGAATAAAAATAAAATAAAATAAAATAAAATAAAATAAAATAAAATAAAATAAAAGACTTTCATGGTAGTTGCAAATTGAAGGTTCATGAATATTGCCAGATCTTTTTATTTTTCACTCAGAACACTGTTTCAAAAACATTTTTAATTTAATGGCACTAAATTAGAAGACAGGACTTTCTTAAATGCTGCAAAGAAATATTGAGTATAAACATCGTAGAAAAACTAAACTATTATAGCCAAAGAAAGCAATTACACAGAACAAAGATTCCAAACATACATTTAAGACCTGCATCTTAAATGATCTCAGGCATCTGAAAATCCTAGTTTTTTGAAAATGTAGCCAAATGAGAAGAGAGAGCAACAATAGCAAAATAACCAAGGTCAACCCCTGAGAGAAGGGACACCTAAAAATTAGAATACAGGATAAACATTTTCTTTTAAATTATGACACCTAATTTTGCACTCTGATCATTGCTCCCACATTTCAGTAGCTAAAATATGATTTTTTGTTTGTATCTGTGTAAGATTTTCCCAGTGTGATAAACTGTAAACAAAAACCAAACCCATAATTCTTTACCTTCCTTGTACCCATGCTCTTTTCAATGTGACTTGCAGCCCCTCCCCTCCAGAGATAGAGTCTAATACTCCATCCTTTGAATCTGGGCTGGTGTGGTGAGTTCTTTTGCCCAACAGAGTAGGCAGAAGTGACACTGTGCATGTTCTGAACCTAAGCATCAAGAGACCCTGTTCACTGCTTCTCTGTCTTTGGATCCCTACTACTGCAGTGTGAGCAAGCTGGATTATCTGAACTTGGAGAAGACTCAAGGTCTTCCTAAACCAGCTGGCAGCCAGTTGACTCCCAACATTTAAGAAAGTCCAGCCAATATCTGCAGGTACCTATCTGACCCAGAGCTGACCAAAGGTGCATGAGCAAGCCCAGAGGAGAACAGAGAAATTACCCAACCAGTCCACAGAATCATGAGTTACATAAATGCTTGATTTTTTTTGGAGTGATTTGTTACATAGTAATATCTAAATGATATACTTAGCTCAGGGAATTGCCACTTAGATAGTAAATTTTTAAAGAGGGGCGCTGGATAGCTCAGACAGGGAATTTCCACTGAGATATTAAATTTCTTAGGAGGGGCGCTGAATAGCTCAGTTAAGCGATTGACTCCTGACTTGGGCTCAGGTCATGATCTCATGGCTCCTGAGCTTGAGCCCTGCATCAAGCTCTGTGCTGATAGCATGGAGCCTGCTTGGGATTCTCACTCCCTCTCTCTCTATCCCTCCCCCACTTCCTCTCTACCTCTCTCTCAAAATAAATAAACTTTAAAAATAAATTCCTAAAGAAATGGAGTCTATAGAAATAATTTAAAAAAATGGTTAAGCTAAGACCAAGAAAAGAATGACAAGGCTTTATCATCAACTTTGTCCCTCCATTGGGCCATATTGGTAATGCTGAATTACTTACCTAGGTCAAGGAGCTGAGCAAAAATGGAGCCAGCTCTTTGGAGGTGGTGCATATTCAGAGGATATCCCTAGTGACCAGCATCTGATAGTGATTTCTCTCTACTTCCTAATTCTACCATCACTACTACTCCTTTTATATTTCCAACCCCATGTTATTGAGCATCTTAATTTGGAGACTAAATTTAAATGTGAACAATGGCTCATATTCTGAATAACACTAAGTATATGGATTCAGACTTAGATAATTTCTATGACTTAGTAAGAATTACCATCTGAACCATACCTCTTTGCAGTACTGATCTATGCATCATTGTTCTCAGGTATGTCCATCTTGTAAAATTGGTATGATTTCCCAAACAATGGTAGCATTACATATCTTAAGGTTTTCTATAAACTTCCTAAGAAAACTGAACTGTTTCAGAAAAAAACTACTTTCAATATTCTCACTAGCTCTGAAAATCAGTTCAAAGTTGAGCTCAAATAGCAAAAGAATAGAAAAAAAAAAGTCAGCATTTAAAAGATGCCACATGCACAACAGACTTGATGCTCCCCTCCTCTAACAAATTATGAGTGGTGTTCAATCATTTAACAGTAGACAGCTTTGTGGAAAAGAACATTATTCTGCATGTAGCTTCCTGTCATACAGGATGAAAGCCAGATTTCTGAAAACTCCTAGCCTTCATAGCTAACTTGAGTTTGTTAAGAAAGGAACAAAACCAGCCACATAATCCCAATTTCAGGCCGTCCGTGGCTTTTGAGGCTTTTAAGAAGCAGCCCAAAGATTAGCAAGATTCATAGTGAAAAGCCAGGTCTACATCAGTCTTAATTCCAGGTAAATAGAAAGCTTTCTTGTCAACTTTGCTTGCCTTTTCCCTCCTAATAGCGAGGCTAGTAAGCTAAGTACATGACCATGTGTATAGGTATTATGAGGAGCAGAGAAGCCATTTCCTATATAGTTACTGCTGTGAAGGAGCTAATAGGCTGACTAAGGAGACAAGAAGGACATACCTGAGATCAGTAGTGTATAGATCAATGCTGCTAGGAGGTGTGGTTCAGAAGGAGAATGGTACCAGAGTTACCAGAGCTAGGGGACAGCAGAGCCACTGTGAACTGGGCAGGTCAGGGAAGGCCATAGGAGAAATCAAGTAGTCCTCAAAGGACCCTGCCTGTTTGTTTATAACAGCATGGTTGAGATATCATTAACAAATAAAAATGTATATATTTAAGGTGTATAACTTGATGCTTTGATATATAGTGTGAATACTGTGAAATGATCACCACAAACAATCAAAATTAACATGTCACCTCACATAGTCACCATTTTCTTTTGTGTATGTGGGAAGAACACTGAAGTCTTCCCTCACTGCAAATGTCAAATATACACTTCAGTATACTATTCAGTATATACACTTCAGTATAGTCACCATGCTATACATTAGCTCTGCAGATCTTATTCATCTCGCATAACTGAAACTCTGCACTCCTTGAAAAGCCTCTCCCCATTTCCCCCTCCCCCAAAATTCCTGGCAATCACCATTCTTCTCTCAGCCTCTATGAGTCTCACTATTTTAGATTTCAAATATAAGTGAGATCAAGAGGATTCTGTCTTTCTGTGTCTGGCTTGTTTACTTAGCATAATGTCCTCCAGGTTTATCCACATGTTGTCACAAATGGGCAGATTTCCTTCTTTTTTAAGGCTAAGTAATATGCCAGTGTGCGTGTGTGTGTACACATATACACACATATTTTTTTTATCCATTCATCTGTTGATGGATATTTAAGTCATTTCCATATCTTGGCTATTGTGAATAATGCTACACTGAACATGGAAGTGCAGATATCTCTTCAAGATACTGATTTCATTTCCTCCGGATATATACTAAGAAGTGGGATTACTGTATCACATGACAGTTCTAGTTTTAATTTTTTTAAGTATAATTAATGCACTATGGTTATAGCGGCATTATTATCTATAATAGCCAAGATATAGAGGCAACTTAAATGTCCATTGACAGATGAATGGATAAAGAAGATACTATATATATTATACATACACAACGGAATATTACTCAGACATTAAAAACGAGGTCTTGCCATTTGTAACAACATGGATGGATCTAGAGGGTATAATGCTAAGTGAAATAAGTCAGAGAAATACAAATACCATATGATTTCACTGATACGTGGAATGTAAAAAGAAAAAAAACAAATGAACGACAACAAAAAGAGACCAAAAAAATAGACTCTTAATTATAGAGAACAAACTCATGGTTTCCAAAGGGGAGGTGGGTGGAGGGATAGGTAAAAGAGGTGAAGGCGATTAAGAGTACAGTTATCATAATGAGTACTGAGTAATGTGTAGAATTACTGAATCATTATATTGTACACCTGAAACTAATAAAACACTGTATGTTAATTATACTTGAATTTAAAAAACAAAGCAAACAAACAAAAAAACAGACTCTTAAATACAAAAAATATCTGGTTGTTGCCAGAGGGGAGGTGGAGGGGGATGGGCAAAACATATTAAGGGGATTAAGAGGTACTAACTTGTAGTTATAAATAAGTCACAGAGATGAAAAGTACAGCACAGGGAATATAGTCAATAATATTATAATAACATTGTGTGGTGACTACACTTACCATGGTGAACATTGAGGTAATCTATAGAATTGTTGAATCATTATGTTGATAATTCTAGTTTTAATTTTTTTTCAGAGCCTCCATATTGTTTTCTATACGCCTCTACCAATATATATTCCCACTGACAGTGTTCAAGTGTTCCCATTTCTCCATATCCTCCCTGACACTTGTTATCTTTTGTCTTTTTGATAAGAGGCATCCTAACACGTGTGAGGTGGTATCTTATTTTGTTGAACATCTTTTCATGTATCTGTTGGCCATTTGTATGCAGGATCCTTTTTACTAAATACATATCTTTAGAGGTATGTCCTGGATATCTGTTTATTTATCCTCTCTCACACACACATGCACACACACACAGTGACAATGCTATATTTGTCTTATTGAATCATCCCTATCTCCTGAGAGGTAGGTCACTGTTGTCATTTCTTCACATTATCTTGAGCTGACATAATCTGGGATAGGTGAGCCCCCAGAGAAAGAAATGGTCCCAAGTGTAACCAATGAGACAAGAGCAACCCAGACATGTGAATCAGGATACACAACAAAAGCATTTTTTTATAAGTTCCTGTCAATACCAATTCTTAGAAAGCTTTCTATGGGATGCCATCTGGATGCATAAGTATCACCATGATAAAATAGTACTTACTTCCACCCTAGCCATGTACATATCTTATAATTATCTATACTCCCAAGTTTTCTGAGCATTTATTTTTAAAATTAAGGGAAACTTTATCTTTGCACATTTGGTTTTCAATACAATTGTAGCACATTTTCCAAAATACCAAGTAATCTAAAAGTAATTTACATCTGAGCTAGGAATATGTTGAATTTTAAGGATACTTTCCTTCTTAACTTCCCGAATTGTGCTCTAATCTAGTAGTAAAATTAGTTAAATATTCAACTAGGCACAAACTGCATGATTAGAGAGGATAGCTGTGAGGGCTGGAAGGAAACCAGACTGATTTAAAATTTATCAAGAGATCATTTAATTCCATGCAATGACAATTTCCTGACTACCAAGGAACTGGTCATCATAATTCATTAAGACAGGACCAACATGGGGCTAGATTAAGGGGTGATCATTCAGAAGCCTCACTAGTTTTTACATACAAATGTAACCCCATAGTCTTAACAGCACAGACCAAACTACAGATGGCAATTTCACCTCGCAGGTTATTAAAATAAGCCTCTCTGAGCTTTATATAGCAGACAACTGCCTAGCCTTACTACAATCAACCTGAAATGTGCTGCAGATTTCGCTGCCTTAATTAAAGGACACCAATCATCCAATTACACTGCATGATTTCTCAAGCCTCTCCTGAAACAAACCCCTAGAAAACCAGGAGGAAAAATAAAATTAAAGAAGGAAGCCCCAGGACTTCAATAGGCTTTAATCACAAAGGGTTCAATTTGCTCCTAGGTGTATGAGGGGTAGAAGTGAAACAAGGTTCTTCTTCTCCTGCATGGTCTTCACCAAGCAGAGGATGTGGTTCAGCCAAAGAAGGTAAATGTGAAGCTGCCCATGAATGCCTCATTGTGAAATCACACCTGGCCTCTCATTGTTTCTTACCCTCTAGGCTGACCAAGCTGGGTGGACTCACCTTGGCTACTAGAACATAAATCTTCGAGAGGAAACAGCTTACTTCACTGACATCATTCATTAGCAAGACTAGTCTTTACATTGGATAAAGTGACTTGTAAAAGGAATCTTTCACAGAATGTGTACATCCAAATGTCTCTAAACCAAGAGACATTTTAACATCCAAATGTTTTAAATGTTTTAGTTTAAAAACGAAGTATCCATGTAGAGGTTCCTCTTGAGAAATGTAAGTAGCATTTTCTGAATCTCTGCTCTGGCTGATACAACGTTGACAAAACACTCAGTGCATGTGATACCTTTACTTTTAACCACTCTATATGGGGACCTTGAAGTTCAGAGTGGGTCAATAATTTGGGACAGACAGGCAAGAGATAAGATGCAGAATAAGAAAATGCTGTTGGACAATTCGAGAAAACAAGTCTGGGGTTCAGTTCTTCCCAGAAAACTGAGACATGATTAAGAGCATGGACTCTGGAAGCAGACCAACTTGGGTTTGAATTCTAATTTTACCATTTATAACTCTATGACCTTGACAAAGCTGCGGAACCTGTGGAACCCCTCAGCTGTGGAACTGAGACTTGGTTTCTTCATCACTAAGATGGAGATACTCCTCTCTACCTTACAAAGTTGCAAGGGGGATTCAATTAAGTAATAATTCATGCAAAGTACTTAGCACATTACCTGACACACAACATATTCAGTCAATGCTGGCTATTATTATTTATTATATTATCTTCCTTGGTTTAATCTCCTTTCAATCCCTTACTGGAGTAGCTTGAGAGCTTTAGCTAAAGCAACTTCCAACAGATGGATGTGAAAAGCAACTGGAGATCATTTGCCATGATGGTGATAAAGCAGTAATTAAATGGGAATTACCACCCAAACTCAACCAGGCAGGAGGGATCGGGTAGGAAGTCTGGTCTATTGGTTTTTTGTTTTGTTTTGTTTTTGTTATTGTTTTTTATCAGAGGCAGAGCTGTGCTCTTGGTAATGCTGGAGCTGGAGGCAGAGGAATGTAGAGCTGGAGGCAGAGGAATGTGGAGCTGGAGGAAGTGGAAGCCTTATCACCTATGGCTTTCACTTTGATTGAGACTCCGTTCTTTGCACTGTACCCTTGAACAAGATGAACCTTGAACGCAGGGTGTGCTGTAAGAGACTCAATTTAGATCTGCTGGCTCCCCGGGCCAGCCATCTGCCACATCTGATTGGGGAGCAGAGACGAAATTAAATTGCTATGGCATTACTCCCCACTCCCTAAGAAACCCACTGAAGGATGGCAGCCTGGCCACTGCGGCCATTCATAGGGCAGACCATTCTGTGTTAATGGATCAGAAATAAGCAGGACAGCAAAACTTGGAGAGATGCATTTTTTGGTTTTTCGTGGAGAGACCTTGAGGAAAGACATCCCATAGCAAAGTGAGTAAAAGACATCAGAATTGGGGCACCTGGGTGGCTCAGTCAGTTAAGCATCTCTTGATTTCAACTCAGGTCATGATCTCCTGGTTCATGAGTTCAGTGTGGAACCTGCTTGGGATTCTCTCTCAGCTCTTCCCCCATCACGCTGTCTCTCACAGAGTACTAAGCTACTAATATGTGAGGCACCCTTCTAGGCACTGCAGAGCTTACAGAGCTGTAAGAGGGGGTGTGGAGGGGAATAAAATGAAGTGTTGGGACCAGATATGACAGAGTGTCACTTTCATGTACAAGCCACTGAACTAAGTGTTGTTTTTCCTATTTCACAGAGAGGAGCCTCAAACAGGGATAGAGAAAGAGTTGTGTAATGTGTTTGTACATGCTCTCCCTCTGCCTCTTCAGAATTTATCTGGAAATGGGTAAATACATACAGAAACCCAGATGTGTTCATGAAGTTGACATTTCAACAAATCTAAAGACTGCAACATAGAAAAGGAGATAAATATTTCCTATCATCTGTACCCATAGGCAAAGGGACGGGTGTGGTCTTGACAGTCCCTTCACTCTGCTTCTGGACCAAATGGGTTGCAGGACTCTCCCCTTAGAAGAGAGCTAGTCAGTTGCAGAGTACAGCTTTGGGACTTTTCCAACACACAATTTAGTAAGTCTGAACCCTATTCTGTAAACAGTGGGGATTCAAGAAATGTTTCTGAGCAGGAGGGGAACTGGTTGGATATGATGCTTGTAGGCAAGTTGGGCCTAAAAGATAAAACTCAGGTTTGCAAAGCTGGTGGGAAGAGGTAATTGGGAGGAGTGGAAATGAGAGGTTTTGAAGATGAAAATGCAAAGTGCAAATGGGTGGAAATTGCCTCTTGGCTCTGCCCTTAGGCAGCCTGCATGATGAATCCATGTCAATGAGGTTATATGGGTGAGAATGTCTGGAAAGGGGGCACTGAAGTTTCCCAAGCGCTGCTACAGCATGTCTTGCTTTCCTTAGCTGGGAGAGGCCACACCCAGAGAACACCTTCTCCACTCACATTGACCAAAGACTCCTAAGAAAGGCAGAGACAGATGTCTTTTGCTGTTCCATCGTCTGAGTTCCTGTCCTTCCCTCTTGTGCCATCTTCTGATCCAGTGGTGGAGTTTAGCCACCAAAGCCTCCTTGCTGGTTCTTTGAAAAATTGGCAGAATCATGTCTTGCTTCTGAGGGACTATTATGAAAGCAATTTGATGATTAACTTTTTTTAATGTGCAGAATAGATTTTAAAATTGTCAGACCTATTACCGGACCCTGTCCCTGGGCTTCACTCAAAGCTAACCACGTGCTCTACTTTCTCCATCTATCATAGACCATAAAAGTTGGTTAAAGATCCATTTCCTCCTCCTGCCTCCCATTATTATTACCTTAGTTCTAACTGTCAAGAGACCTTGCTAAAGAAAAGAATGCTGTAATTCAGTATTAGGTTACTGGAAAACACTAGTGGGAGTTGAAAATCACAAGTAGGCAGAGAATAAAGTGGAACCAAAATTCATCATGCAGCCATTTTCACCTCCCACACTCCACTCTGACCCAGACAGTACCTTTATTTGTGAAGAACATAAGGATGTGCTCCTTTACATCATAGGAAAAACATGATGGTTGGTTGCTGCAATTTTTAAGTGTAAAGATTTTTATTCCTCCCCTAGAAAAGAGCAATATGTTTTAAAATGCTTGGATCTCTTATCTGTAATCGGCAGAAAAAAAATTATAATTTAGTGTATTTGAGGATATGATGTTTGAACTAGATTCTAAAAGCAGACTACATGGCTAATTGAGAATTCTCTGCTTCTAAGAACCATGACAAATGTCACAGAAGAGCCTTGTCCAGCACTTTAATAAGAGGTCCCTAGAAGCCCTTAGGTGTTTACCCATCTCCTGACAGGGAGGCATAGAGAAAAGCAGCTTTTGGAGGTGGCTGGCTGGCTTCAGGCACCCAGCAATTTGGTGACAGCGGTTTTAAAGGTAGAATGTTAACTCTGCAAATATGGCCAAGTCATCTTAATTAAGGCCAGAGCCTCTTCATTAAAAAGAAATAGCACCTGAGTTTGGGAATCCAATATAAGTTGCCACAACAAATTGGAAAGGATGGAGGGCACTGATGAAATACACAGCTAAAGACACAAGATTTTTAGTTGTGTTTTCTTAAAGTTAGTCTCAACTTAAAGGCCAACTGGTTAACCAGTGCCAAAGGAGATGGTTTAGTGAGAGCTAGTATTTCTGGCCCTTGGCTGAGATGCTGGACAAACATCAACTGGCCTTGGCCTTACCAGGGGCTGTGCCTGTGTTTCCAACGCTGCAATGAGTCCTCCAAATTCTTCTTCACTCCGAGGCATTCACATCATCCCCTACACTCACTGCTTAAAACTGTCCAATGTCTTCCCACAGCACTTAGACTAAAAACAAAACCCCTAGCTGAGGGCTGCAGGGTCCCCACTTGATTTAGTTCCAGCCCTGCTCAAAACTCACATCTACCCATTCCCCTTTGTTCACGCTGGTCCAGCAACTCTGGACTTCTTTCTGTTCTATGCACACAACTAACATGTTCCAGCCCCAGGACCTTGGCATTTGAAGTTCCCTCCTCCTGAATTGCTCTTCTGTCTAATCAGGATGGCTGATGCCTTCCCATCATTTAGTTCAAATTCTACTTGCTCATAGAAGCCTTTCTGATGTTCCCTAAAATATTGTTTCTCCCTTCATAAGTCTCTAATCACTGTCCTGGTTTTGTTTCATTTTATCCTTAATCTCTGACATTATTGTATTTCTTGCCTTATTGTTCTGTCTCTCCACACTAGAATGTAAGCTCCTTGAGGACAGAGACCTCCCTTGTCCTGTTTGCCACTAGATCCCTAGTGCCTATAATGTGCTTAATCAAAATTTTTGAATGAATGAATGACTTTGTTAGGAGACTCACAACAATTAAAAATCTAGAAATAAATCGTTAAAGATCTCAGCAATTGGGCAAGTACATGTGGAAATATGCCAATCTGGCAGTATTGTATGGAGACTCCTGCATGTGTCTTGACCAAAGTCATTACTCCAGTTCCCCCAACCCTTGTGCTCCTGGATGGCATTTGATAGAAGACAGAAGTAATTTGTAGGAAATTGTTATATAGTAAAAAACCAGAAGTTCTAGCTTTCCCGCCCCAGAACTATTACATTCATTGGTGGGTATTTTTACCCAGAGATGCATCCTGCAATCAGCCCCATTAATATCCTACATAAACAAGCCACAAGGGGCTTCAGTTGGAAAGTCTTTTAGGTCTCAGGCAGTCTGCACAGGCAGTAATTTCAAAGTCAGAGTGATGCACTGCTTGGGAAAGGGATTTGTGATGAAAAGAAAAATTGCAATTGGAATCTCCTTCTGAAGTACACTTACCTACCTACTCTTCTTACACATCTATTTTGGTGTTGTCCCAGGCTGCCACATGCTCACCCAGGGAACACAAATAAGGCAGCTTTTCCAGCTATGATGCAAACTATGAGCATGCTCACTGGAGCATATTTTGTTTCATCTGGAGTCAGTGATAGAGAAAGGAGAGTAAAAAGAGATGGAACCAAATGGGGTCAGACTCATTGTGTTTGGTTCCCTTTAGAATAATTCTAAAATAAATAAAGGTTAATGCTTTGTAGAAAGAAGGGTCTTTGGTCAGTCGGAATTCTCTCTGATGGCTCCCTCTGTGATTGATTTATATTGGTTACGGAATTTCCTCAGTGTTGACATGAATGTGTGTGGCACCTCTGTGGAGCCATACCAAACAACAAAGAAACCGGTCAGGAGATGTAAAACAGTAATGATAATGACAGTAATCAGCTGTGTTTCCTTAGGAACTGTAGGTAAGAACACTGTGTGGAGGACTGAGACACCTGACACCATTTCACTATATCTGCAGGTATAGGGTTGGCCTGGTGCTACCAGGCGCAGGCTTTCAGAGGGGAAATGCAAAAACTCCAGGTTCTGATGGGCTTGGAACCTCTAAACTCAGGGTCACGGCTTCCCCTTGCTGCGTGACAGAGGTCTAAGGGCATTTACGTAAAAAGTACTAAAATAATTAGGGTGGAATAGATCAAAGCCAACTTTTCTTTCCCAAATTAAAGAAAACACAAAACATTTAGAAAGCCAGACCCATTCAGAAGAACAGCCCTGGTATCCACTCACACTATACACCACGATTCAACCAATATTTAGGCACACACTATGTGCAAGGCACCCTGTTGTGTGCCAGGTTCTCAATGATAAACAAGATAGACAAGTTTCCTGCCTCCTCTAGAGCTTTCATTCTCATGTAAGGCTTTTTTTAAAGACTGCTTATTGAAATATAATTCACATACTGTACAATTCTCACATTTCAGGTGTACAATTTAATGGCTTTTCATATGTTCATGGAGTTGTTCAACCATCACCACAATAGGTTTTTTTAGGATAGCGTAAGGTTTTTAAGGAGCTAATCCCTTCATCAATTATTGAATTACAATTGTGATCATTACTTCTACGTCTTTGAGAGAATGAAGCATGAAACATCAGGAGCTTTCTGGTCTTGAGGCTCCAAGAAGGCTTCCTGCAGAATGACAATTGAATTGAGGGCTGATGGCTGAATAGGAGAGAGCCTGACAAAAGGAGTGAAGTGAGGAGGCAGCAGAGAAAACAGGAGAAAGGCTTTGTGGTGAATCTGAGAAACACAAAAAAGAATTTTGAATTTTATCTTAGAACAATTGGTTTTCTACTTTTTAAGAGTCTCAAGTCTCCCTGCTCTCCCCTCAATACCCAAGCCCCCTTTAAGATTTTCATTCCCAAAAGTACATCCCCTGCTGATGGCTAGAAAATAGACTGAGGAAGGCAAGAGAGAAAACAGGAAGACTCGTTAAGAGTGTATCACATTAGTTCAGCTACAAGATGATGGTGGCCTAACTCAAAGGAAACAAGAGCAGTGAGTTAATATAAGGTCTATTGAGACCTGAATTACAAGACCTTAGTAACTGACTATGGTTGTGATGAATTCCAAATATGATGCCTCCGTGGCTGGGTATATGGATTATGGAAGGAAAACTGGAAGAAATCAGGATTTTAGGAGTTGGGAGAGAGATCATTATAGGTTTGATATTGGATATACTGACGATGAAGTGTCCATAGACTGAGCTGTCAAGTAGGTAGTTGAATATGGGTCTGGTGTCAGAGGTGAGATCTGGGTTAAAGATATAAACACAGGAGTCATTGTCGTATAGTAGGTTCTGGACCATTGATGTCCTACAAGCAAGACCACCCAGGAGGAGACAACAGAGTAGAATAGGGGGTCTTGGGTGAAGCTAAAGGGGAATGCCAACATTCCCCTGGTGGATAGAAGAGGATGAGCTGGTTAAAGCAGCTGAGAAGGAGCTTCCAGGGAGGAGGAGGTAAACCAGGAGATGTAGTGACCTGGAAACCAAAGGAAGATAGTGCTTTCAGGCAGGAGAGGTTGTTTAAACACTGCTGAAGGGATGAAGCCTAAAAAAATGTCCTTTGGACTTGGTCACATGAAAATTATTGGAGACCTTAGTAAGAGTCATTTCTGAGACAGGAGTGTGAAAAAATAGAATATGTGCATATTGTCTTGAGAAATTTGTTTGTGGATGGGAAGCGAAGAGAAGAAAGGTTATGTGGATGAAGGGCCATGTGGGGTGAGGGAGGAAGGTTTTTGTAAGCTGGGAGAATGTAAGCAAATGTTAATGTTAATAAGGATTCAGTAAAGAGTAGAACAGAAAGGAGATGACTGATGGGTAAAGTGCCTAAAAACACCAGAGGGGTGAGATCCCAGCATAGCTGCAGGGGTTGGCTGGGGTTGAAAGAGAAACCTGCTTATGTCCTGAGAAGCCTGAGGCAAACCCTGGTTTCAGCTATAGCCAGAGATGGAGCCATGCTGGGCTGGCAGCAAAAACGACATTCTAAAAAAGCCTCATTGGGTATCAATTGCTCTTCACCATGCACTGGTTGTTGGATGAGATTTCTTCCTGCCTGTCACCCCCCTCCCTGCTGACACACATACACACACACACACACACACACACACACACACGCACGCATGAATGTGCACTCATTAATCATGTGTTTTGGAAACCGAAACCTCATAGGAGACCCTACTTCTGCTTCCTGCCCAAAGGCTTTCTCTTGCACAGCTGAGACCTCAGTATACACTTCACATGTCAAAGCACCTTTTTACCATTCTTCCTGCTCTCAGAGTTCAGATTGTCCATCCTTCACCTTCTCAGGATGATAACAAATGGCCAGGTCCCATGGGCAGACCAATTGACACATAATAAGTGGTAAAAGGAGAGTTGGGAGCATAATATCACTCCAGAGAGGTGGTGTTTGCATCAGTGTTGCCCAAAGGCAACAAGATAGGCACTAAATGGAACAGTGGCAACAGAGAAGAATAGCTGCTGCCCCTCGGATCTACAAAATTCATAAAACCTCAGGCCTAAACTATGATAGAGGCAGCTGTCCCCTTTCTCTAATCACAGAATTCAGGTGGAATGGCCTTTGGGGCAACTCCAGTGTGGTTGCATGGTGGTGAGACCTGGGCTCCATGTTGGGCCACCACTTTAGGAGGAGGGGAACCACCCCAGAGCAGAGGCCCAGTGATTATGAGGGTAAAAGGAGATGGTGGCTGGGAAAGGTCCTTGAACAGGTGGCTAATATTGTCATGAATCATTATGTTGGAAGCATCTGGCAAAGATTCATATGGACCTCCGGCCTGCATGGGAGTTTTGGGCCAAAGGCCTATGTAGTCACTATTCTAGTACCAAATGGGCATATTCAAGTCAGTCTCCCATGTGTGCAACAAAACAGTCTCCCTGTACATAGTTGAAACTTCATTTTATAAGTTGTGTAATGGAATAACTACTATGCAGACCTGTTGTTTTATACCCAGAAACCTTCAATGACAATATGCTATATATTACAGTGTTATTTTTCAGTGCACTTTCTCATTTATCACCCCACTTTTTCCTCACAGCGGCCCTCTGAGGTTTCCCTCATGCATCTGATGAGGAGAGAGGAGCCAAGACCTATGGATGAACATGTGTTCCCTCCACTTCATAGTAAAGCAAGTGACAAAAGCAAGGGTTTGCTCCAGCTAATACTATGTGCTGCTGCCTTGGGTCTCTTCTTAGTTAAAGAATCTAAGGAAAAATTCACTGGCATAATGTATTTTAACCAAACGTTGCCAACTAAACTCTTGTCAAGGATACGGGGCACCGGGCCAAAAGTAGAAGGAATTGTGTTGAGATCATCCTCCACCTCCACAACAGAGAAAATTAATGGCCCTGCACTTGATGCATTTGGGAGAACCACTTAACTAACTGCTGACTCTGCTAGTTCTAGTTATTTACTTCCCTGCTCAATAGAAGTTGAAAAATCACTTGTATTATTAATTTGCGTAAAATCTTCCAGTTTCAGAATGTGAGTCTAAAGCTATTTTTACAAAGTTGGAATTCTCAGCTTTTTGCTTTCAGATGACTATAGTCATTCATCAGTAATTCTCATAAACACTGAGATTACATTTTTTTACCTTTAATTTTCTAGATGAGATAAACATATACAGGTAGACTGAATTTCTCTCTTGCTGAACAGTCATATATAAAACTACAAAAACAGCCCTTAGTCCCTATTTTCAGACAGCAAGACAGTAACATTTCCCTTTGGAAAAAATCCCATTCATAATAAATTTATTATTACTTGGCAGTGGGTGGAGACACCCAATTTATTCAGCCTTTACTGAATGCTAGGATGCAGAAGGCTTATATTCCATCTAAAGAAAGCATTGGCTTCATGAAATAATAAATGCACCAGTGGAGAGTCTATATTCTATAACTGTGTGGAATCTGTGGCATCCTTGGGCATGCCGAGACAGAGACTATTAGGAGGAGGAGGGGTCATGAGGATGGAAGAAAGAAATAAGAGAGAAGGACGGGAAGTATATATCAGACAAGGAGACCACATCTGTGTCTGTTTTGAAGACTGTAAAGCCTGGACAGACTAAAAAAGTCAGAAAATAGAGAGTCATTGAAGGTTTATTTACAAGATGAACAAAGTGTTTACATTCAGTTTTGCAATGGCTAGAAGGGAATGGTAATTAGACTTGAGACCTCAAACTGCGTGAGTGGAGGATACAGTCCAAGTATTTGGCAGTGGTATAGTTCTAGGGTAAGAAAGTGATTCCCACATCCCCTGCCGGGGAGGATCCCAGGAAGAACAAAAGAACTGAAAAGGACATATGGGAGTATGAGAACATTTAGCAGGAGTCTCAGCTCCAGGTTGGGCCTCACCAGGATCAGGGAAAGGGTACAGGTAGAAGCCAAAACATAAGAGATTCTTAAAAACTGAGAACAAACTGAGAGTTGATGGGGGCTGGGGGTGGGAGGGAGGGTGGGTGATGTGTATTGAGGAGGGCACCTGTTGGAATGAGCACTGGGTGTTGTATGGAAACCAATTTGACAATAAATTTCATATTTAAAAAAAAAAAAGAAAGACTTCTATCTCATCACCTCCTGCTCACACCATATAAAAGCCATAGTTTAAATCAAAGCCATGTTTGGTTATGAGACCATGGATCTTAAAAGGTTTTAAGTTTTAGATAGGAAGAGATGTCAATCTCTGCTGTCCCTGTCAATCAAATGTACCAGTCCGTGGGAATTCTGGACTAGGGAAGTACGCCCCCCCAAGAGATAAGCTCCAGTCTCCTGGGTTCTAAAGAGAGCCAGTTACCCCTAATTGGCCTGGGGGCTCCATTAATGTGAGGAGGAGGGATGTAATGGAGCAGAAGCCAAATCAACAGAGGACACTGTTTCAACTTGCTTTTTCTTAGCCATTATTGTAAAAAAGATAGACAGACAGATGGCTTAAAAAATAAAATAAACCAGCTGTATAAGAAAGTGAGGCAAATAAATGTAGTGAGATAAGAGCCCAGATCTGAAATTATGCAGTCTCCTCATCTGTAAAATAGGAGTAATAACAGTACCTTAGAGAGACTTATGAGACTTATAAGGACTGAGGTGATATTTAAGGCAAGAGAATGGAGATGCTCTTTGAAAAACAGCACCTAGCAACACAGGGAGTGAAGGTATAAAGGAAAGGGGATGCACACAGTTACACAAATATAAGATGATTTGATAAAATGGTAAAGTTGAAGGGGCCTTTGCAGAAATCTAGCCCAACTCAGTCACTTTAAAGAGAAGGAAACTGAAGTTCAGAGAGCATCAGTGATAAGTCAAGTGGTCCACAACATCCAGAAAATGAGAGACCGGTGGCAGGAGACCAAGTTCTCAGATTCCCAGTTTTTGTCCTTTCTCACAGTGCTAAGCAGGAGACCAGGAAATGGCTGTGTGCAAGGTGAATGTTAATTAATATTGACCATGAGGATGAAATTGGCAATCGTGAACTTCTAAATTGGGGAAAAATAAACATGAGTCAAGGAATTTTGACTACTACTACTACACTTTGTCCTCTAACATAGGTCAATAAGAAACACCGACTAAAGCAAAACCAGAAAAATGTCTTTTAAATGAAACAGAGTCTCTTTAATTGAGGGTAGATTAATGATTTCAAAGGTTGGAAAGTCATTCTCCTATTTTTTTTTTCAGGATAAGGAAGTAGTAGAAAAAATCAGATTCAAACATTTCTTTTCTGGTGGAATCATCCTGCTTCTTTTCAGCCCAGACTTGTGCATGAAGTTGACCAGAAGAAAAACTTCATCGTGCTGCCAAATTTCTAAGGCGTGATCTGTGCTTTCATAATTTGCAGTATCTCCATCAAAAAACAATCGAATCTGAAGAGCTGGGAACGCGTGCCGCATGAAAGATTTCTGATTACAGCACCCACTCTCAGACTCAGAAAACATACACTTCTCTAAATGTTCCAAACCCCTTATGAACTTGTCATCTTTACTGGTGGCTCAGCCAGTATTTGAACCAAAATTGCCACTTAAACCTGCCCGTGTAGTTCACTGTACTGAGTGCACAAGTTGGGAGAATTAATTACCCACCTCATGTTGTATTTCTCTACCAAACACAGGAACATGGCAGGGTGGGCACTTGATGGTGAGTGACTGATGTTATTGAATTTCTTTGTTCTCATTTTATTGTGGGCTCAAAAAGAAAGTGAAATACACTCATGCTGTGAACTTTTGTACTTATTTAGCACCGTTCAATGATTTCAGCAAGCTGTAACTAGGACCTGCCTTTTCTGTCACATGGATATGTCTCAGATGATCTTTTTGCAAGGAAGGAGGATTAAGGCAGATTCCAGTGTAAATGTACTTCTCTCAGAGCTGCAGGGTTTCCAGCAGTTTAGAAAAACTGCTCCCTTGTGTTCCCACTGTGTTGTTCAGCCGACACCTTACACATCACAGAGGAAGCAATGCTGTTGTAAAGTGGGCATAGGCTAGGGAAAAAAGTAGATGAGCTTGTTTCTTTATAAAGCATCTTTGAACCAGTCATATTACAAATTTGAGAATTTTCTAATGTTAATATGTATCATTAAAAAAATTTTAATTTCCTACACATTTGTGAAATAATTATTTCAATTTTCTAAATTCTAATTTTGTGACCTGGACTCTGTTCAGTCACTTACAATTTGTGGGACCTTGGAAAAGATGCTTAATCTCTGTTCCTCAGTTTCCTCATATGTAAAATGAGGGTACTAATAGCTGCTACTTCATAATATACATATAGCACTATATGCTTATATGTTTTATATGCATATTACATTTTAATATAAAGAACTAAGCCCAATGCATGGTAGATTACGTGCTCAGGAAATGTAAGCTATTATTAGCCCCTATTATTACTTGATTAGGCTAACTGGTGGTATAGTTATCTAAAGTTTTTTGTTTTTAAGCCAGCTATTGGATTTATTCTTTTTTTCTGTTCTTGAATTAGTTTCACTTGATCATTTTCTTTCTTGTGCTTTCCTTATTTTGCTTTAATTTTAAGATTTCTTGTGGTATTTAACCCCCATTCAATCTTATTTAGTACTATGTTTAGAACCATGAATTTTTGTCTGAATATGGTGATAGCCATCTTATATGTAGTAATTTGATATTCTGAAATTTCAATTTGGTTTCAATTTAGAATTTCAAAATTTACCAGAGGTTGGCTTTATTCTTTTCTATTTTGGTTATTAAACTGTGGCTTTTTTTTCTTTTGCCAGACATAAGAATGCAGTCTTCACTATTTCTAATTTTGAAATGCATGGAGATTTTCTTTGGCACCTGGAATAAGGTCAGCTTCAAAATGTTTCAGGGAAACTAGAAGGAATAATCACAGTGGTTTGGATACAGATTAAATATTTATATATTAGTGATTATATTATTCCTATGCTATCATTATTTGTTTTCAGATTTCATTGGTCATAGGTAAGTTACTGATTATGTTTTTGTTTCTCCTTGCACTTTCAGATACTTTATGTATCTTGCCGTTGGTTAGAGTGAACTGCTAGAATAAATATAATGGCTCATACGCATACTTGGTTTCATCATTTATATTTGGTTAAACAATTCTTTACATTACATTCTTTCTGTCTAAATAACTGGGATAGTTTCTGTGTCCTGACAGAATGCTGGCTCAGTGGTCAATGACAGGTGTTAGAGTAAGCAGAGTGGGGAGTGAAGGGGTACAAACTGGCCCACCACTAGACAGGAACTGACATGGAGGCAATTTGGCCATCTTCCACAAATGGCTACCACATTAACCTTGTTCGAAGTCATCCCGGCCCACAGGAATGGGCAAGGAGCACAGGGCCAGGGGGTGGAGGGTAGAGGGGGCAAGCATGGAGACTTATGGAACAGGCTTAGAAGTGGCATTACTTCTGCTCATATCTCATTAAAGAACATTCCACTAAAGTCACAAGGACATACCCTGTGGGGTAATAGAATGTGTGGTATATCTGAGCAGCCATATATGCACAACTGTAATTCTGTTACTATGGAAGTGGAGAATAGATTTTGATGGATGGCCAGAAATTTCTGCCATGGTGTTGTTTGGTTTTGCATACAGATTTAGGCCATTTGAATTCTAGTACAAATGTAATGCTTTTTTACTTTTAATTAAAAGTGGTCTGACATTAAAGTGGAGAGCTGCAATGATAAGGGATCTGGACAGTGTCATTTTTGTTTTCTATCTTTTGCTAGTTGCTAGATGGTTAATTTTCTGAATGCTACCCACCCCTCCTACCAGGCACCTTCTGGTAATTTAAAACTGTTTGTATTTCAAGTGGTAAACATTAAAAAACTTTATTTCTTGATTATTTCTTGATTATTAACTTTAAAAAATGAAGTGAATAATATGTCTTTCTGTGAAAAACAAGGAAATTAACTCACTTATAGTTCCTTCTCAGCCCCTACCGAGTTTTGTTAGCCTTCTGTATGATTTTCATCCCAGTCCATTAGTTACATCATTTTAAATTGCAAAGTTTTTCTTTCAGGTGACTCTTTTCTATAACTGTAAATTGCCTTGTTATTACTGTTAATTTTATATTTTAATGGATTAACAATTTATGAGTACTTCTTATGTATTTATTATGTTTTCTCCATTACTGCACTATTCACATTGATTCTCTTGGTTTATTGGATTTAGTCAAGTGTTATTTTCAAGAAAGATTCTCAGTGTTATGATTCCTGAGTTACTGTATATTTAAGAATTCTTTGCCTTTACAACTAGGTGGGAAAAAAAATCTTAGACCACCCTTATTGTGTGACGTTGAACTGGTTTGAAATTGAGCCCCAGAAGATGATGTTTTTTTTTTTATTTTAACTTCTCCAAGATGTGTCAGTGTTGTTCATTTTGCATCAAATTTTTCCAGAACAATGAAAGTTCTTCCTTATTTAGGAAAAACTTTTTGTCTTTGAATTTTTTTTTTCTTCTGTGTCAATCGTAGCTTTCTGTACCCATGGATACCAATTTTCTTTATGTTGGATCAACCTTCTCCACCCCCGTGTAGATCCTTTTCCATCATCAGTGACTCTGATTCTTTTTTTTTTTAACGTTTATTTTTGAGAGACAGAGTGTGAGTTGGGGAGGGGTAGAGAGAGAAGGAGACACAGAATCTAAAGCAGGCTCCAGGCTGAGCTGTCAGCACAGACCCCGACGCGGGGCTCTAACCCCTGAACTGCGAGATCATGACCTGAACCAAAGTCAGTCACTTAACCAACTGAGCCCCCCCAGGTACCCCTACTCTGATTATTTCTTATGAAATAAGACCTTTCCACAGCCACAGGAATACTAGTAATGTCTGTCACTCTTTCTCTTCCCCTCCTGTCTTATTTTTCTTCATAGCATTTATTACTATGTGTTACTATGTCCCCAACACCAACTAGAACATAAACTCCACGAGGAGAGGAAATTTGTCCTTTTTTCATTACCATGCCAGAACAGTGTCCAGCATATAGTTGATGCTCAATAAGTATTTGACTGAATTATCTCAAGCTCTCCCTGTATGTCAGCAATTCAGTTTTCAGTTATGTATATTTTGTTCTTTGCTGTTTCTAATTTATGAAACTTGTTTTGTCAGCTCTATTTTTCTATCTTATTTGTTGTCTTATTTTGTCTTTGATTTCTTCTTTCATCAATTCCTTTTCTCTTTAATTTCTTTGAGAGCATTGAGCATAGAGAAAGAGTTCCGTATCTGTTCTTTTTTTTTTTTTTTTCTATAGTATTTTTACATAGTTTATAGGTAGCTTCTTTCCTTCTTTCTCATGATTGGCACAAGCAACTTTGTGGGCACCTGGATACAGTGTGGGCAGTATTCTGAACCTTTTCCCAATCTGAGCTCTTTTGTTCTCTCCTAGCTATTTCCAGCTGAGTCCTCCTTCTCAGGCAGTAAGTAAGTGCCTAAGTTTACCCAGTTTAGAGGAACAATCGCATACTATAAGGCACCATCTTTGGAAACGGGATATGCCCTTGATTAGGCAGAGTGAATTCAGGTCTCATAGTATTAAAACAAAATTTCAGGGATGCCTGTGTGGCTCAGTCGGTTAAGCATCTGACTTGATTTCAGCTCAGGTCATGATCTCACACTTGTGAGATTGAGCCCCGTGTGGGACTCTGCACTGAGCATGGAGCCTGCTTGGGATTCTCTTTCTCCCTCTCTCTTTCTTCCCCTCCCCCACTCACTCTCTCTCAAAAGAAACATGTAAAAAAATAAAATACAATTTCAGAAAAAAAAAAAAAGGGTAGTCATAAATCTAATCACCACTGCCCATAAGCTCCCTCTCAGGCAACAAAACATGGGTCTGTGGTACTAGTTCTCAACTAGTATTCTTATAGATAATTGGTTCTGGGGATTGTGGTCACCCTTGCTCTTCATCTACCACCCTCCCAGATGAAAAATCAAAATGTCCACTCCCAATAGCAATTTACTTCCTTGGGGAGCACAACTATGGCAGTCATGCAGTTCGTGCACTGCACAAAGGTACTCAGTTGAGAGGGCAACAGGGGACTGAAATCCAGTTTACACTTGGCTCTCTGACACACATGTCCTGGGATGGAGTTACATCTGTTAAGAGAAAGGACTTTTTCCTTTGCACAAAGGTGTTTAGCCCTGTGCCCACAGGGTTGAGTATGCCCCAAAAGGGTGCCTTTTTCTAACTCACACAGATATCACGTGGGTTGGCAGCAGCACTGTGGGAGATTAATGCCAGACGGTGATATGTGTAGTAGGGGAAGGACTTCCACCCTGGAAGGACATTTTCTGTCTTTCCCATAGACACTGACTCCCTTATCTGATTCCCTCCAAATGCATTAGGTTTTTCATAATTTATCTACTTGCCTTATCCCCACCTTGTACAGCTTCTGGAATGCCAGAGTATAGGAGCCAAATACAAATTCCAAGAAGTCTTTTGTCTTCCTGCTGCTTTTCAGAGTTTATGGTATGAGGTTGTATTGCTTCCTCTGTTTGAATGCTGCTGGTGTTGTTTTGTTGATTCTTCCTCCCTCATTTCTCATTCATGTTTTTAGTTTCTAAAATAGAGTAGTTTTATGATCTGGCTGCATACTAACATGCTACTTCCAGTCTCTCCTTGATTTAGATGTGGTATCTCTGTGCTGCCATAACTGTGCTCTTACACTTTTATATGCCATCTATTTAATATGCATGTTCATGAAGGGCTACAAGCATGTCTGAACCTACTCTTTAGAGTTCTGGTGAAAAGTTAAATTTATTCAGGTGTTCTAGAAATGTTATTTGGTGTCCATAAGGCACTGCAAGTTTATCACATATTGAGGATGACATCAAGATGATCCCACACTCTGATTTTTAAAATTGAAATACGACTTCTTCAGACTTAAATAAAATGGAAGGAAATCTGGAAAACACTATGTTTCTTAAAATGATAGCTCTGGAAATGTAGTTGAATTTGATATTCAGTCAGGAGTTTCCAACAGACGTTGCTAGTACAATAAACTTACACAGTGAATCTGCCATTGTGATAGAGGAAGCTTTAAATCAGATTTAAATCTTGTCATGCCTGGATAAATGTGCTAATATTTTCAGTCAGTCTCTCGTACAGCTGTTAAAACATTTTAGCTCTGTAGGTCAAATGGGACTTCTAAAATTCATATGAGTTCTGTGTTCTAATTCTCACTATATTTTGCTTCTCTAGTTAGAAAACAGCACCTGTTGGGATGAGCACTGGGTGTTGTATGGAAACCAATTTGACAATAAATTTCATATATTAAAAAAAAAAAGAAAACAGACATTGGCTTCTGTAGAGGTGTACATCAAGGATTACTGATCCCATCATATCTTTCAGTACAATAAATTTTGAGTTTCATCTAAATACAAAGTTGGTACATATGTCACAGATTCTGAATACCTTCAGCAACATGGGAAAACTGGAATTCTGCATATGTAACATATAAGCAGGAAACTAAAACTCATTCAGGAAATATACATTTGCATTGGATGTTTGATTTCAATAAAGACAGTGACAGGTTTATGGCAACTTTGCTCAGCTTATCAGGCTTTTTAAAAATTCTTAAAAATACAACACTTTCCTTCCATTAGGTTTCAGCAAATATTAAATATTCCAGGGTTTTTTTTTTTTCTTATTTCCAGTTTCTCCAGCTATGAAGTGTCAGTCCTCAATTCTCCATGGGTTTCCAGTTTAAGGTTTTTTGTATGTTTGTTTTTATAAACAAGGTTCATTATTATCTTTTCATAAACTCTCTTAATTTATGAAGTAATTATCTTCTTTGTCATATCGCTCTCCTTAAGATGTTCTGTAAGGTTAGATTTTACCTCATTCTTCTCAATTTTGCCAACCAGTGCATATATGATTTTTTATGCGAGATCCAGGCAGTACACTTCAAAGTTATGAGAAATGTGCCTGACTCTGCAATTTTTCCCATGTGCTGAAACATCCATTTATTTGATATCAATTTGACTTGTTACTGAAGCCACTTGTCCTATCTTTCTTAGGTCCTTTCAAGACTCTAAAAATGGGCTGCATTCTTTGTGTAACAAGTTTTACTTCTCTGGTGATACTTCCATAATAAGAATGGTCAGAAAAATGATTTTCCTTGGGTCCATGGCTCAAACTAATGGGCTGTACTATAACATTCAGTAAGGAAATAAATTGATAAAACTTAAATGTTTAATCTATTTTCTAATTTTACTAAAGTTTGCTTAAGTAAATTTCATAGCAAAATATGTGTAATGGTAGGTACCATATATTCTCTTCCATTCTATCTCCAGATCAATTAAATGGAAATATTCAGGAGTAATAAACTTAATATCGTGAACATGAGAACAAAAAGATATATCCAGATATATTCATTAATTCAGAAGTAAAATTTAATGATTTTCAATTTTTTTTACTAGTACAAACTAGGTTAACAGTCCATACTTCTGAAAAATCTTACATATGCCATATTTTTAGTAAGAGCTCAAAGAAAAATGTCTAATCAGGTATAGATTACACTGTATTTTAGTCCAACCCCTAAAGTCAGCACAAATACACAACTATAGTCATGTTTATAAGGTAAAAGTTGTACAATAGTTCTGTATACTAAAATTTCATCAACAATGCAGTTTTTGAGAATCAAAACATTAGCTGGCAGATTTGCTTTTATGATTTTTAATATCTTTTTTTAGTATAACAATGACACTAAGTTAAGTTCATCATTCTTTCAATATCCAGTATGCATCACTAGCTGACAAATTCATTTTAATGGCAGTAAGGTGGGAATTTAGTCCAAAGAGCAAAGATTCATTTTGATGAGTTATTTGATCATAAAACATGCGGTAGTGAACTTTCAATTCATAAACTATTTCTATCATTCAGTAAAGATTATTATTGTAGTTGGCATAATAATCATCAGAACTTTTTTCCACCTAGTTACAGCATTTCTTACCATTAGATTGGCTATGGAGTGCAAGAGGTCCAGTGGCTCTGCCAAGGACGTGGCAACCACCTCACCAACATACTCAGTCCATACATTAATGGTGGCCTGAACCAAGCTTCAACACAAAACTTAACACACTACTAGAAAACATGTCTCAACAGAGCCTTTTACACCTTTCTCACTAGCTAACCAGACATGGGTCATCATTGCTTGGTTTGACTTCTCCTTCTAGCAGCAAATTCATCACAACCTTTGTCAAATAGCTGCATGTTCCTCTTTTTCCCAGTGGGGGAGTGTTGTAAAAGGAAGTCATGTCATCCTACAAAGGAAAACAGTAAGCAAGTCATTTGATTTTTTGTTTGTAAAGAGTTGACAGGTAGAATCAGTGTCAGCCTAGGGGGGAAAATAAATTCACAGAAAGATTTCCTTGTGGAAAACAGAATCTTGAGCTTTTCTTTCATTTTCCTAAGGCGTCTTCTCAGCATATAAAACAAAGACAGATGTTTTCAGTATTCTCTTTGCTGATAATTTTTATTTACTTAAAGAACCTTTTTACAGATGAGCATAAAATATTAAACAGAGAGCCTGGAAGGGACTACATTAGTAGTATACACAGCACCAAGGTAGCCTGTTACGCATTCCCATCCTCCCCAGAATTTAATTTTATAGCCTTCTGGAATCTATGGCTCCTTTCTGGTAAAACAATTTTAACTGCTAACTATATAAAGGAAACTTATGTCTTCCTAGTTTTCTTTTTAGTCAAAGCTTCATAGCTGAACTGACTAGTAATTAACTAAAACGTACCACTAATTCCTCAAATAAGCCAGACTTCCTCCCTGCCCCTCGAGTACTACATTTTGCACTCTATAAATCTGTTTTGTAAGTTAAATGATAAGAGATTAGGGATATTTTGAAGAGTTGAGACAATGAAAAAACTCTATAAAAGGCTGTTTTATCCACTTACTTGTTTTTCAACTTCCTTTAGTCGACTCTCGTCTTTTTGAAATTCATGAAATGCTTCTTTCACCAGTTTGTCTAGATCTACTTTGTCTTGAAATTCTAGCTCAGGGTTTCTTTCCAGTACAATGGATACAACCATTAGTAACTAGAAGAGACAGACATTGAAAGCCAATTATATGAACCATAAAAACAACACAGCCTGGACATGTTTTCATTCTTTAGTCAGACTAATGGGTGATCCTCATATTCCATAATGTGTTCTGCACGATGACAGGTTTTTGGGTCATTGTGAATGGAATCTTTCTAATCTTTCAAAAAAATTTTTTTAATGTTTATTTATTTTTGAGAGAGAGAGAGAGAGTGACAGAGCTCGAGAAGGGAAGGGCCAGAGAGAGAGGGAGACACAGAACCTGAAGAGGCTCCAGGATCTGAGCTGTCAGCACAGAGCCCAATGCGGGGCTCGAACTCAGGGACTGAGAGATCATGACCTGAGCTGAAGTGAGACGCTTAACCGAATGAGACACCCAGGCGCTCCTGGAATCTTTCTAATCTTAAAAACTAGTAGCATAAGTTCTGTTTAGAAACTGCACATTTTTTTTCATTGTATATATCTTTATAGCTGAGCAGAAATGTTTTTTAGTTATTTAAATGAAACTAAGAACTTTGAAAAATGATTTTCCTAATCTTGTCTGTAGTACATAGTGCCCTGTTCACCCAAAGTGCCTGAACATTCTTGCCTTTGGGCATTAATCCTTGTTGGCAAAACACTAAAAGCAGTGTCCAGCGGAGCGGAGGCTGCCCTAGAAGAAGTGGTAGGCAGCAAAGCCAAAGAAGGCAGGTGAGAGTTCAGTGGAGCCTCTAATCAAATGACTTGGAGCCCAGCACCCTAAAATGAGTATAATACTGTGACATCACAGTAGTTTCTCAGGGTATGGTTATGTTTTAAAAAATACACCTAACTCTGACCTCTTTGATATGAGTACTATTTGGTCTACATGTGTTAGTTTAATGCATAATCCTATTGTTTGTCTATCTCATACATTCATCCTAAGTACTAACATTCATTTTAATTTTTTTTTTCTTTTTTAGGGCACCTGGGTGGCTCAGTCGGTTAAGCATCCAACTTCAGATCAGGTCATGATATATGGTTTGTAGGTTCAAGCCCCACGTCGGGTTCTGTGCTGACAGCTGAGAGCCTGGAGCCTGCTTCGGATTCTGTGTCTCCCTCTCTCTCTGCCCCTCTCCAACTTCCACTGTCTCTTTCTTTCAAACTCTCCCTGTCTCTCTTACTTACAGAGTGTAAGTGGGAGAGGGGCAGAGAGAGGGGGAGATGCAGAATTTGAAGTAGGCTCCAGGCTCTGAGCTGTCAGCACAGAGCCCGATGCAGGGCTGAAACTCACAGATCACGAGATCATGACCTGAGCCAAAGTCAGACGCTTAACTGACTGAGCCACTCAGGTGCCCCACTGACCTTTTTTTAGATGACAAACCATTATACACAAAGACTGTGTCTGAGTACACAATGCTTGGTAAAGACTTTCTGATCTTTATTATGCCTCCTACTTTGCATGTGGAACAGGAAAAAAGACCTCATAATTCCAAATTTGGGATTCTTCCTGACTGTACTTCAACTAAATGCTTCCAAAACAGAACCTGAAGGAACCAAAGGAAACCCTTTCAGAAAAATTCAGGTGTCAAAATGTGGAAAATCTTGGGGCAGGGATTTAGCCAGGAGAATATGAAGCGTTGCTCTAGTTCTGAAGAAAAATTTCTTCTGCAAAGGGACCCTCATTTTGGTCAACAAGAAGGACCTCCATGTCCATTGTAGGTCCCAGATGCTGGGCACTAAACACTGAAAGGCTAACAGCACAAGGAAGGCATTCACCTTTCCAATAACCCCATCTCTTTCTGACCCCAGTCTGCCTGACTTCCCACATGCTGCTGATACTGTTTATGAATCCTGGCACATCTGAGATAGGATTGAATCTCACTCCACTCTGGCTGTAGGTCCAGACACGCTGCATTTCAGGTGCCACAACCAGTTTGGCATTTACTGAGATCTTCTGTATCACTAAGACATGTTACCTACCCACAAGAGACACAAAGTCTACCCAGAAAAAGACACAAAGTGAAGATGGACTATGTATTAAATCCATTCATTATGGGAATTCTCTATGTATTCAGCATAATGTTTTAAAATGGCAAAAGAGCACATGTATACACGTGCATGGATGTGTGTGTGTATTTGAGCATTTAACTTTATATAAAATAATGATACAGTACAAAATTACATGTATTCTCTGTTCACAGAAGATGTTTGGAAAGATGTCCCTCAAAATATCAACATCAGTGATCTATTGCTACTGGGTGTGGGGAATTTTTTTCTTTTCTGTAATTTTCTGAATTAAAACTTTATATAATAGTCATGTGCTATTTCTCTAAACAGAAAAAAAAAACCCTGAAATTAAAGCAAACAGGATAAGGTTGCTTCCTCTGTTTTTTAGTGGCATTCATGCACTTGCCATTGAAGGGCACTGAATTGTTCATGTACTTTGACTTGAGTCAAGGATGCCTATATCCTCCAGGACTCAACTAGAGGAGATCGGGATAGGTAAGGAGTGGAATTCCTAGTCTCTTGGGCAGTTTCTTTTATGTTAGTTTTCAGGGAAGAGATAGAAAGCATTTCTTCAGCAATCTACATTTCTAAATACAAACCTCCACAACAATCTGTCTGTACTTTGGCTGGTCAATATTCCCCAACATATCTTCAACAAGGAGAGAGAAATTCATCTCATACATGGTCATATCTGACAGGGTTGGTTGCTGAAAAACAATAACTCAATATTAACATGCATTCTTACACTGTGGTTTCCACCTAATAGAGGAATTTCATTTTCTCTTTTTTTAAAATTTTTGTTAATGTTTTTATTTATTTTTGAGACAGAGAGAGACAGAGCATGAGCAGGGGAGGGGCAGAGAGAGAGGGAGACACAGAATCTGAAGCAGGCTCCAGGCTCTGAGCTGTTAGCACAGAGCCCGATGCGGGGCTCGAACTCACAGACTGTGAGATCATGACCGGAGCTGAAGTCAGACACTTAATCGACTGAGCCACCCAGGCGCCCCTTTTTAAAAAAATTTTTTTAATGGTTTTATTTATTTTTGACACAGAGAGAAACAGAGCATGAGCAGGGGAGGGGCAGAGAGAGAGGGAGACACAGAATCTGAAGCAAGGAATTTCATTTTCTAACCAACAATCTTTTTGAGTTTCTATAAAACCTTTGCATTTTCAGCTATATGACTGGATTTTATATATGTCAAACTACTGAAGCCAATCAGCTGACTATTGTGATAAATTAAACCTCCTGTTTTTAGTGGTTATCTTCACTATACAAGTGTTAAGAAAGAGGGGCTATCTTGGAAATCCACTTTAATACACAAAAGGAACAGCCAAAAATTGAGACAACAAATAGAGTACATATTGCTTTCAGAACTAACACAAGAAGTTATGCTTGCTGTCACACTTTACCATGTAAGTCACTTGCTACTGATTTACATCATTTCTGTGGCAGATCCTTTCTGAGCTGGCAGCATAGAAATGCATACAAATAAGCAAAAACAACATTATATGTAGAAATGGCAAGAAAACACAGAAAAAAAGCAAAACTAAAAGAATTTACTCTCTATATTTCATTTAAAACGAGAGTATTGCATAGTCTTCCACTCACTTTTTACAAACCAAATGAAAGCAGCAAATAAACTCAAATCCAAATCCAAATTTGGGCATGGTGGATAACTCTCAAAGGATTGAAGAGAAGGCTCTAAATGTTAGGTTTGTACGTTGGGAAGCAGATGTAGTCACCAGACTTATTACCAGAGATGAAGAAATGATGAGTCATACTTATTTGCTTCTACCTTGATGATTTACAGTGAACTTGATCGTAGCCTCAGAACAATGTGTATCTACTTACTACTCCAAATGGGACCTAGCAGGAAAGTTCCCTTGAAATCAAGTAACAGCAAAGTTGTTTGACCTGGTATAATAATGTGCCAGCCCTGTAATTCATTATGGTCCATCTACTGTATTCTGTATTCAATATAATCTAACATATTATTAATGTTTACAGGTAGTACCTAATTTGGGGAAAGTGAAGCCCATTTGTTGAAC